>NC_057823.1:12098014-12723014 GCF_910594005.1 Cervus elaphus
AAGGAAACCAGTGTGGTGAGGGAAGTGAGAAGGAGGGAAAGTGAGGAGAGAAGGTGTCAGAGGATGTTGAGGAGCAAGGGGGTCTCCTTGCTGCTGCTGAGACTGCAAGTTGCAAGGAGTCCCTCCTCCATATTACATTTCTGTAGCACTTTATGAAATTGTTGCAAAGGTGGCCTGTATTTTTTTTGGGAGGGGGCTCTGTTGGGTCTCCATTGCAGTGTGCAGTCTTCTCTATTTGCAGTGCATGGGTTCTCTAGTTGTGGTGAATGGGTTTATTTGCCCTGTGGCTTGTGGGATCTTAGTTCCCAGACCAGAGATTGAACCCGCATCCCCTGCATTGGGAGGTGGATTCTTAACCCTTGAATCACCAGGGAAGTCCTAGCCTATATGTTTAAATGAATCTCTTCTTTAGTACCTTTCGCTGATTGAGTTCTGGCCTCTATCTGTGAGAATCACTTTGGAATATGTGAGCTCAGTACCCCTGCTCTGAAGACTTCTCACCCTTCACAAGGCAAGAAAGCAAAAGACACACAGTAAGACCCTGGCTTCCTAGGTTGTGTTATTTCCATGAATTTTTCACCCTTAACAATCACAAATGATTTAGAGTTAGATACAACTCAAGTTGATCAGATCAGATTATGTACAAATGACATTCAGAAATTCCACTTTGTATTTTTCCCAGGTATCAATGAAACTTGGTGTTTAATTTTGGTATGACCATTTTATGTCATGTATTAAAGACATATAGTTTTTTTTCAGTGTACAACTATATTATATATCTGTATTGTATTTTTAAATCTGGATGTATACATATAGGGGGCTTCCCTGATAGCTCAGTTGGTAAAGAATCCGCTCACAATGCAGGAGACCTGGGTTTGATCTCCGGTTTGGGAGAATCTCCTGGAGAAGGGAAAGGCTACCCACTATTCTGGCCTGGAGAATTCCATGGACTATATAGAGTTGGACATGACTGAGCATACATATATGCCTGCAAGGAGATCAAAGCAGTCAATCCTAAAGGAAATCAACCCTGAATATTCATTGTTAGGACTGATACTGAAGCTGATGCTCCAAAAATTTGGCCACCTGATGCGAAGAGTTGACTCATTGGAAAAGACCCTGATGCTGGGAAAGACTGAAAGAAAAGGAGATGGTGGTAGCAAAGAATAAGATGGTTAGATGGCATCACCGATTCAATGGACATGGATCTGAGCAAACTCCGAGAGACAGTGAAGGACAGGGGAGCCTGGTGTGCTGCAGTTCATGGGGTCACAAGGATTCAGACACGACTTAGCAACTAAACAATAGCAACAACAATATATAATTCTACATGTGAGAGAAAAAGAGAGAGAAATAGAGAATGGAAATGAACGAATACAGATCTAATAAACTCAAATGGTCCTTGAGAGACTGTGCTAAGAAAATTTCTTTGGTTCTTATAACATTTCACGTGCTATTATATTCCCTTGATGCCCAGCAGAAGTTATTAAAAAGAAAAAATAAATTTATCCTGAGTAGCAATAACTTATGGTCTAAAATACTTATAGGTTACATGACCCAAGAGAAAAATGAGCAAAGGGAACAAATAGCACTTCACAAAAGGATACTTACAAAGCACAATGGATAGGAATTGAACATTGGCCATTTTTAATATCAGGTAGCAAAACTTATTTTTCCTGTTCTTATTTCATTTTCTTTTGACTAAATATTTTTATATGAAAACAAAGAAGCAAGCCTTTTTCTCCCTTTTCATATGTGACATCTTGTTTTTTTGTTGTAGTGGTTGCTGTTTTTGGATTTTAATCTTTTTTTTTTGATGAGTCCTAAGAGTGCACTCTAGCCCTAGTTCTGATCTTTGCCCAAAGGATCAAAGGTCCATACACATAAAACCTGGATACACCATGATAGTTTCAACCTTTTCACTAACTTTCTTCATATTAGTCATCTGGGGACATTGTATTATACACTTATTTCCTTCATTGCACTCTGTCTTCCCAATTATAATGCTTGATCCATACATGTAGGGACTTCAGCTGTTTTATTCATCTTTGTATTTTAACTGAGTATGTAAATACATGTGCACTTGTATAAAAATGAACTTCCATAAATGAAAAGTTAGGAAATAAAAAGAATAACAAAGAGAATGAAACCAAGTTAAATAGCGTGGTTTCAAAACTGTGGTAAACAGAATTGGATGGAGCACTGAAAACTAATTGAAGAAGAAATGTAATAGCAAAAATTTATGTTATAAATATGGATTAATTAAATTGGCAATGATCAAAATATAAAATAATATGGTATATAATGTTCCTAGAGTAATCTGGCATGTAGCATATGCTCAGTTACTATTTGTTGAATAAATCAAGACTTAGGTCTCCTTATATATGGACATTTATTATATGTCAAGGTTGTATTTCAATTTACTTGGAAAGACTGAAATGTTCCTAAAGCTGGCATAAATATCTATCTTGTAAAAAATGGTTTCTAGCCTACTTCAAACATCTTACAAATATTAGAGAGATTACATCCTCAGTGTAAGAATAGCCAGCACATTTTAGATGAACACTTTGACATGTAAATATATAATATCAATGGGGGGGGGAATCACCTTAAATAATGCAAAAGACTCAGAAACAAGACAATAGACCTGTATAACTAAATAAAATTAAAAAAAAAATTAAAGCCAAATATATGCCTCACAAATCAACTGATAAACAATCATTTTAAAGAATTATTTGGAAGGCTTGTATCTGTAGAAAAATGGGCATATAATATGTGTTGTTGTTCAGTTGCTAATATGTGTACATAATAATAATAATCATTGTTTTTGTTGTTTAGTCACTAAATCATGTCCAATTCTTTTGTGACCCCATGGACTATAGCCTGCCAAGCTCCTCTGTCCATGGGATTTTTCAGGCAAGAATACTGGAGTGGGTTGCCATTTCCTTCTCCAGGGAATTTATCTTCTCGACCCAGGGATGGACCCACGTCTCCTGCACTGGCAGGCGAATTCAAACTTACCACTGAGGCACCACAGAAGCCCACACATAATAATAATAAGCAAATCAAAAAGGTGGCCAAATATATAAATCTTTGCTCTAGCTCAGTATGTAGTTTAAGAAAGCAACAAGAAATCTCTTTCCTACCATGGGCCTGGGAAAAATCTTGAAGACTGGTCAAATCTGAGCTGAGAACTTCTGGACTAGTAGCAAAGGAGACCCTGATTTTTCTGGCAGAAATGGGAAGTGTTATAATGTTTTAGGAAAAATCTGAAGACAGCCATAAACCTTCAAAATACAGATATACTTTAACTCAGAGTCCTCCAGTGTGGGCACCATTGACATTCTGAGCCAGATCACTGTTTGTGGTGGCATCTGCCCTGCGCATTGAAGGATATTTAGCGCATCCCTGACCTACAGAGCCTTCCATGTGTGACAGACGAGGATCCCTGGGGGATGAAACCACCCACGATTAGAATCAGAGTTTAACCTTCACTATCTCAATGTATTGTGTAGCTTTGGTATAATAGCAACTTAGTGATAAAGGATATGAAAGTGAAAGTGAGAGTTGCTCAGTCGTGTCTGACTCTTTGCAACCCCATGGACTATACTGTCCGAGGAATTCTCCTGGCCAGAATACTGGAGTGGGTAGCCTATCCCTTCTGCAGGGGATCTTCCCGACCCAGGAATTGAACCCGGGTCTCCTACGTTGCAGGCAGATTCTTCACCAGCCGAGCTACCAGGGAAGCTCAAAGGATATGGAAGACCATTGAAGTGTCAGTAGTTCAGGCACACCCTGACCTGCTGGACAGCCATAAAAATAATGAATTCATCGTCATACTTGTGATTTGAGGCATGTCTGTGAGAAATTATTGAGTAAGAAGGAAAATTGAAAAAAAAGGCAAATGGGATAAAAGGCAAGAACAATGACTGCACTGGTGGTGAAATGATAAGACTCCACCTGCCCATGCAGGAAACATGGGGTCAATCTCTGGTCTGGGAAGATCCCCTGGAGGAGGAAATGGCAACTCACTCCAGTATTCTTGCTTGGGAAATCCCATGGACAGAGCAGCCTGGTGGGCTACAGTCCCAGGGGTCACAGACAGTCGGACATGATTTAACAATGAAACAACATCGTAACGACTAATAAACATCTCCAGTTCTTTGTTTGAAAGATTGCACTCAAAGATAGGAATCCTATTCTGATCCTATTATAGAAAACAAATGGCTTACACACATCATTTGAGATAGAGAAAGTGAATGGCTGACAAATCCACACACATATTCACCCTCGGAGGTAATGAAACGATTGCAAGGTAAACTTATTAGCACTTCCCTGGCAGCTCAGTGGTCAAGAAGCTGCCTCCCACTGCAGGAGACACTGGTTCAGTCCCTGGTCTGGAAGATCCCCTGGAGGAGGAAATGGCAACCCATTCTAGTATTCTTATCTGGGAAATCCCATGGACAGAGAAACCTGTAGGCTACAGTCCACAGGGCACGAAGAGTTGGACTTAAGGTATCGACTAAACGACAACAAGCTCGTCCGCACACCCCTCTTTACATGTGATTTTTTTTTTTTCACAGAAGATACTCTGAAGTGTATATATCTGGCAAAGACTGTTACGAGGATGTATTCACAAGCATTCTTTGGTGTGCATATCTACTTATTTATTTTTGGTGGTGCTAAGTCTTTGTTGCTATGTGGTTTTTCTCTAGTTGCGGTGCATGGGTTTCTCTTTGCGGGGGCCTCTCTTATTGCAGAGCACGGGCTCTCGGGTGTGAGGACCTCCTAGTTGTGGTTCCCGGGCTCTAGAGCACAGACTCAGTAGTTGTGGTGCACAGGCTTAGCTGCTCCAAGGCAAGTGGGATCTTACTGACCAGGGATCGAACCCATGTCCCCTGCACTAGAAGGCAGATTCTTCACCACTGAGCTCAGAGGGAAGCCCAGGGTGTCTTTCTCATGAATATTGAAACATGGTCAAGTATGCTCCATCAAAAAAATTAGAAAGAAATGCCCTAATTATATTTTATATCCTTACATCACTAATATATTAATTTTCTACTCAAACTATTAATAAGATACTTGGACATAAGTTCTACTTTTACTGGAAGCACTTTATGCCTCGTGTGTGTTCAGTTGCTCAGTCGTGTCCAACTCTTGACTGTAACTCGCCAGTCCATGGGATTTTTCAGGCAAGAATATTGGAGTGGGTTTCCATACTCTCCTCCAGGGGATCTTCCTGATCCAGGAATCAAACTTGCATCTCCTATGGCTCCTGCCCTGGCAGATAGATTCTTTACCATTGAGCCACCTGGGAAGCCCCTTATGCCTCTCATCTTTCTTCTAATTGGGCTTCCATTTATATAATTTACTTGGTATCACTGAACATTGCTTTACTGAGTTCAATGTTCAGTTTTCTTTTTAGCATTATAAAAATGCATTGATATATCTTAATCATGCAAGCAAACAACCACAGTGTACTCTGTGCTCTGATCCTGGCTGAGTTGGTTCTCTGGTGGACTCAGGTAAACATTCTTGGATTCATTGTCTGTAACCTTCTTCTGCAGTGTCTTCTGGACTCTTGAACTCACCTACATAGAAATTCTGAGAGGAAGGTCTCTGTGCAGAAGTCTGATTCTCTTCCTGGATGGCTGATGATGGAGACTGAAGCTCTGTCCCCACACAAGGTAGCACGAAGAGGTCAAGCATTGGTCCTTTATTCAGATTTAGGACTTCAAAAGCAACAACTAAGTCTTGTCCATTCCCAGGTTGTACAAGCTCAGGGATGCAGTAGAGGTGGTTATTTCAGCTCTCTGTGTCTGCTCATTAGGTACATTTCCCTCTTGTTACAGTGATCTGTAAACACCTGAATTCCCTGGGGGACTTCATCTGGACAGAAAGTATTTTTTTTCCCCCTCATAATTCTCTGTTTCTAGGATACCAGTTATAAGCCAGATGAATTCAGTTATTAATCCTTTTCCATCATCTCTCTTCCTTTCCAGAAGCCTAAACTCCTAGCACCTCATCTTATCTCTGAATTTAAAATTTTTTCCGACTAGTTAGATTGAGGCAACTATCTAGAATAGATCCCTTGGGTCGATAAAGCATTGACTTGCGATGGCTACACAGCCCATGGAACCCTGTGAAACCTGTTATTCTCCACTTGTAAGAGGGACAACATCATTCCATTAATGGAAAGCATTGGTCGGTGCACTGTTTGGCTTCCTGAGGCTCACTGAAACCATTAGGTATTTCATACTTGGGGCCTTTCCTTAGTGGCTCAGTTGGTAAAAAATCTGCCTGCAATGCAGGAGATCACCTGCAATACAGGAGACAGGAATTCAATCCCTGGAATTGTTGCAGGAAGGGGGACCCCTTCCAGGGCCCAAAACTGGGCTCTTGCCTAACACTCAGAAATGAATTGTCCGAGGAGACACATGTGCTGACAAAGCAAGAGATTTCACTGGGAAAGGGCGCCTGGGTGGAGAGCAGGAGGGTCAGGGAACCCAGGAGAACAGCTCTGTTGCATGGCTTGCAGTCTCGGGTTTTATGGTGATGGGATTAGTTTCCGGGTTGTCCTTAGCCCATCATTCTGACTCAGAGTCCTTCCTGGTGGTGCACGCCTTGTTCAGCCAAGATGGATGCCAGAGAGAAGGATTCTGGGAGGTGGTCGGACATGTGGTGTCTCCTTTCGACCTTTCCCGAACTCTTCCAGTTGGTGGAGGCTTATTAGTTCCATGTTTCTTACCAGGACCTCCTGTCATAAAACAACTCATGCAGATGGTTACTATGGTGCCTGGCCAGGGTGAAAGGTTTCAATCAGTGTGCTTCCCCTAACAGAATCAGGAAGATGCCCTGGAAAATGAACTGGCTACCCACTCCAGTATTCTTGCCTGGGAAATCCCATGGACAGAGGAGCCTGGTGGGCTACAGTCCATGGGGTCACAAGGTTCGGACACAATTTCATGCTTATATCTGAAGCTGAGAACTATCATTTTGCTCCTCATGAAAGGTTGTTGCTGACCCATGAAAAGACACCGGGATTCTTGGCCTCCAGAGGAGAAGAATTCAATCTGGGGCCAGAGACGAGGCTGAATCGCTCAGAGCTTTTGTGTAATAAAGTTTTATTAAAGTATAAAGGAGATAGAGAAAGCTTCTGACATAGACATCAGAAAGGGGCAGAAAGAGTACCGCCCTGCTAGTCTTCAGCTGGATGTTATATAGTCACTAGCAGTCTGTTAGTGAAAAGAAAGGAATGTCTTAAAACTCAGAATGGCACCAGGCCCCTCATCCATAAGATGCATTTTGGGATAATCTTGGCACCAGACGATTCATCCCGGGCCATAAAACAATTGACTTGAATCTTGTAGAAGGGCAGATTACCATACAAATAGTTTCATTTATATAGATTAGGGGAACAATATCTGAGTATAACATAATGTTTTGTCAAGTAGGTTCTGAGCCATTAGGCGAACCGACTTGAAGACAGAGTCTGGGGTAAATGCATAGTATATTAGCATATCTTAAGATGAACATTTTTATAAGAAAAATGCATTGATTAACTCAAGGTTTGGGAATAGTTAACTTAAGGTGAAACCAGGTGTCATTATGGCAACACAGTATTTTAAGAGAAACCTCCTTTTAAATTTGTATAGAGAAAGAAAAAAATATCACTAGTCTGTTTCCTCCTGCCGCTTAAGAGAGATAAAAATGTCTTACACTCGCAGCCTATTTCCTCCGTTTGGAGATCCCTGGCCTTCCTGCCTGTTACCCTCTCACTCATTGTAAAAGGTTTATGTTATGAGATATATATTTTAATGTCCCATTAATGTACCATAGCCTACCTTTGCACATAATAAGGATGATCTGATTTAGTTTTTAGAGAAGTTCCTTCTATGAGGTAGTACTATTGTAACTCCATCCTTCCTTTCAGGAATGAGGCTTAGAGGAATTTACTGTTCTGCTGAAACTGATGAACTGGTTTTGGGATGCAGTCTTGATTTGGGTTCTCTCAGGATGCTTCCAGTTTTCAAAAGTTGGATTGTGATTTCCAACCAGGGATGGTTTTGCTCCTGGTTACTTGGTAATTGAAAGAGAAATATGCTGCAAAACACCCACAGTAAACAAGATAGCATTCAATACCATCATCCTGCCCTAAATGTTAACAGAAATGTGTGTATGTGCCCCGTGGTTTCAGTCTTGTCTGACTCTTTGTGACCCCATGAACTGTAGCCTGCTGGGCTTCTCTGTCCATGGCATTGTCCAGGCTAGGATATTGCGGTGGGTTGCCACAGAATTGGAGAAAAACCCTTTACCCCAGCATTTCTCTCACCTCCTTGTGCATACAAGCCCCCAGGAATTCTAATTCAAGTGCAAATTCTGATTGAACAGGCCCTTAGTGGGCCCTGAGACCCTGCATTTCTAACAAGCTACTGGGCTGTGTGATGATGCAGGTCTGAGTAGGAGGGTCACACTTTCAGTAACAAAACACTGGTTCTGTGTTAAATTCAGGTGTAGGTACTTGAATTTATACGTGACTGAGGGACTGAACATACACACACACACACGTGTGTGTGTGTGTGCATGTATGAGTGTGTTCATCGCTCAGTTATGTCTTCGTGTCTGACTCTTTGAGACCTCAGGGACTGCAGCCTGTCAGGGTCCTCAGTCCATGGAATTCTCCAGGCAAGAATACTGAGTGGGTTGCCATTCCCTTCTCCAGGGGATTTTCCCAACCCAGGAGTCGAACCCATATCTCCCCACTTCAGGCAGATTTCTTTACCATCTGAGCCACCAGGGAAGCCATATATATGTATATATATCTGAAAAAGGCATTGTAGTAGGCAGAATATGGGTCTCAAAACAATGTTCACATCCTAATCTCCCAAACGTTTTGAATATGTCAGCTTACATAAAGGGGAATAAAACTAATAGAGAAAATATATTTGCTAATAATTGATCCTAAAATTTGAAGATTAGCTTGGATTACCCAGGTTGGTATAAGATATACTTATGGTCTTCTAGATGTGAAGGTCAGGGGAAGAACTGAAGTCAGAGAGACATTTGAAGATGCTCTACTACTGGTTTTGAAGATGAGGAAGGACATGAATCCAGGAATACAGGTGCCCCTAGAAAGTGATCTAGGGAGGCAATGTATTCTTCCCTGGAGCATCCAGACAGACCCCAGTTCTCACAGACATCTTGTGTTTAGTCCAATGAAATAAACCTTGACTTGTGATCCTTAGAACTTTAATTTTTAAGGCACAGTGTATTAATTTGTTAGAGCAGAAGTAAGAATGCAATATATATCATTTATCCAATTAAATATGGTTTGAGGTTACTGAGTTTAAACTTCTCTATTCAGTCATTTAGTTTCCCCTGGATAAAGATATTTTGTATCAAAACCCCAGTTTAATAGGAGAAGACAATTAAGTCAGTTTGGAGATATTTGCCCCATTTAGTTGGTGCATCAAAATTTCTATTCCATAAATATAAATGTTCTGATTTTGAGGCCTTAGTTGAGAAAAGTAATTTATATGAAGAGTAGGGTCACAATTTTTACCTTTAGTTTTTGTTCTAAATTTCTACATTCCTTAAATTTCATGTTAATAGAACCATTCATTATTTTCATTTCTTTATCCTCCAACTTTTTATAAAATATTTTTTCAACATAATAAATAAGATTATAAATGACTCTGCAAGCATATACACATATGTGTGTCAATGTGTTTATTTGGGAGAAAAATATACAAATAATGTACACACATGTCTTATACTTGAATTTTTTTAGCTATACAGTTATTTAAATAGATTTAATTTTTTCTCACAACATCCCTCAGAAGCTATATTTATTAGTCCACATCACCTACAGAAGTAAAGAAACAAAGGGGATTGCATTGGAGGCTTCCCTGAAGGCTTAGTGGTAAAGAATCTGCCTGCAATGCAGGAGATGCAGAGGTGAGAGCTGGATCCCTGTGTCAGGAAGACCCCCTGGATGGCAGCCCCCTCTGGTATTCTTGCCTGGAGAATCCCCATGGACAGAGGAGCCTGGCGGGCTACAATCATGGGGTCGAAAAGAGTCAGACGCGACTGAGCACGCATATGCATACACGTAACAAAGTAGTGGAATTATTATATTTCTTCCCAAGAGGTATAGAAATGGAACCAGGCAGCATACACTTAATGTTTTAATGACTTTTGAGTGAGTAAAGTTTGTTCTGTGTAACTCTGCTTTAATAACATTTATTACAATTTAAAAATTGTAGTGTGTATGTTAAGGTAGAACCTGGGGCACAGGTAGCTGAATCAGATCTCATGATGGTGGGAGATACCTCCTCTGCATGGGATAAAGAAAAGTTTCTTAAGTGGATTAATGTAGTGGAATTAAATTAAGGCAATTCATAATTATTAAACTCATTTTCTCTGCAAGCTCTTTAGCCTCAGCTCAGCTAAGTTGTGCCTGACTCTTTGTGACCGCATGAACTGTAGCCCACCAGGCTCCTCCGTCCATGGGATTTCCCAGGCAAGAGTCCTGGAGTGGGTTGCCATTTCCTGCTCCATGGGATCTGTTACCAAAGTCTTGGCTCCCTGCCCACTGATGCCAAGTAGACATACGGAGACAGTTTGGAGGAAATAGAAAAGAGTAGTTTTATTATTTTTGCCAGGTGAAAGGGAAACCCATCAGGCCTGTGTCTCAAGAATTGTGCCCTCCTCTCTAGGCAACAGAGAGAGGTTTTATATCCTTATGAAGGTATTGCATATTTTTCTCTTAAAGTTTCAAATGGCTACAGCTGACATCAGACAACTCAGCAGTCGAGTGTGGCATCCCTGGAGTTATTGGTCCAATGACTTTCTTTCTGAAATGCAGAATGCTACAAGAGAGTGTAGGGGAGAAGAATGCCAGGTACAGAGTATAATCTACATGGAGTCAGAGAGTAATTAACTTTTTTGAAACTTTGTGAAGGACAAGTCTAGCAAGTGGTTTTTTAGTCATAACAGCTAAAGAATAACCAAGATTGTTTAATTCTTGCAGGCCTGTTTAGCTGGTAAGTGCCAAAGTCTATCCATTCATTTCTGTTTTTGCTGCAACAGATTTATCCCACCCAAGAATAGAACCTATGTCGCCTGCGTTGAGAAGTGGATTCTTTACCACTGGACCACCTGGGAAGCCCATATCAAAAGAGTAAAATGACATAAATTGGTTTAAGTCAGAAGAGCAGTACAACCACACACAACATCATGGATGAGCCTTAGAAACACAAGGTAGAGGTTCGAGTCTGACTATAGGCTCATGAGAAGTCTGCAGAGCTCAGTGCAACTTTCTACTGGACCACCTTATTTGATAATAAAGATACTACATTAAACAATTTTATTTTAGGAAATTTGTATGCAACAATAGCTAACTGATATAATAATTTAATCAGACAGAACTGAGGGCAGTTGTAATAATCTGATTCTACTTGCTCCGGGCATTTGTTTTGATATTTGAAAGTAACATTCACAATTACTTTGTTATTCAAGTTTAGTTCATGTAAGGGTGTGAAAACATGCCTCCAGTGAGGATCCTTTGAGGTTACATGGAGAGGTTGGAAGGACAGTTATGTTTGTACAACACTTGTGATCCTGAATCATATAGCTGAGCAGAATCTAAACTTTCTAGTGAGTCATCTTTTGATAATGAGCATGAACTTTAATGGGTGATGCTGAAATTGTTCATTCTCTGCCCTTCTAGAGTTTGTGACAAAATTTTGAATAATGGGAGCTATTTCATTTAGACAAATGGAAGGAATCATATTTTCTGAAAGCACTGGAAATTTTCCAACAGAAACATGAAAATAATTTAATAAAAAACCCAAACATGCCACCAGTCCTACAGCTCAAGAAGTACACCTTACAAATTGACACAGTTTTTAGCTTGCACAAAATTACATGTTTATTTATTTATTTATTTTTTACTGTGGTATAGTTGTTTTACAATGTCATGTTAGTTTCTGCTGTACAATGAAGTGAATCAGCTTTCTGTAGCCATACATCCCCTCCCTCTCGGACCTCTGTCCCCCATATTCCATGAGAAATGGACACTTTTATATCATATTTCAATGAGTAGGTGAATTGTCTGAAAAATACATATTTTCCAAGGTTATAAATGTATCATTTAATGTTTTGCTTCATCATACTTAAGATCAGGTCTGCTCTAGCACCATATTATATTCACAGTCATTTTCTTCTTTTGATTCTCCTTGAAAACACATATATTATTATCAGTTTTTGCCAGTGACTATAGTAGATACATGGAGAAGGAAATGGCAACCCACTCCAGTATTCTTGCCTGGAAAATCCCATGGACAGAGAAGCCTGGTAGGCTACAGTCCATGGTGTCGCAAAGAGTCGAACACGACTGAGCGACTTCACTTCACTTTATAGTAGATACAAGGACTTCTCTGTAGCTCAGAAGGTAAAGAATCTGCCTGCAACACAGGACATCTGAGTTCAATCCCTGGGGTGGGAAGATCCTCTGGAGAAGGGAATGAATGGCCACTCACTACAGTAGTCTTGACTGGAGAATCCATGGACAGAGGAGCCTGGCAGGCTACAGTCTGTGGGGGCGCAAAGTGTTGGACCCAACTGACTAACACTACTCCTATGGTAGATATAGGAGACACAAGTTACACAGCAGAACATGATCTGAAAGAGTAGAAAATATCCATGATCTGTGATAACAAATAGCATGTTAAAGACTGGATTATCAAGAAGAGCATAAGGTAGTGATATACAAAGGAGTGATGTTTGTGACAAACAGAGGTCACAAATTTTTCTCTGTCATAAACTTATAAATAGCTGTGGTTGCCAAGAGGAGTTTTCCCTCCATAGGAGTGGTATGGCTCTTAACTGTTCTTTTAGTCAAACAAACAAAATCCTCAGCATGATACATTTCACTTGAGAAAAAATTTTTCTTAAGAGATCCCTTGAGATAAATGGGAGTCTTCAAATATTTCACATCCAAGGTTGGGAGAGTATAAAAATGAAAAAGGGAAAAACTCTTGGATACTAGCACTATCACCAAACTTAAAAGGGAGCTATGTAAGTTGTATGAAGAAGTTGAAATAGAAATTCCAAGGAAAATAGAAGAGGCATATTCTACTCCCACAGTTGTACCAAATACCAGTAGTTTTGGGCTCAGGATTTGAGCTCTGCTATCATGGACATTTCTTAAGCCCTAGGATAATAGATTATTTTATAGATTTCTTTCCATAGAGTATTTTCAGAGCCCTCTTTAAGTCTTTATTTCTCAGGCTGTAGATGAAGGGGTTCAGCAAGGGGGTGACCACAGCATACAATATTGAGGCTGTTGCACTTGAGTGTGAGCTGTGGGTAGTAGTAGAGCTAAGATATACTCCTAAGCATGTACAATAAAATAAGGAGACAAGTGAGAGGTGAGATGCACAGGTGGAGAACGCTTTATACTTCCCCCAAGCTGATGAGATTCCACATATGGAGGAAACTATCTTAGAGTAGGAATAAAGGATACACACGAGGGAACCACCAGCCAGCAACAGAGGTATAAAATACATTACTGCTTTATCAAGAAAGATGACAGACCTGGCAAGTTGGATCATCTGATTGAGCTCACAGAAAAAGTGAGGGATTTCTAAGACTGTACAGAATGACAGCCGCAATACAATTATGATTTCCAGCAAGGCATGCAGGAGACCGATGATCCAGGACAATAGCACCAGCAGTGCACAGAGCCAGGGGTTCATGATGACGATGTAGTGCAGGGGGTGACAGATGGCCACAAAGCGGTCATAGGCCATCGCGGTCAAGAGAAAGATGTCCAGGACTACAAAGAGTGTGAAAAAATAGATCTGGGTGATGCAGCCTTCATAGGTGATACCTTTGCTCTGTGTCTGGATGTTCCACAGCATCTTTGGGATGGTGGTGGAAGATAAACAGATGTCTACCAAGGACAGGTTGGAGAGGAAGAAGTACATGGGGGTGTAGAGGTGGGAGTCTGAGCTGACAGCCAGGATGATGAGCAGGTTTCCAAACACAGTGATCAGGTACATGGAGAGGAAAAGTCTGAACATGAGAGGCTGCAATTCTGGATCCTCTGAAAATCCCATGAGAAGAAATTCTGAAACTCCTGTTATGTTCCTTGGTGCCATGTGTTGGAGGTGACTGCAAGGAAAGAGGAAAGTAAATGACTGATTATGGTACAAATGGACATTGCTCACATTGCTGAAATGCCACTATTTATATTTTGCTGTAAAAAGTTTATTTCAATATTTTGTTCATGGATTTGGCAATGTGTATAGGGTTCTGTGGCCACCTGATGTGAAGAACTGACTCATTGGAAAAGACCTTGATGCTGGGAAAGATTGAAGGCAGGAGGAGAAGGGGATGACAAAGAATGAGATGGTTGGATGGCATCACAGACTTGATGGAAAGGAGTCTGCACAAGCTTCAGGTGTTGGTGATGGACAGGGAAGCCTGGCGTGATGCAGTCCATGGGGTGGCAGTCAGACATGACTGAGCAACTGAATTGAACTGAACTGATAGGGTTCTGTAAAACAAAATCTCCTAAAATCCCATCATGGAGAAAGACTACCTCAAATAAAACATATGTATAAATAAAACATATATATATATATATATATATATACATGGCAACCATAAGTTCATTCTCTATATCCATGAGTCTGTTTTGCAAATTCATTTGTATCACTTCTTTTTAGATTCCACATATAATAGATGTCACGTGATATTTCTCCTTTATGTCTGACTTCACTCAGTATGACAGTCTTTAGGTCCATTCATGTTGCAGCCAACGCCATTATATCTTTTTAAAAAATTCACCTTTGTATTTTAATTGAGTTTGTAAATATATGCGACCTTGTAAAAAAATGAATTTAGAAAAATAAAAAGTTAGGAAATAAAGAAAATAACAAAGAGAGTGAAACCAGGTTAAGTAATATGGTCTCAAAACAAGTAAATTGAATGGAGCATTGAAAATGAATTGAACAAGCATTGAAATAGTAATAGATTACAATATCAGCGTGAATCAATTGATTTGCCAGTGATCTAGATATAAAACAAAACACTACATAATGTTCCTAGAATGTTGGAGCACATAGCATGATCAGTTATTATTCAGAATTGGGACTTAGGTCTTATTACATATGAACATTTAATATATGGCAAGGGTGTATTTCAACTTATTGAGAAAGGTTGAATTGCTGATAAAAGCAGGCGTAAACCTCTATATTGCAAAAAGTAAAGTTTCTTTCCTCCCTCCAACATTTTTTAAAAAAATTAAGAGATGACCACCTCAGTGTGAGAGTAATAAACACATTGAAGATGAACATCTTGAAATCTACATATAAAAGCATGCAAACCCATGGCTGATTCATGTCACTGTATCGCAAAAACCACTACAATATTGTAAAGTAATTAGCCTCCCATTAAAAAAAAAAAACTATGGGTTGGACTTCCCTGGTGGTCCATTGGATAAGAATTCACCTGCCAAATCAGGGGACAAGGGTCCAATCCTTGGTCCGGGAAGATTCCATATGCCATGGGGCGACTAAGCCCATGTGCCACAACTACTGAGGCCTGTGCACCACAAAGGACCACAAGAAAAGCCTCAGCAACAAGACTGTGCATTGAAGCTTGAGAGCAGCCCCCGCTGGCCACAACTAGAGAAAGCCCATGCGCAGCAAGGAAGACCCAGCGCAGCCAAAAATAAATAAGTAAACAGGTAAAATTAACAAAACCCGATGAGTTGGGGAAAACATATTAAACAAGGCAGAAAGGCGGATAGTAAGACGGACATATACAACAGAATAAAAATTTAAAATTTTAGGTCTCCTGAGTACCCAAACTCAACTGAAAAATAATTCACTTGTAAAAATGATTTGAAAGGCTGATAACTGCAGGAAAGTTGGCATATAATATTGGGTGCGTAATAACAAATAATCAAAATGATGACAAAATGTATAAATCTTTGTTTTAACTCGGTATACAGTTAAAAAATAAGACATCTTTTTCATAGCGTACTGCTAGGAAAAAAAGATTTGTTACATTTTGGGATGAGAACTTTTGAACTAGTACTCTCTGAATTTTCTGGCAGATAATATATTAGGTTATAACATTTTATATTATATATAACATATATATTAGGTTATAACATCTTAGGAAAATACTTGTAGACAGCTATAAATATTCAAAGTACAGGTATGGTGGCTCAGCAGCCAAGAATCCACCTGCCAATGCAGGAGACGTGGTTCGATCCCGAGATCAGGAAGATCCTCTGGAGAAGGAAATGGCAACCCACTCCAGTATTCTTTCCTGGGAAATACGTGGACAGAGGAGCCTGGTGGGCTACAGTTCATGGAGTCACAAAAAAGTCGGATACAACTGAGTGATTAAATGATAACAGCAAAAGTCTTTAACTCAGGTTCTCCAGTGTTGGCATGACTAACATTCTGATCCAGATCATTGTTTGTGGTGGAATGTGTCCTGTGAACTGTAGGATGCTTAGAGCACCCCTGAGCTCTACTGAGCCCCCATGTAGGACAGCCATAAAAGTCACTGGATATTGCTAGATGAACCCTGGGGGGACAAAGTCATCCACAGTCTGTGCTTCACTATTGTAAAAAATTTTGCAGTGTTGATATAATAGCAATTTAATGAAAAAGAATATAGAAAACCAACAAGGACCTACTGTGTAGGACATGGAACTCTGCTCAATGTGGAAGCCTGGATGAGAGGGAGTGTGGGGAGAATGGATACCTGTATATGTTTGCATGAGTACCTTTGCTGTCCACTTGAAACTATCACACCTTTGTGAATCGGCTATGCTCCAATACAGAATAACAAGTTTAATAAAAAAGAGAATATGAATGACCATTGAAGTTATAACACCATGAAATGTTATATAGCCATAAAAATAATGAATCATCATCATCCTGGTGACTGGAAGCAGGGTTTTCAGTAAGGTGTTTTGAGTAAGAAGGAAAATGGAAAGTTAGGAAAAATGATGAAATCAAACATAAACAGCATTATCAATATGTATAGAATTCTATTGTTGCATTTGTATAAAAGTATGTGTATGTATGTGTGCATAATATAGAAAGAAGCTTTAAAATAAACTAAAAACTAATGGGGAAAATATCAGTGAGAATGAACTTAGGTTAAGTAGATTAGTTTCAAAACAATTTACGTAACAAAATGGAATCAAAATCTACAAGCAAATTATATAAGCAGATGAAATAGTGATAAGTTAACTAAATCAATAAGTCATAATTTAAAATTAAATTGCTAACAACTTGGAAATAAAAGAAAAAGCAGAGGTGCTTTTTATAGCCACTTACATTCTCTATTTTTTTGAAAAATACATCTTTTTTGAAACATTTCAGCCAAAGACAGGAGTAAAAGTTCCCTCATCTTACCATATGAAAGCAAAGGGCTTACTCCTTGAAATTTGATAAGATTTGAAAGATTCAAATTTGATAAATTTGATGATCTTAAATCCTTTCAACATACACACACAAACACACAATCAGAAACTTGTAGAGGTGATGGACATGACAATTAGCTTGATTTGATGATCTTTACAAAATTTATTCATATCAATATATAAAAATATTGTATATACCTCAAATATGTACAATATTTCTATGTCAAAGTTATCTCAAAGCAAGTGTTTTAAGAAAGAACCAAGACAACTTAACAAAAAGACAAATAACCCAACTTAAAGCAGAGGACTCACGTAGGTGATTTGAAATAGAGAATGTAAATGGCTGACAAACCCACAAATGTATTTGGAGTCATGGAAATAATTGCAAAGTAAGATCATTAGTGTACCCTTTTTTAGCTCTTTTTTTTTTCACTTATGTCACAGCAGACACTGTGAAAATATGCCTCTTAGGCTATGAAGAATGTGTTCTGTTGTTGCAAAGTTGAACTTGTAAGCATTCTTTGGTGTGGTTTTTTCTCATCAATATGGAAACTTGGTTAAATATGCCCCATGATAAAAATTAGGAAGAAACGTCTTTAATTCATTTTATGTCCCACCATAGCTAATACCCTACTTCTCTACTCCAGTTAATTAATAAGATACTTGCACATGTGTTATATATTTACTGGAAACTCTTTATTCCTCTCATCTCTCTTCTACATGAGTTTCCATTCCTATCATTTAATTGGAATCACTGAATGTTGCCTCACTGAATTCAATGTTCACGTCTCTTTACAGTGTCATCAAAATACACTGATGTTTTAAGCAAGCAAGCAAACAACTATTGTGGTTTCTGGGCTCTTGGCTAGGCTGAGTTGGTTCTCAGGTGACCTCCAGTAAACGTTCTTGGCTTTCATTCTCTCTGACCTTTCCCTATAGGATCTTTTGGGCTCCTGGACTCACCTGCATGGGGACTCTGAGAGGAAGGTCTCCATGTGGAAGTCTGATTCTCTTCCTGATGGTTGATGATGGAGACTGAAACTCTGTCCCCAGACAAGGCAGCAGGAAGGGGTCAATCATTGGTCCTTTAGCCAGACTTAGGACTCCAAAAGCAAAAACCGTGTCTCACTCATGCCCTGGTTGTACAAGCTCAGGGATGAAGCGGAGGAGGTATTTACAGCTCTCTCTGTCTTCTCATTAGGTGCATTCCCTCTTGTTATAATGACCTATAAGCAGAAGAATCCCTGTGGCACTTGGTCTGTACAGAAAGAATCTTTTTTCTTCTGATGCTCTGTTCTCAGGGGACCAGGTTATAAGCCAGGAGAATTCAGTTTTTATTAACCCTTCTCCATTAACTTAGTTGCCTTCCAGAGGTCTAATCTCTCAGCACCTTATACCAACACTATTTCTAAGATTCTCCAACATGTTAGACTGAGGCAATTGTCTTGAATCGGTTCTTTGGATCTCCAAAGCATTGACTTGTGGTGGGGGTATAGCCCATGATATGCTTAGAAAGTTGTTATTCCCCTCCTTATAAGAGGGACAGCTTTGTTCCTTGAATGTAAAACATTGGACAGTATATTCTTCCGCTTCCTGACACTTTTGCTAAAACCTTCAGGAATTTCATATTAGTCACTCAGTTGTGTTCAACTCTTCACAAACTCAGACTGTATCTCGCCAGGCTCCTCTGTCTCTGGAATTCTCCAGGCAAGAATACTGGAGGGTGTCGCCATTCCCTTCTCCAGGGGATCTTCACAATCCAGGGATCAAACCTGGTTCTCGCACATTGCAGGCAAATTCTTTACTGTCTGAGCCACTAGGGAAACCCACATGTCTGAAATTAAGTGCTATCAATTAGCCTCTAATTAAAAATGCATGTAAGCTGTGAGATAGATTTCATTAAGCAACCATAACCTACCTTAGAATCTTATAGGGATGATCTGGTTTAATGTTTAGAGAAGTTCCTTTTGTGAGGTAGCACTATTATAACTTCACCCTCCATTTCATGATTGCGGCTCCGGGGTATTCAATGTTCTGGTGAAAATTACAAACCAGTTTTGGGACAAGGAGTACAGGTGGCCCCTAGAATGTAATTCAAGAAAGAAAATTTATTCTTCCCTAGAGCGTCCAGATAGGCCTCAGTTTTAGCATCTTGAATTCAGTCCAATATGAGGAATATGGGCTTCTGATCCTTAGAACTTCAATTTTTAAAAGCACAGTGTAGTAATTTGTTATAGCAGAAATACAAATGCAATACACACATTTATCCAATAAAATATAGTCACTTTTAAGCTTCTCAATTTAGACATTTAATTTGCCCTTGATAAAGGAATTTGTGTGGAAACCCCACTTTAATGGGAGAAGAAAATTAGGGTCAAAAATACCTGCCTTATTAGTTGGTGGATCGAATTCTGTTTTCCATAAATATAAATGTGTTTCTGATTTTGAGGCCTTTATGACAAGTTACTTATATCAAAATCAAGGTCACACAATCTACTTTAAATTTTTTTGTCCAAATTTCTACATTCCTTGAATTTCATGTTGATTCAGACATTCATTATTTTCATTTCTTTATTCTCCAACTTTTGGTAAAATATTCTTTTAATAAAATAAATGGGATTATAAATGGCTGCGTGCACGTACTTATGTGTGTGTGAATGTGTTTGTTTGAGAGGAAAATATATACATAAAATGCTCATCTCACACACGTACCTCTTGTACTTGAATGTTTCCTTTTAGTTACATAAATATTTTTACAGATTTCTTTTTTTACAGCATACTTGAGAAATTATGCTTATTATCATACATTATTATTATGTTCATATTATATAATATTATTCCTTGGTACCAACAGAAGTAAAGAAACAGAGATCAGTGAGATTACATTTATAACAATATATAGCAGTGCAAAATATAGTGTTGTATCATAGAAAAAGCAAGAGAGTTCCAGAAAAAATCTACTTCTGCTTTATTGACTATCCCAAAGGCCTTGACTGTTTGCATCACAACAAACTGTGGAAAATTCTTCAAGAGATGGGACTACCAGACAACCTTACTTGCCTCCTGAGAAATCTGTATGCAGGTCAAGAAGCAACAGTTAGAAATGGATGTGGAACAATCGACTGGTTCCAAATTGGAAAAGGAGTGCATCAAGGCTGTATATTGTCACCCTGCTTATTTAACTTGTATGCAGAGTACATCATGAGAAACAATGGAAACCATGGCAGACTTTATTTTCTTGGGCTCCAAAATCACTGCAGACAGTGACTGTAGCCATAAAATTAAAAGACACTTGCTTCTTGGAGGAAAAGCTGTGACCACCCTAGACAGCATATTAAAAAACAAAGACATTGCTTTGCCAACAAAGCTATGGTTTTTCTAGTAGTCATTTATGGATGTGACAGTTGGATCTTGAAGAAAGTTCAGTGCTGAAGAATTGATGTTTTTGAACTGTGGTGTTGGAGAAAACTCTTGAGAGTCTGTTGGACTGCAAGGAGATCAAACCAGTCAGTCCTAAAGGAAATCAGTCCTGAATGCATTGGAAGGACTGATGCTGAGGCTGAAATCGAATACTTAGTCCCCTGATGTGAAGAACTGACTCACTGGAAAATACCCTGATGCTGGAAAAGATTGAAGGCAGGAGGAGATGGGGATGTACAGAGGATGAGATGGTTGGAAGGCATCACTGACTTAATGGGCATGAGTTTGAGCAAGCTCTGGGAATTGGTGATGGACAGGGAGGCCTGGCGTGCTTCAGCCCATGGGGTCACAAAGAGTCAGACATGACTGAATGACTGAACTGAACTGAACTGATAACAATGCAGTAAATGTTTTATTTCTTCTCAATATGTATAGAAATAGAACCAGGCAGTGTATACTTTTAAGTTTTTAATGACTTTTAAAGGGGTACAGCTTATTGCATGTAGCCATGCTTGAATATATTTATTAGTATTTATCAATTCCAGTGTGCATGCAGGCATAGGATCTGGAGCACAGGTAGCTGAGTCACAGCTCACAGGGGAAGGAAATGTCTCTCTAATTGGGAAAAAAAATTTTCATAAGTAGATATTAAAGTAGTGGAATTAAATTAAGGCAATTCACACTTATTAAGCTCATTTTCCTGCAAGTATTTAGCCTACCTGTTTAAAAAAGTAAAATGACAAAAATTAGTTGAAAATGGAAGAACAGTATAGCCACACACAGCATCATGCATGAGCCTTAGAAGCACAAGATAGAGATTCATGCCTGACTGCAGACTCATGAGAAGCTCTGCAGAGGTCAGAATAACTCCTCACTGGACCACCTCATTTGATAATAAAGATGTTCTATTAAGCAGTTTTATTGTAGGAAAGTTTGTATCCAGTGGCAGCTAACTGGCGCAGTACACAAATTGCACTGAACTGAAGGCTGTTGCAAAAATCTGATTCTACTGGTTCCAGACATTTGTTCTGACATTTGTTCATGACTTCTCTGTTATTCGAGTTTATTTTGTATAACTGTATGAAAAAGTGACCCCACTGAGGTTCTTTTCAGGTCACATGGAGAGGTAGGACATAGATGTTTGCACAACACCTGTGACCTTGAATCACATACCTGAACAAGAATCTGAGGTTTGAAGTGAGTCATCCTTTAAGTATGAGAGTGAGACATAATTCGTGATATTTATATTGTTCATTCTCTGCCCCTTCAGTGTTTGTGACAAAATTTTGAAGAGTGGGAGATATTTCATTTAGGAAAATTGGAAGGAATGATATTTCCTGGAAGCACTGGAAAGTTTTGAACAGAAAGATGAAAGTAACTAATAAAAACTCAAAATATGCCTCCAGTCCTTCAACTCAATGAATACACCTTACAAATGGACACTGATAGTCCTTATTTCAATGAGAAGATGAATTGCCAGAAAAGACTCGAATTGCATAGTAATATATGTATGATTTGATGTTTTGCTTCATTATACTTAAGGTCAACTCTGTCATAGAGAGCTTCCCTGGTGGCTCAGATGGTAAAGAATCTGCCTACAATGCAGGAGATCTGGGTTTGATTCCTGGGTTTGAAAGATCCCTTGAAGAAGGGAGCGGCAATCCATTCCAGTATTCTTGCCTGGAGAATTCCATGGACAAAGGAGTCTGGTGTACTTTTTCATGCTTGTCTTTCTGTATAGATTGTACTTGAAGACATTTAGTTTAACATCAGTTTTTGCCAGCAAGTATGGTAGACACAGTGGACACAGGTGGTACAGCAGAATAAGATTGTGAAGAATAGAAAAATATCATATAGTCAGCGTTAACAACCAGTATGGTAAAGTTTGGGTTATCATAAAAGCAATTAAGGTAGTGATAGGCAAAGAAATATCATTCACAAAAGTGAAAAATAGTGATCTCAGATTTTCCTCTGTTATAAACTTATAAATAGCTGTGATTGTCAAGAGTAATTTTTTTTTTTTACCATAGGAGTAGGGAAGATCCCCTGGAGTAGGAAATGGCAACCTGCTCCAGTGTTCAGGCTGGAAAATTCTATGGACAGAGGAGCCTGGTGGGCTACAGTCCATGGGATTCAGAGTTGGACATGACAGAGCAGCTGAGCACACAGTACAATTCATGACTATTCTTTTTTTTAGTCAAATGAAAGAAAAAAATACACAAAATGACATATTGTATTTGAGAAGAAATTATTCCTAGGGAATTCATGTAGTCCCTTGAGATAAATGGGAACTTTCATATGTTCCAAACCCAAGTTTGGTAACAAAATTGGGCGAGTAAGAAAATGGCAAGGGAATAAAACGTTTAGGTATCAGAGATATCATAAAACTTAAGAGCGAGTTACATAGATTGTATAGAGTCAAAGCCAAAGCAGAGATTTGAATGAAAACAGAAGAGGCATGTTCTAATTCCACAATCTGCTCAAAGCCTAGCAACACTGGGCTCAGGCTTTGAACTCTACTGTTGTGGGCACTTCTTAAGCCCTAGGACAATAGGCTCTTTGATAGTTTTCTTTCCAAAGAGTATTTTCAGACTCCTCTTTAACTCGTTATTTCTCAGACTATAGATGAAAGGGTTCAGCATGGGTGTGACCACGGTGTACATCACTGAGGCTGTTGCACTTGAGTGCGAGCTGTGGGAAGCAGCAGAGCTAAGGTACACTCCTATGCCAGTACAATAAAATAAGGAGACCATATAGAGGTGAGATGCACAGGTGGAAAATGCCTTATACTTCCCCTGAGCTGATGAGATTCTATGTATGGAGGAAACTATCTTAGAGTAAGTGTAAAGGATACCAGCAAAAGGAGCACCTCCCAGTAGCACAGCTACAGTATATATCACTACTTTATTGAGATACACGTCAGAACAGGCAAGCTGGATCATCTGATTGAGTTCACAGAAAAAGTGAGGGATATGCAAGTCAGTACAGAAGGACAGTCGCAACACCATTAAGCTTTCTAACAAGGAATGCAGCGCACTCATGATCCAGGATACCAGCACCAGCACTCCACAGAGATGGGGGTTCATGATGACCATGTAGTGCAGGGGACGGCAGATGGCCACGAATCGGTCATAGGCCATCACGGTCAGGAGGAAGATGTCCAATCCTATAAAGAGTGTGAAAAAATGCATCTGGATAATGCAGCCTTCATAAGTTATAACTTTGTTCTCTGTCTGTATATTCACCAGCATCTTTGGGATGGTGGTGGAGGTGAAGCAAATGTCTACAAAGGACAGGTTGGAGAGGAAGAAGTACATGGGGGTGTGGAGGTGGGGGTCTGAGCTGACAGCCAGGATGATGAGCAGGTTTCCAAATACAGTGATCAGGTACATGGAGAGAAAAAGCCCAAAGATGAGGGGCTGCAATTCTGTTTCTTCTGAAAATCCCATAAGAAGAAATTGTGAAACTCCTGTTATGTTCCTTGGTTCCATTTTGTGGAAGTGACTATCAGGAAAGGGGACAATAACATGACTGCATTCCTTGCAAATGGCCATTATCACATTGTTGAAATATAACTATTCTATATTTTGCCAACAATAAATTAATTTCAATATTTTGTTGATGGCTTTGATCCCCTTTAGAGAATTCCTTGTGTCATCTATAATTAGCAAACTTCTCTTACTCTCATTTCCAAGCCCCAACAAGAAAAAGAAAATAAAGCAATAAAAAATAAAAAACAATAATCTTTACTTATTGTTTAAAGAGAAATTCTTTTATGCATTTTAAAAACACAAATTGAATTTCAACAATATTCCAGGTACCACCTATGCAGGGAGTGTAGGGGTGCTGAAAAACAAAAACTCCTAAAATTCAATTATGGAGAAAAAGCATAAGCAAATAAAAATCACATAGCATGTCAGATAGTTACATGTGTTATGAAGAAAAAAAGAAAAAGAAAAAGAAAGACTTCCCTTGGTCCAGTGGTTAAGAATATGCCTGCCAATGCAGGGGACGTGGCTTTGATTTCTGGTCTGAGAAGATCACATTTGTCTTTGAGAAGCTAAGCCTGTGTGCCACAACTTCTGAACTCATGTGCTGCAATGACTGAAGCCCATGCACCTAGAGCTTCTGCCCTGCAATAAGAAAAGCCATCACAAGGAGAAGTCCGTGCCCCACAATGAAGAGTAGCCCCTGCTCGCTGCAACTGCAGAAAACCCACATGCACCAGCAAAGACCCAGAGCAGCCCAAATAAACAAATAAGATATTAAAAAAAGAAAAAGAAAAGGAGATATAAAGGAGAGAGTGAAAAGGGAGTACTAATTGTAATCCATGTTTATTTATTTTTTAATTTTTTCATTAAATAAGTTTTTAAAAATAATTTAACTCCAAATACAACTGTTGGATTTGCATTGAGTTATAAATGCAATTCATGTTTTAATTGAAATGTCTATGTTTAAAAACTGAATTGTTACAAAACAATGAACTGTTTTTCAGTTTTAAATGGTTAGTTGTCTTAGGTGCCTGCCCAATTGCTCAGTTGTGTCTGATTCTTTGTGACCGCATGGACTGTAGCTGGCCAGGCTCTCTGTCCATTGGATTTTCCAGGCCAGAATACTGGGAGTGGGTACCATTTCCTTCTCCAGGGGATCTTCCTGACTCAGGGATCAAATAGGCATCTCCCTCATCTCCTGCATTGGCAGGTGGATTCTTTACCACTGAGTCACTTGGGTAGCCTGGTTAGTTGTCTTATAGCTCAACAATTAACCGTGAAATATACTTATCTCTGTGAAACTCCAAACCAATAAGTATAAGACTGTTTTCAAAACCCACTGCCATCATTCTTGAAACTTCAATCAACATCTGAGATGAACAATGACATGATAAAAAAAAAATGACCTTCATAGGTCAGTTTTCATTCCAACCCCAAAGAAAGGCAATGCCAAAGAATGCTCAAATTACCGCACAATTGCACTCATCTCACACACTAGTAAAGTAATGCTCAAAATTCTCTAAGCCAAGATTCAACAGTACATGAACCGTGAATTCCAGATGTTCAAGCTGGATTTACAAAAGGCAGAAAAACCAGAGATCAAATTGCCAACATCCACTGGATCATCGAAAAAGCAAGAGAGTTCCAGAAAAACATCAACTTCTGCTTTATTGACTATGCCAAAGCCTTTGACTGTGTGGATCACAATAAACTGTGGAAAATTCTTCAGGAGACCACCTGACCTGCCTCTTGAAAAGTCTGTATGCAGGTCAGGAAGCAACAGTTAGAACTGGACATGGAACAGCAGACTGGTTCCAAATAGGAAAAGGAGTACGTCAAGGCTGTATATTGTCACCTTGCTAATTTAACTTATATGCAGAGTACATCATATGAAATGATGGGCTGGAAGAAGCACAAGCTGGAATCAAGATTGCCAGGAGAAATATCAATGACCTCAGATATGCAGATAACACCACCCTTATGGCAGAAAGTGAAGAAGAACTAAAGAGCCTCTTGAGGAAAGTGAAGGAGGAGAGTGAAAAAGTTGGCTTAAAGCTCAACATTCAGAAAACTAAGATCATGGCATCTGGTCCCATCAGGTCATGGCAAACAGATGGGGAAACAGTGGAAACAGTGGCAGAGTTTATTTTTTTGGGCTCCAAAATCACTGCATATGGTGACTACAGCCAAGAAATTAAAAGACAATTACTCCTTGGAAGGAAAGCTATGACCAACCTAGATAGCATATTATAAAGCAGAGACATAACTTTGCCAACAAAGGTCTGTCTAGTCAATGCTATGGTTTTTCCAGTGGTCACGTATGGATGTGAGAGTTGGACTATAAAGAAAGCTGAGCACTGAAGAATTGATGCTTTTGAACTGTGGTGTTGGAGAAGACTCCTGAGAGTCCCCTGGACTAAGGAGATCCAACCAGTCCATCCTAAAAGAAATCAGTCTTGAATATTCATTGGAAGGACTGATGTTGAAGCTGAAACTCCAATACTTTGGCCATCTGATGCAAAGAGCTGAATCCTTTGAAAAGACCCTGATGCTGGGAAAGATTGAAGGCAGGAGGAGAAAGGGATGACAGAGGATGAGATGGTTGGATGGCATCAGAGACTCAATGGACATAAGTTTGTGTAAACTCTGGGAGTTGGTGATGAACAGGAAGGCCTGGCATGCTGCAGTCCATGGGGTCGCAAAGAGCCGGACATGACTGAGCGACTGAACTGAACTGAACTGAGTGTTTAACATTTGACTGGCTAAGGAGAAAAAGCTTACCTGAGTGCTAACACAAGACCACTGAGAAGAACAAGATACCACAAAACAAACAAACAAGCAAAAAACCTAGTGGTAACAAGCAAAATAGCATGTTCATATTCATAGATATAGACAATATCATCCCAGGACAAGCCCTGAAAGCAAACAGCAGACATCTTTAGGCAATATTTCTTTACCCAGGAAAGCACATTTCAGTAGTTTTATCACAGAAAAAAAGTGATGGCAACTGTAGCAAGTAAAGTCAACAGTTCAGTCCTAATTCTACAGACCAAAGAAAAATTCATCAAAGCACCTTTCAATAGGTTAAGGAAGATTTTATGAAATACTTTTGATCAGATCCTGGCTTATTTTGTGTCAGTTAAACAAAATGAAAGGCATCAGTTACCATCCTATCACAACTTGAAAGTGAAAGTCGCTCAGTTGTGTCCAACTCTTTGGGACCCCATGAACTATACAGTCCATGGAATTCTCCTGGCCAGAATACTGGAGTGGGTAGCCTTTCCCTTCTCCAGGGGATCTTCCAAGCCAAGGGATTGAACCCAGGTCTCCCACATTGCAGGTGAATTCTTTACCAGCTGAGGTACAAGGGAAGCCCAAGAATACTGGAGTGGGTAGCCTAACCCTTCTTCAGTGGATCTTCCCAACCCAGCAATCTAACTGGGGTTTCCTGCATTGCAGGTGGATTTTTACCAACTGAGCTATTTTACCAACTGATAGGGAAGCCCTATCACAGTTTAAAAGAACCAAAAAAAGGTTGCAACACAGAACAAAATAACTTAGAAAATGCTGCCTTTGTATAAAAGTAAAAAAAGATGAAAGACAAAACAAAACCTTATGCATAATAGCTAAAGAAAAAGTACATCTTCAAATCACAACATTTTTAAGACTGTTAGAAAAACTTTCACTTATCTACTTGCTCATCTGATCAGCATGTAAAATAAATAGTGAAACAAGTCACGAACTTTTAGCCACTATTATTTTGTGGGCCAAGAAATTTAATCTTCCTGTTCTTAAACTTTGAGTTTAAGTTTGTTGTATTAACATCCCAACAAATATGTTCATTCAAGCTGAGCTATAATTTATATCAGATAAAATACCAACAGTTAGAGCACATGAGGGATTCCACATTTCTGGGTATCTTTGATGTTTTGTCACTAATATGCAGTGATGTGTGGAAATACTAATCAGGCAGCTAAATCAGTTATTAATATCTTTATGGTAAAAAAGCCCCACCTTATTATCTGACATGAACACTGCTAATTAAAACCCAAATTTTTAGATATTCTTTCCTGCCTTCTATCTTGCCATGTTGCTGTTTAGTCACTAAGTAGTATCTGATCCTTTTGCAACCCCAAGGACTGTAGCCTGCCAGGTTCCTCTGTCCATGAGGATTCTCCAGGCAAGAATACTGGGTTGGATTTCCATTTCCTTCTCCAGAGCATCTTCTCTGACCCAGGGCTTGAACCCATGTCTCCTACATTGGCAGGCAGATTCTTTATCACTGAACCACCTGGGAAGCCCATATCTTGCATACCTTTCATATTATTTAACTTATTTTTCTTGTCTGCATAGCAACCCACAATGTAAAACTGTAGAATCTTTATAGATGTTTTTAATATGTAATCTTACCTGGCATAAATCGATACTAAATATGGAATTCTAAAAAACAGTATCATTCTGAGGAATTTGAGGTTTCAAAAAGCAAACAGTGCACTAACAAATGCTTCTATTTCAGCTGCTAAAATCTTACTTATTGAAACATTGACTTTTCTGCATGGTTGAGTTTACATGATGAAATTTGTTTCAATAAAATTGGTTAGAAAATAAAAGGAATCCAGATTGAGAAGAAATAAAGCTATTGCTGATTGCATATTACTGGTTGCATATACTGCACATAGAAAACCTTAAAGATGCCACCAGAAAACTACTAGGGCTAACAACAAAAGATCAGAAAGAGAAATTATGGAAACAATCTCATTTACCACTGCAACAAAAGGAATAAAATATCAAGGAAGAAACATACCCAAGGAGGCAAAATATCTATACTCAGAAAACTCTAAGACAGTGATGAAAGAAATCAAAGGTGATGGAAACAGATGGAGAGAATAACCTTGTTCTAGGATTGGAAGAGTATTACTCAATATTGTGAAAATGACCAGACTACATAAAGCAATCTACAGATGCAGAGTAATCCTTATCAAGTTACCGATGGCATTTTTCACAGAATTAGAACAAAAAATTTTACAAAGTGTCTGGAAACGCAAAAGACTCCAAATAGCCAGAGCAATCTTGAGAAAGAAAAATGGAGCTGGAGGAGTCAGGCTCCTTCACTTCAGACTCTATTGCAAAGCTCTGCTACAGTAATCAAGACAATATGGTATTGGCAGAAAGACAGACGTATAGGTCAATGGAACAGGATAGCAAGCTTAGAAAGAAACCTAAGTACCTATGGTCATCTAATCTCTGACAAAGTAGGCAAGAATATACAATGGGGAAAAGACAGTCCCTTCAATAAGTAGTGTTGGGAAAACTGGACAGCGACACATAGGAGAATGAAATGAGAACACTCCCTAACACCATACGCAAAAAGAAGCTCAAAATGGATTAAAGACGTAAATGTGAGGCTGGACAGTATAAAGCTCTTAGTGGAGAACAGGCAGAACACTATTTGACAGAAATCACCCAGGATCTTTTTTGACCCATAGAGTAATGAAAATAAAAACAAAAATAAAGAAATGGGACTTAATTAAACTTAAAAACTTTTGCACAGCAAAGGAAACCATAAGCAAGATGAAAAGACAGCTCTCACAACGGAAGTATTTGCTAATGCAGCATATGTCCTACTTTTACTGGAAGCACTTTAACCTCTCTTTGGTCTTCTAATTGTGCTTGATTTCCTATCATTTAATTGGCATCACTGAACACTGCCTTACTGCTTTCAGTGTTTCCTTCACTTTTAGCATTACTCAAGTACATTGATATTTAATTAAGCAAGCAAACAAACAGTTTTCTGGGTTCTGGGCTAGGCTGAATTGATTCTCAGGTGACCTCATGCAGACATGCTTTATTTCTTTCTCTCTGACCCTTCCCAGCAGTGTCTTTTGGGCTCTTGGACTCACCTGCATGGGAACTCTGAGGGGAAGTTAACTGCCTGGAAGTCTGAAATCTCTTAGTAGATGGCTGATGATAGAGACTGAAGCTCTGTCCTGAGACAAGAGAGCAAAAAGAGATCAAATATTGTCCTTTAGCCAGATTTAGGACTCTAGAATAAAACCTGTATCTCATCCATGCCCAGGTGTTAGAAGCTCAGTGATACAGCAGACAAAATAGTTATCGCTCTCCATGTTTTCTCCTAGGGTACATTTCCCTTATATTACAATTACCTATGCGTATGTGATTTCCCTGTGGGACTTGGTCTGGACAAGATAGGACTTTTCCTGCTGAGTCTTTGTTCTCAGGGTGTTAGGTTGTAAGCCAGGGAAATTCAGGTTTTTTTTTTTAAGATTTATTTTATTTTTGGTTGGTGCTGGGTCTTCGTTGCTGCACACTGGCTTTCTCTAGTTGTGGTGTGTGGGCTTTTCACTGCAGTGGCTTCTCTTGCTGCAGAGCGCAGGCTCCAGGCACACGGGCTTCAGCAGTTGTGGCTCCCCGGCTCTAGGGTGCAGGATCAGTAGTTGTGGTACATGGGCTTAGTTGCTCCAAGGCATGTGGGATCTTTCTGGACCAGGAATGGAATCTGTGTCCTCTGCATTAGCAGGTAGATTCTTTATCACTAGACCTCCAGGGAAGCCCCAAGAATTCAGCTTTTATTAACCCCTCTCCATTAATTCTCTTGCCAGGGATCTAAACTCCCAGTGCCTTATCCCAACCATGAGGTTAGCTTTTTGCAATGTGTGAGACTGAGGCAATAGGTTCTTTGGGTCTCAAAACGTTGACCTGTGGAGGGAACACTGTCTATGATACCCTTAGAAATTATTATTCCCCTCTTTGTGAGAGGGCAACTTTGTTCCTTTAATGTAATTCACTGGGCAATGCGGTCCTTGGTTTCCTGATGATTTTGCTAAAACTTTTAAGAATTTCAAATTATATCTGAAGTTGGATCTATCAATTAGCACCTAATTAAATATGCTTGTAAGTTATGAGATATATTTGGATTTTGTCATGCACCATAACCTACCTACCTTAGCACATTATAGGGATGATCTGGTTTAATGTTTAGAGAACATTCTGTGAGATAGCGCTAAGATAACTCTATCCTCTGTTTCAGGAGTGAGGTTTAGAGGTGTTTAATGTTCTGATGACAATTACAAGCCAGTTTTGAGATGGAGTCTTGATTGAATCCTATTAGGTTGCTTCCTGTTCTCAAACTCTGGGTTGTGGTTCTCAACCAAAGGTGGTTTTGCTCCTGGGGCTCTTTGGCAATGTCAGAAAGGATGCTGCTAAACAGCTATAACACACAGGACAGTACTCACCCACAGATAATTATCCTACCCCAAATGTTAACAGCAAGAACAGGAGAAAACACATTTACATCAACACTTCTTCCACTTCACTGTGCATACAATATCATTAGGGATTTTAATTCAAGTGCAAATTCTGAGTAAGTATGTCTCCCAGTGGGCCCAAGGACTCTGCATTTCTAGCACTCCTAGAGGTGTGACGCTGCAGGTCCTGATCTGTGGGTCACTTTCTTTCTTTTTTTTTTAATTGCTTCTGTTTTATGTTTTGGTTTTTTGGCCTCAAGGCATGTGGTATCTTAGCTCCCTGACCAGGGAAAGAACCTGCACCACCTGTGTTGGAAGGTGACATCTTAATCACTGGACAGCCAGGGAAGTCCTGTGGGCCACTTTTTAACAAGTCTATGGTCCTGTGTTAGAGTTAGTTATTGTTAAGTTTAGATCTATACCAAAATTCACTTTTTGTGCAATTTTTGTAAGAAAAATATTTTACTCACCACAGAAGCCCTAATAAATTCTGTATTCAATTCTGTAAGGGCTCTTGAATGACATCAAATAATATATATCAGAAAAAGAATTTGAATAGACAAGATAAGGGTCTCAAAAAAGATGTCCACATCCTAAACCTAAGAACTTTTGGATATGTTTGCTGATGTAAAGGGGGATAAAGCTAGCAGATAAAATAAATTTGCTAAACATTGTCCTTAAGATGAGAAGATAACCTTGGATTATCCAGGTTGGTGTAAATAATGGCAGTGGTCCCCTAAATGTGGTGGAGAGAGAAGTATTGGAGTCAGCAGAGAGATGCTACTGCCTTTGAAGATGAGGAATGACCATGAGACAAGCAATGCAGGTAACCTACAGGAAGTGATCTAAGAAGGCAATGCATTCCTTCCCTTGAGTGTCCTGATGGATCACTTTTACAGACATCTTATATTTAGCCTGAAGAGATGAGTTTTGACTTCTGATCTCTACATTAATTTTTTTAAGCCACTAATATGCATGCTCAGTGCTCAGTCATGTCCCACACCTTGTGACTGCTGGGCTTCTCTGTCCATGAGATTTTCCGGGCAAGAATACTGGGGTGGGTTGCCATTTCCTACTCCATGTAAGAAATGTTTACTCCAAATGTAAACAAGTTGGGGATCTCCCCAACTTAGAGATCAAATCCTCGTCTCCTACGTTGGCAGGAAGTCTTTTTATCCCTGTGCCACCTGAGAAGCCACAAGTCACTAGTATAGTAATTTGCTGAAGCAGCATAGGAATGTAATGCCCACATTTTATCCAATAAAATATGGTTCACAGGAACTGATTTTAACTTTCTCAATATAGTCATTTAGTTTCCCCAGGATTCAGTTCAGTTCAGTCACTCAGTCATGTCTGACTCTTTGCGACCCCATGGACTGCAGCATGCCAGGCCTCCCTGTCCAACACCAACTCCCAGAGTTGACTCAAACTCATGTCCATCGAGTCGGTGATGCCATCCAACCTCTGTTGTCCCCTTCTCCTCCTGCCCTCAATCCCTCCCAGCATCAGGGTCTTTTCCAATGAGTCAACTCTTCACATGAGGTGGCCAAAGTACTGGAGTTTCAGCTTCAGCATCAGTCCTTCCAATGAACACCCAGGACTGATCTCCTTTAGGTTGGATCTCCTTGCAGTCCAAGGGACTCTCAAGTGTCTTCTCCAACACCACCATTCAATAGCATCAATTCTTCAGCACTCAGCTTTCTTTATAGTCCAACTGTCACATCCATACCTGACTACTGGAAAAACCATAGCCTTGACTAGACAGACCTTTGTTGGCAAAGTAATGTCTCTGCTTTATAATATCCTGTCTAGGTTGGTCATAACTTTTCTTCCAAGGAGTAAGTGTCTTTTAATTTCATGGCTGCAATCACCATATGCGGTGATTTTGGAGCCCCCCAAAATAAAGTCTGCCACTGTTTCCACTGTTTCTCCATCCATTTACCATGAAGCGATGGGACCAGATGCCATGATCTTAGTTTTCTGAATGTTGAGCTTTAAGCCTACTTTTTCACTCTCTTCTTTTACTTTCATCAAGAAGCACTTTAGTTCTTCTTTGCTTTCTGCCATAAGAGTGGTGTCATCTGCATATCTGAGGTTATTGATATTTCTCCCAGCAATCTTGATCCAGCTTGTGCTTCATCCAGCCCAGCATTTCACATGATGCACTCTGCATATACGTTAATTAAGCAGGGTGGCAATATACAGCCTTGACATACTCCTTTTCCTATTTGGAACCAGTCTGTTGTTCCATGTCCAGTTCTAACTGTTGCTTCCTGACCTGTGAGAGGCAGGTCAGGTGGCCTGGTATTCTGAGCTGTTTCAGAATTTTCCACAGTTTATTTTGATCCACACAGTCAAAGGCTTTGGCATAGTCAACAAAGCAGAAATAGATGTTTTTCTGGAACTCTCTTGCTTTTTCAATGATCCAGAGGATTTTGGGAATTTTATCTCTGATTCCTCTGCCTTTTCAAAATTCAGCTTGAAAATCTGGAAATTCATAGTTCACGTATTGTTGAAGCCTGGATTGGAGAATTTTGAGCATTACTCTACTAGTGTGTGAGATGAGTGCAATTGGGCAGTAGTTTGAGCATTCTTTGGCATTGCCTCTCTTTGGGATTGGAATGAAAACTGACCTTTTCCAGTCCTGTGGCCACTGCTGAGTTTTCCAAATTTGCTGGCATATTGAGTGCAGCACTTTCACAGCATCATCTTTTAGGATTTGAAATTGCTCAAGTGGAATTCCATCATCTCCACTAGCTTTGTTTATTGTTGAAACCTCACATTAGTAGAAGAAAATTAGTCAGTTTGGAGATGTTTTCCCCATTATCTAATGCAATGAATTCTCCATTCCATAAATATAGAATATAGGTGTGGTTCTGACTTTGAGGCATTAAGATAGAAATATTAATCTCTATTCAAAGTAATATGACACATTCATGATTTTTATGACTTTTTGTATTAAGTTCTACAATCCATGAATTTCATTGTAATTCAAACATTCAATATTTTCATTTATTTACCCTCCAAATTTCTGTAGAGGTTTCTTTAACATAATAGGTAGAATTATAAATGAAACTGTTTGCATTTACATATATGTGTGTGATTGTGTTTATTTGAGAGAAAAATGTAAACAAGTAATGTACAGACATACATATTCCTTGCCCTTGACTGTGTTCTTTGGACTGCACAAATATTTTTACAGATTTCATTTTTTCTCTCAACATCTCTCAGAAGTTATGTTTGTTATTCCATATTAAGGAGAAAGAGGCCAGGGGGATTAAATTTTTAGTAAGTACATAACACAGCAGTAAAAACTTAATTATATATAACTTGTTATATACCTTCTTCAACTGTGTATATAGAAGCAGGTAGTATATAGTGTTAATTAGCAAATGACATTTAAATTTCTTCAATTTGTACACATTAAATGAGTACAGAATATGGCATGTAGTTATGATTTGATAAATTTATCATGATTAAAGAATTCTAGTGTGCATTCCAGGGTCGGGTCTGGAGCATAGTCACATTTGACAGAGACAAGAGACATCTTTTCTAACCGGAAAAGAGAAAGTTTCACATGTGGATATTACAGCAGTGAATTAAGTTAAGGCAATTCACGTTTTATCCCCTGGATTTAAAAACTTTTTTTTCTCTTTTATTTATTTAAAAATTTTTTATTGCAGTATAGTTGCTTTATAATGTTATGTTAGTGTCTACTGTACAGCAAACATATATCCCCTCTTTTTTGGAGTTCCTTCCCATTTAGGTCACCACAAAGCCCTGGGCAGAGTTCTCTGCACTATACAGTAGGTCCTTATTAGTTACCTATTTTATGCATAGTATGTATGTCAACCCCAATCTCCCAATTTATCCCTCCTGTCCATTTCCCCCTTGGTAACCATAAGCTTGTTCTATGACTCTATTCCTGCTTTGCAAATAGATTCATTTGTACCTTTTTTATTCAGCTTTCCACATACACATGATATTAACAATCTCTAGGTGCATCCATGTCACTGCAAATGGCATTTTATAGCTGAGTAATATTCCATTATATACATGTACCACATCTTCTTTACCCATTCTTCCATTGATGGACATTTAGGTTGCTTCCATGTCCTGGTTATTGTAAATAGTGCTGCAATGAGCATTGGGATACATGTAACTTTTCAAATGATATATATATATATATATATATATATATAAATGGATACACATTTCAATACAGTAAGTTAACATAATGCACAAGATCAACCTGGTTAAATAACATTTCATCATCTATAAATGTTTCAGGGAGATATTTTTATTTTTTTATTAATTATTTATTTACTTATCCATTTTCAAGTATCTAGGTATAAACTTTATTCTTATTACTATTGTTTTTAGTTAGGATACACTTGCTTCCCATGTTGTGCTAGTTTCTGCTGTATGAAAAAGTAAATCTGCTACCTGTATATACATATCCCCTCCCTCTTGGACCTCCCTCCCATTGCACCCCTCTAGGTCATCATGGAGCACCAAGCTGATCCCCATGTTATACAGAAGCTTTCTGTTAGCTATCTATTTCACACATGATAGTGTGTGTCAGGGAATGTTTGACGGGAGGATTCCTACGTGCTGTCTCTCATGAGTCCTTTGTCCCTCTTCAAGTGGAACAGCACGCTGCTCCCAGGGACTGAGGTCATTGTGTGAGGCAGGCTTGGGTCTCCTTTAGTAAACATTCTCTTTAGGACAAAACTGCTTAGTCTCGTTCCCCTTTCTTGAGATATGGATTGTCTCCTGACCTTGTGACTTACATTACCCCTTGTTCCCTTGGTAACGGTTGATGTACGTTAGGTTTTCTGATCTCTATCATTCCCGAAAGAAGTTTCTTGTACCACAGCCTATATATACTCATAGGAAAATCATTAAAGCACCTTTGCTTCATCAGAGCTTAGGTCCCTGGGTCTTTTTTGTCTCTCTCTCTCTCTCCCTCTCTTTTTCTGGCTGACTCTGGAGCGTGGAGACCCGTCGTGCTCACTTTTCTGCCCGGGCTTCTAAGACCCTCTTGAGAGGGCGCCTGGTGCCTTCTGAGCAATGCAAGTCCTATGTCAAGGACTTTATTGGCCCTCTGCATAAACCAAGTGATATCAGCCTCTTTCTCTCTTTCACTTTCTTATCGTCGACTCCGTACCACAAGGTTCCGGTCCATTAAAGGACCCCAACAAGTGTGTATAGTCAATCCCATTTCATCCCACCCTCCCTCCCCTGCCCTGCATCCACATGTCTGTTCTCTACGTCTGCATCTCTATTCCTGCCCAGCAAATAGGCTCATCTGTACCATTTTCCTAGATTTCACATACATGCATTAATATAATACTTGTTTTTCTCTTTCTGACTTAATTCACTCTGTATGAAGCATTTTTAAAGACAGAGTGAAGAGAAAGTCACAGGATGTGTGATCAGCTTGTGCGAGATTATGATTCATTGTTGGTGAGGTAACAGGGTGATCTTTTTGGGAATCTCAGTCATCAATTTTTTGGTTCCAACAGGTCTGAGGTCTATGTGCTTGTGGTCAGCATGTAGTTAATATTTTCCCACTGAGTGGGAATTTTAGTATCTGAAAAACAATGCAAGGATATCATTTGGTATATGATCTATAGCCCTTGAGGAGGAACTAAATGTCCTTGACTTTGTCTTATGGTTAAACTATCATTTTTTCCATTTGACTGTTCTCCTCTGTTTCTAAATGTTCTCGCTTCTCTGACTAAATTTGCTGCTTGGAGCTTGGGGAAGATCTAATAAACTGAAGCTTTTCTATGAACAAGAGGTATGGACACACGGTGTGTGTGTCTGCCCCTGGGAAACCCCACAAGGTCCCATTCTGTTTCACAATAACTGAAACAATAATTGCTTGGGAAATCCTACAGATGGGCTTCTCTGGTGGTGCAGTATTTAAGAATCTGCTTGCCAATGCGGGAGACCTGGGTTCGATTCCTGGGTCGGGAAAATCCCCTGGAGGAGGAAATGGCTCCCCACTCCAGTATTCTGGCCTGGGAAATCCCATGGACAGAGGAGCCTGGTGGGCTACAGTCCGTGAGGTCACAAGGAGTCAGACATGACTTACAAATGGATACTGATAGTGCATATTTCAATCAGTCAATGAATTGTCTGAAAAAAATTTGCATAGTAATAAATGTAATAAGTGGACCATAAGGATGGGCTGAGAGCCAGAGAACGGATGCTTTTGAACTGTGGTGTTGGAGAAGACTCTTGAGAGTCCCTTGGACTGCAAGGAGATCAAACCAGTCAATCCTAAAGGAAAACAATCTTGAATATTCATTGGACGGACTGATGCTGAGGCTGAAGTTCCAATACTTTGGCCACCTGATGCGAAGAACTTACTCATTTGAAAAGACCCTGATGCTGGGAAAGATTGAAGGTGGGAGGAGAAGGGGATGACAAAGGATAAGATGGTGGGATGACATCACCAACTCAATGGACATGAGTTTGGGCAAGCTACAGGAGATGGTGAAGGACAGGGAAACTTGGCGTGCTGCAGTCCATGGAGCTGCAAAGAGTTGGACATGACTGAGTGCCTGAACAATAGCAACAACAAAATGAATGACTTAGCCTTTTGCTTCATTATATTTAAAATAAAATCCATTCTAAGGCCATATTATATCAATCTATTTTTCATACTTGTCTTTCTGTATAGATTCGACTTGGAGGCATGTATTTTATTATCACTTTTGTCAATGAGCATGATAGACACAGTGTGATCCTACTCAGACTGCGATGGCTTGAAGTGGGTCTTGGGTTCCTAGGCAGGGATCAAGCCCAGGTCATGGCGGTGAGAGCAAGGAATTCTAGCCACTAGACCAGAAGTCAGAGACAAGGGCCCAGGCCCTTCAGTGTTGCAGAAAAAAAATTTCACAAAGAAAAGTAAGAGGAAAAAAATACTTTTTAAAGAGGAAAAGTATTTTTTAAGAATATTTTTATTTCTTAATAGAAAAAAAAAAGAGTACAGTACCTGTGGATAAACACATGGGTGGACTCAGAGAGTCTCTGAGCTGCACCCTTGTGGCAATTAGAATTACTTTTATGGGGGCATTTCTTCCTGGTTTTGTTTGGCCAATAATTTTGATTTACCTGGTTCACAGTCCATGTATGGTATATCCCAGAATCCTCCCATGTGTGCACATGCATTTCTTAGCCAAGACGGATTCTACCAAAGAGGCCTGTGGGTAGAACATCCCTTGACATCACTCCCCTTTGACCTCCAAGGAGCCTTTCTACACGTGTGTGATTGGGGACATCTCCTCACTTCAGGAATCAGAAATATGTGGTCTGAGCAAGGTCCAGCCTCCTCTCTTGTTTCCTATTATTCTCATCTTAGAGTTGCGATGTACAGGGGATTAATCTCCAATTGCTTTACCCTGGGTGTGGGATGGACATCTACCTCCTGCCTCAAGTGGACACAAGCTATGTAGTAGAATAAGATCCTAATGAATAGAAAAGTAACCTTGATCAGTGATGACAATCAATGTGTTAAGGTTTGGATAATCAAGAAGACCAATTAAGGTAGTGATGTGCAAAGAATGATGTTAATAAAAGTGAAAAAGAGTGGTTTCAGGTTTTCCTCTGTTATAAACTTACAAATAGCTGTTTATAGAGAAGTTTTCTGGTTCATAGGATTTTTACAGCTCATGTCTACTCTTTTAGACAAACAACAAGCAAAAATACTCATTATGATATATTTCATTTGAGAAGAAATTATTCTTAAGAAATCCCTTGAGATAAATGGGAATTTTCAAATATTTCACCTTCAATGTTGGGAATACAATTGAGTACAAAAATAAAAAAAGGGAAAAAAACTCTTGGACATCAGAGATGCCCTAAATAATAAAAGTGAGTTAAATAAATTGTATAGAGAAGTTGAAATAGAAACTCCAAGAAAAACAGAAGAGGCATGTTCTACTTTCATAATCTGATCAAAGATTGGCAATATTTGGCTCAGGTTTTGAGCTCTGCTATCACAGGCACTTCTCAAGCCCTAGGACAATAGACACTTTTATATTTTCCTTTCCAAAGAGCATTTGCAGACCCCTCTTTAAATCTTTATTTCTCAGACTGTAGATGAAGGGGTTCAGCATAGGTGTGATCACAGTGTACATCACTGAAGCTGTTATGCTTGAGTGTGAGCCGTGGGTAGCAGCAGAGCTAAGGTACACTCCTAAACCTGTACAATAAAATAAGGAGACAAATGGACGGTGAGATGCACAGGTGGAAAATGCTTTATACTTCCCCTGAGATGATGAGATTTCACATATACAGAACATTATCTGAGAATATGAATAAATGATACCAAAGAGGGAACCACCAGCCAGGAACACAGCTACAAAATACATCACCATGTTATTGAGAAAAGTGTCAGAATTGGCAAGTTGGATCATTTGATTGAGTTCACAGAAAAAGTGAGGGATTTCTAAGACTGTGCAGAAAGACAGCTGCAGCACCATTAAGCTTTCTAACAAGGAATGCAGGAGACTGATGATCCAGGACACCAGCACCATCAGTCCGCAGATCCGGGGGTTCATGATGACCGTGTAGTGCAGGGGGTGACAGATGGCCACAAAGCGGTCATAGGCCATCACGGTCAGAAGGAAGATGTCCAATCCTATAAAGAGTGTGAAAAAATGCATCTGGAAGATGCAGGCTTCATAGGTTATAACTTGGCTCTGGGTGTGGATGTTCCATAGCATCTTTGGGATGGTGGTGGAGATGAAACCGATATCTACAAAGGATAAGTTGGAGAGGAAGAAGTACATGGGGGTGTGGAGGTGGGAGTCAGAGATGGTGGCCAGAATGATGAGCAGGTTTCCAAATACTGTGATCAGGTACATAGAGAGGAAAAGCCCAAATATGAGGGGCTGCAGTTCTGGATCCTCTGAAAATCCCATAAGAAGAAATTCTGAAACTTTTGTTTGATTCCCTTGTGCCATGTGGTGGAGGTGACTAACAGAAAAGGGGAAAATAGCACAACTAATTTTCACACAAATGTATATTAGTCACATTGCAAGTGCTTCCATTTGAAGTTTCCCATTAGGAAATTAATTTCAATATTTGTTCATGGATTTGGTCCACTTTAGAGAAACTCCTGTGTCATCGCTAAGAAGCAAACTTGTGCTTTTCTCATTTTTTTCAAAGATGTCACATATTCGCAGTTTTAATGAGAAATTCTTTCATGCATTTGCAAAATATAAATTGACTTGGGACAATGTTCCAGGTAATGTCTATGCAGGGAGTATAGGGTGTCAAAAAGCAGAAGCTCTCAAAAGCCCATTATGGAGACCATATGTAAGCAAATGAAAATCATATAGCTTGCCAGATGGTGAGAAGTGTTACAAAGAAAACAAAAGCATGTATAAGGGAGAGAGTGAAAAGGGAATGCTACTTTTTAATGCATGTTTAAGCAAGACCTGTAAAAAACGTGATATTTGAACAGAGACATCAAGGAAGAAAGAGAGTTGGTGAGCATACCTGGCAAGTGTGTGCCTGGCAAGGGGAAATCAAAGTGAAGTCCTGAGGAGGGTGCTTCTTTAAGATGTTCCAGTCTAAAAAAGAAGCCAGGGGGTGAGAGAAATGAGCAGGAGGAAGAGTGAGGAGAGAAAGTGTCAGAAAATATTGAGGAACAAGGTGGTCTCCCTGCTGCTGCTGAAACTTCGTCTCAAGGGGTCTTTTGTTGCTGTTATGTATCTTTGGCGCTTTATGAAATTATATATTAAAAACACTTATACAAAAGACAGTTTAAGGAAAAATCAAAACTAAATTTCTAAAAAAAAGATAATACAGTACTTATAACTTAATAATGACTTCAATTTTGGATTACACAGATATGGTTATAAAATAATTCAACAGTTTTTAAAATATGAGATGGGAGCACTATCTGTGTATAATTTCCTTTTAGATAGAAATATATCCATTCAATTCTGCATTTGGAAGAATATTGACAAAGGTAAAGAGGAACCCCTTTTAAATGGAGATTGAACATTATGCAACTTTTAGAGATAGTTCTAAATTTAAAAGATCTAAGAATAAGATGAGGAAAGTAGTTGAAAGCATGCATAAAGCGTGGCTTATTAGCATCGAGTATGAAGAGGAGCATTCATTTTCATTTTTGATTAAGGTAAGGATTTGCAAGTGAAGAATATTTAGGTGAACACAATTGCTTCAGTTAAAAAAAAAAAACCAATAATGGAGAGAACATAAAATTGACACAGATTTTACCACAGAAATGTAGAAACTCTCAGACCTTCTGCACAAATATCTGAATGGGCTTCCCAGGTGGTGCTAGTGGTAAAGTCCCTGCCGGCAGATGTAGGAGACCTAAGAGACTTGGGTTTGATCCCTGAGTGGGGAAGCTCCCCTGGAGGAGGGCATGGCAGCCCACTCCAGTATCCTTTCCTGGAGAATCCCATGGACAGAGGAGGCTGGCATGTCAGTCCATGGGGTTGCAGAGTCAGACACTACTGAATCAACTTAGCAGGCAGGCACATAAAGTATCTAAATGGGGAACAGCAAACTGATGATGAAATTTCAATTCTTAGTTTGAAAGAATACAGTAAAAAAAAAAAAAAAACAGGAATAAAAAACATGCTGGGTCATATGGCAGTACTATGGTTAGTTTTTTTAAGGAACCTCCATACTGTTTTTCATGATGGCTGCATCAATTTACATTCCCACCAACAGTGCAAGAGGGTTCCCATTCCTCCCCACCCTCTCCAGCATTTATGGTTTGTAGATTTTCAATGAAGACCAAGTCCTCATTGTAGTTTTGATTTGCATTTCTCTAGTAATTAGTGATGGCGAGCATCTTTTCATAAGCTGCTCTGTGGAGACGTAAATGGGAAGGAAATCCAACAAAGAGGGGATATATGTTTGTATACAACTGACTTACTTTGCCGTACAGCAGAAGCTAAGACAACTAGACTTCAACGAAAATTAAAAACAGAACAAAACATTCCCCAAACATGCTGAAATTCACTCTCTAGAACAAAGGACCCGAACAGGCAATTTTCCTTTACTTTTTGTATGATCACATTTATATGAAATGTCCAGAGTAGGCTAATCTATAGAGAAAGTAGATTAGTGGCTGCTGGGGGCCAGAAAAAAAAAAAAAAAGAGACAGAGGATGTGACTCTAATGATGTGGGGTTCCTTTGGGAAGTGATAAAAATGTTCTAGAGTTAGACAACAGTGATCAATACATAACTTTGTAAATGTTAAAGGCCCCTTAAACATACACATTAAAATAGTGAGTTATGTAGTGTCATATCTGACTCTTTGTGACCCCATGGACTATAGACTGCCAGGTTCTTCTCCCCTTGGAATTCTCCAGGCAAGACTACTGGTTTGGGTAGCCATTCCCTTCTCCAGGGGATCTCCAGGGGATCCCTGACTCAGGGAACGAACTCCGGTCTCCTGCATTGCAGGCAGATTCTTTACTATCTGAGCCACCAGGGAAGCCCCCATTATGTAAACTATGTTCCAGCAAAGGTGTTATTGAAAAAAAAAAAGGAAGACAAAGTTTTAAAAATAATTTTTATCTGAAATTTACCCCCAATATTAACATCTTTGGTTGAGTAGATGAAGTAAAATTGTGTTAAACTTCTTACATATTCATATTTCCCTTACAATTTTGACATTTGGAAGAATAAAGAAAGCTTTGGTAAAACATAAAGACAATAAGAAGATTAAAGTTGAAAAAAAAAGAAAAGAAAGGCAACAGGACAGTATAGAAAACTTTTTCCAAAAGCAGAACAAAAATTAAATTAAAAAAAGGGCAAAACAAATATGCCAGGGATGTCAGTATATTAAAATCAGTTCAATTTCCCCACTAAAGACAAAAATTCTCAATTTGGGCCAAGTCAAAACCCAACTATTTGTTGTTCATCATTATAAAGGCCCAATATTCAAATAGCAATGAAGTGAATTTAATGAAGAGCAGGGGATTTTATTTGCTTATTTTTTTAGTCACAAATATTTTATTTTTTCACTCAGGAATTCAATTCAGTTTCACTGGGGACACACTTTACCTTCACAACACCTTGGTGCTCAGTCGTGTCTGACTCTTTGTGACCCCATGGACGGTAGCCCACCAGGCTCCTCTGTCCATGAGATTTCCCAGGGAAGAGTACTGGAGTGGGTTGCCATTTCCTTCTCCAGGGGAAGCCCTAACAACTTCTTAACTACATGTAACCTAATGTCTTTAGAGTCTTTTATCTTGCCCTGAATAAAGCTCAGTATTGAAAAAGAACACAGGGCACCCAAAGCCGGATGCTCTGGGACAACCCAGAGGGACAGAGTGGGGTTGGAGGTGGGGGAGCTCAAGATGGGGTACATATAAATACTGGTGGCCGATTCATGTTGATGTATGGCAAAACCCATCACAATACTGTAAAGCAGTTATCTGCCAATTAAATTAATTTAAAAAAGTAAAAAAAAAAAAAAAAACCCCACAAAAACACCTGTTTTCGGATATGGACCACTTTGAAAGTCATTTATTAAATTTGTTACAGTATTGCTTTTGTTTTATGTTTTGATTTTTTGGCCACAAGGCATGTAGAATCCTAGTTCCCTGACCAGGGATCAAACTCACACCTGGGCATTGGAAGGCAAAGTCTTAACCAGAGGACTGCCAGAAGTCTAAAGAAGCACTTTTAAATAGGGTTATATATTGGGGTGAAAAATGCCCCCTTCTCATCTCCACCTCCCTGCCAAAGATGTCTACTTCCTAATCCATGGATTGAACAGACAATTTTATTTTAATTTTTAAAATTTTTTATTTTGTATTGGAGTATAGCTGATTAACAAATTTGTGATAGTTTCAGGTGGACAGTGAAGGGACTCAGCCATATATATATACCTGGGTCCATTCTTCCCCAAATTCCCTTACCATCCAGGCTGCCACATCACATTGAGCAGATTTCCCTGAATAGGCAATTTTAAATCCAGAAAGTAACAGGCTAACTGATCTGCAAATATATTCAGCCTTACAATGAGTGAATTCATTGCAAATTAAGCTCTAGCTTACCCATTTATGGGCTTCTCTAGTGGTTCAGATGGTAAAGAATCTGCCTGAAATGTAGGAGACCCAGGTTTGATCCCTGAGTTGGGTAGATCCCCTGAAGAAGGGAATGGCAACCCACTCCAGTATTCTTGCCGGGGGAATCCCACAGAGGAGCCTGGCGGACCTGGTCCATGGGGTCACAGACTTGGACATGACTGATTGACTAGCACTTTCACTTTTGCACTACCCAATTATGAACTTCCCAGGTGGTGCTAGTGGTAAAGACTCTGCCTAACAATGTAGGAGATTCAAGAGACAGGTTTGATCTCTGAGTTGGGAAGATCCCCACTAGGAGGGAATGGCAATCTACTCCAGTATTCTTGCTGGGTCACAGAGTGTTGCGTGTTACTAAGCACTACCCATTTACATGTAATAAACTAAAAAAAATATTTGAATATTAAGAGGGAGGAGATACTTTGAAATGTGTGTCTCATGAACTGCTGTTGCAGGGAAATGTTTGCATTCCTTGGTCTGGATCTTACTCATCATAGTCAAATATGCCCCTTCTTAAAAAATACCCTACATCACTTTACATTCCTCCACAGCTAATACCCTATATCTTTACTCCAGTTAATCACAAAGTTCCTTGGATTTCGGTTCTATTTCTACTGGAAGCACCTTATACCTCTTATTCCTTCTCCAAATTGAGTCATTTAATGGTCAACATTGACCCTTGCATTAATGAGTTCAATATTCACTACTATTTGGGGCATCACAAATTAAAATGTTAATCAATCAGGCAAACAAACAACTTCAGTGGCCTTGGCTCTGGGCTAGTCTGGGCTGGCTCTCAGGTGAACTTAGGTAAATGTTCTTGGCTGCAGTTCTGGTTGATATCCTGCAGGGTTTACTGGGCTCTTGGACTCACCTGGGTGGGGTCTCTGAGAGGAAGGTTGCATATAGACATCCAAGTTCCTCTTGGATGGTTCATGGTGAAGAAAGATGCTCTGCTTCCAGACAAGAGAGTGGGATGCAGTCAAGCATTGGTCCCCTGGGCAGAGTTATGAGTCCACAAGCTACAGTCACGTCCTCTCCATCTGAAGGACCCACAGGCTGAGGGATGCAGCAGAGGAGATATTTACAGCTCCCTATGTTTCCTCATTAGCACATTTCCCTCCTGTTACACCAGCCTCTAATAATTAATTTTCCTGTGGGACACTGATCTGGCCTGGACAGATAAGAGAATTTTCCCACTCATTCTCTGTGTGGAGACAATGTTAAAAGCCAGTTGAATTCAGTGATTATTTTTCCTTTTCCATGATCTTTCCTGTCTTTTTAGGGGAATAAAACTTAAATAGCAGCATCTTATCCCAACTCTGAGTTCAAGTTTTCTCCAGAGTCTCAGAGAGGATACTGTCTTGATTAGGTTCCTAATCAAAGCATTGGTAGGTCAGAGCTCCTCATATCCCTCAAAAAATTACTCTTCCCATCTTCAGTGAGTTGGATAATTTTGTTATTTTAATGTAAAACCTTGGGCAGAACTTTCTTGATGGTCCTGTGGTTAAGAATCTGCATAAGTACTGAGCCCATGTGCCTCAACTGCAGAAGCCCGCTCACTCTAGAGCCCATGCTCTGCAACAAGAGAGGCCATTGCAATGAGAAGGCTTCTCACTGCAACTAGAGAAAAAAAAACAAAACAAAAAACTTGGGCAGTATGCTGCTTGGATTCACAACAGTTTTGCCAAAATAATTAGGAGCTTCATACATGCAGCATAAGTTAGGGGCTGTCACAGTTAGCCTCTCATTAGAAAATGTTTGTTAAGCTTGAGACATACAGATCTTAGCACTTTATAGGAATGACATGCTTTCGTTTTTAGAAACAAACATTCTATAAGATAGTACTTTACAAAATCCATTTTCCATTGCAGAAATAGGTTTCCTGTGGATGAGTGATTTGCCAGTTATAATCCAGGTTAGGGTACGTGGCTTTTATTGGAATTCTGCCAGTTTGTTTCCACCTTTCAAACTCTGGGCCAGTGGTTCTCGGAGATACCTTTGTCCGGCATGATATTTGGTCATACTGAAGGGATATTGCTAAACATCTATGATGCCCAGGACAGTGCATGTGTGCTGAGTCATTTCAGCCCTGTCCAACTATTGGCCCTATGTCCAACCCTATGGCCCATAGCCCGCAAGTCTCCTCTGTCCATGGGATTCTTCAGGCAAGAATACTGGAGTGGGCTGCCATGCCCTTCTCCAGCCCAGAGCAGTACCCAGCTCAAATAATGATCCTGTCACAAAAAGTCAACAATGAGAAAGCGAACCAGCCTGTTCTGGACCAGCACTTTCTCCACTTCACTGTGCATACCAGTCACCCAGATGCTGGTTCAAATGCAGTTTCTGATTCATCTTGTCCTGCCTGGTGAGTCAAGAGACTTTGCATTTCTAACTGTGAGGCGAGCAGAAGTAACACAGCTTAGATTAGGAGTAGGCCTTCCTACTTGGTAAGATTATCAGGTGGCTTTCGCTTAACACTGACCACTGTTTGCCAATTAGGACCAATTAGCTTTCACTTAACACTGACCGATGTTTGCCAGTTAGGAAATTAGGAACGGGGTGGAAGCCCCCAGGAAAGTCCCACGTGCGCGAAAGTATTGACCAATGAAATTGCTTTGCAAACGTGTAACCAATCCACTTCTCACCCTATAAATTTGTATAACAGCCTGGGCTCGGGGCTCTCTGACCCGCACCACTGCGTTGGTTGCGGGTGGAGAGTCCTGGCTCGAGTCAGTAATAAACTTCCCTTCCTGCGAGTTGCATTGTCTTGGAAGCCTTCTCTCTTCCTGCTCGGGGATTCGGACATCGGGCATAACACTAACAAGATCCTGGATGATGCTGATGAAGCTGGTACTGGACTGTGGACACTCCATGAGTAAGTCAGGCTGTTTTAGAGTCTTGTACATAGTTTTCTCTACCTCATATTACCTTTGCATGACATTTTGAAGAAAAGTGTATGCATTCATTCCAGAGGCTGTGAAAAATTTTGTATACAATTCTTCTAAACTTTTTATTTTGTACTGGTATATGGCTAATTAACAAACAATGTTGTGAACAGCAAAGGGACTCAGCCATACAAATACATGTATCCATTCTCCCCCAAACCCCCCTCCCATCCAGGCTGCCACATAACACTGAGCAGAATTCCCTGAGCTATACAGTAGGTCCTTGTTGGTTATTCATTTTAAATATGACAGTGTGTACAAGTCCATCCCATACTCCCTAACTATGCCTTCCCCCCAGCATCCCTCCCCCACATAAAGACATGTATTTTATAATCTATTTCTGTCAGTGACTGTGGTAGGTATTGTGGGCATAGATATGAAGAAGAGAATAAGATTCTAATGAGGAAAATAACATTCAATGCTGAAGAAGGATTTCATAGGGCCTGGACTCCATCTCAGGCCTGTCCGTGCTGGTCGTGAGCGGCCACCTCTCCAGTGGACTATGAACTCTGTGCTTAGCGCCTATGGGAACGATCATGGAAGGATAAGACCCCCTCTGGGCAGGGGAATCTTGAAGATTACATCCAGGTTACTCATCGCCTGAGAGGAAACATATCCTAATCACCCCTGCCTCCGGATAGGTCATAAATTTTTTCCGTATCTATCGGGATGTAATCACAGGCTTATTGATTATTAACTGGTTGGAATGTGACCACAGGCATATTTATTATTAACTGTTCAGAATGTAACTGTGGGCTTATTGATTATTAACTGTTTGAATACATAACACATGAATGATAGGGTTATTGCAGTTGTATTTACCCTTCCTTTGTTTATGTAAGTCTCAAGGAATTTGGGGTGGTGGGTTTGGACACGTACACATGGGGTATAAAAGATTTTCACAAATGCTGGTCGGGGTCCTTGGCTAAGAGGAGACTCTGCCTTGGGCCCACCGGTGTAATAAAATGCACTCCACTATCTGCATTGTCCTTCTGAGTGAGTTTGTTTCCCGGAAAGCATGGCTTTAACAAGGCCATATTATAAAACACTGTATGTTGAATTCCAGAATACAAGGAAGAGTAGTTAAGGTAGTGATATACAAAGGAATGAAGTTCACACAAATGAAATCTGTGGTCAGAGATTTTCCTTCTTTTAAACATATGAGTAGCTATGGGTGCCTAAAGTAGTTTTTTTTTTTTTTCCCACAGCACCAGTAAAACTTATGACTATTCTTTTAGTAAAAGAAAAGAGAAAAATACTTGGTACTATGTATTTTATTTAGGGCTTCCTTTGTGGCTCAGCTGGTAAAGAACCTGCCTGTAATGCAGGAGGCCTGGGTTTGATCTCTGGGTTGGAAAGATCCCTGGGAGAAGGGAAAGGCTACCACTCCAGTATTCTGGCCTGGAGAATTCCATGAACTGTTCATGGGGTCGCAAAGGGTGGGACATGACTGAGAGACTTCCAGTATATATTTTATTTGAGACTAAATTGTTCTTAAGGAATCCATCTAGACATATGAAAAAAATGGTAATTCCCTAATTGTTTGGAATTGAGAGGGTAACAGGCAGGAAGGCCAGGGGTCTCCAAATGGAGGAAATAGGCTGCAAGTGCCAGACCTTTTTATCTCTCTTAAGTGGCAGGAGGAAACAAACTGGCGATATTTTTTTCCCCTTCTCTGTACAAATTTAAAAGGAGGTTTCTCTTAAAATGCTCTGTTGCCATGACACCTGGTTTCACCTTAAGCTAACTATTCTCAAACCTTGAGTTAACCAATACATTTTTTCTTAGGGAAATGTTTGTCTTAAGCTATGTTAATGTACCCCAGACTCTGTCTTCAAGTTGGTTCCGCCAAATGGCTCAAACTACTTGACAAACTGGTATGTTATACTCAGATATTGTTCCCTTAATCTATGTAAACAAAACTATTTGTATGGTAATCTGCCCTTCTACAAGATTTCAAGTCAATCGTTTTATGGCCTGGGATGAATTATCTGGTGCCATTCTGAGTTTTAAGACATTCCTTTCTTTCATTAACAGACTGCTAGTGACTATATAACATCCAGCTAAAGACTAGCAGGGCAGTACCCTTTCTGCCTCCTTCTGATGCCTCTGTCAGAAGCTTTCTCTATCTCCTTTATACTTTAATACAACTTTATTACACAAAAGCTCTGAGCGATCCAGCCTCGTCTCTGGCTCCAGATTGAATTCGTCTCCTTCGGAGGCCAAGAATCCTGGCGTCTTATCGTTCAGCAACAACCTTTCAGAATCAAGTTTGAGAATACATTTGAGAGAATGGGAAGACCACAAAATGGGAAAACTCTTGAATATGAGACAGATCACAAGATTTAATGAAGTGAGTTACACAAACTGTACAGAGGAGTTGAAGTCAAAGAAATGAAAATGCAAGAAAATAAACAGAAGGAGCAAGCTGTACTTACTCAATCTGATTGAAGATTCAGTTTCTGACTCTGGGTCTCTGAATCCTTCAATCTTGTGTCCTTCCTCTGCTGAAGGGGGCTTCCCAGGTGGTCCTCGTGGTAAATTATCCATCTGCCAATGCAGGAGATGCAAAAGACGTGGGTTCGATCCCTGGTTCAGGAAGATTCCCTGGAGAAGGAAATGGCAACCCCCTCCAGTATTCTTGCCTGAGAAATCCCCTGGAGAGAGGAGCCTGGCGGGCTATAGTCCAGGGGTTTGCGAAGAGTTGGACATGACTGAGCAAATAAGTACAGCACAGCACATGGGTATTAAATCATAACACTGAATACATTTACCCCACTTTATATAGCAAATAATTTTATCCCACTTTACTTGTCAAATAAGTTTAGTAAGTTACAAAAATGTGTAAAAACACTTTATAAGTCTAAAGAAAATGTTTGGGAGTAAGGAGTATGTGTATTATGTGTGTGTGTGCATTTGTACATCTTCAAATAAACACTCTCACACCCTCACTTGGGCTTCCCTGGTGGCGCAAGTGGTAAAGAATCTGCTTGCCAATGCAGGAGACAAAGGAGACTCGGGTTCAATCCCTGGCTCGGGAAGATACCCTGGAGAAAGAAATGACAATCCACTTCAGTATTTCTTGCTTGGAAAATTTCATGGACTGGGAGGCCTGGCAGGCTAAGTCCATGGAGTTGCAAACAGTTGGGCATGACCAAGCACACACATGCACACACACATACATATGTACAATCATATGTTCATTTGTAGTCCCATCTATAATATTGAAAGAAAACTTGAGAGAAAGTTGGAAAGAATAGAAGTAAAAAAATGAATGTTTGAATTTTCATGGGATTGAAAGAGTGTATAAATTTGAAAATATTTAAATTATAATGGATGATCCTAATTTTAATAGACCTACTTTCCCACATTAATTCCTTAATGGCCTCAAAATAAAACACACATTCCCAATTTTTCAGTGAGAAATTTGTTGTTCCAGTTAACGGGGCAGGATATCTTCAGTTTGACTCTCATTTTCTTCTTCTACTTAACGTAGGGTTTCAAGACAAAATGCCATTGCCCAAGGGAAGCTAAATGAGTGAATTGAGAGACTTAAACTTAGTTCTCTCAAACTAAATGGTATGTGTGTGTTTGATTCCTATTGCTTCTGTAACAAACTACCATTTGAGTGGCTTCTAAAAAAAAATATATCTTAAATTATGGAGGGTGGAATCCTGAAAAGGGTCTCACTGGACTAAAATAAAGATATCTGTAGGCCTATGATCCTACATGATGCTCCATTGGAAAATGTATTTCCTTTTCCATTACAGATTGTAATGGACACATGCATATTTTTGCTTAGAACATGTTCTCCATCTCCAAACCAGCTGCAAAGCATTTTCAAATCTCTCTCTCACTCCAACTTTCTTCCAGTCTTGTCCACATTTATGGAGCAATTATAGCCAATTGAAACAAACATCAAATTGGAGACAGGTGATGATAATTGTAGTAATCTGATTCTACTTTTTCTAATCATCTTTTCTGATATTTGAAGATAATATTCATGATTATTCTGTTGCTCAAGTTTATTTCACATAACTGTATGAACAAGTGGTACTACTTCTGTCCCTTAGAGGTAACATGGAGAAGCTGGAAGATTGTGGATGTTTGCACAACACCTGTGACTGCAAGAGACATGAGACACAGGTTCGATCCCTGGGTCAGGAAGATCCCCTGGAGGAGGGCATGGCAACCCACTCCAGTATTCTTGCCTGGAGAATCCCATGGACAGAGGAGCCTGACGGGCTATAGTCCGTGGGATTGCAGAGAATTGGACATGACTAAAGTGGCTGAGCATGCACACATGCGGACTGTAGCCCGCCAGGCTCCTCTGTCCAAGGCATGAGTACTGGAGTGGGTTGCCATGCCCTCCTCCAGGGGACCCTTGCTTTGGGTACAAGTTAATCACTAAAGGGATAGTGCCTATGGCTTGAAGTATACATAATGGCCCATCTTCTGGAACCCGGCCTTCCATGTCTGTGCATGCGTGCATAGTCACTTCAGTTGTGTCTGACTCTTTGTGACTCCATGGACTGTAGCTCACCAGGCTCCCCTGTCCATGGGATTCTCCAGTCAAGAAGTGGGTTGCCATGCTCTCCTCCAGGAGATCTTCCTTGCCCAGGGATTGAACCCCTATGTATAAATCTAGACTAAATTATCTTTGTTTACTTCACAAAAAACATCCTGATAATGTCCACCTGTAAATGGCTTCGGGAAAGAAGAAATGACTACACCCCCTCCAGAGCCTGGCTGGAACTAGGCAACAGTTGCAACATCTCATTCCCTTTTACTTTACCTACCCTTTACCACTCTCTTCTATAAAAGAAACAAGCATTCAAACACAGAAAAATGGTTCTTTGAGACACTTGCTCACCATTTTCTTGGTCTGCAGGCTTTCCAAAGAGTCTCTATTGCTTGCTCCAACAACAAGTAAGGGCTTGCAATTGAAAGGTTGTTGCTGAACGATAAGACACCGGGATTCTTGGCCTCCGGAGGAGACAAATTCAATACGGGGACAGAGACGAGGCTGGATCGCTCAGAGCTTTTGTGTAATAAAGTTTTATTAAAGTATAAAGGAGATAGAGAAAGCTTCTGACATAGGCATCAGAAGGGGGCAAAAGAGTACCCCCTGCTAGTCTTTAGCTGGATGTTATATAGTCACTCGCAGTCTGTTAGTGAAAAGAAAGGAATGTCTTAAAACTCAGAATGGCACCAGACAATTTATCCCAGGCCATAAAATGATTGACTTGAATCTTGTAGAAGGGCAGATTACCGTACAAATAGTTTCATTTGCTTAGATTAGGGGAACAATATCTGAGTATAACATACTGGTCTGTCAAGTAGTTTCTGAGCCATTTGGCGGAACTTACAGAGTCTGGGGTAAATGCATAGCACATTAACATAGCTTAAGACAAACATTTCCATAAGAAAAATGTATTGGTTAACTCAAGGTTTTGAGAATAGTTAGCTTCAGGTGAAACCAGGTGTCATGGCAACAGAGCATTTTAAGAGAAACCTCCTTTTAAATTTGTACAGAGAAGAAAAAAATATCACCAGTTTGTTTCCTCCTGCCACTTAAGAGAGATAAAAATGTCTGGCACTTGCAGCCTATTTCCTCCATTTGGAGACCCCTGGCCTTCCTGCCTGTTACCCTCTCAGAATCAGCAACAACAAAAGCAACAACAGCAAGTACTCCATACGATCTATTTTATTTGAGAAGAAATTATCTATAGGGATCCATGCGGTTCCTTGAGATAAGTGGGAATTTCCAAATATTTCACAAACAAGTTTGGGAATACAATGATGAGATTTGAAAAATGAAAAATGGAAAAATCCTGGTTATAAGAGGTATTACAAAATGTAAAATAGAGTTACATAAATTGTATAGAGAATTTGAAATCAAAATAGAAATCCACCCCTTCCCCTCCCCCCAAAATGGAAGAGGCATGTTCTATGTTTAGAGTCTCATCAAAGAGTGGCAACATTTGGCCCTTATGTTGAGCTCTGCTACCCAGGGTGCTTCTTAAGTCCTAGGATAAATAGACCCTTTTAGAGACACCTTTCCAAAGAGTGTTTTCAGACCCCTCTTTAAGTCTTTATTTCTCAGCCTGTAGGTGAAGGGGTTCAGCATGGGTGTGACCACAGTGTACATCACTGAGGCTGTTATGCTTGAGTGTGAGCTGTGGGTAGCAGCAGAGCTGAGGTACACTCCTAAACCTGTACAATAAAATAAGGAGACAAATGGACGGTGAGATGCACAGGTGGAGAATGCTTTATACTTCCCCTGAGCTGATGAGATTTCATGTATGCAGAACACTGTCTTAGAATATGAATAAATGATACCAAAGAGGGAACCACCATCCAGGAACACAGCTACAAAATACATCACCATGTTATTGAGAAAAGTGTCAGAATTGGCAAGTTGGATCCTTTGATTGAGTTCACAGAAAAAGTGAGAAACTTCTAAGACTGTACAGAGAGACAGTCGGCACATCATTAAGCTTTCTAACAAGGAATGCAGGACACTGATCATCCAGCACACCAGCACCAACAGCCAACAGAGCCAGGGGTTCATGATGACTGTGTAGTGCAGGGGGTGACAGATGGCCACATACTGATCGTAGGCCATCATGGTCAGGAGGAAATTGTCCAACTCTGCAAACAGAATGAAAAAGTACACCTGGGTGATGCAGGCTTCAAATGTTATGACTGTGCTCTGGGTCTGGATGTTCCACATCATCTTTGGTGAAGAGGAAAAATTAAAATTTTACATAACCTCCTGCTCCATAGCATCGCACAGAGTCGGACATGACTGAAGAGACTTAGCATGCGTGCATGCATTGGAGAAGGAAATGGTAACCCACTCCAGCATTCTTGCCTGGAGAATCCCAGGGATGTAGGAGCCTGGTGGGCTGCCATCTATGGGGTCGCACAGAGTCGGACACGACTGAAGTGACTTAGCAGCAGCAGCAGCTCCTTCTGCCTTGGTAACTCAGCTTGCTCCTTGCAAAGCCTGGATCACGTAGGTCACGTAGTCTCAGAAGGTGGGGACTCACAATATTAGGAACTGGAGCTTATCTCACTCACCCATGTCCTGCTTTTTGCAATCGCCAAGCCCCTGCAAATCTGCTTAATCATGCCTGTCCATGTATAAAAACTCTGCAACCCCTTTGTTCGGGGCTCAGAGCTTGGAGGGTTAACTCCTCTGGGCCCGCCAGCATAATAAGCCTGAGCTCTCCAACTCTCTGAGTGTGGTGCTTGGTTTCTCGAGTACTGGTTTCTGCAACATTTCTGGAGGCCCCAGCGAGATTCCAACCATGCTAGCCCTTTAAGTTGCCACACTGGTGGCTTGGCTGAGTTGGAGCAAAGAAATCCCGAGACGAACAAGGCAAGGAGGCGTGCCACCTGATGGTATTCCAGGTTCTCTTTCAGATCAGTGTTCTGACTCTCTGGACGGCTGAGACCCAACTGAAATAAATTAAGTATTATAAGGACTCATTGGAGGAACGGACCAACCCACCAGGAATGGCCACAGGATCAGGTAAGGCCCCAGGCCAGTCCCCAGTCAGATCCTACTCCAACTGGGAGACTCATCACCTCCTTGGAGCTCCCGGGAAGGGAGCAACAGTTAAGGAAACCTGGGGACTCGGGAGAAAGGAGGCATTGTGATAACCTCTGAATGATTGTGAGTGTGAGATTGCTGATTGAACGGAGTGAGAGAAATTTTTCTTTTTGGAAACTGCAAAAACAGTTCTTTTTGCATATACAATTAAAAACAACTAGCTTGTTAAAAGGCCTACCTAGGAGAAACCTTGAAGTTAACCCTTTCCATGTCCTTAAAATACACAGCCAATTTTGCCTGAGACCTCAGCTTTGGGCAAATTAGAACTTCAAGCAAAGAAAAAAAAAGGGGTAGGGGGGTGTAAAAGAGATATTTTAAATCTCAAATAGAAAACGACAAGATCTCTGTCAATCTGTCTGTCTGGTTTATGTATATCTCTGTGTATGTCTTTTGTTTTTTTCTGATAATATTGTTGAAGTTGTAAATGAATTCTAATTTAATTGGCCTTAAGAAAAGTAAGCGCTTACAAATCAAACAATTCTAAATACAAGAAAAATTAACCTAAATAAATTTCAGATTCATGTGAACTGGGAAATATTCAATATTAAATATCTAGTATTAATGCTTGTTTGTTAATCTAATAAGGAAGTAGGAGGTATGTTTTTAATAAAAAAAGTATAAAAAATAAAATTACATTTTATGAAGGGAAAAAAAGTAGGTCTGACTTATAGGTGGCTGTTAGAAAAAGTGATTAGAAGGTTTGTGGCAAGTGACCCTGAAAAAAAATTGTGCATGATTAGTACTGACCAAGTTTAAAATAAATTTAATTAAGTTTACCTAAATGAGTTTAAAGTAAGCTGGTGCAAAACTTGAATTCAGCCTTTCTCTCTGTTAAGAGGACATAACTTTCTTCAGATGTTGAACTGCTTTTAATAATAAATTTAACTTTCTTTTCCTCTTAATTGATCTGTCCTATGTTTACTTTTGAAATCTTTTGTTAACTTTGGCTAAGTAAATAGCTATTATTTCCCAGTAACTTATATTATCCTACCTGACTGTTATAAATCCTTTTGATATTTATTGACAAAACTTCCTAAATAACTTCTAGCTAACTTTGGGATGCTTCAGAGGGCCCCTGAGACAGGTAACATTGGACATGTTAAATTACATGGGAAGTACTGCTAGAGGGGTGATAAATCTTTTCAGGTTATACTGTATGGTTGATGTTACTAAATAGATATCTTAAAATTGTGTGAAATTCATATAGATCTGATATGCCCTGATAAAACATGGTCAATTATAATTCTAGTTATCATATTAAAATTTTATGACCAGGTTTCTTTGTCAATTGCAATAGAATCAGATTTTAAACATGCCTTCTATGGTTTTAGTCTCATGCCTTTAGAAGAATACTGCTAGTTCTTCAAGATTTATGGAAAAGACTTTCTAAGATTAAAGAGATAAACAAATTTTGTTATTAACAGTAAGCTGGTACCAGGCTAGAATTTGGCCTTCTCTTTGTTTAGAAAGTAAAGTTTTCTTAGAATGCAGCTTTTGATAACAAATTATAAATTCTTTGTCTTTAAGTGATTTATAGTTGCTTTTAAAATCTTTTGTTACTTTGGTAAAGTAAATAAAGATTTAAGATTATGGTACATGTAGACAAAGCTCATTCTGCTTCTACAAAAAGTAACCCCTCACGGTAAGACTTTTGCTATCCTGATGTTCTTAAAACATGGCAATAGTCTGCTCCTAAATCAGGAAATTAAAAATGGATAAACAACAGCTGAAAATCAAAGAGCCAGGGCTATGGGAAATCCAAGATGGCTGCTTGGCTTTTCCCAGCTTCCTGACAGACCTCGTTTTTATTTGATGGGTTAAAGCCTTCCCTGGCTAAATTGTTAATGCCCTCACAATGAGTTCTAAAAAAAAAAAAAAAAAAAATTCATGTTTCACTGAATATTAAGTTCTAGTTTGTTAATTAAGGTCTGTGCTTACTCACTTCTGAGATAGTTCTTTGCTATGTTATATTGCTAAAAAGTTTAATTAAGTTATTAAAAAGTACACTCTAAGATTGTTTCTAAAGCTTATCTCAGTAACCAATCTCTGGATAAAGGTCTGATGCTCCATGATGTACAACCAGGAGATGAACACTTGGCTATAATTATTTAACTGAGTCAGATGACCTGGGGTATATTGAGCTATACCCAATAAAAGATCTTGACTTAAATTCTTGCTTGTGACCTTACTAATAGCTGCTAGCTATATTATTTTCTATGTAGCTTGCTTCAGAAGATTATTTCTTACATTACTAAATGTGTGACCGAGCCTGTGATAAACTGCTGATATGCAGTTTCATATGAGATCAATAATTGTAATAGTGTAACTCTAGATATGGGAAGAAGCAACAAGAGCAAATATTTTTCTGGACCTAGAGGTTAGTAAGGCAGGTATGTTCTAGAGACTTTTGCTCCTTACAAGGCCTGGTCTAGTCACAACACACTGAGTGGCCTGTCAATGGAATCTTTGTTAGACCTGGGAATGAGCCTTCCCAGGACTGCAGGACACAATGATCATGAAATGTCCCCAAAATATGGTCAAATATGTGGCTATGAAGGGGCCCTGCTGATTGGAAGTTGACCCTCATCAGCTGCCTCTACAAAGATTAAATCATAGCCACTACAAGATGCTGACCTTCAACATCCCCTTGAAAGAAGTTCAGGGTGGAGAGAAAAAAAATAAGGCACTTGGTGCTCTGGGAAAAACCCAGAAAAACAGCCCTTCAGATAGTCAAATGTTTTTAGGTAAAGATTTTTATGAGTCCGAATTCTTGCATCTTCTCATACCTAGAGAAACACTAATGTCATGAACCAATGTCTGGACCTGGTTCTCCTGGCTAGCCCCACAACATCTTTCCTACTTCTATTAATCTTTGGGCCATATATCCTTAACCTTCTTGTTAAGTTTGTTTCCCCAAGTAGTAGTATGACAAGAATATCCCCTGGTTAACACCCAAACAATGCTGGAACAAGCTGTCGTATTCTGTGGACTCTCATCTCCATATGTAAGTGCACCCCAAAGTCCTCAGGCTAGTCTCCCTTTGAGATCTTATACAGGAGACCACCCCCAGTGATAGAAAAGCTCAAGGGAGGCCACCAACAGCTAGCTGACCAGGAGATGTCCCAACACCTCCAAGCCCTGGGAAAAGTCTTCCACCATATCCCCAGTAAACCTTAGAAAGGACACCCACTCCTTTGGGCAATTGGGTTCATCCCTATGAGCCAGAGGTATGGGTTAAAGATTAGAAAAAAACAAAACAAAACAAAACAAAAACACTTTAGCCAGATTGGACAGGCCCTCACACGGTCGTCCTAGCAACCCCTACTGCTGATAGAGTTATAGGTCATCCCTTGGATCCACCACCCCAGAGTCAAGAAGTCAGCAGCTTCCTGTGATGACACCTGGAAGGCAGTTTGGGACCCCCAAAACCCCCTCCCTCAAGGTCCAGTTCCAAAGACAACGGCCCTCACCCATGAAGGACGCTGAGCCCTGCCCTAGTCACTTCAGAAGCTGACTAGTCAACGCATGGCAGAAGCTTGAGGATTCTTCAGCCTTGCTCCAGCAACACTCCGGCAACTGGCTGGTCAATGCGTGGTGGAAGCTTGAGGATCCAGCTATCAAAAAACATCAATGGACTTTCATTGTCAATTCTGGCTCGATCCCTAATCAGTATTATTGCCATGCTCTTCATTACAGGACCAGCTAGTCTCCCTGGCTGAGGTGGTTTTACAGAATAGCAGAGGGCTGGACCTACTGACAGCTGAAAAGAGAGGACTCTGCCTCTTCTTGAATGAAGAATGCTGCCTTTATGTAAACCAATCAGAAATAGTCAGGGACATGGCCCAACAGCTAAGGGAACAAATCATAAAATGGAGAGAGAAACTAGCTAATTCCTGGGGTAACTGGAACAATATCTGGAGCTGGGCATCGTGGCTTCTCCCTTTAACTGGTCCTGTCTTCATATTCTTTGTGGAGGGCACTCTTGTTTGGCCCTTGTATTCTCAATGCTGCTACCCAGTTCATAACCTTTCAAATTAAATCCGTAAAGTTACAAATGGTAATAGCTCAATATAGCCCTTTAAACGATGGGGAGCTCTGAATGTCCTACCAAAACATGAGATGATGCTTTCTACAATGAATGATAGAAGCACCAAGAGGGGGGAATGAAGAGGAAAAGTTAAAATTTCACATAACCTCCTGCTCCTTCTGCCTCTATAACTCAGCTTGCTCCTTGCAAAGTTTGGATCACGTAGGTCACATAGTCTCAGAAAGTGGAGACTCATGATACTTGGAACTGGAGTTTATCTCACTCACCCTTGTCCTGCTCTTTGTAATCACCAAGCCCCTGCAAACCTGCTTAATCCTGCCTCTCTGTGTATAAAAACTCTGTAACCCCTTTGTTCAGGGCTCAGAGCTTGGAGTGTTAACTCCTCTGGGTCTGCTGGCTTAATAAAGCTGAGTTCTCCGACTCTCCGAGTGTGGTGCTTGGTTTTTCGAGTACTGGTTTCTGCAACATTGGGATAGTGGTGGAGGTGAAGCAGGTGTCTACAAAGGACAGGTTGGAGAGGAAGAAGTACATGGGGGTGTGCAGGTGGGAGTCTGAACTGACAGTCAGAATGATGAGCAGATTTCCAAACAGTGATCAGGTACATGGAGAGGAAAAGCCCAAATATGAGGGGCTGCAGTTCTGGTTCCTGTGAAAATCCCAGGAGAAGAAATTCTGAAACTCCTGTGTTGTTCCTTATTGCCTACAAGGATAGAGGAAAAATAACATGAAAAATTTGCTACAAATAGACATGTCTCACATTGTTGAAATGTTGCTTTTAAATTTTGCTGTCAAATATTAATTTTAATATTTGCCCATGGATTTTGCAATGTGTATAGGGTTCTGAGAAACAAAGTCTTCTAAAATTTCATCATGGATAAAGAATATCACAAATAAAGCATCATATATAGCATGTTCGATGGTGGCAGACACTATGAGGAAAATGAAAGCAAATACGAGGAAAGGAGTTAGTGCGGCTACTGTTTCACATGGGTGTTCAGGCAAGACATACAAACAGGGCCCTGAAGAATGTGCTTGTTTTGGATGTTAAAGTTTTTTTTTTTTTTTAAAGTCAGTCTCTGGAGGAACATGAGCAGGAGGGAGAGTGATGAGGGATGGTGTCAGAGGATGTTGAGGAACCAGGTGGCCTCCCTGCTGCTGCTGAGACTTCAGATCAGGTGTACACAGTACACACCATGTCCCTCTTTGTTGTTTAGTCACTAAGTTGTGTCCGAGTCCTTTGCAACTCCATGGACTGTAGCCCACCAGGCTCCTCTGTCCGCGGAATTTTCCAGGCAAGAATACTGGAGTGGGTTGCCATTCCCTTTTCCAGGGCATCTTCCCAATCCAGGGACCAAACCTGTGTCTCTTGCATCTCATGCATTGATAGGCAGATTCTTCACCCTGGAGTCACTTGGGAAGCCACTATGTACCTCTAGAAGTTTATGAAACTATTGCAAAGGTGGCCTGTGTGTTTAAATGACTCTTCTCTAGTACCTTCTGTTGATTGTGTTCTGGCCTCTATGAATGATAATCACGTTGGAAAATGAGCTCAGTATCCCTGTTCTAATGATATTTCACACTCCATAGGACATCACACACACACACACACACACACGCACACGCACGCAGTACACCCTGACTTCTGAGGGTGTGTTATTATCACATATTTTTCATTCCTAATTATGCTCATTGTGTTAGAGGTTGATACAGCTTAGGCTGATCAGATCAGATTATATACAAATGGCATCTAGAAAATCTAGTTTTTAATCTCAGGTACCAATAAACTTGTAGTATGATTTTTTTATGTCCATTTTCTGCTTTGTATCAAAGATACAGAAATTATTTTTCCACTGAACAAGTATGCCTGTATGTGTATAGATATACATACAGATATATGTTCTTTCTCTAAAGCTTGATTTCAAGATATGCATATATATTGGGAGAAAGAGAGAAGGAGAGAGAGAGAGAGTGAGAGACAGTGGACACAAAAGGTAATAAAGACCTAATTTCAATGGCTATTCACTCCAGGATTCTTGCCTGGAGAATTCCATGGACAGAGAAGCCTGGGCTACCGTCCATGGGGCTACAAAACATCAGACACAACTGAGCAACTAGCACTAACACAATCTCTGGTGGTTCTTAAGAGCATGTGGCAAAGAAAAGCTTCTTTGGTTCTGGTGATATTTTATTTGCTGTTATATTTCCTTGATTTCCAGGAAAAATAATGCATAACAGAAATAAATTTATCCAAAGATAAAGTGCTGATGGTCTGAAACACTTATGGATTGTACAGTCTCAAGAGAAAAATGAGCAAAAGGAATAAGCAAAGTTTCACAAAAGAATGTATACAAAGCACAATGACAATGAATTGAATGTTGGCTATTTTTAATAGCAGGCAACAAAAGTTGGTTTTCCTGTGCTTCCTTTATATATATGTGTATATTATATGTACAATAATATACATATACAAAAACATATATATCATATGTATAATATATACACATATTATATATATGTATATATATGTATATTATATGTATATAAAAAATATATATATTTTTTCAGATGGTATAGCTCTTGTTTATTCGTTTTAATGACTGCATAATATGTGACATACATATTCCACAGTTAAACAACCAATTAACTTCACCAGAGGATATTTATTTACACCAAACAAGAAACCAGAGTTGTATACTAAATGACAGGCATATCTGATTATATAATTTTAAAACATTTTTTGTAAAGCAAAAATAGAACTGTAAATACCATAGACAAATGTTAGATTGAAAAAAAAATCATTGCCTATGCAGACAGAAAATTACCATCTGATATATAAGAAAGTCTTCAGAAAATGATAATAAAAATATTTTCTAAAGCATAATTTTATTTTATTTATTTATTTTTAATTTATTTTTTTCCCATTTATTTTTATTAGTTGGAGGCTAATTACTTTACAATATTGCAGTGGTTTTTGCCATACATTGACATGAATCAGCCATGGATTTACATGTGTTCCCCATCCTGAACCCCCCTCCCACCTCCCTCCCCATCCCATCCCTCTGGGCCATCCCAGTGCACCAGCCCCGAGCACTTGTCTCATGCATCCAACCTGGACTGGCTGGCTAGCTGTTTCACACTTGAAAATATACATGTTTCGATGCTGTTCTCTCAGATCATCCCACCCTTGCCTTCTCCCATAGAGTCCAAAAGTCTGTTTTATACATCTATGTTTCTTTTTCTGTCTTGCATATAGGGTTATCGTTACCATCTTTCTAAATTCCATATATATGCGTTAGTATACCTTATTGGTGTTTATCTTTCTGGCTTACTTCACTCTGTATAATGGGCTTCCTTTATATATATATATATATATATATGACTGTTTTAACATTGTCTGATAGCAGAGGAGGCAAATTTCTTTCTCCCTTTTCACATGTGAATTCATCTATTTGTTGTTCTTGGACTTTGACATTTATGTAAAGACATGAAATAAAAGAATTTAACAACATGAATGAGGCTCATAATATAAAATTACATTGTCAATGACTTGGAAACAAAAGAATATAACAGAATATTTTTAAAATGTAGGGAAACTGTAGGGTCTAATTTATCATTTCATCTTCTATGAAGATTTGGTGATTTCAATGTGCTTAAGGAAGTTAAGGGTGATCTTCAGTCAAACAGTGGTGGAAAATGCCTTTCAAATAATGGACAAGTGTGATTCAACATTTGGAAATGGATTTAGATTCAAAAGTTCAAAATAATAATAAGGAATAGCAGATGCAAAATTTTTGGAAAAACATATAAAGGCAGTTTCTTAGCACTAAGCATGCAGAACTTTCACTATCACTTTGTTTAGAACAATAATCTGCAAGTGAAGAATATTAAAATGACAGTTGTTTTTCTTTCATAAAAGGAAGCAATGGAAAGAACACATGACGCCTTTGTCTATGAGATTTCCCAGGCAAGTATACTGGAATGGGTTTCCATTTCCTTCTCCAGGGGATCTTTCTGATCCATGAATTGAACCTGTGTCTCCCTCACTGACAGGAGGATTCTTTACAACTGAGCCCCCGGGGAAGCTAAATATGTATGTACGTACTTAAAGTAAATAAAAGGCAAAGATCCAGCTTGTGGGAAAACTCTAATTCTTTATTTGAAAGAGTGCAATGAAAAACAGAAGCAAAATTCTTTCATTCTACCATACAAAAGCGAAGGGCTCACCGCTTGAAATTTGCTAAGTAGAAAGATCTTAAATCTTCTGAATATACACCGTGTCCGACTCTCTGTGACCCCATGGACTGTAGCCCACCAGGCTCCTCTGCCCATGGGATTTTCCAGGCAAGAATACTGGAGTGGGTTGCCATTTCCTTCTCCAGGAGATCTTCCCGACCCAGGGACTGAACCCGGGTCTCCGCATTGTAGGCAGACGCTTTACCGTCTGAGCCATCAGGGAAGTCGAACATACACACACAAACACACAAAACAGCAACTGTTGTTACTTAGCTTTTCCTGATGATCTTTCCATAATTTATACACATGTCAATGCATTAGGTTTTATACCTTTAGTATATATAATATCTATACATCAAGTGTCTCAATAAAGATGTTTTACTAAAGAACTGTTACATCTTGATATAAAAAGAGAATTAACCCAATTTTAAAAAGCAAAGGACTCAGATAATTCGTGGTAGAGAAAGTAAATGGCTAACAAAATCCCATACATAGTTAGCCTCATGAGAAATGAAATAATTCCCAAGTAAGATCATTAGCACATGCCCTTTAACATCTTAAAAATTTTTTTATTTACTTCACAGAAGGCACTGTGAAATAGATGTCTCAGATACTGTGAAATACATGTGCTATTGTTGCAAACATGTATTTCCAGGCATTCCTTGACATGGATCTTTCTCAATATAAAAACATGGTTAATTATGGCCCATCATAAAAATTAGTAAGAAATTTCTTCATTGTATATTCCTCCATAATTAATACCCTGGGGCTTCCCTGATGGATCAGTGGTAAAGAATCTGCCTGCCAGTGCGGGAGATGCCGGTTCAATCCCTGGGTTGGAAGATCCCCTGGGAAAGGAAATGGCCACCCACTCTAATATTCCTGCCTGGGAAGTTCCATGGACAGAGGAGACTGGCGGGCTGCAGTCCATGGAGTTGCAAAATAGTCAGACACGACTTAGTGACTAGACAACAACAACAACAACAACATAGTTGATACCCATATCAGCCCTCCAGTTAATTGATAAAATATTTGGATACATGTTCTACTTTTACTGGAAGCACTTTATGCCTCTCATCTCTCTTCAAATTGGGCTCCCATTCCTATCATTTAATCGTCATCCCTGGACGTTGCCTTACTGAATCCAATGTTCACTTCTCTTTTTTTGTATCATAAAGTTACCTTGATATTTAATCCAGCAAACAAACAACCACAGTGATCTCTGTGCTCTGGGTGGGGCTGGTGCTTAAATGGCATCAGGTAAACATTCTTGGATTTCACTTTCTCTGATTTTTTTTCATCAGTTGTCTTTTGGGTTCTTGGACTCACCTGCATGGGAACTCTGAGAAGTTCTTTGTGTGGAAGTCTGAATCCCTTCCTGGACACTTGAGGAGGAAGACTGAAGCTCTGTCCCCAGACAAGACGGCAGGAAGGGGTCAAGCTTTGGCTTTTTATAGCCTCAGGACTCCAAGAGCAAAAACTGCGTCTCAATCATGCCCAGGCTGTACAAGCTCCAGGATGCAGCAGAGGAGGTATTTACAGCTCTCTATGTCTGCCCATTAGATACATTTCCCTCATGGTGCTACAACCTGTAATTCCCTGTGGGACTTCATCTGGCCAGAAAGGCTTTTCCCCTACTGTTTCTTTGCTCCTAGGATACCACTTATAAGCCAGGTGAATTCAGTTTTTATTGATCCTTCTCCATTAACTCACTTGCTTTCCAGAGGTCTAAACTCCCAGCATGTTATCTCAACCCTGAATTTAAATTTTCTAAACTCCAATACTTTGGCCCCTGATGCGAAGGGCTGACTCATTTGAAAAGACCGTGATGCTGGGAAAGATTGAGGGCAGGAGGAGAAGGGGACGACAGAGGATGAGATGGTTGGATGGCATTAACGATTCAATGGACATGAGTTTGCATAAACTCCGGGTGTTGGTGATGGACAGGGAGGCCTGGCGTGCTGCGGTTCATGGGGTTGCAAAAAGTTGGACATGACTGAGCAACTGCACTGGCTGACTGATGTGAGACTGAAGCGACTTTCTTGAACAGGTTCGATGAGTCATTAAAACATTGACTTGCAAAGTTTTTCAAGGGGGGCTACATACCTTGCAAAACACTTAGAAAATTATTCTCTTCTCTTTTTTGACTAACTTTATGTATTTTAATCGCAGCATGATCACTTTTCAATATTGTGATGGTTTTTTTGCCATATATCAGCATGAATCGGCCACACGTGTACATGTGTCCCCTCCCTGTTGAACCTCCCCCCCACCTCCATCCCACCAGCTTGTCACAGAGCACCAGCTTTGGCCCTGCGTCATACATCAAACTCCCACTTGCTATCTATTTTGCATATGGTAATGTAAATGTTTCAATGCTATTTTCTCAAATCATGCCACCCTCTCCTTCTCCCACTGAGTCCAAAAGTCTGTTCCTTATGTCTGTGTCTCCTTTGCTGCCCTGCACACAGGATCGTTGATACCATCTTTGTAGATTCCCTATATATGAGTTAATAGACCATATTTGTCTTTCTTTCTCTGACTTACTTCACTCTGTATAACAGGTTCTAGGTTCACCCATCTCATTCAGTCAGTCAGTTCAATCATTCAACCATGTCCTACTCTTTGCACCCCCATGGACTGCAGCACACCAGGCCTCCCTGTCCATCACCAACTCCAAGAGTTTCCTCAAACTCATGTCCATTGAGTCGCTGATGCCATCCAACCATCTTATCCTCTGTGGTCCCTCAATCTTTCTCTCCTGTTCTCAATCTTTCCCAGCATCAGGATCTTTTCAAATGTCAGCTCTTTGCATCAGGTGGCCAAAGTATTGGAGTTTCAGCTTCAACATCAGTCCTTCCAATGAACACTCAGGACTGATCTCCTTTAGAATGGACTGGTTGGATCTCCTTGCAGTCCAAGGGATTCTCAAGAGTCTTCTCCAACACCACAGTTCAAAAGCATCAATTCTTTGGCGCTCAGCTTTCTTTATAGTCCAACTCTCACATCCATACATGACCACTGGAAAAACCATATCCTTGACTAGATGGACCTTTGTTGACAAAGTAATGTCCCTGCTTTTTGATATGCTCTCTAGGTTGGTCATAACTTTTCTTCCAAGGAGTAAGCGTCTTTTTATCTCATGGCTGCAGTCACCATCTGCAGTGATTTTGGAGCCCCCCAAAATAAAGTCTGACACTGTTTCCACTGTTTCCCCATTTGTTTGACATGAAGTGATGGGACCAGATGCCATGATCTTTGTTTTCTGAATGTTGAGCTTTAAGCCAACTTTTTCACTCTCCTCTTTCACTTTCTTCAAGAGGCTCTTTAGTTCTTCTTCACTTTCTGCCATAAGGGTGGTATCATCTGTATATCTGAGGTTATTATTATTTCTCCCAACAATCTTGATTTCAGCTTGTGCTTCCTCCAGTCCAGCATTTCTCATGATGTACTCTGCATGTAAGTTAAATCAGCACGGTGGCAATATACAGCCTTAACGTACTCCTTTTCCTGTTTGGAACCAGTCTGTTGGTCCATGTCCAGTCCTAACTGTTACTTCCTGACCTGCATACAGATTTCTCGAGAGGCAGGTCAGGTGGTCTGGTATTCCCATCTCTTTCAGAATTTTCCACAGTTTATTGTGATCCACACAGTCAAAGGCTTTGGCATAGTCAATAAAGCAGAAATAGATGTTTTTCTGGAACTCTCTTGCTTTTTTGATGATCCAGCGGATGTTGGCAATTTGATCTCTGGCTCCTCTGCTTTTTCTAAAACCAGCTTGACCATATGGAAGTTCATGGTTCACGTATTGTTGAAGCCTGGCTTGGAGAAGTTTGAGCATACTTAGCTAGCATGTGAGATGAGTGCAATTGTGTGGTAGTTTGAGCATTCTTTGGCATTGCCTTTCTTTGGGATTGGAATGAAAACTGACCTTTTCCAGTCCTGTGCCCACTGCTAAGTTTTCCAAATTTGCTGACATATTGCATGAAGCACTTTCACAGGATCATCTTTTAGGATTTGAAATAGCTCAACTGGAATTCCATCACCTCCACTAGCTTTGTTTGTAGTGATGCTTCCTAAGGCCCACTTGACTTCACATTCCAGGATGTCTGGCTCTAGGTGATTGATCACACCATGATGATTATCTGGGTCATGAAGATCTTTTTTGTACAGTTCTTCTGTGTATTCTTGCCACCTCTTCTTAGTATCTTCTGCTTCTGTTAGGTCCATACCATTTTTGTCCCTTATTGAGCCCATCTTTGCATGAAATATTCCCGTGGTATTTCTAATTTTCTTGAAGAGACCTCTAGTCTTTCCCATTCTGTTGTTTTCCTCTGTTTCTTTGCACTGATCACTGAGGAAGGATTTCTTATCTCTCCTTGCTATTCTTTGGAACTCTGCATTCAAACGGGTATATCTTTCTTTTTCTCCTTTGCTTTTCACTTCTCTTCTTTTCACAGCTATTTGTAAGGCCTCCTCAGACAGCCATTTTGCTCTTTTGCATTTCTTTTTCTTGGGGATGATCTTGCTCCCTGTCTCCTGTACAATGTCACAAACCTCCATCCATAGTTCATCAGGAACTCTGTCTATCAGATCTAGTCCCTTAAATCTATTTCTCACTCCACTGTATAATAGTTAGGAATTTGATTTAGGTCATACCTGTATGGTCTAGTGGTTTTCCCTTCTCATTAAACTGGCTCAAATGCATTCCTTTTTATAGCTGAGTAATTTATTATTCAGTTCATCATAGGAGGGACAACTCTGTTCTTTTAATGTGAAACATTGGACAGTGCAGTCCTTGGCTCCCTGACACCTTTGTTGAAACCGATTGGCATTTTACATTTATATATAAGGAGAAAGCTGTCATTTTGCTCCTTATTATAAAATCTAAGTTATGAGATATGTTTAGATGTAAAAAACATGTTTTTATGTACCATTATCTATCTTAGTTCCCTTCTTGCTTCTTTTGTGGCTCAGCTGGTAAAGAATCCACTTGCAATGTGGGAGACCTCGGTTCCATCCCTGGGTTCAGAAGATCCCCTGGAGAAGGGAAAGGCTACCCACTCCAGTATTCTGGCCTTCTGGCCTGGAGAATTCCATGGACTGTATAGTCTATGGGGTCGCAAAGAATCAGACACGACTGAGCAACTTTCACTTCACTTCACTATCTTAGTACATTATAGGGATGATCTGATTTAATTTCTAGAGAAGTTCCTTCTGTGAAGTAGTACTATTATAACTCCATTTACCATTTTAGGAATGAGTCTGAGAGGCATTTAATGGTCTGCTGAACATTACAAACCAATTTAGGGATGGACTCTTTAATGCATTTTTATCAGTGTGGTTCCAGTTCTCAGACTTTGGGTTGTGTTTCTCAAGCCGAGATGATTTTGCTCCTGGACTTATTTGTCAGTGTAAGGTGGGATGCTGCTAAACACCCACAACACACGGGATTACATTCAACACAAGTAATTATCCTGCCCCAAATGTTAACCCCTAGAATGTGAGAAAACTCATTTATGCCAGCATTTCTCCAACTCCATTGTACATACAAATCACCAGGAATTCTAATTCAGGCCAAATTCTGATTGAATGTCTCTTGGGCTCTAAGATGCTGCATTGCTAACAAGATCCTGAGCACTGTGAAGCTGCAGGTTCTAGTCTGTAGGTCATACTTTGAGTAACAAAGCTCTGGTCCTGTGTTACATTCAGTTACAGGAATGTTTCTGTGTTCTCTCTCCAAAATCATTTTTTCTTGGCTGTACCCCAGGGAACATGTGGGATCTTAGTTTCCTGACCAGGGATCAAACCCTCATCCCCTGCACTGGAAGGGCAGAATTTTAACCACTGGGCCATCAGGGAAGTTCCCCCAAATCATTTTTGTATGTAACTTTGAATGAAAAGTTTTCACTCACTGCAGAGGCTGTGATAAATTGTTTAATTTTTATGTAAGGGCTTTTGAATGACATCAAATAACATATAACAGAAAAAGCCTTGTAGTGGACAGAATATGAGCCTTAAAATGCTGTCTACATCCTAATCCCATGAACTTTTGAATATGTTAGCTTACAGCATAATGCTGGTAGATTAAAAATTTGTTAATCATTGACTTTAAAATGAGAAGATTAGCTTGGATTATCCAGGTTTGTATAAAGTAATCCTAATGGTCCTCTAAATGTGTTGACTAGAGGATGAACTGGAATCAGAGAGAGATTTGAAGATGCTATGCTGCCCATTTTGAAGATGACAAAGTAATACCTGATGCGAAGGACTGACTCATTGGAAAAGACCCTAATGCTGGAAAAGATTGAGGGCAGGAGGAGAAGGGGATGACAGAAGATGAGATGATTGGATGGCATTGTCGACTCAATGGAAATGAGTTTGAGCAAACTCTGGGAGATAATGAAATACAAGGAAGCCTTGAGTGCTGCAGTCCATGGGGTCACAGAGTTGGACAAGACTTAGTGTCTGAACAACAGTGAACAAAAACAACAAAAGAACCACTTGATCAGGAATACACATGCCTACTAGAAAGTGATCTACGGAAGTTTTCTTCCCTGGAGCATCCAGGTGGATCCCAGTTCTCGCAGACACCTTGTATTCAGCCCATTGAGATGAAACTAGACTTCTGATTCTTAGGACTTTAATTTTTAAGACACTAGTGTAGTAATTTGTTACACAGCAGTAGGAATGAATTGAGTCATTTAGCCAATAAAATACGGTTCACAGGAACTGAGTTTAAGTTTCTCAATTCAGTCATTTAGTTTCCTCTGGATTAAGGTATTTTGTATGAGTGACCCACTTTAATAGGAGACAAAAATGAGTCAGTTTGGATATGTTTGCCCTATTAGTTGGTACATTAGAGTTCTCATTCCATAAATATAAGTGTGGGTCTAATTATTAAGTGTGGGTCTGATAATTAAGATGTCATTTTTATCAGAAGTAATATCACACAATTTTTGTTCAGTCACTAAGCCTGTCAGGCTCCTCGGTCCATGGGATTTCCCAGGCAAGAATGTTGGAGTGGTTTGCCATTTCTTTCTCCAGGGGATCGTCCCAACCCAGGGATTGAACCCGTGTCTCCTGCACTGGCAGGTGGATTCTTTCCCACTGAGCCACAAGGGAAGCCCATTTTAACTTAAATTATTTTGCCTAAATCTCTATATTCCTTGAATTTCATGTTAATTCAGACATTCATTATTTTTATTTGTTTATTTAAAAAAAATTTTTTTTAATTAAAAAAATTTTTTTATTTCTTAATTTTTTTTTGCCATACATTCACATGAATCAGCCATGGGTGTACATGTGTTCCCCATCCTGACCCTCTCTCCCACCTCCCTCCCCATCCCATCTCTCAGGGTCATCGCAGTGCACCAGCCCTGAGCACCCTGCCTCATGCATTGAACCTGGACTGGTGATCTGTTTCACATATGGTAATATACATTTTTTAATGCTATTCTCTCAAATCATCCCACCCTCCCCTTCTCCCACAGAGTCCAACAGTCTGTTCTATACATCTGTGTCTCTTTTGCTGTCTCACATATAGGGTCATTGTTACCATCTTTCTAAATTCCATATATATGCATTAATATACTGTATTGGTGTTTTTCTTTCTGACTTACTTTACTCTGTATAATAGGCTCCAGTTTCATCCACCTCATTAGAATGGATTCAAATTCATTCTTTTTAATAGCTGATAATATTTCATTGTGTATATGTACCACAGCTTTCTTATCCACTCATCTGCTGATGGACATCTAGGTTGCTTCCATGTCCTGGCTATTGTAAACAGTGCTGCGATGAACACTGGGGTACATGTGTCTCTTTCAGATCTGGTTTCCTCAGTGTGTGTGGTGGGATTGCTGGGTCGTATGGCAGTTCTATTTCCAGCTTTTTAAGGAATCTCCACACTGTTCTCCATAATAGCTGTACTAGTTTGCGTTCCCACCAACAGTGTGAGGGTTCCCTTTTCTCCGCACCCTCTCCAGAATTTATTATTTGTAGACTTTTTGATAGCAGCCATTCTGACATGTGTGAGGTGGTATCTCATTGAGGTTTTGATTTGCATTTCTCTAATAATGAGTGATGTTGAGCATCTTTTCATGTGTTTGTTAGCCGTCTGTATGCCTTCTTTGGAGAACTGTCTATTTAGTTCTTTGGCCCATTTTTTGATTGGGTTGCTTATCTTTATGGAATTGAGCTGCAGGAGCTGCTTGTATATTTTTGAGATTAATTCTTTGTCAGTTTCTTCATTTGTTATTATTTTCTCCCATTCTGAAGGCTGTCTTTTCACCTTGCTTATAGTTTCCTTCATTGTGCAAAAGCTTTTAAGTTTAATTAGGTCCCATTTGTTTATTTTTGCTTTTATTTCCATTACTCTGGGAGGTGGGTCATAGAGGATCCTGCTGTGATTTATGTCAGAGAGTGTTTTGCCTATGTTTTCCTCTAGGAGTTTTATAGTTTCTGGTCTTATGTTTAGATCTTTAATCCATTTTGAGTTTATTTTTGTGTATTGTGTTAGAAAGTGTTCTAGTTTCATTCTTTTACGGGTGGTTGACTAGTTTTCCCAGCACCACTTGTTAAAGAGACTGTCTTTTCTCCATTGTGTATTCTTGCCTCCTTTGTCGAAGATAAGGTGTCCATAGGTGCATAGATTTATCTCTGGGCTTTCTATTCTGTTCCATTGATCTATATTTCTTTCTTTGTACCAGTACCATACTGTCTTGATGACTGTGGCTTTGTAGTAGAGCCTGAAGTCAGGCAGGTTGATTCCTCCAGTTCCATTCTTATTTCTCAAGATTGCTTTGCCTATTTGAGGTTTTTTGTAATTCCATACAAATTGTGAAATTATTTGTTCTAATTATTTCTTTATATTCTAACTTTCTTTAAAAGTTTCTTTCAACATAAAAAATTGGATTATAAATGTTTCTGTGTGCATGTGCTTGTATGTATATTGATGTGTTTATTTGAGAGAAGATTATATACAATTAATGCACACACATGTGCCTCTTACATATGAATTTTTTAAGCTATACAGCTATTTTTATAGATTTCCTATTTTCTCACAGCATCCCTCAGAAGTTATGTTTATTATTCCACATTACCTTTAGAAGTAAGCAAACAGAGGCCAGGGGAATTCCATTTATTAAAAGTGCATAACAAAGCAGCAAAACTTATTGGGTACCTTCTCAAGATATATAGAAATGGAACTAGGTTGTATACACTTTTAATTTTAATGATTTTTAATTGGGTTCAATTTATTATATGTAACTATGCTTTAATCAATTTATCAGTATTTAAAAATTCCAGTATGCATGTCATGGTAGTATCTGGAGCAAAAGTAACTGAATCACATGTAACAGGAGTGGGAAGTTTTGCTTCTAAATGGGATAAAGCAAAGCTTCTTATGTGGATATTAAAGTATCTAAGGACTTCCTAGATGGATCAGTAGTAAAGAATGTGCCTGCCAGTGCAGGAAATGCAGGAGACACGGATTCCATCTCTGGGTCAGGAAGATTCCCTGGAGAAGGAAATGGCAATTCACTCCAGTATTCTTTGCCTGGGAAATCCCACAGACAGAGGAGCCTGGTGGGCTTTAGTCCATGGGATCGCAAAAGAGTTGGCCATGACTGAGCTACTGGGCACATACACATGTAAGGTAGTTAAATTATATTAAGACAACTCACATTTAATAAACTCATTTCCCCCCTAAAACTGGGACATTAGCCTACATATATCAAAGGAGTTTTATACAGAAGAGGAGTACAACCTCACACGACATCATGGATGAGTCTTAATATCACAACATAGAGTTTCATGTCTGACTACACTAGACTCACGGAGGAGAAGGGGGCGACAGAGGATGAGATGGTTGGATGGCATCATTGACTCAATGGGCATGAGTTTGAGCAAACTCCAGGAGATAGTGAAGGACAGGAAAGCCTGGCATGGTGCAGTTCATGGGGTCACAGAGAGTCAGACATGACTTAGGGACTGAAGAGCAACAGACTCATGAAAAGCCCTGCAGAGATCAGAACAAGTCCCCATCCTATCATGACATTAGATAATAGAGATGCTCTATTAATCTGTTCTATTTAGGCAAGTTTGTAGGTAGCAGCTCTTACTGAACCGAACTTGAGTATGCTTCCCTGAGTGCAGTAAAGCCAATCTACTGACACCAGGTTGTGTTGCAGCAAAGCGCAGGGTTCATTGCAGGGTCCCAAACAAGGAGAATAAGCAACTCATGCTCAAGAGACCCCAAATCTCTGATACATTTCTGGGAAGAGGTTTTAAAGACAGTGTGAGAGACTGGGTCAAAGTTGTGAGATCAGATTGTGTGCCATTATTCTGATTGATTGGTGGTAAGTTAACAGAATAATATTTTTGGAATCACAGTCATCAATCTTCTTGTTCCAACTGGTCTGGGGTCTAGGAGCTTGTGGTCGGCTTGCAGTTAAGATTTTCCACCTGATTGGAGTTTTAGACTCTTCAGGATGACTCAAACCTATGGTGCAAGAATTATCTATAGGCGAGGGTGGAGCTATTTGAAAGAATAGCATGAAACATGTACATTGCCATATGTAAAATAGATGACCAGTGCAAGTTCAATGAATGAAGCAGGACACTCAAAGCCAGTGTTCTGTGACAACCTAGAGGGATAGGATGGGGAGGGAGGTGGGTTCAGGTTGGAGGGGACACATGTATATCTGTGGTTAATTCATATTGATGTTTAGCAAAAACCATCATAATATTGCAAAGTAACTATCCTCCAATTAAATAAATTAATTAAAGAAAAAGAATAGCTGGAAAAAAACCTTAATGTTAAAAAAGCAGAATTATGTATAGCCCTTGAAGAGGAGCAAAGGTCCTTAACTTTGTTTTGTGCGTGCTAAGTCACTTCAATCGTGTCTGACTCTTAGAGATCCTACAGACCATAGACTGCCAGGCTCCTCTGTCAATGGGATTCTCCAGGCAAGAATACTGGAGTGGGTTCTCATGCCCTCCTCCAAGGGATCTTCCCAACCCAAGGACTGAACCTCCATCTCCTGAATTGGCAGGCGAGTTCTTTACTACTAGTGGCACCCTGGAAGCCCTGACTTTGTTTTATGGCTAGGCTATTGCTATTTTGTGTTTTGTTTTGTTTAGTCACTAAGTTGTGTCTGATTCTTTGCGACTCCATGGATAGTAACCTGCCAGGCTCCTCTGTCCATGGGATTTTCCAGGCAAAAATACTGGAGTGGGTTGCCATTTTCTTCCCCAGGGGGTCTTTCCGATCCAGGGATCAAACCTGTATCTCCTGCATTGGTAAGCAGATATTTACTGTTGAGCCACCAGGGAAGCTCAAAGGTCCTTGACTTTGTTTTGTCTTACTTGACAGTTTTCCTTTGTTGTGCATTTTCACACTTTTCTGATTAAATCTGTTCTTTGGATCTCAGGGAAAGCCTAAGAGGCTAAAATTCTCAGCACACAAGATGAAGGAGCCACAAGAGGGTCTGTCTCTGGGAAGACCCCACAAGGTCCTGCTCAGTTTCACAGCTAACTGATATGATAATAAAACTGAATGGAATTGAAGGTAATTTTAATAGTCTCATTCTGCTTGTTCAACATATTTCTTTTGAAATTTGAAGGTAACTACTCTGTTGCTCAACTTTATTTTATACAAAATACAAAACAAAAATATGCCAAAATAAATTTAAAAAATGGAAAAGTGACTCCCTTTGAGGTCATGTGAAGAGGCTGGAAAGATATTCATATTTGTACAACAGGAACCCAAGCTTTCCAGTGAGTCATCCTTTAATTATGAGGGTGATATATAATGGATGATACTAATACTGTTCATTCTCTGCCCTTTTAGCAGTGGTGAGAAAATTTTGAAGGGTGGAAGTTACTTCATTCTGAGGAATGGAAGGAATCATATGTTGTGGAGGCAGTGGAAATTTCAAACAGACACAAGAAAATAATTTAATAAAAAACCAAAACGTGCTTCCAGTCCTCCAGCTCAATGAATATACCTTATAAATGAACACTGATGGTCCATATGTTGATGAGTATGTGAACTGTCTGAAAAATACATCTTTTTCATAGACTTGATATTTTGTTTCATTGTACTTAGGTTTAACCCTACTCTAAGGCCCTGCATGCTTAGTCGCTTCAGTTGTGTCCTACTCTTTGTGACCCAATGGACCATAACTAAAAGACTTCTCTGTCCATGGGATTCTCCAGGCAAGAATACTGGAGTGTGTTGCCATTTACTTCTCCAGGGAACCTTCCCGACCCAGGAATTGAATCCATATCTCCTGTGTCTCCTGCATTGGTAAGTGGTTTCTTTATAACTAGCATCACCTGGGAAACCCACTCTAAGACCATATTAGCCATATTATATCTATTTATTTACTCATAGGTGACTTCAGAGTAGATTCCACTTGGAGATGTATTTTATTGTCAGATATTGCTAGTGACTATGGTAAATAGAGTAGATGTAAGACTGTACAGAAAATAAGAGCCTAATGAGTAGAAAATACCCTTGATCAGTGACAACAACCAGTATGTTAAATATGTACCAAAAAGAGCAATTAATGTAGTGATATGTAAAGAATGATTTTCACAAAAGTTAGAAATGATGGTCTCAGATTTTCATCTGTTGTAAACTTATAAATAGTTCTGATTGCCAAGAAGTTTTCTCCCCACTTATGGGAATGGTACAGCTCATGACTATTTCTTTTAGTCAAACAAAATAAAAATTACTCAATATGACATATTTTATTTTAGAGGAAATAATTCTTAAGAGATCCATGTAGAGTCTTGAGATAAAAAGGTATTTTCAAATATTTCACATCCAAGATTGGAAATGCAATTTATGAGAGTAGGAAAATGAAAAAGGGAAAAATCATGCATATCAGAGATATGACAAAACATGCAAGTGTGTGGCACATATTGTATGAAGTCAAAATCAAACTAGAAATTCCAAGGAAAATAAAAGAGGCAATGTTCTACTTCCACAATATGATCAAAGACTGGCAATGTTTGGCACAGGCTTTGAGCTCTGCTATCAAGGGCACTTCTTAAGCCCAAGGACAAAATGACATTTTAGAGCTACCTCTTCAAAGAGTATTTTCAGACCCCTCTTTAAGTCTTTATTTCTCAGGCTGTAAATGAAGGGGTTCATCATGGGTGTGACCATGGTGTACATCACTGAGGCTGTTGCACTTGACTGTAAGCTGTGGGTACCAGCAGAGCTAAGGTATACTCCTAAACCTGTACAGTAGAATAAGGAGACAACGGAGAGGTGAGATGCACAGGTGGAAAATGCTTTATACTTCCCCTGAGCTGATGAGATTCCACGTATGGAGGAAAGTATCTTATAATATGAATAAAGGATGCCAGAGAGGGGACCACCAGCCAACAGGACAGCTGCAAAATATATCAGTATGTTATTGAGAAAGGGGTCAGAACTAGCAAGTTGTATCATCTGATTGAGTTCACAGAAAAAGTGGGGGATTTCTAAGACTGTACAGAAGGACAGTCTCAACACCATTAGGCTTTCTAACAAGGAATGCAGGACACTGATGAGCCAGGACACCAGCACCAACAGTTGGCAGAGCTGGGGGTTCATGGTGACCATGTAGTGCAGGGGGTGACAGATGGCCATGAAGCGGTCATAGGCCATCACAGTCAGCAGTAAAATGTCCAGTACTACAAAGAGTGTGAAAAAATACACCTGGGTAATGCAGCCTTCAAATGTTATGATTTTGCTCTGGGTCTGGATGTTCCACAGCATCTTTGGGATGGTGGTGGAGGTGAGGCAGATGTCTACAAAAGACAGGTTGGAGAGGAAGAAGTACATGGGGGTGTGGAGGTGGGAGTCTGAGCTGACAGCCAGGATGATGAGCAGGTTTCCAAACACAGTGATCAGGTACATGGAGAGAAAAAGTCCAAATATGAGAGGTTGCAGTTCTGGTTTCTCTGAAAATCCCAGAAGGTGAAATTCTGAAGCCCCTGTTAGGTTCTTTGGTTCCATTTGGTGGTTTGACTACCAGAAAAGGGGAAAATTACGTGACTATTTTCACACAAATGGGCATTACTCGCATGATTGAATTGCTATCTTTTATATTTTCCCATAAAGATGTTAATGTCAATATTTTGTTCACAGATTTTGTGTACTTTAGGTAAACCCCTACCCACTTCAGTATTCTTCAGCTTCCAATGTGACTCAGCTTGTAAAGAATCCGCCTGCAATGTGGGAGACCTGGGTTCGATCCCTGGGTTTGGAAGAACCCCTGGAGAAGGGAGAGGCTAACCACTCCAGTATTCTGGCCTGGAGAATTCCATGGACTGTATAATCCATGGGGTATCAGAGTCGGACATGACTGAGTGACTTTCACACTTCACTGGGTAAACTCCTGTGTCATCTCTAATTAGCAGACTTGTCTAAGGGTCAGTGTTTTCCCCAAGATGTCACATATTCAGAGTTTTAGTGAGAAATTCTTTCATGCATTTGAAAAATGTAAGTTGAATAGTGACAATGTCCCAAGTACTGTCTATGCAGGGAATGTAGTTTGCTGACAACAAAAGCTCCTAAGATCCCATTTTGGAGATAGAATATAAGCCAACAAAAATTACATAGCATATCAGATGGTGATAGGTGTTGTGTAGAAAAAGGAAGGAAGTATGATGTAGAGAGTCAAAAGGGAGTGTGATTTTTCATGTCTGTTTAGGCAAGACCTGTGAGCAAGGTGCTATTTGAACAGAGACCTCAAGGATGACAGAACTAGGGCCATGAGCATACCTGGGGCAGTGCATCTTGGCAAGGCAGCAGCTAATTTGAAGGTCCTGAAGAAGGTGCTTGTTTAAGATGTTCCAGTCCAGAAAAGGAAGCCATCTCTTGAGGGACATGAGCAGGAGGGAGAGGGAGGAGAAATGGTGTCAGGAGATGTTGAGGAACAAGGTGTTCTCCCTCCTGCTGCTGAAACATCAAGTCACAAGGAGTTCTTCATCCATGTTATGTATCTTCTATATTTTAAGGAATTCACTGTTAGAAAAAGCCATATGAGAGACAATTGAAGGAAAATGCAAAACCAAATTCCAAATGAAAAGTTTATAATCGTTGTTGTTCTGTTGCTACTGAGAGGGTAACAGGTAGGAAGGCTAGGGGCCTCCAAATGGAAGAAATAGGCTGCAAGTGTCAGCACTTAAGTGGCAGGAGGAAACAAATTACACGTGTCAGACCTTCCCCCCCTTTTCTATACAAAATTAAAAGGCAAAATTAAAATTACAATTAAAAGGCGGGTTCTTTCAAAATTCTGTGTTGCCATGAGGACACCTGTTTCCACCTGAGGTTTTTTCAAATCCTGAGATAAGCAATTCATTTTTCTTATGGAAATGTTCTCTTTAGATGTGTTAATGAGACTATGTATTTGCTTGGGAATCTGTCTTTCTTCAAGATTCCTGTCAATTGTTTTATGGCCTGGGATAACTCACCTTGTGCTGATGTTATCTCAAAATGCATATTGTGGGTGAGGGGCCTGGTGCCACTCTCTGAGTTTTGAGACATTTCCTTTTAGCAGCCTGCTAATAGGTCTATAACTTCTTGCTAAAAACTAGCAAGGGAGCACTCTTTCTGCCCGCTTCTGATGTCTATGTCAGAAGCTTTCTCTCTTTTATAATTTAATAAAACTTTATTACACAAAAGCTCTGAGTGATCAAGCCTTGTCCAGTGACAAGGATCTAAGTGACAAGATCCAGTGGCCCTGGATCTAATTCCTCTCCTCCTGAGGCCAAGAATCCCAGCGTGTTTCATGGCTCAGCAATAACCTTTCACTACATCTTGTCCCATTTTTTGCAACCCCATGAAGTGGAGCACACCAGGATTCCCTTTCCTTCACTATCTCCGGGAGTTTGCTCAAACTTATGTCAATTGAGTTGATGATGCCATCCAACCATCTTGCCTTCTGAGTCATAATATTTTAATAATATCACTAATTCAATTTTTTATTATTAAAGGCAATGAAAGAAATAAGATGACAGCAAGTTTTTATAGTATGAGACAGAAACACTATTCAAGTCATAATTTTCTCTTATATGGAAATATATGGATTCCAATATGCATATGGAAGATAAGAGTGATATTTATTCCAATGTAAAGAGAAGAGTCTTTCAGATGGAGGCTGACTACAATGCGATTTTTAGTGATAGATTTAGAACAAAAAGACAATAAGAGATGTGGAAAGTAGTTGGAAATATGCAAAAATGTATCTTATTTGCACTAAATATGAAGAAGAACATTCATTTTCATTTTTGTTTAAGGCAAGGGTTTGCAAGTGAAGAATATTTGAGTGATGGCTCAGTTCCTTCAGTTAAAAAAATATTAGAGAGAGCATAAGATGACTGACACAGATTTTTCACATAAAAAATTTTAAATTCTTACACATTCTGCACAAATAGTTGTATACATACATGACATATTCAGCAATCTTAATGATAAAAACCAAGTTTCTAGTTTGAAAGCATATAATAAAAAAACAGGAGCAAAAACATGCTGAACTTCTCATAGGAAAGCAAAGGACTTGAATGGGTCAATTTTAAAATGAGGAAGTAATTGGCTAGTGAATTTATTTAACTTAATCTCATTTAATCTTTACTTAATCTTTAACATTTATTTAATCTTATAAGCAATGAATAATTGTGGAGTAAGCTCATTGGCATACCCATTTTCACATAATAAAAAATTTTTTAATTTTAATATTAAGAGGCTGGAAATGCTGTGAGATGTATGTCTCCTGAACTGCTGTCGCAGGAAATTGTTTGCCAGTATTCCTTGTTCTGGATCTTACTCATTATAGTGAAATATGCTTCTTCTTTGAAAAATATTCTATATCACTGTACATTCCCCCATAGCTAGTACCCTATATCTCTATTTCAGTTAATTGCAAAGGTACTTATGTTTCACTTTTACTGAAAGCACTTTGTACCTCTCAATCCCTCTTCTTACTGGGCTTCCATGTCCATCATTTAATAGTCAACGTTGACCCCTGGATTGTTGAGTTCAGTATTCACTTCTATGCATCATGAAATAATCCATTAATTTATCAGTCAATACAACAAACAACCGCAGTGATCATGACTCTGGGTTTAGTCTACATAGGTGCTCAGGCGAATTCAGGTCAATATTCGTGGCTGTCATTCCATCTGACCATCTCTTGTAGTATTTACCGGGCTCTTGGACACACCTGGGTGGAGTTTCTGACAGCAAGGTCTCAACATACATCGCCCAACTCATCTTGATGGAGACAGAGACTCTATCTACAGACTAGATTGTGGAGTCAGGCATCGGTCCCCCAACTAGAGTTCTGACTCTGCAAGCATCAACCATGCCCCAATCTAGTCCAAGTTTGCACAGGCTGAGGGACTGCAGCACAGGAAATATTTATGGCTCCTTATGTCTGCTCATTAGTATGTTTCCCTTCTGTAACTACCACCTCTAATAATTGATTTCCCTGTGGGACAGTGGTTTGGTCAGATAGGAAAAGTTTCCTGCTCATACTCTCTGTCTGGGATTCAATGTTACAAGCCAGATGAATTCAGTATTCAGTGTTTATTGCTTCTTTAATAAATTCACCAGTCTTCCAGAGGAATAAACCTTAAGGTCCCAACACTTCACCCCATCTCTGAGTTCAAATTTTCTCCAGAGTCTAAGCTTGAGGATTCTGTCTTGGTTAGATCCCTATTCAAGGCACCAACTTCACTCCTGGTGAGCCACAGCCCTCCATATCTAGAGAAAATTAGCATTCCCATCTTCAAAAGTGGGATAACTTTATTCCTTAATATAAAACCTTGGACAGTATTGTGTTTGGATTTATGAAAGTTTTGCCATAACTGTTAAGAGCTTCATACTTACAGCAACAGTTAAAAGCTTCCAGGAAGTCCCTCATTAGAAAATGTTTGTTATAAGAGTTGTATGGATTTTAGTACTGTATAGGGGCTGTGTAACTTAATATTTAAAAAACTCCATTCTATGTAATTAGTTAGTTCAGTCACTCAGTAGTGTCTGACTCTTTGCGACCCCATGGACTGCAGCACGCCAGGCTTCCCTGTCCATCACCAACTTCTAGAGCTTGCTCAAACTCATGTCCATCGAGTTGGTGATGCCATCCAACCATCTCATCCTCTGTTGTCCCCTTCTCCTGCCTTCAGTCTTTCCCAGCATCAGTGTCTTTTCCAGTGAATCAGTTCTTTGCATCAGGTGGTCAAAGTATTGGAGTTTCAGCTTCAACATCAGTCCTTCCAATGAATACTCAGGACTGATTTCCTTTAGGATGGGCTGGTTGGATCTCCTTGCAGTCCAAGGGATGCTCAAGAGTCATCTCCAACACCACAGTTCAAAAGCATCAATTCTTTGGTGCTCAGCTTTCTTTATAGTCCAAGAATATAAGCCAGCAAAAATTATGTAGCATGGCAGATGGTGGTGGGTGGTATGAAGAAAAAGAAAGGAGGTATGATGTAGAGAGTCAAAAGGGAGCATGAGTTTTCTTGTATGTTTAGGTAAGACCTGTGAACAAGGTGCTATTAGAACAGAGACCTCAAGGATGACAGAACTAGGGCCATGAGCATACCTGGGGCAGTGCATCTTGGCAAGGCAGCAGCTAATTTGAAGGTCCTGAGGAAGGTGCTTGTTTAAGATGCTCCAGTCCAGAAAAGGAAGCCAGTCTGGTGAGGGACATGAGCAGGAGGGAGAGTGAGGAGAGATGGTGTCAGAGGATGTTGAGGAACAAGGTGTTCTCCCTCTTGCTGCTGAAAATTCAAGTCACAAGGGGTTCTTCATCCATGTTTTTTACCTTCTGCACTTTGTGAAATTCAATATTAATAAAGCCATATGAGAAACAATTAATGGAAAATACAAAACCAAATTCTAAAGAAAAGGTTATGATAATTATAACTTAATATCACTAATTCAGTTTTTTATAACAAAAGACATTGAAAGAGATAATATGACAGCAAGTTGTTATAATATGAGACAGAAGCACTGTCCAAGTTAGAATTTCCTCTTACTTAGAAACATGGATTCCAATATGAATGTGGAAGATAAGGGTGATATTTATTCAAATGTAAAGAAGAGAAGTTTTCAAATAGAGGCTGAACATTATGCAACTTTTAGAGACAGGTCTAGAATGAAAGGACCATAAGGAGTAAGAAATGTGGAAAGTAGTTCAAAATATGCAAAAGTGTGATTTATCTGCACCACGCACAAAGAAGAACATTCCTTTTCATTTTTGTTTAAGGTAAGGATTTGCAAGTGAAGAATAGTTAAATGATGGCTCAATTCCATCAGTTAAAAAAAAAATTGGAGAGAGCATAGGATGACTGACGCAGGTTTTACCACACAAAATTTTAAATTCTCAGAAGTTCTACACAAATAATTGTATATATACATGAAATATCTCAGGGCGAACAGCAGTTTTGATCATAAAAATCCAATTTCTAGTTTGAAAGCATATATTAAAAGAAAAAAACTAAACAGGAACAATAACTTGCTGAATTTCCTATATGAAAGCAAAGAATTTGAATGGTCAGTTCTAAAAGGAGGAAGTAATGGACTAACAATTCTACTGGATCAAACCAGTCAATCCTAAAGGAAATCAGTCCTTAATATTCACTGGAAGGACTGATGCTGAAGCTGAAGCTCCAATACTTTGGCCACCTGATGCAAAGAACTGATTCATTGGAAAAGACCCTGATGCTAGGAAAGATTGAAGGCAGGAGGAAAAGGGGATGATACAGGATAAGATGGTTCGATGGCATCACTGACTAGATGGACATGAGTTTGAGCAAGCTCTTAGAGTTGGTGAAAGACAGGGAAGCCTGGCGTGCTGCAGTCCATGGGGTGACAGAGTTGGACATGACTGAGTGACTGAATTGAACAGAACAGAACTGAACCAAACAACTCTACACATATATTTAATCTTATAGGTAATGAAATAACTGCAGGGTAAGCTCTTTGGCACACAATTTTGATGTAATAAAATTTTTTATTTGAATATTAAGAGGGAGGAGACACTGAAATATATGTCTCATGAACTGCTGTTGCAGGGAAATGTTTGGCAGCATTCTGGGTCTGGATCTCATTCATCATAGTTAAATATGCTTCTCCTTAGAAAAACATCCTATATCACTGTACATCCCTCCACCAGCTAATTCCCTATATCTCTACTTTTCCTGCCCATACTCTGTGTCTAGGATACAGAATATATAGTTTTACATTTTCTGCACACCAAATTGTCTTCACCTGAACTTTTGAATGAGAAGTGTATGAATTCATTTCATATACATGATCAATTCTATGTTTTTAATGCAAGGACCCATGAATCACATCAAATAATATACTTCTGAAAAAGTTTGGATTGATATATTCAAAAAGATCTCTCTCTATATATATATGTATATAATCAAGACAAATTGAAAGGTATTCAACAAATTAAAAGGTATTATTGTTGTTTAGTTGTTAAGTCATTTCCAACACTTTACAACCCCATGGACTGTAGCCTGTCAGGCTCCTCTGTTCATGGGCTTTCCAAGGCAAGAATACTGGAGTGGGTTACTTCTTTCTTATAAATTTATTCTCCATTTATATCCATGCTCTTGATGGGACTGTAAATTGGTGCAGCTACTATGGAAAAGAGTAGGGAGACTGCTCAAAAAATTAAGCATAAAATTACCTTATGATCCAGCTATTCCAATTTGAGTATTTATCCTAAAAATACAAAATCAGAAATTTGAAAAGATATATGTGCCCCTAAGTCCATCACAACATTATTTTCAACAGCCAAATATGGAAACAAGCTAAGTGCCCATCAATGGATAATAGGCATGTATGTATGTAAAAGAAGAAGGCATGTATGTATGTAAGAGAAGAAGGCATATGTGTATGTAAAAGAAGAAGGCGTGTATGTATGTAAAAGAAGGCATGTGTGTATGTACAATGTAATGCTACTCAGTTATACAAAAATGATGAAATCTTGGAGGAGGAGATTAAGATGGCTGAGTAAAAAGATGTGGACCCCACCTTGCCCACAAACTCATCAAAAATAATTTACATGTGATATATATACACAACTGTATTTAAAACTGGAGAAGGAAATGGCAACCCACTCCAGTATTCTTGCCTGGAGAATCCCATGGACAGAGGAACCTGGAGGGCTACAGTCTATAGGGTCGCAAAGAGTCGGACACGACAGAGACTAACACACACATATTTAAAATAGATAACTACCCTAATTTTTAAGATTTCTTTCCTTCTGCTAACTCTGGGGTTCTTCATTTCTTCCTTCTCTAATTGCTTTAGGTGTAGAGTTAGGTTATTTATTTGGCTTTTTTCTTGTTTCTTGATGTAAGCCTGTAATGCTATGAACCTTCCCCTTAGCACTGCTTTTACAGTGTCCCATAGGTTTTGGGTTGTTGTGTTTTCATTTTCATTCATTTCTATACATATTTTTATTTCTTTTTTGATTTCTTCTATGATTTGTTGGTTTGAGGCAAGGATATACAATGGAAAAAAGACAACCTCTTTAACAAGTGGTGCTGGGAAAGCTGGTCAACCACTTGTAAAAGAATGAAACTAGAACACTTTCTAACACCATACACAAAAATAAACTCAAAATGGATTAAAGATCTAAATGTAAGACCAGAAACTATAAAACTCCTAGAGGAGAACATAGGCAAAACACTCTTCGACATAAACCACAGCAAGATCCTCTATGACCCACCTCCCAGAATATTGGAAATAAAAGCAAAACTAAACAAATGGGACCTAATGAAACTTAAAAGCTTTTGCACAACAAAGGAAACTATAAGCAAGGTGAAAAGACAGCCCTCAGATTGGGAGAAAATAACAGCAAATGAAGAAACAGACAAAGGATTAATCTCAAAAATATACAAGCAACTCTTGAAGCTCAATTCCAGAAAAATAAATGACCCAATCAAAAAATGGGCCAAAGAACTAAACAGACATTTCTCCAAAGAAGACATACAGATGGCTAACAAACACATGAAAAGATGCTCAACATCACTCATTATCAGAGAAATGCAAATCAAAACCACAATGAGGTACCATTACACACCAGTCAGGATGGCTGCTATCCAAAAGTCTACAAGCAATAAATGCTGGAGAGGGTGTGGAGAAAAGGGAACCCTCTTACACTGTTGGTGGGAATGCAAACTAGTACAGCCACTCTGGAAAACAGTGTGGAGATTTCTTAAAAAACTGGAAATAGAACTTCCATATGACCCAGCAATCCCACTTCTGGGCATACACACTGAGGAAACCAGATCTGAAAGAGACACGTGTACCCCAATGTTCATCGCAGCACTGTTTATAATAGCCAGGACATGGAAGCAACCTAGATGCCCATCAGCAGACGAATGGATAAGGAAGCTGTGGTACATATACACCATGGAATATTACTCAGCCGTTAAAAAGAATTCATTTGAATCAGTCCTAATGAGATGGATGAAACTGGAGCCCATTATACAGAGTGAAGTAAGCCAGAAAGATAAAGAACATTACAGCATACTAACACATATATATGGAATTTAGAAAGATGGTAATGATAACCCTATATGCAAAACAGAAAAAGAGACACAGAAGTACAGAACAGACTTTTGAACTCTATGGGAGAAGGTGAGGGTGGGATATTTCGAAAGAACAGCATGTATATTATCTATGGTGAAACAGATCACCAGCCCAGGTGGGATGCATGAGACAAGTGTTCGGGCCTGGTGCACTGGGAAGACCCAGAGGAATCGGGTGGAGAGGGAGGTGGGAGGGGGGATCAGGATGGGAATACCTGTAACTCTATGGCTGATTCATATCAATGTATGACAAAACCCACTGGAAAAAAAAAATAAATAAAGGAAAAAAAAAAAAAGAACTCAGAAAAAAAAAAAAAAGACAACTAATAAGGACCTACTGTCAAGGCTATGGTTTTTCCAGTGGTTATGTATGGATGTGGGAGTTGGACTATAAAGAAAGATGAGCACTGAAGAATTGATGCTTTTGAACTGTGGTGTTGGAGAAGACTCTTGAGAGTCTCTTGGATTGCAAGGAGATCCAACCAATTCATTCTAAAGGAGATCAGTCCTGGGTGTTCATTGGAAGGACTGATGTTGAAGCTGAAACTCCAATACTTTGGCCACCTGATGCGAAGAGCTGACTCATTTGAAAAGACCCGGATGCTGGGAAAGATTGAGGGCAGGAAGAGAAGGGGATGACAGAGGATAAGATGGTTAGATGGCATCACCGACTCAATGGACATGGGTTTGTGTGGATTCCAGGAGCTGGTGATAGATGTGGAGGCCTGGCATGCTGTGGTTCATGGGGTCGCAAAGAGTCAGACATGACTGAGTGAGTGACCTGAACTGAACTGAAGAACCTACTGTATAGCACAAGGAACTCTATTCAATACTCTGTAATGGCTTACATGATAAAAAAGCTAGAGAGTGTATATACATACATGTATAATGGATTCACTTCTCTGTACCCCTGAAACTAACACAATGTTGTAAATCAATTATACCACAGTAATAGTTTTTAAAAACTATATGCATTAAAAAACCAGTGATAAAACTCAACATCCATTCATGATAACAATCCTCATCAAAGTGGGTATAGAGGGAACATATCTCAACAAAATGGCATTTATGACCTAAACACAGCAACCTCATATTCTACAGTGAAAAGCTGAGAGTCCTTCCTCTAAATTCAGGAACAAGACAAGGATGCCCACTCTCTCTACTTCTAATATCCACTTCTAGTACTTCAAAATACTTATGACAATTTCCACAGAAATATAATAAATATTCCTAAAATTCAGGGCTTTCCTGGTGACTCAGATGGTAAAGAATTGGCCTGCAGTGCAGGAGACCCAGGTTTGATCCCTTGGTCAGGAAGATCCTCTGGAGAAGGGAATGGCTACCCACTCCAGTGTTCTTGCCTGGAGAATCCCATGGACAGAGGAGCCTTGGTGGGTTACAGTTCATGGGGTTGCAAAGAGTTGGACACAACTGAGGGACTAAAACACATACATGGCTAAAATCCATATGGAACCACAAAAGAATCTGAATAGTCAAAGCAATTGCAAAACAAAGCCAATGAACCAACCAACCAAAAAAATCCCCATGGCAACGAAATAGGATGTATCATTCTCCTAAACTTCAGACTATACTGCAAAGCTACAGTCATCAAAATGGCATTGTACAGTCACATACAATCAATGGAACAGAACTGAGAGCTGAGAAATAAACCACACACTTATGGTCAATTAACCTATGACAAAGTAGGCAAGTATATTAAATAAAGTCTTTCAACAAGTGGTCCTGGGAAAATTCTACATGTAAAGAATTAGATTAAAATATTTCTCACACCATATACAAAAATAAACACAAATGGATTAAAGACTTAAAAGTAAGACTGGAAAGCATAAAAATCATAGAAGAAAGCATAGGTAGAACAGTCTTTGACCTAAATCATAGCAATATTTTTTGGATCTGTCTCCTTAAGCAAAGGAAATAAAAGCAAAAATAAACATGACCTGATTAGACTTGAAAGCTTTTGCAAAGCACAGAAAGCCATTTCCCATGAAGTGACAACCTACTGGATAGTTTATTGATAACAACAACCAAAATAAACAAATATGAATTGTAAACATCTGCTATTTCTTATTTTTGGCATTTGCATCAATATTTAAGACAGCATTCATGATCATTCTGTTTTTCAAGTTTACTTCAAAAAACTGTATTAAAATATGATTCCATTGATGTTACTTTCCAGGAAACCAGGGGAGATTGGAATAAAATAAATACTTGTGGAGAAAAATTGGTGAGTCTGAATTACAGGCTGGGCAGGAATTCAACCTCTCTTGTCAGTTGCCCTTTGATCATAATAATTGAAGAGATTTCTGATCATAATGAGGACTTACAATGGATGATATTCAAATGTACATTCATTGATTCTTTTTTAAAATTATGCCTAACTTTAGAAAAGAGTTGCATGGTGTTTAATTTAGAGCTATGGAAAGATTCATGAGTGGGCAGCACTGTAAATATTCAGGGGGACACAGAAATATAATACAGCAAGTTTCCTAGATATGAATGAGCTCCTTTCTAAGAGTGTGTTCATAAGTCCCATTTGTTCATAAGTCCAATACAATTAGCCTACCCAACTAACACAATAGTACTATACTATAGTACTAACACATAGTACTATACTATAATCAGTTTCCTTGGAGAAATGGCAACCCGCTCCAGTATTCTTGCCTGGGAAATCCCATGGACAGAAGAGCCTGGTAGGCTACAGGTGATGGAGTCACAAAGAGTCAAACACGACTGAGTGACTAAACCACCACCATCACTATAATAGGTTTATACAACTTTTTGCACAAATAACACATGAAAAACAAGTACAAAACATAAAGAAAACCTTCTCAATCTTACTGTACAGTGCCTTGAGAAGTACAGTGGTAGAGTACAGCAGCTGGCATATAGGGGTTGGTGTTGAGTGAACAGACAAGAATTACTGACTGGAGGAGGGACAGGAGATGGGAGATGGTAGAGCTGAAGGATCATTAACAGTAGGAGATGGAAGCTGAAATTTCACTCATACCTGATGTTGATGACACAGGTTTTGATTCCTTGCTGGATTCGTTTGATCTACCCTCTTGAAAAAACTTCCCTTGCAGCTCCCAGGCTACTCTGGTAGCTCAGTTGGTGAAGAATCTGCCTGCAATGCAGGAGACCCTGTTTCGATTCCTGGGTCGGGAAGTTCCCCAGGAGAAGGGATAGGTTGCCCACTCCAGTATTCTCTGCCTTCTCTGTTGGCTCAGATGGTAAAAAAATCTACCTGCAATGCAGGAGACCTGGGTTTGACCCCTGTCTTGGGAAGAGTCTCTGGAGAAGCAACCCACTCCAGTATTCTTGCTTGGAGAATTCCATGGACAGAGGAGCCTGGTGACTATAGTCCTTGGGGTCACAAAGAGTCAGACATGACTGAGCAGCTAAGCAGTTGAAAAAACAGTCTGTTGATGTCTTGGTGTGGCTTTTTCTCCCATCAGAGATGACAGGGCAGCACTGGATTGCATTCTGAATGGCTGCTGCAACCTTCGTGTACCATTCTACACTCAGGTCCTGCACCTCAAAAACTAATTTGTTCTTGTTGTTCAGTCGCTCAGTCATGTCTGACTCTATGAGACCCCATGGAGAGTCCATGGAAATCCCCAGACCAGAATACTGGAGTGGGTAGCCTTTCCTTTCTCCAGGGGGTCTTCCCAACTCAGAGACTGAACCCAGGTCTCCCACATTGCAGGTGGATTCTTTACTATCTGAGTCACAAGAAAAGCCCAGTTTCTGCTGTATGACAAAGTAAATTAGGTACATGTATACATATATTCCCTCCCTCTTGGATAGGCTTTCCTGTCCATCACCATCTCCCAGAGTTTGCTCAGACTCACATTCATTGAGTCGGTGATGCCATCCAACCATCTCATCCTGTTGCTTCTCCTCCTGCGCTCTATCTTTCCTAACATCGGAGTCTTTTCCAGTGAGTTGACTCTCTGCATCAAGTGCCCTTTCATATAAAGAGAATCCCCTTGCTATTTTCTGTGTCATGGTTCTCTCTGGTTCTTCAGTTACATCTTCTTCCTCTTGTCTTAGTCGTTTCTCTGGTCCTCCAATTCCTTCAATTCCTCGCTCCAGTCTCTTAGTTATTTTCATTTTTGTTTCCATCATTTTTACTTGGTGCTTCTTAGCAGTACCAACAACATCACCACTGCTTTTATGTTTGCTTCTGGACATCCTGGGATTGAAATAAAGAGAATTACTGTACCCTATACAACACTGTACTGTAAAGTACACAAAAGCACAACTATTTGTAGAGGATATATGCATGTGACAACGTATGCAAGACACTTTATATTTTATTTGAGAATAAATTGTTCTTAAGAAACACATCTCATCATAGGATAATGGGAATTCCCCAACTGTTCAGATCCAAGGTTGAGATCCAAGGTTCTTTCTCAGATTTTCTTCTAAATCTGAGAAACTGAGAAAACCATAAAACAGAAACACTCTTGTATGTGAAAGAGAGAGTGAGCACGCACTTCAATAAAGTAAATGACATAAACTGTATGGAGATGTTGAAATAAAAGAAATGAAAATCCCAGGAAATAAATAGAAGGAGCAAGTTCTACTTTCACAGCCAGATCAAAGAATCTGATCAAAGATTTGCAATTACGAGCACTAGATCTCTGAATCCTTCAATTATGTGCCTTTCTTTATCTCAGGACAAGTGTCCTTTTTATAGCTGCTATTCTGAAGAATGCCTTCAGAGCCCTCTTTATGTCTCTGTTCCTTAGACTATAGATGAAAGGATTCAGCATGGGTGTGACCACAGTGTACATCATTGATGCTGTTGCACTTGACTGGGAGCTGTGGGTAGCAGCAGAGCTAACATACACGCTTAGGCTTGTACAATAAAATAAAGAGACAACTGAGAGGTGAGATACACAGGTGGAGAATGCTTTATACTTCCCCTGAGCAGATGAGATTCTGTGGATGGAAGACGCTATCTTAGAGTAAGAGTAAAAGATTCCAGTGAGGGGACCACCAGCTAGCAGCACAGCTGTGATGTATATTACCAAATCATTGGGAAAGCTGTCAGAACAAGCAAGTCGGACTATCTGATTGAGTTCACAGAAATAGTGAGGGACTTCCAACTCTCCACAGAAGGACAGTCTCAACACCATTAAGGTCTGTAACAATGAATGCAGGACACTGATGGCCCAGCTAACCAGAACCAAAATTCTACAGACTTTTGGATTCATGATGACTGTGTAGTACAGGGGGTGACAGATGGCTGCAAAGCGGTCATAGGCCATTACCGTCAGGAGGAAGTCATCCAACCCTGCAAACAGCATTAAAAAATACACCTGAATGATGCAGGCTTCATAGGTTATAACTTGGCTTTGGATGTAGATGTTCCATAGCATTTTGGGGATGGTGGTGGAGGTGAAGCAGATGTCTACAAAGGACAGGTTGGAGAGGAAGAAGTACATGGGGGTGTGGAGGTGGGAGTCTGAGCTGATGGCCAGGATGATGAGCAGGTTTCCAAACACAGTGATCAGATACATGGAGAGAAAAAACCCAAATACGAGGGGTTGTAGTTCTGGTTCCTCTGAGAACCCCAGGAGAAGAAATTCTGAAGGTCTTGTTAAGTTCCTTTGTGCCATATTTTGGAGGTGACTAAAAAAAAAAGGGGGAAATGACATGTTTAATTTGCATCCTCACATCACTGAAATGCTACCATTTATATTTTGTGGTTAAAAATTAATTTCAGTATTTTGTTCTTGGATTTGGCAGAGTATACAGTCCTGAAAAACCAATTTTCCTAAAATCCAGTCATGGAGAAAGAATATAGGAAATAAAAAAGTACAGCATGTCAGATGGTGACAGAGACTATGAAAAAAATGAAAGCAAGTGTAAGGGGAAAGAGTAAAGAGGGGGTGCTACTTTTTATAGGTGTTCAGGCAAGGCATGCAGAAAGGGTGACTTTGAACAGAGACCTCAATGAAGAGAGAGCAGGAGACTTGAATATATCAAGTGTGTGCTTGGCAGGGAGAACAGCCAGTGCAAAGGCCCTGGTGCTGGTGCTTGTTTAAGATGTTCTAGTTTAAAGAAAAGAAGCCAGTGTGGGGAGGGTAATGGACAAGGGGTAGAGTGAGGACTGGTGGTGTCAGAGGATGTTGAGGACCAAGGTGGCCTCCTGATGCTGCTGAAATTGCAAGTCACGGGAGTCTTTCATCCATACTAGGTTCCTCTAGCACTTTCTGAAATTGTTGCAAGACTGTCCTGTATGTTTAAACAAATCCTTCTGTTGACTGAGTTATGGCCTCTGTATGAGTCACCTTGGAATATATCAGTTCAGCACCCCTGATCTCAGGACTTCTCACACTCCACAAGGCACCACATCTCTCTCACACACACACAGTAGACCCTGGCTTCCTAGGCTATATTACTTCCATGTATTTTTCACTCCCAACTACCCTGATTGACTTAGTTGATACAACTCAAGTCAATCAGATCAAATTATTTACAGCTGGCATCTAGCAATTCTGGTTTATAATCTCAGATACCAATAAACCTGAGTTTTATTTTGGTATGGTCATGTTCTTCCTTGTATTAAGCATACATTATTTGCTCTTTTCAGTGAGCAAAGATGCCTGTATATATACCTATATATCTATAATCCTCCTCTAATCTGAAATACAAATTGTACAGTAGAAGAGAAAAATGAGCAAAGGGAAAAATCCAACACTTTATAAAAAGGTGTATACAAGGTACAATGAATATGAATTGAATGTTGGCCATTTTTAGTCTCATGCAACAAATCTTGTTTTTCCTGAGACTAGTTAATATTTATTTGAGCTACTGGTTTTATATGATACTCTCCTATTGGCAAAATTCTATCTCTGTTTTCACATGTGGCATCTTCTCTTTGTTCTTTTTGGGTTTTGATTGCCTTTCTGATAAGTCCTATGGGCATGTTCTAGTCCTAGTTCTGATCTTTGCCCAACCATCAATGACCTCTGTAGTCCACACACACATACAAAACCTTCAGACATGGAAACAATTCCAGCCTTTTTTTCTTTATCCATTTCTCTGTTGTTGGACATTTAGGTTTCTTCCATGTCCTGGCTATTATAAATAGTGCTGCAATGAACATTGGGGTGCATATTTTTTTTTGAATTATGGTTTTCTCTGGGTATATGCCCAGGAGTGAGATTGCTGGGTCATATGAAAAGCAGAAATAGAGATGCAGACATAGAGAACAAATGTATGGACACCAAGGGGATAAGAGGAGGTGGGAGGAATTGGGACATCGAGATTGACACTTGTACACTATTGATACTGTGTATAAAATAGATAACTAATGAAAACCTATTGTACAGCATAGGGAACTCTACTTCATGCCCTTTGGGGACCTGAGTGGAAAGAATTACAGAAGGGAAGGTATATATGTATATGTATGGCTGATTCATTTTGCTGTACAGTAGAAACTAACAAAATATTGTAAAGCAACTATATTCCAATAAAAATTAATTAAAAAATAAAATATAAGGAGAAAGCAGTATCCAAGTTGCAATTTCACGTTTATGGAAATTTGTGGCTTTCAATATGCTTAAGGGAGGTATAAGTGATCTTTAGTCAAAAGGTAAAAAAAGATGTTTTCCTCATGATGGCTGAATGTGAGGCAACATTTAGATATAGATCCAATCACAAATGCAGGAGACCTGGGTTCGATCCCTGGGTCAGGAAGATCCCCTGGAAAAGGGAATGGCAACCACTCCAGTATCCTTGCCCAGAGAATTCCATGGACAGAGGGGCCATGAGGTCACAAAGAGTTGGACATGACTGAGCAACTAACACACACAACACACACCAACCACAAAATGTCAGAAAGAGCATTAAGGAGTAATTAGATGTAAAACTTGCTGGAAACTTATAAAGGGTGATTTATTAGCACTAAAGTGGTAGAATTTTCACTACCCATTTTGTTTAAAACAATGATTTGCAGGTGAAGAGTAGTAATATGCTGGCCCAATTCTTTTGGGAAAAAATTAAAATTGAAGAGCAATGGAGAGAACACAATATGACCGATGGTAGATGTGACTACACAAAATTTACATACACTCACAGTCCCTCACCAATACAATTATACTTACATAAAGCAACTAAAACAGCCAATTTGTGAAAAACTCCAATTCTTTGAGAGACTGCACTAAAAAATATGAATAAAAGCTCACAGATCCTATTACACAAAATTGGAAGACTCAAACCGATAAGAGAGAAAAAAGGGCTAACAAATCCACGTATATATTCATCCTCAGAGGTAATGAAATAATTGGAAACTGAGTTCATTAGCACACTCCTTTTCACATCATAATTTTTTTTTCATTTCTTTCACAGAAGAAAACTGCGAAGTTTATGTCTTTGGCAACTGCTGTTTCAAGGATGTATTTGCAGTCATTCCTTAGTATGGACCTTTCTAATCAACACTGAAACATGATCAAATATGTCTTGTCATAAAAATTAGAAAGAAATGCTACATGTAAAATAAGATAGAAAGAGATAGCCAGTGGGAATTTGCTGTGTGATTCAGGAAGTTCAAACCAGTACTCTGTGACAACCTAGAGGTGTGGGATGGGGAAGGTGGGAGGGAGGTTCAAGAGGGAGGGTAAACATATGTTTACCTATGACTGATTCATGTTGATGTATGGCAGAAACCAATACAATATTGTAAAGCAATTATCCTCCAATTAAAAACAGATTGAAAAGAAATGCCCTCACTATGTCTTATATCCACCTATTGCTAATACCCAATTTCTCTACTCCAGTAAATGAATAAGATACTGGATATTTGTTTTACTTCTACTGGAAGCACTTTATGTTTCTCACCCGTCTTCTCTTTGGGCTTACATTGATATCATTTAATTAGCATCATTGAATATTGCCATACTGAGTTGAACGCTCACTTCTCTTTCTAGCATCATAAAAATGAATTGATATTTAATCAAGCAAGCAACCAACCGTAGTGAACTCTGGGCTCTGGGTTAGGCTGAAATGGTTCTCAGATGACCGCTAGTGAACATTCTCTCTGACCTTTTCTTGTAGTGTCTTTTGGGTTCTTGAAATCTCTTGCATGGGAACTCTTAGAGGAAGGTCTCCCCGTGGAAGTCTGAATCCCTTCCTGGATGGTTGATGATGGAGACTGGAGCTCTGTCCCCAGATGAGAGAGCATGTAGGGTTCAAGTATTGGTCCTTTAGTCAAACTTAGGACTCCAAAAGGAGCAACCAGGTTTAGTCTGTGCCAAGGTTGTACAAGCTCAAGGATGCAACAGAGGAGATATTTACCGCTCCCTCTGTCTGCTAAGTAGGTTCATTTCCCTCTTGTTACTAAGCCTTGTAGTAGTAACCCGCCCTTGTTACTATGTGATTTCCCTGTGGACACTGGTCTGGAAAAAAAAGGATTTTTGTCTTTTGATTCTCTGTTCCCAGGATACTAGCTATAAGTCAGGAGATTTCAATGTTTATTAATCATCCTCCATTAACTCTCTTCCTTTCCAGAGGTCTAAACTCCCAGTACTGTATCTCAATCCTGAATTTAAATTTTCTCTAACATCTGAGTCTAAGGCAGCTGTCTTGACTAGTTCCCTTGAATCATTAAAGCATTGACTTGTGATGGCTAACAGCCCATGAAACCCTTAGGAAATAATTATTCCCTTCATAAGAAGGACAGTTTTATTTCGCTAATGGAAAACATTTGGCAGTGCCCCCTTTGTTTTCCCGACTTTCATTTTTTTTTTTTTCATGCATTCTAAGTCTGTCCAACTCTTTACGACCCTATGGACAGCAGCCTGCCAGGTTCCTCTGTCTATCAGATTTTGCTGGCAAGAATACTGGAGTGGGTTGCCATTTCCTCCTCCAGCGAGTGTTCCCAATCCAGGGATTGAACCCACATCTCCTGCATTGCAGGAGGATTCTTCACCACTGCACCACCTGGGAAATCTTTGGTTTCCTGACACTTGCTAAAACCATTAGGAACTTCATATTATACCCAAAGTTGAGAGCTGTCATTTTGCCCCTCATTATAAAGTATATGTAAGTTATGAGATATATTTAGATATTTTCAAGCACCATGACCTACCTTAGCACAATATAGGGATGATCTGATTTAATTTCTAGAGAAGTTCCTTCTGTGAGGCAGCACTATTATAACTTCATCCTCTGTTTCAGGAATGGGGCTCAGAGGAATTGAATGTTCTGTAGAAAATTACAAATTGATTTTTGGTTGGGATCTTGATTGGAATTCTATCAGGATGCTCCCAGTTCTCAGGCTTTGGTTTGTGGTTCTCATCTAGAGATGGTTTTGCTCCTGGGGTTACTTGGCAATGTAAGGTGGGATGCTGTAAAACACTCACAATTAATAGGATAACACTCAATGCCAATAATTATCCTGCCCCAAATGTTAATGTCTAGGAGAGGAAACCCACTTACACCAGCACTTCCCCAATTCCTGTGGATACAACTCACCAGGAATTGTAATTCAGGACAAATTCTCATTGAGCAGGTCTCCAGTGGGTCAGAGGACTCTGCATTTCTAATAGCTGTGCAGGGGTATGAAGCTGCAGATTCTGGTCTTGAGGGTCACACTTTGAGTAACAACACTCTCAGCCTCTGCTAGAGTTAGGTATAGGAATGTTTAGGTCTGTGCCCAAAATCATTTTTTGTATATAATTTCATTTTATTTTAATTTTTTTTATACATATATCCCCTCCCTCTTTAGCCTCCCTCCCACCCCCTCCCTACCCCACACCTTTAGGTCATTACAGAGCATCGGGCTGGGCTCCCTGTAGTATACAGCAGCTTCCCACTAGCTAGCTTTTTTACACGTGGTAGTGTCAATGGTATGTCATTGCTATCCTCTCAATTTGTCCCACCCTCTCCAGCTGTGTCCACAAGTCCATCTTCTATATCTGTGTCTCTATTCCTGCCTTGCAAATAGGTTCATCAGTACCATTTTTCTAGATTCCATATATATGTGTTAATACATGATATTAAATAGAGAAAAATAATAGAATGGGAAGACTAGAGATCTCTTCAAGAAAATTAGAGATAACAAGGGAACATTTCATGCAAAGATGGGCACAATAATGGACAGAAACGACATGGACTTAACAGAAGCAGAAGATATTAAGAAGAGGTGGCAACAAAACACAGAACTATACAAAAAAGATCTTCATGACTCAGATAACCACGATGGTGTAATCACTCACCTAGAGCCAGACATCCTGGAATGCAAAATCAAGTGGGCATTAGGAAGCATCACTATGAACAAAGCTAGTGGAGATGATGGAATTCCAGTTAAGCTATTTCAAATCCTGAAAGATGATGCTGTGAAAGTGCTGTACTCAATATGCCAGCAAATTTGGAAAACTTAGCAGTGGCCACAGGACTGGAAAAGGTCAGTTTTCATTTCAATCCCAAAGAAAGGCAATGCCAAAGAATGTTCAAACTACCACACAATTGCACTCATCTCACACACTAGCAAAGTAATGCTCAAAATTCTCCAAGCCAGGCTTCAACAGTATGTGAACCATGAACTTCCAGATGTTCAAGCTGGATTTAGAAAAGGCAGAGGAAGAATCAGAGATCAAATTGCCGACATCTGTTGGATCACTGAGAATGCAAGAGAGTTCCAGAAAAACATCTACTTCTGCTTTATTGCCAAAACTTTGACTGTGTGGATCACCATAAACTGTGGAAAATTCTTAAAGAGATGGGAATAACAGACCACCTTACCTGTCTCCTGAGAAATTTGTATGCAGGTCAAGAAGCAATAGTTAGAACTGGACATGGAACAACATACTGGTTCCAAATTGGGAAAGGAGTACGTCAATGCTGCATATTGTCACCCTGCTTATTTAACTTATATGCAGAGTACATCATGCGAAATGCTGGGCTGGATGAAGTACAAGCTGGAATCAAGACAGCTGGAAGAAATATTAATAACCTCAGATATGCAGATGACACCACCTTTATGGCAGAAAGTGAAGAAGAACTAAAGAGCCTCTTGATGAAAGTGAAAGAAGAAAGTGAAAAAGTTGACTTAAAACTTAACATCCAAAAAACTAAGATCATGGCTTCTGGTCCCATCACTTTATGGCAAATAGATGGGGAAACGATGGAAGCAGTGAGAGACTTTATTTTCTTGGGCTCCAAAATCACTGCAGATGGTGACTACAGCCATGAAATTAAAAGACGCTTGCTTCTTGGAAGAAAAGCTATGACCAACCTAGACAGCATATTAAAAACAGAGATGTTACTTTGTCAAGAAAAGTCTCTGTAGTCAAAGATATGGTTTTTCCAGTAGTCATGTATGGATGTGAGAATTGGACTATAAAGAAAGCTGAGCACCAAATAACTGTGGTGTTGAAGACTCTTGAGAATCCCTTGGACTGCAAGGAAATCCAATAAGTCAACCCTAAAGGAAATAAGTCCTGAATATTCATTGGAAGGAGTGATGCTGAAGCTGAAACTCCAGTACTTGGCCACCTGATGCAAAGAACTGAGTCATTGGAAAAGATCCTGATTCTGGGAAAGATTGAAGGTGGAAGGAGAAGGGGATGACAGAAGATGAGATGGTTCAATGGTATCACGGACTCAATGGACATGAGTTTGAGCAAGCTCTGGGAGTTGGTGAAAGACAGGGAAGCCTGGTGTGCTGCAGTCCATGGGGTCACAGAAATTCAGACATGACTGAGTGACTGAATTGAACTGAATATATGATATTTGTTTTTCTCTCTCAGACTCTGCTCTGTATAACAGGCTCTAGGTTCATCCACTTCAAACTGACTCAAATTTGTTCCTCTTTATGATGAAGTAATATTCCATAATATATATATGTACCACAACTTCCTTATCCATTCATCTATTGACGGATATCTAGGTTGCTTCCATGTCCTGGCTATTGTAATCAATGTTGCAATGAACATTGGCATTTATGTGTCTTTATGAATTGTGGTTTTCTCATGGTATATGCCCAGTAGTGGGATTGCTGGGTCTTGTCTGTCTGTGTTAGTCATTTAGTCATGCTTGACTCTTGTGACCCCATGGACTATACAGCCTGCCAGTCTCCTCTGTCCACGGAATTCTCCAAGGAAGAATACTGGAGTGGGTAGCCATTCCCTTCTTCAGGGGATCTTCCAGACCCAGGGATCAAATCTGCTTCTCCTGCCTTGCAGGCAGATTCTTTACTATCTGAGCCACCAGGGAAGCCCATTTTAAGGTCAATGATTAGCAAATTTATTTTATGTACTAGCTTTATCCCCCTTTATATAAACTGACATATAAAAAAGTACCTGGGATTAGGATGTGCACATTGTTTTGAGGCCTGTATTCTGCCAACTACAAAGTCTTTTCCTGACATATATTATTTACTATCATTCAGAAGCATTTATATAAAAGAATCAACCAGAATTTATCACAGCCTGTGCAGTGGGTGAAACAGTTTTCTTTCAAAATTGTGTAAAAAAATTAATTTTGTTACAGAACACATAAATATTCCTGTACCTGACTCTAACACAGGGCCAGAGCCTTGTTACTCAAAATATTACCCAGAGATTAGGACCTTGAACTTCACACTGCCATGATATTGTTAGAAATGCGGAGCCCTCAGGCTCCACTGGAGATCTGCTCAATAAGAATTTGCCCTGAATTACAGTTCCTGGTGACTTGCATGCACTGTGGAGTTGGAGAAGCGCTGGTGTAAATGACTTTTCACATCTTCAGTGTTACTTTGGGACAGGATACTTGTGTTCCCTGCTATCCTGTGTATTGTGGTATTTTGCAGCATTTGACTTTTCATTGTCAAACAATCCCAGGAGTAAAATCATCACTGATTGAGAACCACAAACCAAAGCCTGAGAACTGGAAGCATCTTGAAAGAATTCCAATCAAGATTCCATCCCGAAATCAGTTTGCAATTTTCAGTGGAACATTAAATACATCCCAGACCCATTCCTGAAATGGAGGAGGGAGTTATAACAGCACTACCTCACAAAAGGAGCTTCTCTAAAAATTAACTTCCTATAATGTACTAAGGCAGGTTTCCTTGGTGGTGCAGACGGTAAAGAATCTGCCTGCAATGCAGGTGATGCAGGTTTTATCCCTGGCTTGGGAAGATCTCCTCGAGAAGGAAATGACAACCCACTCCAGTGTTCTTGCCTGGGAAATCTCATGGACAGAGGAGACTCATGGGCTCCAACCATGGGATTGCAGAGTTGGACATGACTGAGTGACTAACACATACATACATACACTGTACTAAGCCAGATTATGGCACTTAAAAAAATCTAAATATATCCCCAAACTTACAGACGTTTTATAATGAGAAGCAAAAGGACAACTCTCAACATTAGATATAAATATGAAATGTCTAATGATTTTAGCAAAAGTGTCAGGAACTGAAAGAATGCACTGTCCAATATTTTACATTAAAGAAACAAAATTGTCCCTCATATAAAGACTGTGTGTGTGCGCCCAGTTGCTTAGTGGGTCTGACTCTCTGTGACCCCATGGACTGTAGACTACCAGGTTCCTCTGTCCACGAAATTTTTTAGGCAAGGATATTGGAGTGGGTTGCCATTTCCTACTCCACTGAATCTTCCCAACCAGGGATCAAACCTGCCTCTCTTGTGTCTCCTGCGCTGGTAAGCAGATTCTTTCACCACTGTGCCACGTGGGAAGCCTCCTTAGAAAGAGGGGAAATATAATTTTCTATAGGTTTAATGGGGTATGTAGCCATCACAAATCAATTATTTAATGAGTCAGTGGACCTATTCAAGATAGTTGCCTCAGTCTCACTGGAGAAAATTTAAATTCAGGGTTGAGTTAAGGTGCTGGCAGTTTAGACCTTTGGAAAGCAAGAGTTAATATAGAAGGATTAATAAGCATTGAATTCACCTGGCTTGTTAATGGTATCCTGGGCATAGAGAATCACCGGAAAAAAAAAATCCTTTCTGTCAAGAATTCTGTCCGGAATTCCCTGCGGGAATTCATGGTCATTACAGCATTAGGGAAATGAACCTAATGAGAAAACAAAGAGAGCTGTAAATATCTCCTCTGCTGCATCCTTGAGTTTGTATCACCTGCACAAGGGTGAGACACGATTGTTGCTTTTTGAGTCCAAAGTCCAACTAAGGGACCAGTTCTTGTCTCCTTCCTGTTGTCTTGTTTGGGGACAAAGCCTCAGTCTCCAACATCAACCATCCATGAAAGGATTCAGCCTGTCACAGGAAGACCTTCTTTTCAGAGTTCCCATGCAGGAGAGTCCAAGAGCCCAAAGGACACTGCAGGTAAAGATTAGAGAGAAGGATATCCCAGATGCTTACCTGAGATTGCTTGAGTACCAGCTCAGCCCAGGCCAGAGCCCAGAGCCCACTGTGGTTGGTTTGTTGGCTTAACTAAATATCAGTGTATTAATAGTGTTATGATATGAAGAGGAGAAGTGAATATTGAACTCAGAAAGGCAGTGTTCTGTGATGCCAACTAAATGACAGAAATCAGTTCAGTCACTCAGTTGTGTCTGACTCTTTGCAACCCCATGGACTGCAGCACACCAGGCTTCCCTGTCTTTCAACAACTCCCAAAGCTTACTCAAATTCATGTCCATCTAGTCAGTGATGCCATCCAACCATCTTGTCCTCTGTCATCCCCTTCTCTTCCTGCCTTCAATCTTTCCCAGCATCAGGGTCTTTCCCAATGAGTCAGTTCTTCCCATCAGGTGGCCAAAGGATTGGAGTTTCAGCTTCAGCATCAGTCTTTCCAATGAATATTCAGGACTGATTTCCTTTAGGATTGACTGGTTTGATCCCCTTGCAGCCCAAGGGACTCTCAAGAGTCAGTGATAGAAATGGAAGCCCAATTATAAGATGGATGAGAAGCATAAAATGCTTCCTGTAAAAGTAGAACATGTGTCCAAATATTTTATTAATTAACTGGGGTAGAGAAATAGGGTATTAGCTGTAGATGGGTATAACCTAAAGTGAAGATATTTCTCATTTTTATGATGGGTCTTATTTGACCATGTTTTAATATTGAGAGGAGAAAGATCCACACCAAAGGATGCTTGCAAATACACCTGTGCAACAATAGCACACATATTTCACAGTATCTGAGGCATCTACTTCACAGTGTCTTCTGTGAAGCAAATGAGAAAATTTTAGGATGAGAAAACAGGAGTCCTAATGATCTTACACAATTTCACTCATCTCACACGCTAGTAAAGTAATGCTCAAAATTCTGCAAGCCAGGCTTAAGCAGTACATGAACCGTGAATTTCCAGTTGTTCAAGCTGGTTTTAGAAGAGTCAGAGGAACCAGAGATCAAATTGCCAACTATCTGCTGGATCATCGAAAAAGCAAGAGAGTTCCAGAAAAACATCTATTTCTGCTTTATTGACTATTGGTGCTTTTGAACTGTGATGTTGGAGAAGACTCTTGAGGATCCCTTGGACTGCAAGGAGATCCAACCAGTCCATTCTAAAGGAGATCAGTCCTGGGTGTTCATTGGAAGGACTGATGCTGAAGCTGAAACTCCAATACTTTGGCCACCTCATGCGAAGAGTTGACTCATTGGAAAAGACCCTGATGCTGGGAGGGATTGGGGGCAGGAGGAGAAGGGGATGACAGAGGATGCGATGGCTGGATGGCATCACCAACTCGATGGACATGAGTTTGAGTAAACTCCGGGAGTTGGTGATGGACAGGGAGGCCTGGCATGCTGCGATTCATGGGGTCGCAAGAGTTGGACACGACTGAGCGACTGAACTGAACAGAACTGAATGATCTTACATTGTTATTATTTCATTTCCCAAGAGGCTAACTGTGTATGTGAATATGTTAGCCGTCAGCTTTCTCTCTCTCAAATGATCTACCTGAGTCCTTTCCTGCTTTATTAATTGGATTATTTTTTAAGTTGTAATAGCTATTTTTAAAAGCATCTTTATTAAGATACACTTGACATATAAGTAAGTATTATATATATTTGAGATGTACAACTTGAATTTTTCTTCCATTTATTCTTATCTTTAATAGTATATCCATCTGTGTGTCCCTTTTATGATGTTTTGATATAGTATAAATTGTGGAAAGATCATCAAATCAAGCTAACTAGCATAACCATCACCTGTACAAGTTATTGTTTTGTGTGTTTGGACGTGTATGTTGAGAAGATGTAAAAGCTTTCTTAGCAAATTTCATCATGAACCCTTTGTTCTTGTACAGTTGGCTCAGAGAACTGCTGTTTATTTCTTGATTGCAATTTTTCAAACAAAGAATTGGATTTCTCCCACAAACTGGTTGTTTGCTTTTAGCTATTTTATATTATTAATATGCACCTAAAGATGTATTTGAAGAGAAATATGTGTATATAAAATTGTGTGGTCAAATCTATCAATCACTCATGTTTTGTTTTCTCCAATGTTTATTTTTTCTAAAGAAAAGAGCTGTCACTTTAAAATTCTTCACTTGCTGATCATTGTTCTAAACAAAGTTGATAGTGAAATTTCTGCATGCTTAGTGATAATAAATCACCCTTTTAACTTTTTTCCAGAAGTTTTGCATCTGTTTTCGTCATAATTATTTTTGACCTTTTGTGACTAGATCTATTTCCAAATGCTCCATTACATTCAGCATCATATGGAAGACATTCTTCATCATCGTTTGGCTAAAGATCTCCTGTATCTTCCTTAAGCATATTGAAATCCACAAATCCTCATGTAAGATAAAATGGTAACTTAGATAATGCTTTCTTCCTATATTATGAAAGTCATTCTGTTATTTTTCTTTTATTTCCAACTTGCTGGCAATACAACTTTATATTATTACCCTTGTTAGTGTTGTTAAATTTTTACTATTTCATAGTTTCATATAACTTACTTGTTGATTTCCATTCCATTTTGTTACATGCAGTTGTTTTCAGACCACTCTACTCATTGTAATTTCTTTCTCACTGACATTTTTCTCCATGTGTTCTCAGTTTACTTTAAAACTTGTCTCTATATTATGCACACATGAATACTCAATACATTTTACACAAATGCAATAATAGAAGCCTATACACTTTGTAAGTGTTGTTTATGTCTTAGTGCATTTTTCCAACTTTTTGTCCTGTTTTCCTTCTTACTTAAAAATTCCTCATGGACGTACCTCCAATCATTAGTATCGTGATGATTCATTATTTTATGGCTCTATAACATTTCATAATGTGCCTGTGCTACTTTCACCATGATGGTCTTTCATATATTTTATCATTTACTTGCTATTATGTCAATGTTAAAAAAATATTTTGAGATGATGAAGCTCGAGCTGCGGATGATTTTCCTGCCAGGGCTTATTAAGTAATATCCAGAGACTTCTCTGACTGTCACACTTGGAGGGCTCAGTAGAGTCAGAGATGCTGTAAATATCTTGCAATGCACAGGACACAGACCCACAAACAATGACCTGGCCCATAATATCAATTGTACCAGTAATGGAGAATCTTGAGTTAAAGAATATATATATTTTGAATATTTACTTATTTCAGGTTTTCCCCTAAAATCTTGTAACACATCATACCTGCTAGAAAATTCAAACAGTGTACCTTTGCTATTAGCTCAAAATTCTCACCCCAACATATGACAGATCTTTCAGTTTTTTCCTAGGACTAGAATATGAAAGAGATTTCTTGTTTTATTAAGCTGTATGTTCAGAGTAAAAATTGATATATTTGGTGGCCATTTTGAACTGCCTGTTATTATTATGAAGCCAATATCTATGGCCATTTTTCTACAATTATCAACATTTCATATAACTCTTACAAATTAATCATTTGCTTTTCAATTGACTTCTGGGACACACCTTTTGCCTTAAATTAAAAAAAAAATTATTTAGTTGTACATGTCTATTGCCGTGGGCTTCCCAGGTGGCCCCATGGTAAAGAATCTGGCTGCCAATGCAGGAGACCCAGGAGATGCAGGTTGGATTCCTAGGTCGGGAAGATCCTCTGGAGTAGGAAATGGCAATCCACTCTAGTATTCTTACTGGGATAATCCCAAGGACAGAGGGGTCTGGGGGCCTACAGCAGTCCATGGGGTTGCGAAGAGTTGGAGCCCGCATGCACGTCTAATGCCTTCTTTCTAAGTTTCTTTCCTTATTAAATATGGTTTTGTTCACGCACTTCTCGGAGAAGGCGATGGCACCCCGCTCCAGTACTCTTGCCTGGAAAATCCCATGGACAAAGGAGCCTGGTAGGCTGCAGTCAATGGGGCCACGAAGAGTCAGACACGACTGAGTGACTTCACTTTCACTTTTCACTTTCATGCACTGGAGAAGGAAATGGCAACCCACCCCAGTGTTCTTGCCTGGAGAATCCCAGGGATGGGGGAGCCTGGTGGGCTGCCGTCTATGGGGTCGCACAGAGTCAGACACAATTGAAGCGACTTAGCAGCAGCAGTACGCACTTCTCAGCACTTGTTCATGGCTCTTGCTCTCTCTTCCTTGAAGTCTTTGTTCAAATATCACCCTATCTGACCCTATCTGCTGGCATGTCTTTCTTGAACACCCATACAAATAACAGCCACACTTAGCGCTTTCTGTCACATTTGACTTCATTCTCTTCGTCGTGTCTGTTACCATCTGATATGCTATATATATGCTTAATTTTTATTTTTTCTCCATGACAAGACCTTAGGAGGTTTTGTTTTTTGGAACTCTATACACATTGCAATATCTATGGACAAAATATTGAAATTCATGTTTTAACAGCAAGATATAACTAGCATTTCAACAATATGAGGAATGCTTATTTGTGTGATAATTAGTCATGTTATTTTCCCCTATTCTGTAGTCACCTCCACCACATGGCACCAAAGAATATAGCACGAGTTTCTGAATTTCTTCTTGGATTTTCAGAGGAACCAAAGTTGCAGCCCCTCATATTTGGACTTTTCCTCTCCATGTACCTGATCACTGTGTTTGGAAACCTGCTCATCATCCTGGCTGTCAGCTCAGACTCCCACCTCCACACCCCTGTGTACTCCTTCTTCCCCAACCTGTCCTTTGTAGACCTCTGTGTCACATCCACCACCATCCCAAAGATGCTGTCCCAGAGCCAGAGCCAAGTTATCAGCTATGAAGGCTGCATCACTCAGGTATTTTTTTTTTCATGCTGTGTGCAGAGTTGGACAACTTCCTCCTGACTGTGATGGCCTATGATAGGTTTGTGGCCATCTGCCACCCCCTGCACTACACAGTCATCATGAACCCCCGGCTCTGTAGACTGCTGGTTCTGGTGTGCTGGATCGACAGTGTCTTGCATTCCTTGTTAGAAAGCTTAACAGTGTTGCAACTGTCTTTCTGTACAGTCTTAGAAATCTCTCACTTTTTCTGTGAACTCAATCAGATGACCCAACTTGTAAATTCTGACAACTTTCTCAATAACGCGGTGATGTACTTTGAAGCTGTGTTCCTGACTGGTGGTCCCCTAGCTGGTATCTTTTAAGTAAGTAAAGCCACTCAGTTGTGTCTGACTCTTTGCGACCACTGGGACTTTAGCCTATCAGGCTCCTCTGCCCATGGGATTTTCCAGGCAAGAGTACTGGAGTGAACTGGTATCTTTTACTCTTCCTCTAAAGTAGTTTCCTCCATATGTGGAATCTCATCAGCTCAGGGGAAGTATAAAACAGTTCCCCCCTGTGCATCTCACCTCTCAGTTGTCTCCTTATCTTATTGTACATGCCTTGGAGTGTACCATAGCTCTGCTTCTACCCACAGCTCACACTCAAGTGCAATTGCCTCAGTGATGTACACTGTGGTCACACCCATAATAACCCCTTCATTTACAGTCTGAGGAATAAAGATTTAAATATGGACTTGAAATTTGTCTTTGAAAAGGTAACTCTAAGAGTTCCTATTGTCTTAGGGCTTAATCAGTGCTTACGGTAGCAGAGGTCAAAGCCTGAGCCAAATATCAATGGTTTTTTTTTTAAACTAATTTATTTATTTTAATTGGAGACTAATTACTTTACAATATTGTAGTGGTTTTTTTTTTTTTTTTTTTTTCCATACATTGACATGAATCATCCGTAGGTGTACATGTGTTCCCCATCCTGAACCGCCCTTCCATCTCCCTCCCCATCCCATCCCTCAGGGTCATCCCAGTGCACCAGCCCTCAGCAGCCTGTCTCATGCATCAAACCTGGACTGGTGATCTGTTTCACATATGATGATATACTTGTTTCAATGCCATTCTCTCAAATAATCCCACCCTTGCCTTCTCCCACAGAGTCCAAACGACTGTTCTTTACATCTGTGTCTCTTTTGCTGTCTCCCATATAGGGTCATCATTACCATCTTTCTGAATTCCATATATATGTGTTAGTATACTGTATTAGCAGCAGCATACTGTATTGGTGTTTTACTTTCTGACTTACTTCACTCTGTATAATAGGCTCCAGTTTCATCCACCTCATTAGAACTGATTCAAATGCATTCTTTTTAATGGCTGAGTAATAGTCCATTGTGTATATGTACCACCGTTTTCATATCTATTCATCTGCTGATGGACATCTAGGTTGCTTCCATGTCCTGGATATTGTAAACAGTGCTGTGATGAACATTGGGGTACACGTGTCTCTTTCAATTCTGGTTTCCTCGGTGTGTATGCCCAGCAGTGGGATTGCTGGGTCATACGGCAGTTCTATTTCCAGCTTTTTTTTTTTTTTTTATTAGTTGGAGGCTAATTACTTCACAACATTTCAGTGGGTTTTGTCATACATTGATATGAATCAGCCATAGATTTACACGTATTCCCCATCCCGATCCCCCTCCCACCTCCCTCTCCACTCGATTCCTCTGGGTCTTCCCAGTGCACCAGGCCCGAGCACTTGTCTCATGCATCCAGCCTGGGCTAGTGATCTGTTTCACCATAGATAGTATACATGCTGTTCTTTTGAAATATCCCACCCTCACCTTCTCCCACAGAGTTCAAAAGTCTGTTCTGTATTTCTGTGTCTCTTTTTCTGTTTTGCATATAGGGTTATCGTTAACATCTTTCTAAATTCCATATATATGTGTTAGTATGCTGTAATGTTCTTTATCTTTCTGGCTTACTTCACTCTGTATAAGGGGCTCCAGTTTCATCCATCTCATTAGGACTGATTCAAATGAATTCTTTTTAACGGCTGAGTAATATTCCATGGTGTATATGTACCACAGCTTCCTTATCCATTCATCTGCTGATGGGCATCTAGGTTGCTTCCATGTCCTGGCTATTATAAACAGTGCTGCAATGAACATTGGGGTGCATGTGTCTCTTTCAGATCTGGTTTCCTTGGTGTGTATGCCCAGAAGTGGGATTGCTGGGTCATATGGCAGTTCTATTTCCAGTTTTTTAAGAAATCTCCACACTGTTCTCCATAGTGGCTGTACTAGTTTGCATTCCCACCAACAGTGTAAGAGGGTTCCCTTTTCTCCACAGCCTCTCCAGCATTTATTGCTTGTAGACTTTTGGATAGCAGCCATCCTGACTGGTGTGTAATGGTACCTCATTGTGGTTTTGATTTGCATAAACCTATATTTTTAAAGTGTAAGTCTATTGTTTCCCTGCTGATAATCAAGTGTATTTATAAGAAAAAGTCTGTTTGATAAGAAAAGTTGGTGACATTGAATCACACATTAGGGAGGAATTAACTGCTCTTGTGAATCACTCTTCAACGATCTAAGAGATCCCCAATCATAAACAGGACACATAATGGATGATATTTAAAATATATATACTGAGAGGGTAACAGGCAGGAAAGCCAGGGGTCTCCAAATGGAGGAAATAGGCTGCAAGTGTCAGACATTTTTTATCTCTCCCTTAATCAGTAAGAGGAAACAAAGTGCAAATGTTAGATTTTTTTTCCTTCTCTATACAAAATTAAAAGGAGGTTTCTCTTAAAATTCTGTGATGCCATGACGACACCTGGTTTCACCTGAACTTAACTTTTCTCAAACCTTGAGCTAACCAATGTGTTTTTCTTATGGAAATGTTTTTCTTAAGCTGTGTTAATGAAACTGTATTTGCTTTGGAATTTGCCTTTCTTCAAAATGGTTCCACCGAAGACTAACTTTTTTCTTTTCTCAAATCTTGGGCTGATAATAGCTCAACAAACCAGTATTCATATCAATTGTTTTATGGCTGGGGATGACACATCTCATGCCATTCTATCTCAAAAACACATATTGTGGGAGAGGGCCCTGGTGAAACTCCCTCAGCCTTGAGGTGTCTCTCTTATCTGAATAATAGCCTTCTAACAGACATAAAACAGCTTGCTAAAACTAGAAAGGGGGGCATTCTTTCTGCCCCCTTCTGATCTACATCAGAAGCTTTGTCTATCTGTTTTATATTTTAATAAAACTTTGTCACACAAAAGCTCTGAGTCATCAAGCCTTGTCACTGGCCCCAGATTGAATTCCTCTTCTCCAGAGGCCAAGAACCCTGGCGTCTTTCATGGCTCAACAGTAACTTTTCAATACATTGCTCCTTTTATTATTATGACAAAATTTAGAAAAGACAGAATTTATGCACCCAATATAGGAGCACCTCAAAACATAAAGCAAATGTTAAAAATCATAAAAGGGGAAATTGACAGTACCATGATAACAGTGGGGGACTTTAACACCTGACTTACACCAAAGGACAGACCATCTAGACAGAAAATAAATAAGGAAACACAAGTTTTAAATGACACAATACACCAGATAGGTTTAGTTGATATTTATAAGACCTTCCACCTGCAAGAGGCAGAATACACACTTTCTTCTCAAGTGCACATGGAACATTCTCCAGCATAGACATATCTTAGGTCACAAATCAAGCCTTAGAAGTTTTAAGAAAATTGAAATCTTATCAAGAGTCTTTTCTGACCACAATGCTGAGATTAGAAATCAATTACAGGCAAAAACTGTAAAAAACACAAACCCATGGAGGCTAAACTACACTGCTAAGTAACCAAGAAATCACTGAAGAAACTAAAGAGGACATTCAAAAATACCTAGAAGCAAATGACAATGAAAGCCCCAAACCATGGGATGCACCAAAGGCAGTTCTAAAAGGGAAGTTTATAGCAGTCCAATCTCACCTCAAGAAGCAAGAAGAATCTCCAGCAAACTACCTAACTTTTTATACCTAAAGCAACTAGCAAAAGAAGGAAAAAAGAAACCTCAAAGTTATTAGAAGGGACTAAACAATAAAGATCAGAGTAGAAATAAATGTAATAGAAACAAAGAAAACAAAGGTAAAGATCAATAATGTAGTAAAATCTTTTGATAAAATTCAACACTCATTTCTGATAAAAAGCTCTCCAGAAAGTGGTCATAGAAGGAATGAACCTCAACATAATAAAGGTCAAATACAACAAACCCACAGCAAGCATTCTCAATGGTGAAAAACTATCTCCCCTAAGATTGGGTACAAGACAAGAATGTACACTTTCACCACTTTCTACATAGTCTGGAAGTCCTGGCCATGGTAATCAGAGAAGAAAAGGAAATTAAAAAGTACAAATTGGAAAAGAAGAAGTAAAACTGAGACTATTTGTAGATGATGTGTTACTATACATAGAAAATCCTAGAGATGCCACCAGAAAACTGCTGGAGCTAATCAATGAATCTGGTAAAGATACAGGATACAAAATTAATGCACAGAAATTTCTTGCATTCCTATGCACTAACAAAAAAAGAGCAGAAAGAGAAATTAAGGAAATAATACCATTTACCGTTGAAACAAAAAGAATAAAACACCTAGGAAAAAAATCCCACCTAAGGAAGCAAAGACCTGTAATCAAAAAACTAGAAAATACTGATGAAAGAAATCAAAGATGATACAAACATATGGAGAAATATACCATGTTCTTGGGTTGGAAGAATCAATATTGTGAAAAGGAATATATTATCCAAAGCAATCTACAGATTCAGTGCAGCGACTCCTATCAAACTGCCAATGGCATTCTTCACAAAATTGGAATAAAAAAACTTACAATTTGTATGGAAACACAGAAGACCCCAAAGAGCCAAAGCAATCTTGGGAAAGAAAAATGGAACTGGAGGAATCAGTCTCCCTAACTTCAAGCTATACAAAGGTACAGTAATCATGATGGTATGGCAGTTGAACAAAAAAAGAAATATAGACCAATGATACAGGATGGAAAGTCCAAAGATAAACCCATGTACAAAGATAAACCCATAGGTCACTTAATCTATGACAAAGGGGTCAGGAATATACAATGGAGAAAAGACAGCCTCTTCAATAAGTGGTGCTGGGAAATCTGTACAGTTACATGTAAAAGAATAAAATTAGAACACTTTCTAACACCATACACAGAAAGAAGCTCCAAATGGATTAAAGACTTAAAGACCAGACCCTATAAATCTCTTAGAGGAAAACATAGACAGAACGCTCTTTGACACAAACTACAGCAAAATCTTCTTTTGATTTACCTCCTAGAGTAATGAAATTAAAAACAAAAATAAACAAATGGGACCTAAGTAAATTTAAAAGTTTTTGCACACCAAAAGAAATCATAAACAAGATGAAAATATAACCTCCAACTCTCTCTCAATGGGAAAAGATGTTTGCAAACAAAGTATGGAAAAATGATTAATCTTCAGACTATAGAGACAGCTCATGAAACTAAGTATCAAAAAAAGAAACAACTCAAGCAAAAAATGGGTGGAAGACCGAGATAGATTTCTCTCCAAAGAAGACATACAGGTGGCCAAGAGGCACATGAAAAGATGGTCAACATCACTAATTATTAGAGAAATGCAAATCAAAGCTACAGTGAAGTATCACGTCACACCAGACAGAATGACCATCTTCAAAATATCTACAAACAATAAATGCTGAAGAGGGTGTGGAGAAAAGGGAACCCTCTTACACTGTTGGAGGGAATGTAAATTGATACAGCCACTGTAGAGAACAGTATGGAAGTTCCTTAAAAAATTAAAAAGAGAACCAGCATATGATATAACAACCCCCCTGCTGGACATATATCCTGAGAAAGCCATAATTCAAAAAACACATGTAGCACAATGTTCATTGCAGCACTATTTCAATAGTCAGGACCTAGATGTCCATTGACAGATGAATGGATAAAGAAGATGTAGCACATGAACATAATGGAATATTACTCAGCCATAAAAAAGAATGAAGTTGAATCACTTGTAAGTGATGTGGATGAACTTAGAGTTGTCATACAGATTGAAGTAATCAAAATATAAAGACAAATATATATTAACACTTATATGGGGGCTTCCCTGGTGGCTCAGTGGTAAAGAATTCACCTGTCAATGCAGGAGAGATGGGTTTGATCCCTGGGTTGGGAAGATCCCCTGAAGAAGGAAATGGGAACCCATTCCAGGATTGTTGCCTGGGAAATCCCATGGAAGAGGAGCCTGGCAGCCTACAGTCCATTGGGTCACAAAAGAGTTGGACACAACTTAGCAACTAAACAGCAATGCATGCATATGTAATCTAGAATATGTTATAGTGAACCTACTTGCAGAGTAAGAAAGAGATGCAGACGTAGAGAACAGAGTTGTGGACCCTGAAGGAGAAGAAAGGGTGGGAAGGATTGAGAGAGTAGCATTGACATATATATGTTATCACATGTAAAATAGCTAGTGGGAAGCTGCTTTATAACACAGGGAGCTCAGCTTGGTGCCCTGTGATGACCTAGAGGGGTTGAGATGGGAAGGATGGGGGAGATATATATATAGTTGATTCACATTGCTATACAGCAGAAATTAACACAACATTGTAAAGTGATTATACTCCAACTAAAAAAATAACAACAACAAGCACACACACAAAAGACAGAGAGATTACTTGTAGAGTAATGAAAGATTCATGTATAGGCAAGTACTGGAAGTTTTCAAGCAGAAACAGGAAGATAATCCAATACAAACCCATAAACAAGCCATCGACTGTTTCATTCCAATATATAAAATCAATTTCACATGAATGTTGATCTTCCATAATATGAAGAGTAGATGTATAGCTTGAAAAAGAAATATTTTGCACAATCGTGTAAAGTATATTTTAAAATTTTTCATTATGTTTCACATATTTATTGGCAAACTACTCAAATTTGAGTTACCTTCGGAATCTACATGAAGACAGGTATTTAATAATCTGTGTGGCTGTGGCTGTGGTAGGCATTAGGGACAGAGAGCTGAAGAACACAATGGAATCTTAAGGAGGAGAATAAAATTCATTGAACATATGTATGTGGTACAGATATAGAGGAATATTACTCATCCATGAAAAAATAGAATAGTGACATTCACAGCAGCATGTATTGACCTAGAGATTATCACACTAAGACAAAGAAGAATATCACATGGTATCATTTATACGTAAAATCTAAAAAAATGATACAAATGAACCTAGCAGAAATATACCACAGATAAAAGACAAACTTATGATTACCAAAGAAAAATGGTAGGGGGTGGAATAATTTAGGAGTTAGTGATTAACATATGCACACTACTATATATAAAATAGATAACAAATAGAGATGTACTATATACCACAGGGAATTATACTCAATGTTTTGTAATAAAGTACAAGGGAAAAAACCTGAAAAATTTATGTGTATGTATAACTGAGTCACTTTGCTGTATATCTGAATGTAACAACATTGTAAACTACTCTTCTTCAATTAAAAAAAGAAATCCTATGATAAATGTGATAAATCCTGTGATAAATGTGAATCCCCCAGTTTTTCAGATCCAAGGGTGAGGATAAATTTGAGAGTTGGAAAAACCATAAAGGGGACAATCTTTTAGATATGAGGGAGTGCACAAGCTTAATCAAGCTAGTTACAGAAATTGTAGGGAGGGGTTGAAGTCAAATAAGTGGAAATTCCAGGAAATAAATAGACAGAGCAAGCTTGAATTCCACAATCTGATCAAAGAATCTCATTAAAGATGTGCAATTTCTGGCTCTGAGGCTTTGAAGCTTTCCATTATCTGCCCTTCCTCAGTGGAAGACAAGTAACCCTTTTCTAGGTGGCATTCTAAAGAAAGAGTTCAGAGCCCTCTTTATGTCTTTGTTCCTCAGACTGTAGATGAAGGGGTTCAGCATGGGTGTGACCACAATGTACATCACTGACATTGTTGCAGTTGAATGTGAGCTGTAGGTAGCAGCTGAGCTGAGGTACACTCCTAAGCCTGTGCAATAAAATAAGGAGACAACTGAGAGGTGAGATGCACAGGTGGAAAACGCTTTATACTTCCCCTGAACTGATGAGATTCTATGTATGGAAGAAGCTATCTTAGAATATGAGTATAGGATGCCAGCAAAGGGACCAACTCCTAGCAGTCCAGCTGCAAAGTACATCACCATGTCATTAAGAAAGTTGTCAGAACAGGCAAGTTGGATCAACAACTTGACTTCACAGTAATAATGAGGGATTTTCACCTCTCTGCAAAAGGACAGCCTTAAGACCATTAAGGTTTGTAACAAGGAATCCAGGACACTGATGATCCAGCTAACCAGAACCAAAATTCCACATATTTTGGAGTTCATGATGACCATGTAATGCAGGGGGTGACAGATGGCCACAAAGCGGTCATAAGCCATCACTGTCAGGAGGAAGATGTCCAACCCTGCAAATAGCATGAAAAAAAACATCTGGGTCATGCAACCTTCATAGGTTATAACTTGGCTCTGTGTCTGGATGTTCCACAGCATCTTTGGGATCGTGGTGGAGGTGAAACAGATGTCTACAAAGGACAGGTTGGAGAGGAAGAAGTACATGGGGGTGTGGAGGTGGGAGTCTGAGCTGACAGTTAGGATTATGAGCAGGTTTCCAAACACAGTGATCAGGTACATGGAGAGGAAAAGTCCAAATATGAGATGCTGCAGTTCTTGTTTCTCTGAAAGTCCCAGAAGAAAAAATTCTGAATCTCTTGTTAAGTTTCTTGGTGCCATGTGATAGAAGTGACTACAAGGAAAACATTAATATTGTGATTTTTTTTTGCACCAAATGGCATTAGCCACACAGTTGAAATGCTACCATTTATAATTTTATGTGGGCTTCCCTGGTGGCTCAGATGGCAAAGAATCTGCCTGCAATGTGGGAAACCTGGGTTAGGAAGTTCCCCTGGAGGAGGGCACAGCGACCCACTCTAATATTCTTGCCTGGGAATCCCATGGACAGAGGAGCCTGGCAGCTACAGTCCAAGGAGTCAAAATAAGTTGGACATGACTAAGCACAGAATAATTTTCTGTCACGATATATTACCAATATTTTGTTCATGGATTTGATCCTCTTTAGGGAATTGTCTGTGCCTTCTTTAACTGGCAAACTTGTGCTTTTACCTTTTTACTCAAGATGTCATGTATTCCACAGTTTTTTTTTTCTGTTTTATGTTCTTAACTTTTCAAGTTAATTTTTCTAAATTAATTTTTTATTTTAAATTAATTTATGTTGTAGTACAATTGTTTTACTATTCCATAGTTTTAATGAGAAATTCTTTCATTCTTTTGGGGAATATAAATTGACTTGGGCAATGTTCCAGGTGTCATCAAGGCAACAAGTACAGGGTTCTGAGAAACAAAAACTCCTAAATTCCAGTTGTAAAAAATAATATAAGCTAATTAAAAATATATGCAATATATGTAGCATGTCAGATGGCTGCAGTAGGTTTAAGGGACAAAGCAAAGAGGGTGTGCTATTTTTTGTGGCTTCATGAAAAAGTTGAAAATACAGTTACATTTGGTTAGAGACCTTAAGAAAGAAAAAAAAACAACTATGAATATATCAGTGCAACTGTATTGTAGGCAGGATATGCATTCAGTGCAGAAGCCTCTAGTGTATTTGTTCAAAACATACATGTTACTTTTTTTAAAAAAAGGAAGCCAATTTGGGGAGATTAATGGACAGGAGGGAGAGTGAGGAGAAATGAAGTCAGAGGATGTTGAAAAAAACAAGGTGGCCTTCTAGCTGATGGTAACGTTTCAAGGCACAAGGATCCCCTTGTCCACACTATTTACCCCTAGCACTTTATGAAATTGTTGCAAAGGTGACCTGTATCTTTAAACGAATCCCTTCTTTTGTCTGAATTCTGACCTCTTTGTGTAAGAGTCACTTTGGAATATATGAGCTCAGTATCCTTGCTTTGAGGACATCTCACACTCCACAAGTCAGGGACAGACAGACAGACAGACAGACACACACACACACACACACAGAGTACATACTGGCTTCATAGACTGTTACTGACATATCCTTTTCACCCCTAACTATCCTGATTAAGTTAGAGGTTAAAATAGCTCAAATTAATCAGATCAGGTTATATACAAAAGGCACCCAGAACGTCCAGTTTCAAACTTCCCAGGTTCAATAAACTTGTGCTTTGAAATTGGCTTTGCTTTTTTATGCCATGTATTAAACATACATAAAGTGAATATGTGTCTGTATATGAATCTATATTCTTTCTCAAAACCTGGATTTTAAGAAATATGTATGTACGTATATATTTGGGCTTCCCAGTGTAATAGTAAAGAATCTGCCAGACAATGCAGGAGACTCAAGAGACATGGGCTTGAGCCCTGGGTCAGGAAGATTCCCTGGAGGAGGAAATGGCAACCCACTCCTGTATTCTTTCCTGGAAAACCCCATGGACAGAGGAGTCTGGTCAGCTACAGTCCATGGGGTCGCAAAGAGTTGGACACGACTGAAGTGACTAAGCCCACACACACACACACACACACACACACACACACACACACACACACATATATATGGAGAGAGAGAGAGAATCAGAGACAGAGACAGAGGGAGAAAGAGAGAGACAGAGAAGGAGAGGCAGAGAAATATAGACACACACATACTGAGAAAATGGATGTCAGAGGGTATAAAGATCTAGTAAGCGCAAGTGGTCCCTGAGAGACTGTAGTGAAGAAAGACTCCTTTGGTTATGTTGAAATTTCGTGTTCTCTTATATTTCCTTAATGCCCAGAAAAATGATTAAAAAATAAATTAATCCAAAGAAAGAAAAAAGTAATATTATCTTTATGGTTTGATAGACATATGAAATGTGTGGCCCAAGAGAAAAATAAAGAATGGGGAAAAACCAAAGCTTCAAAAGAGGATGTTTAAAACATACAATGAATATAAAATGAAATTGGTAATTTTAAAAATCAGACAGAAGAACATGGTTTCCCTGTGCCTATTTCATATTTATTTGAAGAACTGTTTGCAAAAAATGAAGCCTCTCTTCCTCCTTCTGATATTTTACAAAACATTAAAGAGATTACAACTTCAGCATAAGAATAATGCCCTGATATCTAAATATATAAAATTTAAGGGTGGGTATATCTTTTTGCCTTTTCATACTGTTCAGGAAATCAATCCTGAATATTCATTGGAAGGACTGATACTGAAGTTGAAGCTCCAAGACTTTGGCCACCTGATGCGAAGAGACGACTCATTTGAAAAGACCCTGATGCTGGGAAAGATTGAAAGCAGGAGGAGAAGGGGATGACAGAGGATGAGCTAGTTGGATGGCATCACCGACTCAATGGACATGAGTTTGAGCAAGCTCTGGGAGATGGTGAAGGACAGGGAAGCCTGGCATGCTGCAGTCCATTGGGTCGCAAAGAGATGGACATGACTGAGTGACTGAATAACAACAAAGGGTGGGCACAAGCACCTTAAATAAGGGAAAAAAAAACTCAGATGTAAGACAGTAAACATATTTAAGTAAATAAATTTAAAATATTATGGTAAAAAATATGCCCACAAGTCAATTGAACAAAAGTCATTTATAAAAATTATTTGAAAGGTTGATAAATGTAGAAATGAACACGTAATACATGGATGTATGAGTAATTGGTAAATAAAAAGATGACCAAATATATAAATCTTTGCTCTAACTCAGTGTACAGTTTAAGAAAGCCATAGGAGATCCTTTTCTTACTAGAGACCTGGGAAAACCTTAAAGATCTGTCATATTTTGGGGTGAGAACTTTTGAAATAGTAGCAAGGGTTTTCTTAAGTCTGAGTTTTCTACAGAAATGCAAAGTATTACAGTATTTTAGGGCTTCCACGATAGCTCAGTTGGTAAAGAATCTGCCTGCAATGCAGCAGACCCTGGTTCAATTCCTGGATTGGGAAGATCCCCTGGAGAAGGGAAAGGCTACCATTCCAGTATTCTGACCTGGAGACTTCCATGGGGTGTAGTCTCAAAGAGTCAGACATGACTGAGCAACTTTCACACTTCACTTCAACCTCATTAGCATACTCCTTTTTACATCTTAATTTTTTTCATGTGTTTCACAAAAGACACTCTGACATATGTTTCTTATACTGTGAAATATGTGTACTGTAGTTGCAAGGATGTATTTGCAAGCATGCCTTGAATATGAAAATTTGAAAATATGGTCAAATAGCCAATCTTAAAAGTTAGAAACAAATGCCTTCACTTTATCTTATACACTGCACAACTAATACTCTATTTCTCTATGCCAGCTAATTAGGAAGATGCTTGGACGTACGTTCTAATTTTCCTGGAAGCACTTTAGGCCTCTCATAATTGGGCTTCCATTCCTATCATTTAGCGGGTATCACTGAGCGTTGTCTTATTGAGTTCAGTGTTCACTTTTCTTTTTAGCATCATAAAGATACCCTGATATTTAATCAAGCAAGCCAACAACCACAGTGGTCTCTGGGCTCTGGGCTGGGCTGAACTGGTGTTCAGGTGATGTCAGGTAAGCAATCTTGAATTTCCTTCCTCTGACCTTTTCTATCAGTGTCTTTTGGGCTCTTGGACTCACCTGCATGGGAATTCTGAGACAGTGTTTTGTGTGGAAATCTGACTCTCTTTCTGGATGGCTGATGATGAATACTGAAACTCTTTCCCCAGATAAGACAGCAGGAAGGGGTCACCCGTTGATCCTTTAGTCAGATGTAGGACTCCAAAATCACAGCTGTGTCTCATTCATGTTCAGTATGACTCATGTTCACACAGACTCGGGGAACGCAGCAGAGGAGATATTTACAGCTCAATATCTGCCCGTTGGGCTTCCCAGGTGACTCAATGGTAAAAAATCCACCTGCCCATGCAGGAGACATGGTTTGATCCCTGGATCTGGAACATCCCCTGGAAAAGGAAATGGCAACCCATTCCAGTATTGTTGCCTGGGAAATCCCATGGACAGAGGAGCCTGGTAGGCTACAGTTCATGGGGTCCTAACAATAGCTGGACATGATTTAGCAACTAAACAACAATCTGCTCATTAGAAACATTTCCCTTGGGTTATAGCAACCTATTAACACTGGATGTCCCTGTGGAACTTGATCTGGACAGAAAGAAAATTTTTTTCCTGGTGATTTTCTGTTTCTCAGGAGAGCAGGTGATCAGCCCGGTGAGAATGAGGCAATTCTCTTGCATAGGTTCCTTGGTTCTTCAAAGCACTGACTTGTGGTGGGGGCACAGCCCAAGATACCCTTAGGAAATTATTACTCCCCTGTTTATTAGAGGACCAACTTTGTTCCTTTGATGTGAAATATTGAGCAGTGCGCTTCCTCCCTTCCTGACACTTTTACTAACTCTATTAGGAATTTCAGACCTGTTCCTGAAGTGAAGGGAAGTTGAGTATGCTAAGTGGGCTTTCCTGGTCGCTCAGACAGTAAAGAATCTGCATGCAATGAAGGAGACCTGCCTTTGATCCCTGGGTCAGAAAGATAGGACTTCATACTTATTTCTGAAGTTAAGGGGAATTGATTAGCTCCTAATTAAAAATATTTGTTAAGTTATGGTGTATATTTTGGTATTTTCAAGCACCATAACCTTCCTTAGCACACTAGAGGGATTATCTGATTTAATTTTCAGAGAACCTCTTTCTGTGAGGTAGCACTACTATAACTCCATTCTCCATTTCAGATATAGAATTCAGAAGCATGTAACATTCCGATGTATGTAAGAAAATTGCAAGCCTATTTCAGGTTGGAGTCATGAACGGAATTCCATCAGGATGTTTCCAGTTCTCACACTCTGGGTCATGGTTTTTCCATCAGAGATGATTTTGCTCCTGGGGACATTTGGCAGTGTTTTGAAGGATGCTGCTAAAACCCCATAATAAACAGTATAGCACTTGACACAAATAATTGTCCTGCCACAAATGTTAACCCTGAGAAGGTGAGAAAACCCATTTTATACCAGCACTTCTTGTACATCCTTGCACATACAGGTCATCAGGGATTCTAGTTCAAGTACAAATTCTGACCGACTAGGTCTGCAGTGAGCCCTAGGACCTTGCATTTCTAACAAGCTCCTGAGTGATGCTGCAGGTGCTGGTCTGTGGCCACACTTTAATAAGGTGAAGGTCCTGTGTTACAATATGGTCTTCTTGGGTGGTGATCGTGGTAAAGAACCTGCCTGCCAATGCAAGAGATGTAAGAGACGTGGATTCGATCCCTGGGTTGGGAAGATCCCTGGAGGAGGCATGGCAACCCACTCCAGTATTCTTGCCTGGAGAATCCCATGGACAGAGGAGCCTGGTGGACTACTGAGGCAACTTAGCACACACTATGTTACAGTAGGGTGTAGGTGATACTTTACATTTTTTGTATGTAAGTTTATAAGAAAAAGATTTTACTCGCTGCAGTAGCTGTAATGCATTCTGTGTTCACTTCTTCATATAACGGCTCTTGAATGACATCACATTATATACATCAGGAAAATCCTTTGTAGTAGGCAGAATAATGGTCTCAAAAAGCTGTCCACATCCTAATCCCAAGAACTTTTTAATATGATAGCTTGTATAAGGGGGAATAAAAGTAGCAGATAAAAAAATTTCTGATCATTCATTCTCTGCTGAGAAGATTAACTTGGATTATCCAGGTTCGTATATGCAAAGGCAAAGACTGAAGGCAAAAGGAGAAGAGGGTGACAGAGGATGAGACGGCTAGATAGAGTCACTGACTCAGTGGACATGAATTTGAACAAACTCTGGGAGATAGTGAAGGACAGGGAGGCCTGGCATGCTCCAGTCCATGGAGTCTTGAAGAGTCAGATACAACTTAGCAACTGAACAATGTAAGTAATGGAAATGGTGCTCTAAATGTGGAGGAGAGAGGAAGAATTGTAGCCAGAGAGAGCTTGGAAGATGCCATGCTGCTGGCTTTGAAGATGCTGGAAGGACTATGACATAAGGAATGCAGGAGGCCATTAGAAGGTTATCTAGTAAGGCAGTTCATTTCTTTCCTGGAGTGTCCAAATGCATCTCGGCTTTCACACACATTTGCCTTTAGTCCAGTGAGAGGGAGAGCAACTTCTGTTCTCCAGAGCTTTAATTCTGCAGCCACTAGTATAGTAATTTATTATAGTTGCAATAGGAATGTAATATACACATTTAGCCAATAACATATGGCTCATGGGAACTGATTTTAAGCTTCTCAGTTTAGCAAACCAGTTTCCCCTAGATCAAGGCATTTTTGTGTTGAAGTCCCACATTAAAAGAAGAAGAAAATCAAAGTCGATTCAGGGATATTTTGCCCCATTTCTGATGAACTGAACTACAAATTCCTTAAATACAGATGTAGTTCTGACTTTGAGGCATTAAAGTAGATAATTCATATCAAAAGTAAATCACACATTCTCTTTGTGTCTTTTTGTCAACATTTCTACAATCTTTGACTTTTATCTTAAATCTAACACTCATTATTTTCATTTCTTTACCATCCAACTCTCTTTAAATGTTTCCCTCAACATACTATATGGGGTTATAAATGAATCTGTATGCTTATATACATGTATGTAAATGTGTTTATTTGAAAGAAAAATATATACAAAGAAGACACAGACACACACACCCCATACCCTTGAATGTCTTCTTTGGGCTACACAGTTTTACAGATTTCATTTTTTTCTCACCACATCCCTCAGAAGTTATGTTTCCTATCCCACATTATCTTATGAAGTAAGAAAACAGATGTCAGGGAATCACATTTAAAACAAATTCATAACAAAACAGTAAAGCTTATTTTAAACTTTCTCAAGTTGCATACAATGGAAACTGGCAGAATGTAGTCTTAATTTTTAAATTATATTTTAAGTTCTTCAATTTTTACACATTAAATGGAGACAGTATATTGCATGTTGTTGTTGTTTAGATACTAAGCTGTGTCCAGCTCTCTTCTGTGACCCCATGGACTGTAGCCTGCCATGCTCCACTCTCCATGGGATTGTCCAGGCAAGAATGCTGGAGTGGGTTGCCATTTCCTTCTCCAGGGGATCTATCTTTCCTAACCAGGCATTGAACCTGTGTCTCCTGCTTTGGCAGGTGGATTTTTTTTTACCACTGAATCACTTGGGATGCCATATTAGAGAAGGAAATGGCAACCCACTCTAGTATTCTTGCCTGGAGAATTCCATGGACAGAAGAGCTTGGAGGGCTAAGTCCATGGGGTCGCAAAGAGCAGATACGACTGAAGTGACTAGCACATTATATGTAATAATATTTTAACAAACTTATTAGAATAAAAAAAAACTTAGTGTCAGTGACAGGGTAAGATGAAGTAAGAAGACCATTCATTTTCACTTTTGTTTAAGGCAAAGATTCCCAAGATTTCGATATTTTGTTTATGGATTTGGTCCCCTTTAGAGGATCCTCTGTATCATCTCTAATAGTGATTTCCCCTCAACATGTCATGAGTTCCACGGTTTTAATGAAACATTCTTTCATGCATCTGTAAAATATAAATTGAAATGTGACAACGTTCCATGTATTGTCTATGCAGGGAGTGTAGGGTGCTGAAAAACAAACTTTCTGTAATTTTGCTTTTGTTTAAGGCAAAAATTCAATTCCTTCCTTTAAAAAATAGAACATAAATGACTGACACAGACTTTGCTATATAAAAATCATAAACCCACAGACATCCTGCAAAAATGATTATATACATACGTACAATATCTAAGTGGCAAACAGTAAACTTTATGATAAAAATTTCAATTCCTAGTTTGAAAGAATACAGTATAAAACAGGAATAAAAATGTGCTGAATTCACTATTTGGAAGGAAAGGAACTGGTCAGGCAATTTTAAATAGAGAAAGTAATTGGCTAACTAACCTAACAAATATACTCAGATTTACAGGGCATTTGTTCATTGTAAAGAAAGCTAATCCACACACCTATTTGCACATAATGAATAATTTTTTTCATTTGAATACTAAGAAAGGGAAGATACTATGAAGTGTATGTTTTATGAACTGCTGTTGGTCTGGATCTTACTTATCATGGTCAAATATGCTCCTTCTTAAGAAAACTACCTTGCATCTCTGTACAAACCTCCACAGTTAATACTCTTTGTCTCTACTCAAGTGAATTGTAAAGGAGCTTGGACTTAGGTTCTATTTTACTGGAAGCACTTTACACTTCCCATTTCCTCTTCTAATTGGGCTTCCACGTCCATTGTTTTATAGTCAGCATTGCTCCTTGCATTGTTGGATTCAATATTCCTTTTTATTTGTGGCATCACAAAATAAGTCATTAATTAATTAATTAATCAAGCAAATGACCACAGTGATGTTGGCCCTAGATTAGTCTGGATTGCCTATCAGGTGAACTCAGGTAAATGTTATTGCCTGTCATTCCCTCTGACCTTCTGTAGTATTTACTGGATTCTTGGGCTTGCCTGGGTGGAGTCTCTGAGAAGAAGGTCTCATCATAGAGGTTCAAATTCTTTTTGGATGATTGATGGTGGAGATAGAAGCTCTGTTTCCAGATGAGACAGCAGGATGGAAGTAAAAAACTGGTCCCCCAGCCAGAGTCATGAGTCCATAAGCAACAACCATGTCCTGTTCATCCAAAGGTGGCACAGGCTGAGGGATGTAGCAGAGGAGATATTTAAAGCTCCCTATGCCTGCTCATTAGCACATTGCCCTCTAGTTATGCCAATCTCTAATAACTGATTTCCCTCTGGGACACTGGTCTGGACAGATAAGAGGATTTTCCTGCTCATTCTCTGTGTTTAGGAGACACTGTTACAAGCTGGACTAATGCAGTGATTATTACACCTTCCATGATATCTCCTGTCTTCCAGAAGAATAAACCTTAAAGTCCCAGTACTTTAGCCCAACTCTGAGTTCACTGTTGAGCTTGAGAAATCTGTTTTTATGTTCCTGATGAGAGCAAAATTAAATCTTGCTATTTGAGATAACATGATGGATCCAGATAGTACTTTGCTAAGTGAAAAAAGTTAGATGAAGAAAGACTCACTTATATGTGGAATATCACTTTTATTTGAAAAAAAAAAAAACACAAAACATACAAGCAAAGAAAAAAAAAAAGAAAGCAGACTCATAGATATAGACAACAAATGGATGTTTGACAGAGGGGAGAGCAAAATAGGTTGTGGGGATTAAGAGATACAAACATCCAGTTATAAAATAAGTAAGCCACAGGGATGTAATAAACAGCATAAGGAATATGGTCAACAATATTGCCATAAGTTTGGGGACAGATGGTTATTGAACTGAACCTGGTAGGTCATTTCATAATGTATGCAAATGTCAGCTCACTATATATTACACCTGAAACTAACAATGTTGTATGCCAACTATATATCAATCATAACACCATACACAAAAATAACTCAAAATGGGTTTAAAATCTGAAACTGTAAAACTTTTAGAGGAAAACAGACACAATGCTCTTTACCATATATTGCAGCAAGACTCTCTATGACTAACCTCCTCAAATAATGAAAATAAAAACAAAAATAAATAAATGAGCCAAGTGGTGCTAGTGGCAAAGAACTGCCTGCCAATGCAGACGATGTAAGAAACTCGATTTCAATCCCTGGGTCGAGAAGATCCCTTGGAGGAGGGCATGGCAACCTACTCCAGTATCCCAGCCTGGAGAATCCTGTGGACAAAAGAGCCTGGCAGGCTGCAGTCCGTAGGGTCACATAGAGATGAACATGACTGAAGTGACTTACACACACAATTAAACTTAAAAACTTTTGCATGGCAAAAGAAACTATAAACAAGATGAAAAGACAATTCTCAGAATGGGAGAAAATAATTGCAAATGAAGCAATTGACAAAGGATTAATTTCCAAAATACACAAGCAGCTCAATATCAGAAAAACAAACAACCCAATCAAAAAATTAGCGGAAGACCTAAACAGTTATTTCTCCAAAGAAGGCACACAGATGACCAATAAACACATGAAAAGATGCTCAGCATTGCTCATTATTCAGTTCAGTTCAGTCGCTCAGTCGTGTTTGACTCTCTGTGACCCCATGAACCGCAGAACGCCAGGCCTCCTTGTCTACCACCAACTCCCGGAGTTTACTCAAACTCATGTCCATCGAGTCGGTGATGCCATCCAGCCATCTTGTTCTCTGTTGTCCCCTTCTCCTTCTGCCTTCAATCTTTCCCAGCATCAGGTCTTTTCCAATGAGTTAGTTCTTCACATCAGGTGGCCAAAGTATTGGGGTTTCAGCTTCAGCATTAGTCCTTCCAATGACTATTCTGGTCTGATGTCCTTTAGGATGGACTGGTTGGATCTCCTTGCAGTCCAAGGGACTCTCAAGAGTCTTCTCCAACACCACAGTTCCAAAGCATCAGTTCTTTGGCACTCAGCTTTCTTTATGGTCCAACTCTCGCATCCATACATAGCTACTGGAAAAACCACAGTTTTGACTAGATGGATCTTTGTTGGCAAAGTAATATCTCTGCTTTTTAATAGGTTGTCTAGGTTGCTCATAGCTTTTCTTCCAAGGAGCAAGCATCTTTTAATTTCACAGCTGCAGTCACCAACTGGAGTGATTTTGGAGCCCCAAGAAAATAAAGTCTCTCACTGTTTCCACTGTTTCTCCATCTGTTTGCCATGAAGTGATGGGACTGGATGTCATGATCTTTGTATTCTGAATGTTGAGTTTTAAGCCAGCTTTTAAACTCTCCTCTTTCACTTTCATCAAGAGGTTCTTTAGTTTTTTTTTGATTTCTGCCATAAGGCTGGTGTCATCTGCATATCTGAGGTTATTGATATTTTTCCCAGCAATCTTGATTCCAGCTTGTGCTTCATCCTGCCCAGCATTTCACATGATGTACTCTGCATATAAGTTAAATAAGCAAGGCGACAATATACAGCCCTGAAGTACTCCTTTCCCAATTTGGAACCAATCCGTTGTTCTATGTCCAGTTCTAACTGTTGCTTCTTGACCTGCATACAGATTTCTCAGGAGGCAGATAAGGTGGTTTGGTATTCCTATCATAAAGGCTCTTGAGTGTCACTAAGTAACATACCTCTGAAAAGGTTTTACAGTAGGCTCAATAAGATCCTCTAAAACATAACCCACATCTTGATCCTCAGAAATTTGCAATATTGTGTTTTCAGAGCAAGGGAGGATAAGGTAGTGGATATGATATGTTTACTAATCAGCTGGCCCAAAGATAAAAGATTGGCCATGATTATTCAGGTACAAACTGGTATAGTCAGCATGGTCTTCTGAACGTGGAAAAAGCAGAATTGTTGAAATCAGAGGGAGATTTGAATATGCTGCTGACCTTGAAGATGGAGGATGGGCCATGAACCAAGGAATACTTGTACTCAAGAAACTGGAATATGAAAGGAAATGGAGTCTCTCCTGGAAAACCCAGAAGGAACCCAGCCCTACAGAATCTTGACTTTAGCACTCTAATTGGGCTTCTGACTTCAAGAACTAAAGGCAGATGTATTTGTTTCTTTTAAAGCCTTAGTGTAGTAATTTGTTATAGCATCAGTAACAATATTACACAGACATTTATCTGATAAAGTGTTTTTGGAGGAAATGAAATTTAAACGTTTCAGTTTCATCCCTTTTGTTTCCCCTGAGTAAGAACATTTTGTATTGAAAACCCAGTGTACGTGGACGAAAAAAAAATCTAAAGTTAATGTGGACATTCTGCAAATGTGATACCGAGGATTTCTCATTTTATAAATGCAAATGTGGTCCTGACTTTGAGTTTGAACATTAAGGTAGGAAAAATAATTTGTTATTAAAATTTAGGAAAATTATTCTACTTCAAAACTTTTTGTCTAACTTTCTACACTTGAGTAATTTCATGTTAATTCACCTATAACAATTTTTATTTCTATCTTCTTCAATTTTTGATAAAAGATTTTCAACATAAATGATGAGATTATGGAATCTCTCTGTGTACATATATGGCTTCCAAGGTGGCGCTAGTGGTAAAGAACCTTGCCAATGCAGGAGACATAAGAGATGTGGATTTGATCTGTGGGTTGGAAAGATCCGCTGGAGGAGGGCATGGCAACCCACTCCAGTATTCTTGCCTGGAGAATCCAATGAACAGAAGAGCCTGGAGGGCTACAGTCCATAGGGTCGCAAAAAGTTAGACACGACTGAAGGGACTTAGCCCACTTGCACCCTGTGTACATATATGTGTGTTTATTTATAAGAAAATCTTATATAAATACACATACACATAAACACTACTAATTCATGAAATAACTCTTGTACTCAAAAAGGTTTTCACACATTTAATTTATTCCTCATCACACTCTTCTGAATTAGGCTTATTGTTCCACATGAGCATCAAAAATAAAGAACCTGAGGCTAAGGGATATTCACCTTTTATTTTTATAATTATATAACAATGAAATTAAAGCTTTTGTGCACCTCCTCTAATTATATTAATACATAAATAAACCTAGGCAGTTTGTATTCAATTTTCATATGGTTCCTTTAATTCAGCAAATTGTACACTTTACATGTGTGTTGTATATGTTTGCATTATACTTCAATCAATTAAATTAAAAGGAAAGAACATCTAATGATGGATGGCTCAAGGTAGGACCTGGAACCAGGTAGCTGAGTCACATTTTAATAACAGAGTTAAGGAGGTATAGTACTAGGTAGAAAGCAAAATGTCATATGTGGATGCAAGTGACACTAACTTAAGGCAAATTAAATTTGGTAAACTTATCTTTTTGTAAACTAGATTAACCTATACATAGAGTGCTCTGCTGTGCTGGGCTAAGTGACTTCAGTCATGTCCAACTTTTTGCGACCCCATGGACTGTAGCCCACCAGACTTCTCTGTCCATGGGATTCTCCAGGCAAGAATACTAGAGTGGGTTGCCATGCCCTCCTCCAGGGGATCTTCCTGGCCCAGGGATGGAACCGTGTCTTTTACATCTCCTGCACTGGCAGGCGGGTTCTTTACCACTAGTGCCACCTGGGGAGTCCCTATCTGTGGAGTACACTGACATAATTTGGCTCAAGCCAGTGGTATATCCTGGAGGAGGAAATGACAACAGACTCTAGGGCCTTTGCCTGGAGAATCTCATGGACAGAGGAGCCTGGCAGGCTACAGTCCATGAGGTCACAAAGAGTTGAACATGACTGAAGTGACTTAGCACAGTGGTATATACAACAGTCTCACAAAATATTATATATGAGCTACAAAAAGATGATGTGGTGGCTCACAGCTGACTATAGACTATCATTATCCAAGCATAGGTCAGAATGACTCTGAAACATAAAATCTCATCTGGCAATTAAGTCATTATGTAAATCATGCCATCTGTGAAAGCTTGTTATGCAGCTTTAGGTAGCTGGTGTGTGTGTGTGTGTTAGACTCTCGGTCATGTCCTAATCTGAGATCCCATGGATTTTAGCCCACTAGGCTTCTCTGTCTGTGGAATTATCTAGGCAAGAAGACTGGAGTGGGTAGCCATTCCCTTCTGCGGGGGAATCTTCCCAACCTGGGGATGGAACCTGAGTCTTTCGAATTGCAGGCAGATCCTTTACCATCTGAGTCACCAGCTAGCTGGTGAGATTTCACAAATGGAAGAGACTGTCTTAGAGTAGAAGTCAGACACCAGCCAGAAGACCTCCACCCAGAAGTTGAGCTGCAAAATATCTCAAGAAGTCATTAAGAAAGTTGTTAGAATAAGCAAGTTGGATCACTGGATTGATTTTATAGAAAAAGTGAGAATGTCCAGCTCTACAGAATGGCAATCATAACACCATTAAGCTTTCTAACAAGGAATTCAGGACACTGATGTTCCAGGACACCAGAACCAGCAGTTCAGGGAGCTGGGGTTTCATGGTGGCCATATAGTGAAAGGGTGACAGATTCCTACAAACTAGCCACAGGCCATCATGTTCAGAAGGAAGCTTTCCAATCCTATAAAGTATATGAAAAAGTACATCAGAGTGATGCAAAGTTCAAAGGTTATAACTTGGCTCTGGGTCTGTATATTCACTAGCATTTTGGGGATGGCGGTGGAGGTGAAACAGATGTCTACAACAGATATCATAACCCTTTCATGGTTATGAGAAAAATGAAGGAATGGCATTTATCTCCATTATAGCAATGAGAGAAATCATATTACAGGTAGCAGTAAAAGCTGTCAAGCAGAAATAAGAAGATAATTAAGTACAAATGGAAAAAGGTCAAACAATCCTTCACTACTATGTAAAAATCTTCCCTGACACATAAACACCAATACTTCATATGCCAATGAGTAGTTACACAGCATAATAAATATTTTGCCTAGTGGTACAATGTATGAATTGCAATTCTGCTTCATCATTTTGAAGGCTATAATTCTAAGGCCATCTTAGGTCAACCTGGTAAATAAAACCTGTCTATCAATGAAACTTTCAGACATGTATTTGATAATTGTTTTGCCAGTGGCTATGGTAAGCGTGGTGGTCACCAATCTAAGAGAGAACTGGATCCTAAAGAGGAGAATAAAAATCAATGAAGTTGCTCAGTTGTGTCTCTTTGCAACCCCTTGGACTGTAGCCCACCAGGTTCTTCCATCCATGGCATTTTTCCAGGCAAGAGTACTAGAGTGGGTTGCCATTTCTTTCTCCAGGGGATCTTTCTGACCCAGGGATGGAACCCAGATCTCCTGTGTTGCAGGAAGGTGCTTTACCATCTGAGCCACCAGGGAAACCCAATATAAAAATCAATGGCCTGCTATAACTCATAGTGCTATGTTACTGTCTAAGTGGTGAGAAAGAACAGTCAAGATACTGATGTACAAGGAATATTAGGTATGAAAGTGAATATTTGTCTTAGATTTTTCTCTATTATAAATTTCCTTGGTCATCCAGTGTACTTTTTTGATAGGGTTAATACAACTAATGACAATTCTTTTAGTAAAACAAAAGAAAAATATTTGGTGTGGTATATGCCATTTGAGAAAAAGTATTTTTTAAAAATGGAAATTACCCTATCTGCTTGCCATTTTTACTAGAGAAATTATGCTGCTATGTTGTCAAATAGGCATATGAATAAATTTACTGCCTCTTCCTCTTCAAAAGATCTCTATTGTCTCATTAGTCAAATGGGAATTTCCAAATATTTTTGACATATTGTTGAAATAAATTTGAAAAAGTAGGAAAAAAACAAAGGAGGAACTTCCCTGGTGGTTTGGTGGCTAAGACTTTGTGCTATCAGTTTAGGGGGCCCAGTTCGATCCCTGGTCAGGGAGCTAGATCCCACATGCCATAACTAAGGTTCACATGCCTCAGTGAAGACCTGGCACATCCAAATAAATAAATACATCAATTAATGAAGTCACTCAGTCATGTCCCATGCTTTGCAACCCCATGGACTTTAACCCACCAGGCTCTTCTGTCATATTAAAAAAAAAAAAAAAAAAAGGAGGCTGACAGTCTGCGGGAAGGCTGTGTGTTAAATGCCACCCATGGCCAGAGGATGTTCAAAGGCAAGGATGTTTCATGTTTCATTTTAAGCTGCTTGCTCTGTGCTGAAAAGTAATTGCCTGAGGGGAGAATAAGATGGCAGAGGAGTAGGTGGAGGAGGAGTACATATCTCTCCACTGATACATAAGGAATACACCTTCAGACACAGAAGTGCATGCAGAACATCAGCTGAGAGCTGACAGGAGTATCTGACCAGAGGAAAAGAATATATAGAACCACGCACAATACATTGGTAGCTGATTTCCTCCGTGTGTATACCCAGGACCCAGCAATCCCACTCCTGGGCATACACACCGAGGAAACCAGATCTGAAAGGGACACGTGCACCCCAGTGTTCATTGCAGCACTGTTTATAATAGCCAGGACCAGGAAGCAACCTAGATGCCCATCAGCAGACGAATGGATAAGGAAGCTGTGGTACATATACACCATGGAATATTACTCAGCCATTAAAAAGAATTCATTTGAATCAGTTCTAATGAGATGGATGAAACTCGAGCCCCTTATACAGAGTGAAGTAAGCCAGAAAGATAAAGAGCAATATAGTATACTAACACATATATATGGAATTTAGAAAGATGGTAACGATAACCCTATATGCAAAACAGAAAACGAGACATAGATGTACAGAACAGACTTTTGGACTCTGTGGGAGAAAGCGAGGGTGGGATGTTTTGAGAGAACAGCATTGAAACATGTATATTATCAAGGGTGAAATAGATCACTAGCCCAGGTTGGATGCATGAGACAAGTGCTCGGGGATGGTGCCCTGGGAAGACCCAGAGGGATGGGGTGGGGAGGGAGGCAGGAGGGGGGATCGGGATGGCGAACACATGTAAATCCATGGCTGATTCATGTCAATGCATGACAAAACCCACTACAATATTGTAAAGTAATTAGCCTCCAACTAATAAAAATAAATGGAAAAAAAATACATTGGTAGCTGAACAGCAGAGAGACTGGCCCGTCAAACCCCTGATGCACTAAACTACAGAGTAGGACCTCATCCAGGGTGCCCCTTTAAGTGCCTGACACATCAAACCACAGAGAAGGACCCCAGGCAAGGGAGCCCTCTAAGTGCCTGAACAGGTGGAACGGTGGAGAAAGCTGGCCTAAGAGGCCTTCAGATCGCCAGCTACGAGACTCGAGAAAAGACTCAATAGGGCCATAACTCCTGTGGTGGAGGCAGTCCATGTCCCTGCACACTTGGCACCGCCAGGGTCCCTGCAAGCCAAGCCGCTGTGCCACCTTCACCCTCAACTCTCACTGGGGCAGAGATGCCACAGCCAAAAAAAGCCTTGCGTCTGTGTGTGCAGGGTCTCTTTGGTAGTGTCCAGTTCTTTGTGACCCTGTGGACTGTGGCCTGCCAGGCTTCTCTGTCAGGGAGGAGGGTTCTCCAGGCAAGAATACTGGAGCCTATTGGCCAATACTGGTTGCCGTATCCTTCTAGAGCACTATATTTCCTGTTGTCCCAGCAGCCAACTCCCCTGAGTACCTGGTGCTGCCAGAACCTCTGTAACCCAAGCAGCTGCACCACCTCCACACCTGGCCCTCACAAGGGCAAACCCAAGTCCTCCAGGGCAGCCTCAGGAGCAAACCCCAGTGGACGACCCACACGCAGAGGTGGAAGTAAACCCACAGTTGAAACCCAGGGGCAGTGTGGCTAAGGAAGAAGACCCAAAACCTTCCCACCAGCTGTACAAGCTGCAGATTAAATCCACATAATCAACTAGGCAGACTCCATGTCTGTGGAATATGTAAAAGGTCATTGAGAGCTCCCACAAAAGAAAATGCACTAGTTCTGATAGCTGTGGGCATTGGAGGCAAGAACACAGAGGACAAGGACCTAGTTTGAATCTGAGCTTCCCATAGAGCATGTTCACAGGTCAGAACAGTGTTGGAGGGCATCCTAGGGAGGTGAGGTGGACTGTGACTCCCGAGGGAAAGGACTCTGACTGCAGTGACTCAAGAAAAACATTTATTATTCTTATGTTTTGACTTGCTCTGTAGATTCTTTTGGATTTTTTTCTTCCCCTCCCCTTATTTCCCACCTCTGTTGTAGGTGCCAATTTTACTGGCACTATAAGTTTTTGAGCTTTTTTTCCCTCAATCACATTTTTTTTGTTTTTATTGCTGTGATAAACCTCTGACTCTACGTTGGGCTTTTGTAGTTCTGTGGAGCTTTCTCCCCCTCCCCCTTTTTTTCTTTTCTCTTTTGGCAATTTTAATTTTTTAAACCTATTATTATTTTTTCTACATTTATTCCTTTGTTTGCTTTTTCTACTGTTCTATCCTCCTTGCAGTTAATCTTTAATGTATATACATCTTCTTTATCTACCTCTATTTAAATTTGCATGTCTATTCTTTCTTTTCTTTCCTCTCTACAGTTTTATTTTCATTGCTCTTTTCCCTCAATTGACACCTTGCTCTAGGTTTGTTTTTCAGTTTGTGCTTTAATTAATTTTGTTCTGGTATAGATAAACTTTTTGGTTGCCTTTGTTTGTTGGGTCAATCTATTGTACTTTATTTTTGTTGGAGTGTTTTGATTTTGCTTATGGGTGTACATGTATATGTGTATATTCAGTCACACACTTTATTGTTGCTATAAACCTCTGCCTCTATGTTGGGCTCTTGCAGTTCTGTAGAGTTTTCCTTTTCTTTTTTCCTTTTTCTTTCTTCTTCTATATTTTTCCTTTTCTCTTTTTTATAGTTTTAATTTTTAAAAGGAAAAAACAAACAAAAGGAAAAACAAACAAACAAAAACTCAGCACAAATATCACTCTATAGGAAGTTTACACAAACCACTGGACCAACCTTAGGAAGGCAGAAACCAAAAGGAAGAAAGAATTCAACCTTGAAGCCTGGGAAAAGGAAACCTTAAACAGAATAAGTTAAAAAAAATAATGAAAAGGCAGAGAAATACTAAACAATTGAAGGAACAAACTAGAAGCACAGAAGTCCAAATAAATGAAGAGGAAATAGGCAAAGTACTTGAAAAAAGAATTCAGAGTAATGATAGTAAAGATGATCAAAAACCTTGAAAACAAAATGGAGAAAATGCAAGAATCAATTAACAAAGACCTAGAAGAATGAAAGAATAAACATACAGAGACAAACAAGACAATTACTGAAATTAAAAATACTCTAGAAGGAATCAATAGCAGAATATCTGAAGCAGAAGAACGAATCAGTGAGCTGGAAGGTAAAATGGTGGAAATAACTTCTGAAAAGCAGAATAAAGTAAAAAGAATGAAAAGACCTGAGGATGGTCTCAGAGACCTTTGGGACAACATCAAATGCACCAACATTTGAATTATAGGGGTTCCAGAAGAAGAGAAAAAGAAAGGGTATGAGAAAAATTTTTTAAATTTCCCCAACATGGCAAAGGAAAGAGTGAATCAAGTCCAAGAGGCACAAAGAGTCCCATACAGGATTAAACCCAAGGAGAAACACACCAAGACACATACTAATCAAACTAACATAGACTAAACACAAAGAAAGAATATTAAAAGCAGCAAGGGAGAAGCAACAAGTAACATAAAAGGGAAACCCCATATGCTTAAGAGCTGATCCTTCAGCAGAAACTCTGCAGGCCAGAAAGGAATGGCAGGATATATTTAAAGTATTGAAAGGGAAAAATCTACAACCAAGATTACAGTACCTGGCAAGGATCTCATTCAAAATTGATGGAGAAATAAAAAGCTCTTCAGACAAGCAAAAGTTAAGAGAATTTAGTACCACCAAACCAGCTTTACAAAAAGTATTAAAGGGACTTATATAGTCAAGAAATAGAAGAGAAGAAAAAAGATCTACAAAATCAACCCCAAACAATTAATAAAATGGCAATAGAAACATATGTATCAATAATTACTTTAAATATAAAAGGATTAAATGCTCCAACCAAAAGACACAGACTGGCTGAATGGATACAAAAACAAGACCCATGTATATGCTGTCTACAAGAAACCCACTTCAGACCTAAAGACACATAAAGACTGAAAGTGAGAGGATAGAAAAATATATCCCATGCAAATGGGAAGCAAAATAAAGCTGGAATAGCAATCCTCATATCAGACAAAATAAATCATTAAATAAAGAAGATTACAAGAGATAAGGAAGGACACTACATAATGATCAAGGGATCAATCCAAGAGGAAGACATAACAATTGTAAATATCGTTTCTGGTCTTACATTTAGATCTTTAACCCATTTTAAGTTTATTTTTGTGTATGGTGTTAGAAAGTGTTCTAGTTTCATTCTTTTACAAGTGGTTGACCAGTTTTCCCAGCATCACTTGTTAAAGAGGTTGTCTTTTTTCCATTGTATATCCTTGCCTCCTTTGTCAAAGATAAGGTGTCCATAGGTTCGTGGATTTATCTCTGGGCTTTCTATTCTGTTCCATTGATCTATATTTCTGTCTTTGTGCCAGTACCATACTGTCTTGATGATTGTGGCTTTGTAGTAGAGTCTGAAGTCAGGCAGGTTGATTCCTCCAGTTCCATTCTTCTTTCTCAAGATTACTTTGGCTATTCGAGGTTTTTTGTATTTCCATACAAATTGTGAAATTCTTTGGTCTAGTTCTGTGAAAAATACCGTTGGTAGCTTGATAGGGATTGCATTGAATCTATAGATTGCTTTGGGTAGAATAGCCATTTTGACAATATTGATTCTTCCAATCCATGAACACGGTATGTTTCTCCATCTTTTTGTGTCCTCTTTGATTTCTTTCATCAGTGTTTTATAGTTTTCTATGTATAGGTCTTTTGTTTCTTTAGGTAGATATACTCCTAAGTATTTTATTCTTTTTGTTGCAATGGTGAATGGTATTGTTTCCTTAATTTCTCTTTCTGTTTTTTCATTGTTAGTATATAGGAATGCAAGGGATTTCTGTGTGTGAATTTTATATCCTGCAACTTTACTATATTCATTGATTAGCTCTAGTAATTTTCTGGTAGAGTCTTTAGGGTTTTCTATGTAGAGGATCATGTCACCTGCAAACAGTGAGAGTTTCATTTCTTCTTTTCCTATCTGGATTCCTTTTACTTCTTTTTCTGCTCTGATTGCTGTGGCCAAAACTTCCAACACTATGGCAAAACACTCTCCGACATAAATCACAGCAAGATCCTCTATAACCCACCTCCAAGAATATTGGAAATAAAAGCAAAACTAAACAAATGGGACCTAATGAAACTTAAAAGCTTTTGCACTACAAAGGAAACTATAAGTAAGGTGAAAAGACAACCCTCAGATTGGGAGAAAATAATAGCAAATGAAGAAACAGACAAAGGATTAATCTCAAAAATATACAAGCAACTCTTGAAGCTCAATTCCAGAAAAATAAATGACCCAATCAAAAAATGGGCCAAAGAACTAAACAGACATTTCTCCAAAGAAGACATACAGATGGCTAACAAACACATGAAAAGATGCTCAACATCACTCATTATTAGAGAAATGCAAATCAAAACCACAATGAGGTACCATTACACGCCAGTCAGGATGGCTGCTATCCAAAAGTCTACAAGCAGTAAATGCTGGAGACGGTGTGGAGAAAAGGGAACCCTCTTACACTGTTGGTGGGAATGCAAACTAGTACAGCCGCTATGGAAAACAGTGTGGAGATTTCTTAAAAAAACTGGAAATAGAACTGCCATATGACCCAGCAATCCCACTTCTGGGCATACACACTGAGGAAACCAGATCTGAAAGAGACACGTGCACCCCAATGTTCATCGCAGCACTGTTTATAATAGCCAGGACATGGAAGCAACCTAGATGCCCATCAGCAGATGAATGGATAAGGAAGCTGTGGTACATATACACCATGGAATATTACTCAGCCGTTAAAAAGAATTCATTTGAACCAGTCCTAATGAGATGGATGAAACTCGAGCCCCTTATACAGAGTGAAGTAAGCCAGAAAGATAAAGAACATTACAGCATACTAACACATATATATGGAATTTAGAAAGATGTTAACGATAACGCTATATGCAAAACAGAAAAAGAGACACAGAAATACAGAGCAGACTTTTGAACTCTGTGGGAGAAGGTGAGGGTGGGATGTTTCAAACGAACAGCATGTATACTATCTATGGTGAAACAGATCACCAGCCCAGGTGGGATGCATGAGACAAGTGCTCGGGGCTGGTGCACTGGGAAGACCCAGAGGAATCGGGTGGAGAGGGAGGTGGGAGGGGGGATCGGGATGGGGAATACGTGTAACTCTATGGCTGATTCATATCAATGTATGACAAAACCCACTGAAATATTGTGAAGTAATTAGCCTCCAACTAATAAAAAAAAAAAATTGTAAATATCTATGCACCCAATATAGGAGCACTTCAGTACATAAGACAAACACTAACAGACATAAAAGGAGAAATTGACAGTAACATCATAATAGTAGGATACTTTAACACCCGTCACACCAATGGAAAGATCATCAAAATGGAAAGTTAATATGGAAACACAAGTCTTACATCATACATGAGATGAGATGGATCTCACTGATATCATCAGGACATTCCAGCCAAATGCAGAAAAATACACCTTCTTCTCAAGTGCACATGGACCATTCTCCAGGATAGACCACATCATGGGTCACAAATCAAACCTCAGGAAATTTAAGAAAACTGAAATTGTATCAAGCATCTTCTCTGAACACAATGCTGTGAGACTAGATAGCAAGAAGGGGAAAAAAAAAAACCTATAAAAAACACAAACATATGGAGATTAAAAAGCATGTTTCTAAATAACCAACATGTTACTGAAGAAGTCAAAAGGGAAATCAAAACATTTTCTAGAAACAAATGATACTGAAAACATGACAATTCAAAACCTCTGGGATGCAGTGAAAGCAGTTCTAAGAGGGAAGTTTATAGCAGTACAATCTTACCTCAAGAAACAAGGAAAACATTGAATAGACAACCAACTTTACACCTAAAACAACTGGAAAAAGAAGAAGAACAACAAAAAAATCCCCCAAGTTAGTAGAAGGAAATAAATAAAAAAGATCTGAGCAGAAATAAATGAAAAAGAAAGGAAAGAAATAGTAGTAAAGATTAATAAAACTAAAAGCTGGTTCTTTGAGAAGAAAATTTACAAGCCTTTAGCCAGATTAATCAAGAAAAAAAAAAGAGAGAAGAATAAAATCAACAAATTAGAAATGAAAAAGGAGAGGTTACAACAGACAGTGCAGAAATACAAAGGATTATAAGACCCTATTATGAACAACTATGTGGCAATAAAATGGATAGCCTGGAAGAAATGGACAGATTCTTAGAAAAGTTTAATTTTCCAAGACTGAACCAGGAAGAGATAGAAATTATGACTAACCCAGTTACAAGCACTGAAATTGAATCTGTGATCAAAAATCTCCCAAAAAAACAGAAGCCCAGGACCACATGGCTTCACAGGAGAATTCTATCAAATATTTGGAGAAGAGCTAATGCCTATCTTCTAAAACTCTTTCAAAAACTTGCAGAGGAAGGAACATGTCCAAACTCATTCTATGAGACCACCATCACCCTGACACCAAAACCAGACAAAGAAAACACAAAAAAGAAAACTACAGGCCAATATGACTGATGAACATAGATACAAAAATCCTTAACAAAATTTTAGCAAACAGAATTCAGCAAAACATCAAAAAGCTCATACACCATAATCTAGTTGGGTTTATTCCAGGCATGCAAGGATTCTTCAATATATGCAAATCAATCAAATGTGATACACCATATTAACAAATTGAAAGATAAAAACCATGTGATCATCTCAATAGAGGCAGAAAAAGACTTTGACAAAATTCAGCACCCATTTATGATCAAAACTCTTCAAAAAATGGGCCTAGAAGGAACCTACCTCAACATAGTAAAAGCCATATATGCTAAGCCTACAGCAAACATTATTCTCAATGGTAAAAAATTAAAGCATTCCCCCTATGATCAGGAAGAAGACAAGGCTGTCCATGTTCACCACTATTATTCAACATAGTTCTGGATGTCCTAGCTACAGCAATCAGAGAAGAAAAAAAAATAAAAGGAATCCAGGTCAGAAAAGAAGAAATAAAGCTCTCACTCTTTGCAGATGACATGATACTGTACATAGAAAACTGTAAAGATAGTATCAGAAAATTACTAGAGCTAATCAATGAATTCAGCAAAGTTGCAGGATACAAAATCAATACACAGAAATCACTGGCATTTCTATACACTAACAATGAAAAAGCAGAAAGAGCAATTAAGGAATCAACTCCATTCACCACTGCAAAAAAAAAAAAAAAAAAGAGTTAAATATCTAGGAATAAACTTACCAAAGGAGACAAAAGAAGTGTACACAGAAAATTATAAGACACTAATGAATGTAATCAAGGACAACATAAACAGATGGAGATTTATTCAATGCTCCTGGTTAGAAAGAATCAATATTGTGAAAATGACTATACTATCAAATGCAATCTACACATTCAATGCTATCCCTATCAAATTACCAATGGCATTCTTCACAGAAGTAGAACAAAAATTTCACAATTCATATGGAAACACAAAAGACCCCGAATAGCCAAAGCAGTCCTGAGAAATAGAATGGAGCTGGAGGGATCAATCTTCCTGACTTCAGATTATAGTACAAAGCTACAGTCATCAACCCAGCATGGTGCTGGCACAAAAACAGAAATACAGACCAATGAAACAAGATAGAAAGTCCAGAAATAAACCCATGCACTTATGGGTACCTTATTTTTGACAAAGGAGGAATGGGGCAAAGACAGCCTCTTCAATAAATGGTGCTGGGAAAACTGGACAGCTACATATAAAAGAATGAAATTAGAACACTTCCTAACACCATACATGAAGATATACTCAAAATGGATTAAAGACTCAAATGTAAGACCAGAAACTATAAAACTCCTACAGGAAAACATAGGCAGAATACTCGATGACATAAATCAAAGCAAGATCCTATATGACCCACCTCCTAGAGTAATGGAAATAGAAACAAAAGTAAACAATTGGGACCTGATTAAGCTTAAAAGCTTTTGCATGGCAAAGGAAGCTATAAACAAGGTGAAAAGACAACCATCAGAATGGGAGAAAATAATTGCAAATGAAACAACTGACAAAGGATTAATTTCCAAAATATACAAGCAGTTCATATAACTCAATGCCAGAAAAACAAACAACTCAATCAAAACGTGGGAAAAGTACTTAAACAGGCATTTCTCCAAAGAAGACATACAGATGGCTAATGAACACATGGAAAGATGCTCAACATCGTTCATTATTACAGAAATGAAAACCAAAACTACAGTGAGATATCACCTCACACCGGTCAGAATGGCCATCATCAAAAAGTCTACAACAATAAATGCTGCAGAAGGTGTGGAGAAAAGGGAATGCTCTTGCATTGTTGGTGGGAATGTAAACTGATATAGCTTCTATGGAAGATGGTATGGAGATTCCTTAAAAAACTAAGAATAAAACCACCTTATGACCTAGCAATCCCACTTCTAGGCATATACCAGGAGGAAAGCAAAATTGAAAAAGACACCTGTATCCCATTGTTCATTGCAGCACTATTTACAATAGCTAGAATGTGGAAGCAACCTAGATGTCCATTGACATATGAATGGATAAAGAGGTGTGTTACATATACACAATGGAATATTACTCAGCCATAAAAAGGAATACATTTGAGTCAGTTCTGATGAGGTGGATGAACCTAGAACCTATTATACAGAGTAAAGTGAGTTAGAAAGAGAAATATAAATATTATATTCTAACACATATATATGGAATCTAGAAAAATGACACTGAAGAATTTATTTACAGGACGGCAATAGACTTATGGACATGGGGAGAGGGGAGGAGAGGGTGAGATGTATGAAAGAGTAACATGGAAATTTACATTGCCATATGTAAAATAGATAGCCAACGGGAATTTGCTGCGTGGCTCAGGAAACTCAAACAGGGGCTCTGTATCAACCTAGAGGGGTGGGATGGGCCAGGAAATGGGAGGAAGGTTCAAAAGAGAGGGGATATATGTATAACTATGGCTGATTCATGTTGAGAATACAACAAAATTCTCTAAAGCAATTATCCTTCAATAAAAACATAAATGAAAAAATATAAAACAAGAGAAAATTTGCTGGATATCAAAGAAAGAAGAAAGCTTAATAAAATGAGCTACAAGTTAAGATAGGAAAGTTGAAATCAAAGAAATGGAAATTCAAGAAAATAATATTAGCAAGTTCTGCTTTCATAGTCTGATCAAATAGTCACAATTTCTGACTCTGAGGCTCTGATCTCTTCAATCTTGGGTGCTTCTTCAGTTTTACGACAATTGGCCTTTATATATTTCCCTTCACAAATAACGCTTTCAGAGCTCTCTTCATGTCTTTATTCCTCAGGCTGTAGATGAAAGGGTTCAGCATGGGTGTGATGACTGTGTACATCACTGAGGCTGTTGCACTTGAGTGTGCATTGTGGGTAGCTGCAGAGCTAAGGTACACTCCAAGCATCGTACAATAAAATAAGGAGACAATGGTGAGGTGAGACGCACAGGTGGAAAATGCTTTATACTTCCCCAGAGCTGATGAGATTCTGCATATAGAGGAAACTATTTTAGAATATGAACAAAGGATACCAAAGAAGGGACCACCACACAGCAGGACAGCTGCAAAATACATCACTATGTTATTAACAAATGTGTCAGAACAGGCAAGTTGGACCATATGATTGAGTTCACAGAAAAAGTGGGGAATTTCAATGTTTGTGCAGAAGGATAGTCGCAACACCGTTAAGCTTTGTAATAAGGAATTCAGGACACTTATGATCCAGGATATCAGCACCAGCCATCCACAGAGCTGGGGGTTCATGATGACTGTGTAGTGGAGAGGTTGACAAATGGCCACAAAGCGGTCATAGGACATCACGGTCAGGAGGAGGATGTCCAACACTGCAAAAAGTATGAGAAAATAAATCTGTGTGATGCATTCCTTATAGCTGATAACTTTGCTTTGTGTCCAGATGTTCCACAACATCTTTGGGATGGTGGTGGAGGTGAAACAGATGTCTACAAAGGACAGGTTGGAGAGGAAGAAGTACATGGGGGTGTGAAGGTGGGGGTCTGAAGTGATGGCCAAGATGATGAGCAGGTTTCCAAACATAGTAATCAGGTATGTGGAGAGGAAAAGCCCAAATATGAGGGGCTGTACTTTTACTTCCCCTGAAAGTCCCAGAAGGAGAAATTCTAGAATTTGTGTACCGTTGTCTGGTTCCATGCAGGAAGGTGACTTCTGGAAAAGAAGGGATATAACATGGCTAATTTTCACACAAACTTGTATTACTCATATATTCAAAATGGTGTTTCAAATTTATATTTTGTTGTCAAGATTAGTTTGATATTTTGTGCATTTTGTATAGCCCCATGGAACATATCTTTGTGCCCCACATAATGTGGAATTTTTTCCCAACCAGCTTTTACCATAAGGGTCATGTGTTTTGCACTTTTAATGAGAATTTCACAGTGTAATTCAATAGTGTAATACAAAGTCTATTGTTTTTAAGCACTGTCTAGGCAATGAGTACGGAGAAGGCAATGGCACCCCACTCCAGTACTCTTGCCTAGAAAATCTCATGGATGGAGGAGCCTGGTGGGCTGTGGTCCACGGGGTCACTAAGAGTCGGACACGACTGAGTGACTTCACTTTCACTTTTCACTTTCATGCATTGGAGAAGGAAATGGCAACCCCCTCCAGTGTTCTTGCCTGGAGAATCCCAGGGACGGGGGAGTCTGGTGGGCTGCTGTCTATGGGGTCGCACAGAGTCGGACATGACTGAAGCGACTTAGCAGCAGCAGCAGCAGGCAATGAGTACAAGGTGCTAAAAAACAAAAGTCCAGAAAGTCTCATTTCAATAATAGAGAATGAATATATGGTGGGAATGTAAGTCGATATAGCCACTATGGAAAATAGTATAGAGATGCCTTAAAAAAGCTAGGAATAAAACTACCATATGGCCCGGCAATCCCATGACTGGGTATATACCTGAGAAAGCTATCAATCAAAACAACACATGTACCCCAACGTTTATTGCAGCAGCATTTACAACAGCCAAGACATGGAAGCAACCTAGATGTCCATGGACAGATGAATGGATAAAGAAGTTGTGGTATATATACACAGTGGAATATTATTCCGCCATAGAAAAGAACTAATTTGAGTCAGTTGAAGGGAGGTGGACAAATCTAGAGCCTGTTATACAGAGTGAAGTAAGTTAGAAGGAGAAAAACAAATATTGCACATTAATGCATATATATGGAATCTAGAAAAATGATACAGATGAACCTATCTGAGGTGTAGGAACAGAGATGCAGATGTAGAGAATGGACTTGTGAACACATCAGGGGGAGCATGGGGACGAATTGAGAAAATAACATTGACATCTGTACACTACTGTGTGTAGAATAGATAGGTAGTGAGAAGCTGCTACATAGCACAGGGAGCCCAGCCTTGTGGGGATGACCTGGGGGGTTGGGGTGGGACGGGGTGGGTGAGACGAGGCTCAAGAAGGAGGTGATACAGATATACTTCCAGCTGATTCACATCATTGTACAGCAGAAACCAGCATGACATCATAAAGTAACTGACACTGAAAAAATGAATCAGGACATAAAAAAAGGGAATGACTAAACAGACAGTAAAATTATATATCATCCTATGGTGTCAGATTCTGTCACCAAAGGCACGCAATTAACAACAGGCACAAAGGAGAGACTGGGTCTATGTGGGGACGTGTGTGCCTGGCAGAGGGATGGCCAGGGCAAAGGGCCCGAAGAAGGTGCTTGTTTCCTGTGCTCAATTAAAAAAAAGAGAAGCAGTGCTGCAAGTGAGTGAACCTGATAAAGACTGAGGAGAGGTGGGTCACACACGTTGAGGAGCGAGGTGGTCTCTCTGCCACTGCTGAAACCCCAGGGCACAGGTATTTCCTGTTCCACACGACAACTTGCATTTTACTCATCTTGTTGCCAAAGGGTCCCCAGGGGACTCCTCTGGTGCTCCAGTGGCTAAGACTCTTGCTTACAATGCGGGGGGCCTGGGTTTGATCCCTGGTCAGGGAACTAGATCCCACATGAAACGACTAAGAGTTCACATTCCGCAATTAAAGATCTCAAGGCTGCAACGAAGATTCTGCACAGCCAAGTCAGTCAATCAACCAACCAGTCAATATTTTAGAAAAGAGACAGCGCCCCCTCCTTAGTACCTCTTCTGTTTGAGTTCTGGTCCCAGTACTGTAAGGATCATCTTGGAATGTATGAGTCCTGGTACTCTTGTCCTGAAGACTGGTCACACTCCACAAGTCTCTCTCTCTCATACACACCATGGCCTCCAGCACTGCAGTATTTCCGTGTCTTTCTCAGCCACCGCCTTTCTGACTACACCTTGTTCTTGCTGTTTTTCAGTTGCTGAGTCCTGTCTGACTCTTTGTAAGACGGCAACATGCCAGGCTCCCTGTCCTTCACTATCTCCTAGAGTTTGCTCAAATTCATATCCATTGAGTCAGTGATGTTATCTAGCCATCTCATCCTCTGCTGCCCTCTTCTCCTTTTGCCTTCATTTCCCCCCTGGCATCAGGGTTTTTTTTCCAATGAGTTGGGTCTTCAAGTCTTCAAGTAGCCAAAGTATTGGAGCTTCAGCTTCAGCAGTAGTCCTTCCAGTGTATATTCAGGTTTGATTTCCTTTCCTAATTGCACTAGGAATGCATAAAACCCAAACTGGCCCAATCAGTGATCTTTCCCCTATAGAATGCAGAAATGGTCCTCAGATATTCCAATTCTTCAACTTCCCATGGACATATAAACCTGGGACTCCATATTGATAAGGCTATTTTTGGTTGAATTTTTAAGCAAAAAAGAATCTGCTCAATTAACAGAAGGAGAGAAAAAATAAAGTGGGTCAGGAGGAAAAGATCTAATAAGCTCAGTTGGTTCCAGAGAGATTGTGAGGAAGAATAATCTCCCTTGATTCTGACAGCATTCTAACCTTGATTACATTCCCTTGATGCCCAGAAAAAATAATAAGAGAACTGCCCCCCCCCCAAAAAAAACTTGTCTAAAAGACAGAAGTAGTGATTTTCTTTAATGGTGTCAAGCACCTTATATACAGTACATGCACCAAAAAATGAGCAAAGGGATAAACCAACATTTCCCCAAAGAAAATGCATACAGTATAACAAAAGTTGGACATTGTTGGTAAGATGCAGTAGATTTACTTTTCCTGTGCCTATTCCATAATTATTTGACCAATTAGGTTTTTTTTTTTTTTTAGAATTTTTTATGTGAACCATTTTTAAAGTCTTTATACTGAATTTGTTACAATATTGCTTCTTTTATATATATATATATATATATATATATATATATATATATATATTTTAATTTTTTGGCCATCAGGCATGTGGAGGCATAGCTCCCCTACCACGGATTGAACGCACACCCCCTGCATTGAAAGGTGAATTCTTAACCACTGGACCACCAGGGAAGTCCCTGACCAATTAGTTTTTGTATGGCCCAAAAATGGATGAGATTAGCCCCTTTCTCAATTTTCTCAAGTGGTATCTTTCTTTTACTGTTCCTGTTCTGTAGTATTTCATCCCTTTTTGGAGAATCTCAGTGGGCAAATTCTAATCATGATTCTGGACTTCATCCAACAGGCAGAGGCTGATCTGGGACATGTTCTATAAGTTCTGTCCACAATATGACAGTTCTCCTCCCTCATACTTCATACAAAAAAAAATGTATTGCATCCAACCTCTGTGTAGGGGTAACCAATACATTTTAGAAGATCATCTAGAAAACAACATATTCAATTTGCAGGGGGCAAAACCATCCAATAAAACAAGAAATTCAAAACTAAGAATATAGACACATTTCAATAAAATAAAACTTTTTATGGTCATAATTATCCTCCAAAAGTCGATTGAAAAACTATGATCAGTAGAAATTTTTTGAAATGCTAAAAACTGTAGAAAAATAGGTAATTATTATATAGGCCAATGCTCAAGTTGTGAGTTTGATTCTTTTGTTGGGAAGATCCCCTGGAGAAGGAAATGGAAACCCACTCTAGTGTTCTTGTCTGAGAAATCCTATGGACAGAGGCACCTGGAGGGCTACTGTCCATGGGGTCACAAAAGAGTTGGACATGATTTAGCCACGAAACAACAACAACAACAACAACATGATAATAGGCAAATAAAAATGGTGATCAAATATGTAAAGTGTGATGAATCTGAGCTATAGTTTATGAAACAATGTGGCTTTCACACCCATCAGCCTGGGGGAAAAAACCCTTAAAGAACTGTCATGCTGATTGCCATTAGATCTTTTAAACTGGTAGCAAAAGCAGTTCTCTAATTTTGCTGTTAGAAACATAAAATGTTACAAGATTGGAAAGCAACCTGAAGACAACTATAAATACTGCAATAAATGTTGTTTTTTAACTCAGGCTTTCTTAACCTTAGTGCTGTGAATTTTTGGGGCCAAATCATTCTCTGTCCCGTGCATTGAAAAATGCTTACAGCATCCATGGTCTCCACTCACCCCTCTCCAGTGTGACAGCCAGAAATGTCCTTGGACGTTGTTCAATGTGTCCCCTGGGGAAAAATCTAATCCCCTGATTAGAACCACAGTTTTAAATTAACAATCTCAACATATTTTTCTAGCACTGACATAACAGCAATTTAATGATAAAGAATGTGAGAGATGGTCAAAGGTGTAAATAGCACTGTTGCATTGTGAAATATGTAATCACAGAAATAAACACATTAATTAATCAAACAAAGGAACAAGGACTGCAGTCTCTTGCCTCTGGGCTGAGTTGAATTGGCTTCCATTCTCTCTGACCATCTCATGCACCATCATCTGGGTTGTTGGACTCACCTGGATGGGAGCTTTGAGAGGAAGGTCTCTGAGGAGGAGTCTGAACCCCTTCCTGAATGGTTAATGATGGACACTAAGGTTCTGTCCCCAGACTAGCAGCAGGAAAGAGTGAAGCTACAGCCCACCAGCCAGGATTAGGACTCAAATCAAACAAAACAAAATAAGGGCCCTTCTAGGCGAGGTTTGCAAACACCGGGAGACTTCAGACGTGGAGATATTTATAGCTCCCTGTATCTGCTTATTAAGCACACTTCTCTCTTGTTATTTCAACCTCTAAGTACATAATTCCCCTGTGGAAAGCTCTTCTGGAAGAAAGGAAATTTTTCCTAATGATTTTCCACTCACAAGGGGCCACTGTAGAAGTCAATTGAATCCAGTTTTGTTTTCTTCTTTTTACTCCTTCTCCATTAAATTGCCCCCCTTTCATATCTCTAAATCTCTTAGCATCTTATCTCAACTCTTAACTAGAATTTTCTCCAAGTCAAAGATGAGGAACCTGTCTGGATTGGGTCTCTTGTGTCTTTAAAACTTTGATTTATGATGGGGACGCAGACTCTGAACCTCCAGAAAATTTCTGTTCTCCTTTTTTTTTTTTCTGTTCTCCTTTTCAACTGGGGGAGGAACTGAGTTCTTTTGTTAGTGAACCTTGGGCACTACATACAAGCCTACCCACCTCCAGCCTCCAGAGCCAGACAATTGAGGATGGTTCCTTGTGCAGTAGCTACAAAATCCAGGCCATTGGATGTAAAAACCGGGGCACCAGACACATGTGAGAATTCCACTCCAAGGCATACTGGGAGTCTGGGACGTGGTAGAGCGAGAGCATGAAGATAATACCCACCTTTCAAGGTAACCGGAAAGGTTTATAGTCAGCCCATGTTCTTGTATTGTAAAGTCATTAAGTTGTGTCTGACTCTTGCAACCTCGTGGACTGTAGCCTGCCAGGCTCTTCTGTTCATAGAATTTCCCAGGCAAGAATACTGGAGTGGGCTGCCATTTCCTTCTCCAGGGTATATTCCCGGACTAGGGACTGAACCCATGTTGCATTGGCAGGAGGATTTTTTTTTACCACTGAATCACCAGGGAAGGCTGTAGGTATGTGTTAAATGAGAAGCCTGTCTCTAAGGCTGCAGCTACAATTGATGGTAACGTTGTAAGCTTATTTCACAGAAAGATCGAGCATCTGGGTCTGTTATCTCCTGTGTCCTGAAAGTGGTAGCAGTTTAAGAACTCTTCCTCCATTGGTTATAGTCCCGCAGGTCTTGAGAGTACAAACTCCAGTTTTCCTGGGATGTAAGGTTGTCGCAGGAAGCAGCTGCAAAAATCAGGAGGCCAGACAAGGGTATAAGCTCACCATCAAGTTGAAGCAGAGCAGAGGCAGAGCACAAAGAGTTATCCACCAGGCTCATCTCTGTTCCCTGAGATCATAGCCACAGACCTCTAGGAGCACACCAGAACAGAAGCCTGACACTCAGGCCAAAGCTCCTGGCCAAGCAAGCGGGGCCTCTATTCTAGGAAGGCTGGGGTGTGATTCAGTCTGCTCCCTGTGCAATGTCCTGGAGGTGGTAGGCTGTCAAGAACTGTCTTCTTGATTTTGCAATCCAGTCAGACCTCGGAATGCAAGTCCCCTGGCCTCTAGAGCCAGGAACACAAAGAATGTCCTCTGGAGTGCTGCTAGAGAAACTGGAATGCTGCACATAAAGAAGAAAAAAAAAATCACAGAGGACCAGATGTGTGCAAAATCTCCCTTCTAGGAGATAATGGTAGTGTGGAACTTGACAAAGGATGAGCCAAGGAATTGTACTTGCTGATTTCAGTGATGCAGAAGGACAACTAAATAGCAACAATGTCTCCATGCTAAGAGAATTTCAACAGCCTTCTGCCCTTTTGGTGGATGTATTTAGATTAGCAACTGAATGTCCCCCAGGTGGCTCAGTGGTAAAGAATCCGCCTGCCAATGCACCAGACATGATCTCAGGGAACAGACATTGATCCCTGGGTGGGGAAGATCCCCTGGAGCAGGAAATGGCAACCCATTCCAGTATTCTTGCCTGGGAAATCCCATGGACAGAGGTACTAGTGGGCTACAGTCCATGGGGTTGCAAAGAGTTGAACATGACTTATCAACTAAATAGCAACAGCAACAGTCCCTCGCATATAGTCTAGGCACTTTTCAAACTGCTGCTTCAGCAGTGAGCATTGAGGTGGTTGAGTCTATGTGGTGATTGAGTCTATGTGAGAGCCTTTTAAAAGCAGTGTCCATTTGCAATGTCACTTTGCATCTCATAGACATAAATCTTAATGGTTTTCAAAGATAGGTATTTTGGAGGCTCATCTCCCATATGCAGGTCTTAAGAGTTGGGGTGTCTAATATAGGCTATGAACCTTTTAATCCTCAAGAAGAGGCTCCAGATGTTTAAAACCCCTTCTTAATTTGGGTTGCTGCATCAGGGGTGGAGGTTTTGGCAAGAAATCATCTCAGTCTCTCCTACCTGCTTCAATGTGGTCTTTTCTCATTTGACAAAGGAGCATTTCAGCTAGTTTTCAGGTCATTTTCAGAGGGAATTGATCCATGCGTAGCTGTTGATTCAGCATATCCATGGGAGGAGTCAATTCAGTATCTTCCTGTATCACCATTTTGGACCAGTCCCTCTGTGGTTCACTTTAAATCTGCACTTAACTTTTTACAGTCTTTTTCTGCTCATAATGTTTTTTAAATTTTTATTGGAATGTAATTGCTGTACTGTGTTATGTCAATTTTTGCTGTACAAGAAAGTGAATCAGCCATATGTGTACATATAGTCTTTCCCTCTTGAGTCTCCTTCCCACTCCATTCCCTTTCTCAGGTCATCACAGAGCACCCTGAGCTGAGCTCCCTGTGTTATACAACAGCTTCCTGCTGGCTATCTATTTTAGTCATGGCAGTATATATATGTCAATGCGACTCTTTCAGTTTGTTCCTCCTCTTTTTTCTCCTTTGTGTTCACAAGTCCATTCTCTACATTTGCATCTCTGTTCTTCCCCTGCAAATAGTTCACCAGCACCATTTTTCTAGATTCTATGTGTATGCATTAACATATGATATTTGTTTTTCTGGCTTCAGTCAGTCAGTCAGTCAGTTCAGTTGCTCAGTTGTGTCTGACTCTTTGCAACCCCATGAATCGCAGCATGCCAGGCCTCCCTATCCATCACCAACTTTTCTGGCTTACTTCACTCTGTATGGTAGGCTCTAGGTTCATCCACATCACTACAACTGATTCAATTTCATTCCTTTTTATGGCTGAGTAATATTCCATCATATATATGTACTACATCTTCTTTATCCACTTATCTGTTGATGGACATCTAGGTTGCTTCCATATCATATCATGGCTATTGTAAATAGTGCTGCAATGAACATTGGGGTACATGTGTTTTGAATTATCTTTTTGAATTATGGTTTTCTCTGTGTATATGCCCAGTAGTGTATCCTATCCAACTTTCTCTCAAGCTTTCTTTCTATATAAAACATAGAACCAACCACAAATGCATTACTGTGTGTACCTATATAGGTATGCTTATGCTCATTTGAATGATAAATTTATATAAATAAATACACAAAAGTTTACATTTGAACATTTTCTTAGGATTCCACAAAAATACCTCAACTTACATCATTAATTTCTTGAAATCTTCCTCTGAAGTTATGTTTCTTATCCCACATTACCTACATAGATAATGATTTAGGCTCAGGGAGATTAACATATTTAAACACTTTTAAAAGCCTTTAAAGTTATAGTGCACTGTCATGAATTATGTGCAAATGGAAATACACAGTATGCATTGTAAATTTGGTACAGATCATTTTATTTATCATTTCAAAATATGCAGTTTATAGTATGCAATTATTTTCCAATACATCACTTTGAAGTCTAAAGGTGCATGGATTGGAGTAGGATCTAGACCACAGATAGCTGATTCACACTAAGCAGTGATGGGAGATATCTCATTTACCCAGGTGAAAAGAAAAGTGTCATAGATGGGTATAGAAGTAGAAGCAAATTAAAGCATTTCACTCTTGGTACTCTCTCGGTAAAACTGAAGATAAAACCAGAGAAATAAACTGATCACATTGGGTCAAGTGAGAAAGGTATCATGTCACACATGAATCATGGATGAACCTAAGAAAAGCAATGTAGAGACTTACAGCTGAGTTTACACGCATTAGGAGATCAGCAGAGCTCAGAACAACTCTCTACCTTATAATCTCATCTGGTAACAAAGGCAGTATATTACAGCATTAGCTTTAGGATGGCTTGTTATGCAGCAATACCTAACTGATACAATAATCAAAGTGAACAGAATGAGGACAGTTATAATTGCTCCTGATTATTCTTGTCATTTGTTCTTGTATTTCAGGATAGCTTTCGTGGTTACTCTGTCATTTCAGTTCATTTCAGATAACTGTAATTGAAATCTCTCACTGGGGTTCATTTCTTAGTGACCAGAAGAGGTTGAAATGACATGTATGTCTGTGTAGGAAAAAAAACTGGTAACCCTGATTCACATGACTGGACAGCAATTCAAGATGTCTGTTGAGTCACTCTTTGATCATAAAATGTGAATAGAATCATGAGTATAACAGAGTTATCATGGAGGATAATGATAGTGATCATTCACCATCCTTCTTGGGTTATGACAAAATGTAGTGGAGATACAGTTCCATTAAATCAATGACATGAATCATATTACAGGTATCACTGAACATTTTCAAGCAGAAACAGGAAGATAATTGAATCAAAAAAGAAAAATGCTAATCAATCTTTTACTAATATGTATAAACCTCCCCTTAACACATGGACACCAATCCTCCATACTCCAATGAGTAGATATACAGCATGGAAAATGAGTATTTTCCAAAGTAATACAATGTATGAATTACTACTTTGCTTCATCGTGTTGAAGGTCCCTTAGACTGCAAGGAGATCAAACCAGTTAATCCTAGAACAAGTCAGTCCTGAATATTCATTGGAAGGACTGATGCTGAAGCTGCAACTTCAATACTTTGGCCATCTGACGAGAAGAGCTGATTCATTGAAGAAGACCCTGATGCTGGGAAAGATTGAAGGCAGGAGGAGAAGGGGACAACAGAGAATAAGATGGTTGGATGGACATGAGTTTGAGCAAGCTCCGGGAGTTGTTGATGGACAGGGAAGCCTGGCGTGCTGCAGTCCATGGGGTTGCAAAGAGTCGGACACAACTGAGCAACTGAACTGAAATATTGATGTTCATCTGTGATTCTAAAGCCATATTAGGTCAATCTGTTGATTAAAATGTATCTTTCAGTGGGGACTCCTTTTGTAGACATGTATCTGATAATCATGTTAACAGTGGCTATTGTGGGCAATACGGATGCCAAGAACAGAATCCAAATGAGGAGAATAAAAATCAATGACTTGTCACAAATCACAGTAGTATATTACAGTCTCAATGGTGAGAAAAGGCAGTTAAGATAATGATGTACATGGGAATATTGGATATAAAGGTGAAAATAATGTCTCAGGTTTTCCTCTGTTATAAAATTATATAAATTGTCTTCATGATCAAACATATGTTTTTTGACAGGAAGACTACAACTCATGACACTTCTTTTAGAGAAACAGAAGAAATGTCATTTGTGGGGCTTCCCAGGTTGCACTAGGGGTAAAGAATGTGCCTGTCAATGTAGATGAAAGAGATTCGAGTTTGATCCCTGGAGTAGGAAATGGTAACCCACCCCAGTATCCTTGCCAGAAAAATTCCACGGATAGAGGAGCCTGGTGGACTACATTCCATAGAGTTGCATAGAGTCAGACATGACTGAGCAACTGAGCATGCACGCAGGTATGCCATTTGTGAAAAGTTATTCTTAAAAAAACTATGTTGTCTCATTTAGTCAGTGGGAATTTCTGAACATTCTCGATACATTGTTGAAGTAAAGTTGTGAAAGTGGGAATAGAACAAGGAGAAAGCAGGTGGATGCCAGAGAGAAAAGGAAGCTTAATAAAGTGATTTACATGAATTGAATAGAAAATCTAGAGTCAAATAAATGCAAATTCCAGGAATGTATTTGCTTAAAAAGAGCAAGTTTTAATTTCACAGTTTGATGAAATAGTCACAATTTCTGACCCTGAGGCTTTGACCTCTGTGATCTCAAGGGCTTTTCAGTTTTATGATGACTAGCTTTCATACATTTCTTCTCACAAAGAATGCTTTCAGAGCGCTCTTCATGTCTTTATTCCTCAGGCTGTAGATGAAAGGGTTCAGCATGGGTGTGATGACTGTGTACATCACCGAGGCTGTTGCACTTGAGTGTGCATTGTGGGTAGCTGCAGAGCTAAGGTACACTCCAAGCATCGTACAATAAAATAAGGAGACAACGGTGAGGTGAGACGCACAGGTGGAAAATGCTTTATATTTCCCCTGAGCTGATGAGATTCTGCGTATACAGGAGACTATCTTAGAATAAGAATAAAGGATACCAGCAAAGGGACCTCCACCCAGCAGGACAGCTGCAAAATACATCACTATGTTATTAAGAAATGTGTCAGAACAGGCAAGTTGGACCATATGATTGAGTTCACAGAAAAAGTGGGGAATTTCAATGTTTGTGCAGAAGGACAGTTGCAGCATCATTAGGCTTTGTAATGAGGAATTAAGAATATTTATGATCCAGGACATCAACACCAGCAGTCCACAGAGTCTCGGGTTCATGATGACTGTGTAGTGCAGGGGATGGCAAATGGCCACAAAGCGGTCATAGGCCATCGCAGTGAGGAGAAAAATGTCCAACACTGCAAAGAGGATGAGAAAATAAATCTGTGTGATGCAGCCTTCATAGGTGATAACTTTGCTCTGTGTTTGGATGTTCCACAGCATCTTTGGGATGGTGGTGGAAGTGAAACAGATGTCTACAAAGGACAGGTTGGAGAGGAAGAAGTACATGGGGGTGTGCAGGTGGGAGTCTGAAGTGATGGCCAGGATGATGAGCAGGTTTCCAAAGACAGTGATCAGGTACATAGAGAGGAAAAGCCCAAATATGATGGACTGTAGTTCTGGATCCTCTGAAAATCCCAGAAGGAGAAATTCTGAAATTTGTGTATCATTGCCTCGTTCCATATGATGGAAGTGACCTCACAGAAAGAGGAAAGTAACATGACTAATTTTCACAACTACATGCTTTATTCACACATTTTAAAAGCCGGGATTTATATATTGCAGTCATGTAATTCAGTAAAATATATTTTGTGTATGAATATGGTCTCCTTTAGATTCCCTCATGCCACCACTGATATGGAATTTTTGTCCCTGTCAGCTCTTTCCCTGAGGGATTATGAATCCTATAATTTTCATTAGAAATTTTTTCACGCATTTCAGTAGTAAAATTGAGATCTGACCATGTTACCCATGTCTAGGCAACAAGTATAGTTTGCTGAAGAACAAAATAGGACCCTACTATTAAATGATGGGAGTGTTTCCCATGTGGTGCAGTGGTAAAGAATCCACCTGCCCATGCAGGAGATGCAAGAGACTAGGGTTTGATCCCTGGGTCAGGAAGATCCCCTGGAGAGAGAAATGGCAGCCCACTCCAGTATTCCTGCCTGGATAATCCCATGGACAGAGGAGCCTGGTGGGCTATTGTCCATGGGGTAACAGAAAGACAAACATGACTGAGCACATACACATATTCGATGATGGAGATAGAAAATATAAGCAAATAATAGAGATCATTACATTTCAGATGGTGACAGGTGCTATATAGAAAGGGTAAGCTCATGCAAAGCAGAGAGTGAATTAGGCTTTATATTTTGCATGGGTGTTTAGGGAAGACCTGCAGACAAGGTGACATTTGAACAGTGACCTTAAGCAAGAGAGGGAGGGAGATGCACGTTTATGTAATGAAGTATGTACCTGGCAGAGGAAATATCCAGTGAAAGGCCTTGAGAGAGGTGCTTGTTTTCAGTGCTCAAGTCAAAGAAAGTAAAGCCAGCGTTGTAAGTGAATGAAGACGACGAAGAGTGATGAGTGTCACACCTGTTGAGGAGGGACGTGGTCTCTCTGCTAACGCTGAAATCCCAGGGCAAGGGACTTCCTGTTCTGTACTATATCTTGCCCTTTATTCGTTGTGTTGCAAAGGGATCCTGTGAATTGAAACAGCCCACCTCTTTAGTACCTGCCTTGATTGAATTCTGGCCCCACTACTGTGAGAGTCATCTTGGAATATATGAAAACTGGTACTGTTGTTCTGGGGAGAAGGCAATGGTACCCCACTCTAGTACTCTTGCCTGGAAATCCCACGGATGGAGGAGCCTGGTAGGCTGTGGTCCATGGGGTTGCTAAGAGTTGGACACGACTGAGTGACTTCACTTTCACTTTTCACTTTCACACATTGGAGAAGGAAATGCAAACCCACTTCAGTGTTCTTGCCTGGAGAATCCCAGGGACTGGGGAGCCTGGTGGGCTGCCGTCTATGGGGTTGCACAGAGTCGGACACGACTGAAGTGACTTAGCAACTGTTGTTCTGAAGATTTCTGACACCCCACCAGCAGCGAACAGACACAGAACACGCTGTGTCTTTCTTCACTGCGTTATTTTCATGTCTTTCTCAGCTCCAATTTGGGCAGATCAATGAACTTTATATAATATAGAAATGATTCCCTGAAATTCCAATTCTTAAGTATCCTATGGACAAATAAACCTGGGGTTCCACACTGAGATGGCCATTTTGTGTATTTAAACAAACATTAAATTGTCTTTTCAATAAACAGAGAGCAGAGAGAGGGAGGGAGGGAGGTAGAGAGAGAGAGAGTAATGATGAGAAAAATATCTTAACAAGATCAGTTGGTCCCTGAGAGGCTGTGAGAAAGAATAATCTTCCTTGGTCCTGGAGGCATTCCAACCTTAATTATTTTCTTTTGATGCCCAGCAAAATAATAAGAGATCCAAAATGAACTTGCCTGAAAGACAATAGTAGTGATACCTCTATGGTGTTTAAAGATATCAAAAGACATTTTACTTATTGTTCCCCCTAAGAGAAAATGTGCAAAGGGATAAACCAACACTTCATAAAACCTAATATACAAAGTATAACAAAATTGGGCGTTTTTAATATCAAGCAGTAGAAGACTTGTTTCTCCTGTGCCTGTTTTATGATTACTTGGCCAGTTAGTTCTTGTGTAGTCTGATAAGGGATGAGGTTAGCTCCTTTCTCACTTTTCTCACATAGCATCTTTCCTTACCTGTTCTTGGACTTTGGGTTTTGAGAAACCTGATGGGCATACCCTAATCCTGGTTCTGGCTTCATCCAACATACTGAGGCCTCCCTAGGCCATGCTTTGTAAATCCATGGTGTCCTACACCATGACAATTCTGTATTTTTATGCTGAATAACTTCCTTCATATAATTATGCCTGAGGACATTACATCATGACACATTTATTTCACTGTACTCTGACCTCATTGTTAGACTGTGTGACCCAAAAAGGCAGGAATCTTACCTGTTTTGTTCACTTTTGTGCTTTTCAGAAAGGTATATGAATATATGTGTGTTTATCCAGAAAAACACAGAAGAGTGTGAAAAGTTATAAAATGAAAGAATAAAGGATAGTACGTCAAGGCTGTATATTGTCACCTTGCTTATTTAAGTTATATAGAGAGTACATCATGAGAAACGCTGGGCTGGAGGAAGCACAAGCTGGAATCAAGATTGCCAGGAGAAATATCAATAACCTCAGATATGCAGATGACACCACCCTTATGGCAGAAAGTGAAGAAACAAAGAGCCTCTTGATGAAAGTGAAAGAGGAGAGTGAAAAAGTTGGCTTAAAGCTCAACATTCAGAAAACTAAGAACATGGCATCCAGTCTCATCACTTCATGGGAAATAGATGGGGAAACAGTGGAAACAGTGGCTGACTTTAATTTTTTGGGCTCCAAAATCACTGCAGATGGTGACTGCAGCCATGAAATTAAAAGATGCTTACTCCTTGGAAGGAAAGTTATGACCAACCTAGACAGCATATTGAAAAGCAGAGACATTACTTTGTCAACAAAGGTCCATCTAGTCAAGGCTATGATTTTTCTAGTGGTCATGTATGGATGTGAGAGTTGGACTGTGAAGAAAGTTGAGCACCGAAGAATTGATGTTTTTGAAATATGGTGTTGGGGAAGACTCTTGAGAGTCCCTTGGACTGCAAGGAGATCCAACCAGTCCATCCTAAAGGAAATCAGTCCTGAATATTCATTGGAAGACTGAAGCTGAAGCTGAAAGTCCAATACTTTGGCCACCTGCTGCGAAGAGTTGACTCATTTGAAAAGACCCTGATGCTGGGAGAGATTGAGGGCAGGAGGAGAAGGGGACGACAGAGGATGATATGGTTGGATGGCATCACCGACTCAATGGACATGGGTTTGGGTGGACTTCGGGAGTTGGTGATGGACAGGGAGGCCTGGCGTGCTGTGGTTCATGGGGTTGCAAAGAGTCGGACACGACTGAGTGACTGAACTGAACTGAATTGAAACCAGGTTAAAATGAAGAGTTTCAAAAAACTGTAGTGAGCAAAACTGAATGAAGAATCAGACTAACTGAAATGTGATATAAAATAGCAATAATTTAATGGCATGAACATGTGCTGATATTTAATGCAGCAAAGGCCTGATAGAAGAGAATATAGCGTGTAATGTACCGAGGACTTCCTGGCACATAGTGGATGTTCCATTATTTATTTTTGAATGATCAGGAATTAAGTTATAATAGTTTTGAACATTTAGCAAGTGGTAAGGTCGTGTTTCCATTTAGTTGCAAAAGATTATATTGTCAAATAAGATCTGGCCCGAAGCTAATTCATGTTGATGTTTAATAGAAACCAAAGCAATACTGTAAAGCAACTACCCTTTAATTAAAAGTAAAAAAAAAAAAAATTAAAAAAATACTTACCAAAAAAAAAAAAGATTAATCATGAATGGCTATTTATCTGAAAGAATATGAAGTTGGTCTCCTAGATCACTCATCTTAGAAAAGTTGAGGTATTACAATGTTAGTGTAAAGTGACCAACACATTTCAGATGAACATTCTAGAAAACTATACATAAAATTTACATATGGCAATTTGTGAAAACCAAAAAACTCAGAAGTCGGAAGATAGATGTTTTGAAATAAAATAAATATTTTATCATGAAAATGTCCTCCAAAAGTCAATTGAGAAATAATAATCCATAAAGCTTTTTGAAATGCTGATAACTGGAGAAAACTGGGCAAATGATATATGACATAGTAATAATAGGCAAGCCAAAATGAGGATCAAATATGTAAAGTTTGCTGAAGCTGAGCCACAGTTTATGAAAACAAAAAATGTCTTTCATACCCATTAGCCTGAAATATAAGTGTAAAGACCTGTCACACTGCTTGGGGTTTGAACTTTTAAACCAGTAGCAAAGGCAGTGTTGTTAATTTTGCTGCCAGAAAAGTAAAGTCTTACAAATTTGGGAAACAATCTGAAGACAGCTATAAATGTTATCATGCAGATATTCTCTAACTCAAGTTTTCTGAGTTTCAACACTACTGACATTCCCAGTCAGAGCAGTCTCTGTTGCTGTTTGTCCTATGCATTGAAAGATGTTGAGAGCCTCTGGGGCCTCCACCCAACCTTCTCCAGTGAGACAGTCAAGATGTTCCTGGACATTACTAAGAATCTTCTGCACGGGAAAATTCCTTCTTGATTTGAACCACAGTTTGAACTTAAAATCTCAACATATTTCTGTGATATGAATGAAATAACACTTTAATGATAAAGAGTATGAAAGGCCATTCATCAAAAATGTGAGTAGCATAGCCACATGGTGAAATATTACCTAGCCACTGACATAAATACTTTAATTAATTAATCAAGCAAACAAACAGACACAGCGATCTCTTGCCTCTGGGCTAAGTTGAACTGGCTTCTTTTCTTTCTGACCTTCTCATGTACCATCATCTAGATTGGAGACTCACCTGGATGGGGGAGCTCTGGGAGGAAGGTCTCTGAGGGGGAGTCTGAATTCTTCTCTGGAAGGCTAATGATGGAGACGAAGCCTCTATCCCCAGACAAAACAGCAGGAAGGGATGAAGCTACAGCCCACCTCCAACCCCAATCAGGATTAGGACTCCAAACAAAGGAAATAAAGGGTCCATCCAGCTCAAGATTAGACACACTGAGAGACTGCAGATGTTAGTGTTTATAGGTCCCTCTACCTGCTCATTAGGCACATTTCTTGTTATTTCAAACTCTAAGCACGTAATTCCCCTGTGGAAACCTGTTCAGGAAGAAAGGAAATTTTTCCTAATGATTCTCTATTCACAAGGGATCAGGGTGGAAGTCAAGAGAACCCAATTTTTTTCTTGTTCTTTTCACTCCTTCTCCATAAAATTTCCTCCCTTTCAGATCTCTAAATCTCCTAGAACCTTGTTTCAACCCTAAGTTAAATTTTCTCCAAGTCTAAGCCTGAGTATCTGGATTAGGTCTTTTGTCTCTCCAAAGTTTTGATTTATGATAGGGATACGGACTCTAAATCTCCAGGAAAATTCTATTCTCTTTTTCAATAAGGGGAAGAACTGAGTTCTTTTGTTAATCAACCTTGGGGCACTACATATGTTGTCTTCATGACACTTTTGCCATAACATTTAGGAACTTCATACTTACATCTCTAGTTCTGAACTTTCATGTAATTCTCCATTATAAAATACTTGTTGATGATAGTGAATATACTTAGATCTTTTGTGCTAAAGCTTGATTTTAGTGCCTGATAAGAATTGCTTGATCGAATATTTACAGATATCTCATCTGTGAGGAAGTACATTTAAGAACTCCATTCTCCACTGCAGAAATGGGGCTTGGAGGAGTTTAATGATCCAGCTGAATTTAATATCTGAGCATTTGATGGTCCTTGATTGTAAACCTGTCAGGGTGTGTCTAGTTTCCAAACTGTATACCAGTAGTTCTGAATCATAGAGGATTTTCCCATGGGATATTTGACAACATCTGAAATGATGCTGCCAAACATCTAAAATCTGCTGGAGAGCATCCCCAGAATAGTATGCTTCCTCAAATGGCAACAATAAGGGGTAGCAAAGTTATTCTAAGTTAGTCTTTTTCTAACTTCATTGTAGCTACAAATCAACAACAATCCTACTACAAATTCAGAATCTGATTCAGCAGGTCCTGGTGGGTCCAAGGACTGCATTTCTAACAAGCTGCTGGGTGATGCTGACTCTGCAGGGCCTGGTCTGTGGACCATTCTTTGAGTAACAAGGCTGTGATCCTGTGATACAATTAGTTGTAGATAGTTTTAGGTCTTCTGCCCCAAAACGTGTCTTTGCATTTAATTTTGAAGAAATAGTGTATTCACTGGTTTCAGAGGCTGTGGTTAATTCTGTGTGTTTCTTTTATAGAAGGGTTCTTGAATGACACAAAATGATACACTTACAAAAATACTGTGTAGTAGGCAGAATGTTGTTTAGTCTCTAAGTCATGTCAACTCTTTGCAACCCCATGGACTGCAGCAGGCCAGGCGCCTCTGTCCTTGGGTTTTCCCAGGCAAGAATATTGGAGTGCATTGCCATTTCCACCTCTAGGGGATCTTTCTGACGCAGGGATGGAAGCTGTGTCTCTCGCTTGTCAGGTAGATTCTTTACTGAGCTGAGCCACCTGGGAAGCCCAATCAGCATAATAAGCCTAGCTAATACGCGTCACGTTACAACTGACTGCCTTCACCCAGTTTGCCCAACTAACCCCAATCCCCTTCCTCTCTGATAACCATCAATCTGTTCTCTGCGTCTATAAGTTTTGGTTCATTTCTTTATTTATTTTGTTTTATAGATTTCATGTGCAAGTGAAATCATACTTGTATTTATCTTTGTCTGGCTTATTTAGTATGGCATAATACCTGGAAGGTCCATCCACATTGTCACAAATGGCCAGAGTTTTATTTTTTATGGCTGAGTAGTATACCATTGCAGAGAAGGCAATGGCACCCCACTCCAGTACTTTTGCCTGGAAAATCCCATGGACAGAGGAGCCTGGTAGGCTGCAGTCCATGGGGTCACAAAGAGTTGGGCACGACTGAGTGACTTCACTTTCACTTTTTACTTTCATGCATTGGAGAAGGAAATGGCAACCCACTCCCGTGTTCTTGCCTGGAGAATCCCAGGGACTAAGGAGTCTGGTGGGCTGCCGTCTATGGCGTCGCACAGAGTCGGACATGACTGAAGCGACTTAGCAGCAGCAGCAGCAGCAGTACGCCATTGTGTGTGTGTGTGTGTATATATATATATATATATATATATCACATCATTATCCATTAATCCATCAATGGACACGAAGGTAGCTTTCACGTCTTGGTCAATGTAAATAATGCTGCAATGAACATAAGGTTGCATATATCTTTTCAAATTACTGCTCTCATTTTATTCAGAGAAATACCCAGAAGTTGAATAGCTAGATAATATAGTAGTTCTATTTGTAATTTTTGAGGAATCTCCATACTGCTCTCCATAACGGCTGTACACATTCACATTTCTACCAACAGTGCACTAGGGTTTCCTCTTCTCCACGTACTCACCAACATTTGTTATTTCTCCTTTTTCATTTTTTAAGAAGCTTTAAAAAACTAGCTTTATTAAGGTATAATTAATATTTATAATCACAAGATATTTGAAGTGTACATCATGATTTGATTTATGTATACTTTGTGAAAGGATTTCTCCTTTAACTTACACACCCATTACTTTACACACTTATCTTGCTTTTTGTGCATGTGTATGTGTGAGAAAATTTAAGTTATACTCTCTTCAGTTCAGTTCAGTTGCTCAGTTGTGTCTGACTCTATGCTACCCCATGGACTGCAGCACGCCAGGCCTCCCTGTCCATCACCAACTCCCGCAGTTTACTCAAACTCATGTCTGTTAAGTCAGTGATGCCATCCAACCATCTCATCCTCTGTCATCCCCTTCTCCTCCTGCCTTCAATCTTTCCCAACATCAGGGTCTTTTCAAATGAGTCAGCTCTTTGCATCAGGTGGACAAAGTATTGGAGCTTCAGCTTCAACATCAGTCCTTCCAATGAAGGAATGATTTCCTTTATGATGGACTGGTTGGATCTCCTTGCAGTCCAAGGGACTCTCAGTTTAAAAGCATCAATACTTTGCTGCTCAGCTTTCTTTATAGTCCAACTCTCACAACCATACATGACTACTGGAAAAACCATAGGTTTGACTAGACAGACCTTACTTGGCAAAGTAATGTCTCAGTTTTTTAATATGCTGTCTAGGTTGGTTATAACTTTCCTTCCAAGGAGTAAGCATCTTTTAATTTCATGGCTGCAGTCACCATCTGCAGTGATTTTGGAGACCCCCAAAATAAAGTCTGCCACTGTTTCCACTCTTTCCCCATCTATTTGCCATGAAGTGATGGCAAATACTCTACTGTCTTAGCAAAGTTCAATTGTACAATGCAGTGTTCTCAACAATAGTCACCATGATTTATTTGGTTGGCCAAAAAGTTCATTTGGGTTTTCTGTAAAATGTTATGGGATGTGTGTGTGTGTGTGCATGTGTGTGTGTATATATATAAATTTAGATTAATATTTGACTATCCAGATGAATGGAAAAAGAAGATATGGTACATATATGCAATGGAATATAGCTGAGCTATAAAAAGGAAAGCATTGAGTCAGTTGTAGTGGGGTGGATGAACATAAAGCCAGTTACACAGAGTGAAGCAAGTCAGAAAAAGAAAAACAAATGTCATTTATTAATGCATATACATGGAATCTAGAAAAAATAGTACTGATGAACCTATTTAGAGAGAAGAAATGGGGATGTAGATGTAGAGAAGAGACTTGTGGACACTGTGGGGGAAGGAGAGGATAGACCCAGCTGGAAAAGCAGCACTGACATATAAACACTATCATGTGTAAAATTGGTAACCAGCGGGAAGCTTCTGTATAACACAGGCAACCCAGCCTGGCACCCTGTGATGACCTAGACGGGTGGAAGGGGGGAGTGGGAGGGAGACTCAAGAGGAAGGGTATATATAAATACATGTATAGACATATATGCATATAAATATATGTGCACATATATATATATATTTATATATATAAAATTATGATTTATTCATGTTGATGTATGGCAGAGACCACCACAACATTGTAAAGTAATTAACCTTCAATAAGAAAAAATGTCAGGTGGTATACTTGTAACTTTGGGCTTCGCTAGTGGCTCAGATGGTAAAGAATCTGCCTGCAGTGTGGGAGACTCAGATTCAACCTCAGAGTCAGGAAGATCCCCTGGAGGAGGGAAAGGCAACCCACTACAATATTCTTGCTGGGAGAATCCCATAGACAGAGGCCCCTGGCGGCTATATTCCATGGGGTCACAAAGCATTGGGCATGACTACATAGAAAAGTTGTTGGGGTGGAGGAAATAGGGAAAGGGTAGTAGAATCTTTCAGTTACAGGGTGAATAACGTCTCAGGCGCTCATCTTTCTTATAACAGCCATTCTAAAGAATGTGACATGATTTCTTTGTGTTTTGATTTGCATTTTCCTGGTAATTAATGAAGCTCAAACATCTGTTTATGTGTCTGTTTGCCACTTGTATGCCTTTTTGGAAAAATTTCTAGGTCATTTTAAGAATATTAACGATTTCAATCCATGAGCTTAAGGTATATTTCCATTTATTTGTGACTTCTTCAATTTCTTTCATCCATGTCTTCTAGATTTCAGTGTATAGGTCTTTTCCCTCTTTCATAAATTGTGCCAAGTTATTTTATTTTTTATGCAGTTTTAAATGGGATTGTTTTCTACATTTCTTTTTCTAATAATTCATTATTAGAGTCTAGAAACACAAGAAGTATCTGTATGTTGATTTTGTATCTCATAGTTTCATGAAATTTATTTATTAGTTCAAAAAGTTCTTTGTTAGAATTAAAAAATATATATATAGTATCATTTTATCTGTAAATAGTGACAGTTTCACTTCTTCCTTTCTAATCTGGACTCTGTGATTGCATTTTATTGTCTAATTACTGTGGCTAGGATTTCCAATACTATGTTGAATGAAAGTGGCCCGAGTGGGCATTCTTTTCTTTTTTCTGATCTTAGAAGAAAGGTTTTCATCTTCTCACCATTGAGTATAATGTTATCTGTGAACCTGTATATATAGCCTATATTATGTGGTGGTATGTTTCCTCTGTACCCACTCTGTTGAGGGTTTTTATCATAAACAAACATTGAATTTTGTCAAATGATTATTCTGCATCTGTTGAAATGATTGGACTTTCCAGATGGTGCTAGTAGTAAAGAACCCACCTGCCAACGCAGAAGATGGAAGGGACAAAGGTTCAGCCCCTGGGTTGGGAAGATCCCCGGAAGAGGAAATGACAACCCACTGCAGTGTTCTTGCCTGGAAAGCCCCATGGACAAAGGAACTTGGCAGGCTACAGTCCATGGGGTCACAGAGAGATGGACACAGCTGAAGTGACTTAGTACAGCACCCTGAAATTATCATATGATATTTATCCTTCCTTTAGTTAATCTGGTGTATCATTTGACTGATTTGAGGATGCTTAACCATTCTTGCATCCTTGAAGTGAATCCCACTTGATCGTGATGTATGGTCTATTAGATATATTTTTTAATTTATTTGCTAATATTTTTTGAGGATTTTTGCATGTGTGTTCATCAAGGATATTGATCTATAATTCTTTATTTTTTTATTGCCCTTGTCTGGTTTTGGATCAAGGTAATGCTGGCCTTGTAAAGTGAGTTTGGAAGCATTTTTCCTCTTTGATTTTTTGAAAGTTTTTGGAAGATAGGTACTAAATCTTTAATGTTTATTAGAATTTATTAGTGAAGCCCCTGGTCCTGGACTTTTGTTTGTTGTGAGATTTTTGGTTACTGATTCAATATCCTTACTAGTAACTGGTGTATTCAGATTTTCTGTTTCTTCATGATTCCCTCTTGGGAAAATGTTTGTTTTGTAGGAATGTTTCTATTTCTTCTAAGTTGTCCAATTTGTTGGTATAAATATTCATAGTAGTCTCTTGTGGTCCTTTGCATTTCTGTGATATTAATTGTAATTTTTCCTCTTTCATTTCTGATTTATTTGAGCCCTTTCTATTTTTTTCTATGCTGCAGTCTTGAACTGTCACCCAAATATTTTATATTAGCCAACAAGACTCATTTTAAGCTTCTGACATCCAAGAGAATGAATTTGTTTATTTAAGGAACTAGTGTGGGAGTATTTTGTAATTGAACTAGAAATCTAATATAGACATTTATGCAATAAAATTTGTTTGCAAGAGTAAAATTTAATCCTCTCCATTCATTAGCTTACCTTGAGTAAGGGCATGTTATGTCAAAAACCCATATTGAGTAAATAAAAGCCCATATTAAGTGAAAAAATACTAAATCAATTTGAAGATATTCTGCCTCATTAACTGATACAATAAATTTTTTATTTTATAAATGTAAATGTCAACTGTCTGCCTGTGATTCTTTTGTGACATTGAGGTAGGAAAAGTAATTCACATCAAATTGAGGTCACTCATTTGCACTTTAAATTTTTGTGTCTGTATTTTTGTATTTTTATTTTATATTAATTCAAATGTTCATTATTTTCACTTCCACTCTCTCCCAGTTTCTCTCAAGTTTCCTTCCCACATAAAAGATGTCTGTGTGCATGCACACATGTATACTACAGTGTTTATTTGACAGAAAAAAAATGTATACACACAGAAACAAACTTTAGCCCTTAGCTGTTTTCTTTGGATTAAAAAAGAAATTTCCACACATTTCATTTGTTTCTCAGGGCATCCATATGAAGTTTTGTTTAGTATTTCACACCACCTTCATAAAGAAGGAAACAGGCTCAGGGAGCTTAAATTTTTTCACAATTACATAATAAAGCAGGTAAAGCTATGTGCACTGTCAAATTAAACACAAAGAGAAATAGGCATTATGTTCTCAGTTTTGGATAGCTTGTTTATGTCATTACGTCACACACCTTTTATCTGTTTACTTATTTAGGCTGCACAGCTTCCTCATATGGTGTACAGGCTTTTCTCTAGTTGTGGCATGTGGGCTCTCTACTTGAGGTGCATGGACCTAGTTGCCCTGTGGCATGTGGGATCTTAGTTCCCGGACCAAGGATCAAACCTGCGTCCCTTGCACTGGGAGGCAGATTTTTAATCACTGGACCATCAGGGAAGACCCCCAAACTGTGCACTTTAAATATACAGTTTATTTGTGTAGTTATATTCCAATAACTTAATTAAATGGAAAAGAATCTGATGGTGCATGGCTAAGAGTTGAATCTAGAGCCTAGGCAGGTGATTCTCACTTAACATGGGTGAGAGTTGTCTTCTAACTGGGAAGGAAGTCAAACGTCATTTATGGATATAGAAATGCTGAAATTAAATATAAGTAATTCACATGATAAACTCATTTTTTTCCCTGTAAATAGAAGATCAGCATAGATACAGAAATAACCATAAACCAATTCAAGACAGAAGAACATGGCAACCTTACTCAACATCACTTAGAAACATAATAGAGAGATTTACAGACTACACACTCATGGGGAGCACAACAGAAATTGGTACAATTCCCCAGTATATAATTTCATTTGATAATAAAATGTAGAGGCATTGAATTTTTAAAAAAAATGGAAATTTTGGGAAATAAATAGAAGGATCAAGTTCTACTTCAGCAACCTGATCAAAGAATTGGGTTCTGAGGTTTTGAGCCCTAAAATCACACACATTTCTTCAGCCCCAGGAAAACTGATCCTTATATAGCTGCCATCCCAATGATCCTTTTCAGAGCCCTCTTTATGTCTTTATTCCTCAGACTGTAGATGAAGGGGTTCAGCATGGGTGTGACCACAGTGTACATCACCGAGGCAACAGCACTTGATTGTGAGCTGTGAGTAGCAGCAGAGCTGAGATACACTCCCAGGACTGTACAATAGAATAAGGAGACAGCTGAGAGGTGAGAGGCACAGGTGGAAAATGCTTTATACTTCCCCTGAGCTGATGAAATTCCTAGTATAGAGAAAACTATCTTAGAATATGAGTAAAGAATTCCAGCGAGGGTAATGCCACCATACACCCCAGTTGCAAAATACATCAGCATGTCATTAAGAAAAGTGTCAGAACAAGCAAGTTGAACCACTTGATTAACTTCACAGAAAAAGTGGGGGATTTCCAAGTCTGTACAGAAGGGTAGCCACAACACCATTATGCTTTGTATCAAGGAGTTCAGAGCACTCATGATCCAGGAGAGCAGAACCAGCAGTCCACAGACCTGGGGTTTCATGATGACTGTGTAGTGGAGTGGGTGGCAGATGGCCACGAAGCGGTCATAGGCCATCACGGTCAAGAGGAACACGTCCAATGTTGCAAAAAGTATGAAAAAATGCATCTGGATGATGCAGCCTTCATAGGTTATTACTTTGTTCTGTGTCCTTATATTCTTCAACATCTTTGGGATGGTGGTGGAGATAAAGCAGATGTCTACGAAGGACAGGTTGGAGAGGAAGAAGTACATGGGGGTGTGGAGGTGGGAGTCTGAGCTGACAGCCAGGATGATGAGCAGGTTTCCAAACATAGTGATCAGGTACATGGAGAGGAAAAGTCCAAATATGAGGGGCTGCAGTTCTGGTTCATTTGATAATCCCAAGAGAATAAATTCTGAAATTGGTGTCTCATTCCCGGGTTCCATGTGATGCAAATGACTACCTGGAAACAAAAAACAGCATGACTAATTTTTCAAAAATTGGCATTGCAAACATAGGTGAACTCTTAACATTTATATTTTGCATTCAAAAAATATTCATGACTTTATACAGAAATTTCCCCTTCAAGCCAATCTCCTGTGCCGTCTCCGAATAAGAAAGCTTATCTTATAGTCAGCCTTTTCCCCCAGTGGTCAGGTGTTCTACACTTGTAATGAGGGATTTTGTTATGCATTTGAGGGAATACAAATTTAAGACCTACCAAGTTCTGGAGAAAGAGGAGAGGGTGCTGAGAGACAATAGGTCCTGTAGTTCAATGGTGGAGAAAACATATAAGGAAAAAATTTAAAAACTCAAACAAATGATCATATGTTGACAAGTGTTGTGAAGGAAAATAGATCAGACATAAAGAAGAGAGTTGATGAGGGTATTATTTTTTTTTACTGGGTGTTCGGGTAGCCTGGAAAACATTTGATCAGAGACCTCAAGAAAGAGAAAGAAGGAGACATGAGTCTCTCTGGGTAGAAGTGTGTGCTGGTCAGAGGGAACAGCCGTGTTTCACAACAACCAACTCCCTGACTTCCTTCTCTCCCAGTGACTCCCCACTGTGAAACGAGCCCCAAATTCCACAGCTTCAAATCCTAGCCTTGACTCTCTGTGAATGAACCACCACTTCACCCTCGTGCTGCCCTCATGCACGTCAAGCTCATGAATATTAAACATGAATCGCAGCTTCACTTGATGCAGGCTCATCACAGGCTCAAGACTCAGAGCTTATATGTACCTCCTTAGAGAATCAACCACTCTGTTTAGAAGTTTCACCCCTCCCTATCTCTAAGACACCATCTTCTTTTCCAGATTGCCTAGATCATTTCTTTCATGAGTCCTCCCCTTTTTTAAACATTCGTACAGAAAACGAGGAATTTCATTTATAGTCATTTAGATATAGGGTTATCATTGTGAAGTTTTAATTAATTCAGCATCTTTTATTCTCTGCAAGACTGTAAGTGCTTGAGGCGTATGCCAATATCACACATACTCTTCAACCTCTTAGATTTAGTTTAGTTGTGAGCAGTACCTGAATAAATACATACTGCATGAAGGAATGAAAAAAACATGTTCTCATAGAAACGCTAATGACAAGAGAACAAAAAGGACCAGGGAAACACTAATATGGCTTTCAAAGCCATGCTGGAGGAACATTTCCCATATTCTGAGATTCACACCTCTTAGAGGTTCAGACTATGTAGTTTGTAAGAATAAAATAAGGTAGAAAAAATAAAATGCAAAATTAAAATGTCAGAGTGCATCCCATATAGTAAGATTTTCCTGATTCTCTTTGTTCAGATGCCTGTGTTTGTGTATGCCCATACCCATGCACACATGTGTGTTGGATCCCATGTAAAAGGCATGTCTTAGCTGGGACAGAGTCAAAAAAGCTTCTTATCCACTGCAATAAATGCAAGAAGACATTTATAAGAGACCAGTCCCTGCCGAGGGAGAAGCAGTGTAAATAGAGGCCAAGGCAAGAGCCAGGTTGCAGAAGGACCAGACAGCAGTGTGGGGGCTGAAGAGACCTCAGACTCAAGGGACCACACACTGATTTTATATTCTTCCAGTGCCTCACTACAGTGTTGACATGAGGCCCTTGGTCAATTCTTTATTGCATACTTACTCCCGTGTGTTTGTCCACATTTACTTTCATATGGTCCAGTAGTGAAAGAGACTTTCCCTTCTATCACTTTTCTTTCTTTTAAAAGCAGATTTTATTTATTTAACTTTAGTTGTGCTGGGTCTACATTGCTGTGCAGACTTTTCTCTAGATGCAACGAGCAGGGGCTACTCTCTAGTTGTGGTGTGGCTTTCTCACTGCTGTGACTTCTCGTTGCAGAGTCCAGGCTCTAGGGTGTGTGGGCTTGAGGAGTTGCACCTCCGGGGCTCTAGATCACAGGCTCAATAGCTGTGGTGCACAGGCTTAGTTGCTCCACAGCATGTGGGATCTTCCTGGATCAGGGATTGGACCACGTCTCCTACATTGGCAGGCGGATTCTTCACCACTGAGCCAGTAGGTAAGCCCCGTATCATTTTTCTTAAGTGGCATTTTTCTTTGTTATTCCCGGGCTTTGATTTTTGTTGTTGTTCTTGTTGCAAACCCTTTGGTCACACTCTACTTCTGTTTCTGAGACTTGTCCCACCTGTGATAAACTCATAATATACTCTACAAAGTCCTATGAACGCCACAGAACCTATCCCTTCCTTCACGTGATTTGTACCTGATGACACTTTGCAATATATGCGTTTATTTTATTCTGAAATATTTCTCCATTGAAATGTTAGATCCAAATCATCAGAGACCTCACCTGCTTTATACACTCTGGTGCCTTCATAGAGGTGTGAATAGAATTAGAGGAAATAATAGAGCAAAAAAAGAAAAAAACAGTAACACTCAAATGCCAGTATACAAAACAATGTGCATAGATATTATGTAATAGAGAAGCAAATGATTAATCAACCCCCAAATATAGTCAGCCTCCCAGGTAACGAACCTAATGCAAAATTAAGCCTTTTAGCATAATGTGACTCTGTATACTAAATTTAATTTTTTCAAGTGAATACTCAATGTGAGAAAATATTCTATGAAATGTGTGTCTTAAGAACTGTAAGCTTCCAGGTAGTAGCTATTCCATTGATCGGGATCTTCCTTATGAATATAGAACATGCTCAAATATACCTCACCTCAAAAATCAAAAATAAATACATAAAATGTCTTCACTTCACTGCAAACCACTCTTGACCAAATAGTGTATTTTCCTACTCTCTTAACCTGCAAATCTCCTTGGAAATGTTCACATTTTACTGACACCACTATACCTGCCATTTCTTCTTGAGTCTCCCCTAACTAGGTTTTCATCCCCATCACACAATTATTAATAATTCTTGAATTGCTGAATGCAATAGACACTTCTCTTTTTTACATGTTAAATAAATTTATTATAAATTATTAAGACAACCTTGGCTCTGGACCAGAAGTTTGGGCTTTCAGGTGACCTCAAGTAAATGTTCTTGGGTTTCATCCTCTCTGACTTTCTTCTGCTGGGCTTTCAGACTCACCCAGATAGGAAGTCTGAGAGGAAGGTCTCTGTGTGGAAGTCCAAATTCCTCCTGAAGGGTTGATGGTGGAAACTGAAGCTCTGAATCCAGACGAGAAAGAAGGAAAGAATGAAGCATGGGTCTCTGAACCAGGCTTAAGAATCCAAATGCAACACCATGCCCTGTTCAGCTCAAGGTGGAGCTGCTCAGACCCTGCAGCAGCGGAGATATTTATAGCTCTGTGTATTTGCTGTATCTGCTCATTATACGTGTTCAGCACGTTTTCCACTATTACTTCAATCCTCAAACACATCATTTCCTCAGGGGAACTAGTCTGGACAGAATGGAATTTTTTCAGCTGACTGGTCATTCCCAGGAGACCAGGTTAGAAGTCAAGTGTATCTGATTCTTATTACTACTCCATGAATCCTCTTGTATCCCAGAGATCTAACACTGACACTTTTTGCAACCCTGAGTCAAAGTGTCCTCCAAATCTAAGTCTGAGGAACCTGTCTGGACTAGTCTCTTGGGTTTCAAAATCACTATCTTGTGATGGGAATGCAGCTCCTGATATCTCCGGAAAATTATTATTTCCTCTTAAATAAGGAATAGAGCTGTGTTCCTTTGCTATGAAACCATAGGTAAAATAATCCCTGACTTCAAAATGCTTTTGACACATCAATTAGGTGTTTTCTGTTTTAACACAAGTGAAAAGCTTGTGTTCAGTCCTTCAATCATAAAAAACTTGTTAATGATAAGAGATCCACATGGATCTTTTAATGTACCATGGACTGAGCTTAGCATCTTATATCTGTTGTCTCATTTGTTACTTTGCAATAGAACATCTTATGAGGATGTACAATTATGAGTCTTATTCTAAATTTGCAAAATTGTGGTTCAGAAGGGTGAGGTGATTAAATTCATTATCAGGGAAATGCAAATCAAAATCACAATGAGGTACCATCTCACGCCGGTCAGAATGACTGTTATCCAAAAGTCTACAAACAATAAATGCTGGAGAGGGTGTGGAGAAAAGGGAACCCTCTTACACTGTTGGTGGGAATGCAAACTAGTACAGCCACTATGGAGAACAGTGTGGAGATTCCTTTAAAAAATGGAAATAGAACTGCCATATGACCCAGCAATCCCACTGCTGGGCATACACACCGAGGAAATCAGAATCGAAAGAGACATGTGTACCCCAATGTTCACTGCAGCACTGTTTATAATAGCCAGGACATGGAAGCAGCCTAGATGTCTATCAGCAGATGAATGGATAAGAAAGCTGTGGTACATATACACAATAGGATATTACTCAGATATTAAAAAGAATACATTTGAATCAGTTCTAATGAGGTGGATGAAACTGGAGCCTATTATACAGAGTAAAGTAAGTCAGAAAGAAAAACACCAATACAGTATACTAATGCATATATATGGAATTTAGAAAGATGATAACAATAACCTTAAATGCGAGACTGCAAAAGAGACACAGATGTATAGAACAGTCTATTGGACTCTGTGGGAGAAGGTGAGGGTGGGATGATCTGAGAGAATAACATTGAAACATACATATTATCATATGTGAAACAGATCACCAGTCCAGGTTCGATGCATGAGACAGGGTGCTCGGAGCTGGTGCACTGGGATGACCCTGAGGGATGGGGTGGGAGGGAGGTGGGAGGGAGGGTCAGGATGGGGAACACATGTACACTCATGGCTGATTCATGTCAGTGTATGGCAAGAGTCACTACAGTATTGTAAAGTAATTAGCCTCCAATTAAAATAAGTTAAATAAAAAAAACCACAAAGCTATGAAGTGAGTAAGGTGTGTGTGGTGATTAGAACATGAGATGTTTCTAGTTCTCTTGCTCTATCTACATCAGTGGTTCTCAGTCTTTATTCTGTATGAGATAGAAGAAAAGGCCTGATAAAGTGAGTTACTTAAATTACATAGTGAAGGTGCCAAGTAGAGCTTATTCAATATGAGTAATACAACTTCTAACTATTCTTTTAGTAAAATAAAAGAAAAAAGTTGAAATGATATATGTCACTTGAAAAGATACTATTCTCAAGAAATTCACATAGGCTCAAGAAATAAAAGGGAATTTGCAAATATTTCTGATATAAGTTTGGAAGAAAATGTGTGAAAGCAGGAAAATGAAATAAATGGGAAAGCTTAATAAACTGCATTATTTACATATAAACAGAAGTTGAAGTCAAAAAATGTAAAATTAAGGAAGCAATAGAAAAGACAAATTATATATTCACAGTCTTATGGAAGAATGGCAATTTCTGGATCCACTTATTTGCCCCAGAAGAGTTTGTCCTTTTATTGCTCAGTGAATCTTTTCAGAGCCTCCTTTATATCTTTATTCCGTAGACTGTAGATGAAGGGGTTCAGCATCGGGGTGACCACAGTGTACATCACTGAGGCTATTGCACTTGAGTGTGAGTTGTGGGCATCAGCAGGGTTAAGGTACACTCCTAGGATTGTACAGTAAAATAAGCAGACAACCAAGAGGTGAGATGCACAGGTGGAAAATGCTCTGTACTTCCCCTGAGCTGATGCGATTCCTCGTATGGAGGAAACGATCTTAGAGTAGGAGTAAAATATTCCAACGAAAGGACCGCCACTCAGCAGCCCAGCTGCAACATACACCATCACGTCATTAAGAAAGGTGTCAGAACAGGCACTTCGGACCACCTGATTGAGTTCACAGAAAAAGTTGGGGATCTCCAGGACTCTACAGAAGGACAGCCGCAACATCATTAAGATTTGTATCAAGGAATTCAGGGCACTCATCATCCATGACACCAGAACCAGCAGTCCACAGAGCCTGGGGCTCATGATGACTGTGTAGTGCAGGGGGTGACAGATGGCCACAAACCGGTCATAGGCCATCACAGTCAGGAGGAAGTCATCCAACCCTGCAAAGAGTAGTAAAAAGTAAATCTGGTTGATGCAGCCTTCATAGGTGATAACTTGGCTCTGTGTCTGGATGTTCCATAGCATCTTTGGGATGGTGGTAGAGATGAAACAGATGTCTACAAAAGACAGGTTGGAGAGGAAGAAGTACATGGGGGTGTGGAGGTGGGAGTCTGAGCTGACAGCCAGGAAGATGAGCAGATTTCCAAATACAGTGATCAGGTACATGGTAAGGAAAAGTCCAAATATGAGGGGCTGCAGTTCCGGTTCATTTGAAATTCCAAGAAGAAGAAATTCTGAAATATGTGTATCATTCCCTGTTTCCATGTGGTAGAGGGAATAACCTGGAATTAAATCCCCCCAAAAGATATGACCACTTTTCACAAAAATGAGCATTCCTGGCATAGTCAAATGATACAATTTATATTTTGCAGTCATGAAATCAATACCTATAATTTTGGTGTGAAATCTGTCCCCTTCAGGGCATTCCCTGTTCCATCTCTGATTACAAATTCCTGTTCTTTTGCAGCCATTTCCCCAAGAGGTCAGGTATTGCATACTTTTAATGAGATTTCTGTCAATCCTTTGGGGCTCATAAATTGCATACTTACCATCTTCAAGGCAAGAGGTAGAGTGTGCTGAGAGACAAAACTTCCTCTAATTGGATGACGGAGAATAATGTTAGCAAATATAAAATCATATAACATGTTAAATGCTGACAGGTAAAATGAAGAAAAAAGGGGCATAAGGGAGAGAGGCTGGGGTATCATTCTTTGCTGAGTGTTCAGGTAGGCAGGCAAAGTAGGTAACATTTGAACAGAGATCTCAAGGAAGAGAGGCCTGCCTGGTAGAAGGAATGGCCGGTGCAAAGGCCCTGAGAATGAAACTTGTTTCAGGTATTCAGGCTCCAAAGAAGCCAGTTTCCCAAGGGGAAGATATAAGAGGGAGGGTGGTGAGAAAGGGGGCCAGAGGATGCTAAGCAATGAAGTGACCTTCCTGCTGCTACTCAACCTTAAGGTACAGGGAGTGCCCAATTCACAAGTTGTTCTTTGCACCTTATTCATTTTATTTCCAAGGAATCCTGAGCACAGAAATCAATCCACTTTTTGTCTTCATATTTGGTTGACATTCTGTCATCTGTATTTTCAGGGGAACATTTTGGTGTACACCAGTTCATGTACTCTTCCTTTGAGGACTCTCACGGCCTACAGCACACACACACACGTGCACACATGCACACAAGTGCACACACACATACACACGTGCACACACATGCACGCACACACGTGCACACACACGTGCACACACACACAGAGCACTGTGGTGGGGGCTATTCGTCTCTCCATAACTTTTATTTAATCCCATGTCTTTTTTTCCCTGCTAGACTGTGAGAACCTTGACACATGCAGCAATGTTACACACATTCACCACCTTTTCCCTACCTTACTCTGAGCAGATTTAGTGGGGAACTGTAACTAATTTGATATATACTGCATGGACTTGAAAGAACATGGCCTCACAAAAATTGCTGCTAATAAAAGACAATAAGAGACAGAAAAGATGCAGGGAAATACTAAAATAGGTATGGAGAAGAAGCAAGAGGAATGCTTTCATGTTCTCAGATTCAGTCCCATTGGGGGTCTGAACTATGGTTTGCAAAAATTAAATAGAATATAATACATGAAACACACAAAAAGTATCAGAGTGTTATCATGACTAGTAAGGATACACACGAAAGCATTTCTGACCCTCTTTGCTCAGTCATATGCATGGTTAGGTACCTGTCTGTGTGTGTATATGTGTGTTTGTCTGTGTTTGTCTATACAGATGTGCTACTGCGCATGTACAGTTGTGGAGTCACGTCTCAGTCTTTGCAATCAACCCAGGATCGTGTTGTAAAAGGCATATCTTACTCTGGGACTTAGTCAAAATGGCTGGAATCCACTGCAGTAAAGGCAAGACAACTTTTAAAAGGGCGGTTCCTGCTAATGAGGGAAAATAAATATGAATAAAGGGCCCAACAGAGGAGCCAGGTTTCAGATTGAAGAGGCAGCTGTGTGGGAGCTGAAGTCCCTTGGGTTCAAGGGAGCACAGACCACTGGACCTTTATTGCTCCACTTGCTTCATCATGTTATCAGTGTCAGGTCCCTGATCTAATTTTTAATTCTGTACCTACTCCTGTTTATTTACCACACTGGTTTTAATATGGTCCAATAGTGAATGAGGTTGGCCTTTCTCTTATTTTTCTCTGTGGAATTCTTCTTTGTTACTCTTGGGCTGTAAATTTTTATCTCTCTCTCTCTCTTTTTTTTCTTTCGGACATATCCAGTAGGCATCCTTTTTGATACTAGTCCAGGTTCTGTTCCTCATACCTTGTGCAAAGTTCTCCCCAGCTCATACTCTGTAATATACTGCATTTGCCGCAACTATCTGTCTCCATTCTTCAGATGAATTATCCCTGAGGATGTTATGTTATTCATGCATTTATTTTATTGTGTTTTGTTTTCTCTATTATAATATCCAAATGAGCAAGAATCTCCTCTGTTGGGTTTACATTTTTGTTTTCATAAATGTGTGCACATATATGGAAAAAATTGAAAATGAAGTGGAAACAAAACTAGGTTAAATATGGCAGTATCAGAACAAAATTAAGTGAAATATAATTAAAGTCTGGCAGGCAGATTCTTTACCATTGTGCCACCTGAAAAGCCACTAATAAAGTACTTATAAATAAATTAGTCAACCAACAAACAAACATGTCCAAGTCTTGGCTCTGAACTAGTCTCCTGAGATCTCTTGTGACCTCAGGTAAAATTTTTATCTTCCATTCTCTCTGAATCTTACCTGAAGTATCTGTGAGTCCCTAGACCCACCTAGTTAGGTTCTTTGAAAGGAAGTCTTGTGTGGAAGTATGAATTCCTTAAGGATGGTTTATGATGGAGGCTGAAGCTGTGCTCTCAGACAAGACAGCATGAGGAACTAAAGTCTCTTTACAGATGCAGGACTCTGAAAGCAATGAGCATGTCTCCTCTACTCCGGGGTGGCAGAAGTGGAAGGACTGCAGCATGGGAGATATTTATGGATGCCTAGATTTGGTCATTAGGGACAATTCCCTCTTGTTACTCCATCCTTAAGCACATGATTTCACCCAGTGCACTGGTCTAGAGAGAAGTTTCTCATAAGGATTTTCTGTTCCCAAGAGACCAAGTTAAGTCAGGTGAATCCTGTTTATGCTAATCCTTCTCCATGAGCTCTTCTGCCTTCTAGAGTTCCAACCTTCTAGCACTTTACCCCAAGTTTTCCCTTCAACACTGACTTTGGGGTCTTCTGGAGATAAGCCCTATTGTCACATATTTTGGTGACTTGTCTTTCTAGTGCGGGCTCCAAGGGTTGACACATAAAATGTAAGGCACAAACCTATAGTCTTTTAGGAAAAAAATGAAGTGTCCGACTCTTCATGACCCCATGGACTGTAGTCTGCCAGGCTCCTCTGTCCATGGGATTTCCCAGGCAAGAGTACTGGAGTGGGTTGCCATTTCTTTCTCCAGGGGATCTTCCCAGCCCAGGGATCAAACCTGGGTCTCCCGCATTGCAGGCAGATTCTTTATCATCTGAACCACCAGGAAAAGATTCCTGTAAATGTGAAATCTTGTGCATTTGTGGATTACGATGCTGGGGGTGGGGTTTTTGATGAGACCACTTCTCTGCCTCTCTTGCCATTTTGATGTGGTCCTATTATCCTTTGTTGTGGAGCAGATATTCAGCTGGGGCTTCCCTGATAGCTCAGCTGGTAAAGATTCTGCCTGCAACGCAGGAGACATCAGTTTGATTCTGGGCTCAGGAAGATCCCCTAGAAAAGGGATAGGCTACCCAGTCCAGTATTCATGGGCTTCCCTGGTGGCTCAGACGGTAAAGAATCTGCCTGCAATGCAGGAGACCTCGGTTCGATCCCTGTGTTGAGATCTCCTGGAGGAGGGCATGCAACCCACTCTAGTATTCTTGCCTGGAGAATCCACGTGGACAGAGATGCCGGGCAGGCTACAGTCTATGGGATCACAAAGAGTTGGGCAGAACTGAGTGACTAAGCACAGCACAGCAGCACAGATACTCAGCTGGTTTTCAGAGGAAATTGATCCACATGTAGCTGTAGACTTGGCGTGTCCATGGGTTGTGGTGAGTTTAGGACCTTTCTATGTTGCCATCTTGACCTGCCACCCCAACATTTGATATTGGCTCAACAAGACTCATTTTAAGCTTTTGACACCCAAACTATAAAAGCATATATTTGTTTATTTTAAGCAACTTACTTGGCAGTATTTTACAACAGCAATGTGAATCTAATACAGACATTTATTCAATAAAATTTGTTTACAAGAATTGATTTTAAACTTCTCAATTTATTCATTAGCTGGACTTGGGTAAAGGCATTTTATGTGGAAAAGTGTACATAGAAAAAACAATTAAATCAATTTGAAGATTTTCCACCTCATTAGCTGATACAGTGAACTCCTCATTACATAATTGTAAATGTTGGCTGACCAGGATGTCTTGTGATATTATGGTAGAAAAGGAATCCATTATGCAAGTTGAGGTTACCTATTGTGCTTTAAAATTTTGTGTCTATATTTCTACATTCTTCTGCTTCATGATAATTCAAATGTTTAGTCTTTTTTGGGGTCTGTACAGTGTACAGGCTCTTTCTTGTGGTGTGCAAGCTTCTCTAGTTGCTGTGTATGAACTCGAGAGCAAGCAGTCTCTGTAGTTGTTGCTTGTAGATTTCTCTAATTGCAGCATGTGGGCTCTAGTTGTGGTGCATGGGTTTAGTTGCCCCATGGTATGTGGGATCTTACTTCCCTGGCTAGGGATTGAACCCATGTCCCCTGCATTGGAAGGCAGATTCTTAACCATCTGATCACCAGTGAGCTCCCAAAATGTTCATTGTTTTCATTTCTATTTATCTCAGGTTTCCTTTTAACATAGAGGAATTCATAATTGTGTCCACATGTGTATGTGTGTGTGTATGATTGTGTTTATTTGAAAGAAAAATGTATACAAGCACACAGATAATCAGATACAACATTTAGCCTTCGGTGTTTCTTTGGACTGAAAAATGAACTTCTACACGTTTCATTTATTTCTCAGAGCATCCACGTGAAGTTTTGTTTAGTATCCCCACAACACCTTCAGAAATATGCAAACTGAGACTCAAGGAACTGAAATTTCTCATAATTATGTAACAAAGCATTTAAAAATATGCAAACTATCAAATCATACAGAAGTGGAAACATTCAATATGCTCTTTAATTTTTGTATAACTCCTTTATCAAATTGTACACTCTAACTATGCAGTTGTTTGTGTGCAATTATACCCCAATTATTTAGTTTAATTTAAAAAATTCAATGGTGTATGGCTAAGGGTAGGATGTAAGCATAGGTAGCTGGTTCTCATTTAGCAAAGGTAGGAGATATGTCATCTAACAGGGAAGAAAGCCAAGTATTATTTATGGATTTAGGGACAGTGGAACTAAATTTAAGTAATTAGCATGGTAAACTCATTCTTTTCTGTAAATATATGACTAATCTTAACAGAACTATAGTAAATTAAGATAAATTGATTCAAGACAGAAAAGCACCACAGCCTTACTAACATCATGGATGAACCTTAAAAACACAGGATAGAGACTGACAGCTGACTACACACTCATGAGCTACACAAAGAAATCTACTACTCCCCAGCATAAAACTTCATTGGATAGTAAGGATACTATGGTAACCAAATTGACATAGAATGGCTTGTTATGCAGCAATAGCTAACTGATACAATAATCTAAATGAACAGAACTGAGAGCAATTATAATAATCTACAGCATTTTATTTTTGGCATATGTTCTTATATTTGAGGAGAACATCCATGGTCTTTCCATTACCCAGGCTTATTTCAGATAACTATAGTAACAAGTGACTATCTTCTAGGAAACTAGGAGAGGTGGACGGACATGCCTGTTGGTACAGAAAAACTGGTGAATCTGAATCATATGACTGGGCAGGATGTCAACCTCTCTTGTGGATCATCCTCTCATCATGAGGAAGGAAGAGACTCCTGAGTATGAAGGACATGGGAAATGGGGATGAATTGATGTTGCTCACTCACCATCTTCGTGTACTTATGACACCTCAGGAAAGAGGAGATATTTCAGAAAACAACAGAAAGAGTCATGCTAGTAGGTAGCATTAGAAGTTTTCAAGCACAAATAGGACAATAATAATGTGACAAAATGTAAAATACAGCAACCAACCCTGCACCTCAATGAATAAAACCCCTCACTTGTGGGGAGAGATCTTATATGCTTTAATAAATAGATGTACAGTGTGAAAAGGAAACATCGTGCATAGCCACCAAATGTGTGACTTGACATTTTGCTTCCTCCTGGGTCATCTGGATGCTAAGATCATATCAGTTCAACTTATTCCAATTTGTCTTTCCATGTAGATTTCAAGTGGAAGACACATATTTGATAATCAATATTTTGGCCAGTGACTGTGATAAGCATTTGGACACCAAGGTGAATAATTGAATAAAACCAGGGGAGCAATTATAAAACACAACGTGTTTGTAATGTGAGTGTTAGAAACTTAGCTTCTGATTTCTGAGGCATCCACTTCGAAGACAATTATGGCAAATAAATATATTGCCAGCAGCTGTATAACACAGCTACTAGACTTGTATCCAGTGACACCCTCCACGCCCAACCATGAAGTCTCTTTTAGATTTACCCCCTGGATAAAGAGAACTTGTGAACTTGTTTCCCCTTTGTTCAGTCCCTCAGTCGTGTTCAACTTTTTGTGACCCCATGGACTGTAGCCCACCAGGCTCCTCTGTCCATGGGATTCTCCAGGCAAGAATACTGAAGTGGGTTGCATTCCCTTCTCCAGGGGATCTTCCTGACCCAGGGATCAAACCTGGGTCTCCTGCATTGTAGGTAGATTCTTTGCCATCTGAGCCACCAGGGAAAGGCGGATGAGCTCACTTTAATTGTGTGAAAGAGTTGAACGCAGATAAATGGAAATTCTAGAAAATAAATAGAAGGAGTAAGTCCTACTCTTCAACAATATGATCAAAGAATTTGGCTCTAAGGCTTTTAACCCTACAGTCATGGGCATTTCTTGAGCCCAAGGACAATTGCCCGTTTTATAAAAGCAGCCATCCCAATGCTTCTTTTCAGAGCCCTGTTTATGTCTTTGCTCCTCAGGCTGTAGATGAAGGGATTCAGCATGGATGTAACCACAGTGTACATCACTGAGGCAATTGTACTTGAGTGTGAGCTGTGTGTAGCAGCAAAGCTAAGGTACGCTCCTAAGGCTATACAGTAAAATAAGGAGACCACTGAGAGGTGAGATGTACAGGTGGAAAATGCTTTATACTTCCCCTGAGCTGATGAGATTCCACGTATGGCAGGAACTATCTTAGAGTAAGACTACAGGATACCAGTGAGGGAAACACCATCCAAAATGGCAGCTGCAAAACACATCACTATGTCATTGAGATACACGTCAGAACAGGCAAGTCAGACCACCTGATTGAGTTCACAGAAAAAACGGGGGATCTCCAGGATTCTACAGAAGGACAGCCACAACATCAGTAAGGTTAGTTGCAAGGAATTAAGGACACTCATCATCCAGGACACCAGGGCCAGAAATCCACAGAGCTGAGGGTTCATGATGATTGTATAGTTCAGGGGGTGACAGATGGCCATAAAGCAGTCATAGGCCATCACTGTCAGGAGAAAGATGTCCAACCCTGCAAAGAGCATGAAAAAATACATCTGGGTGATGCAGCCTTCATAGGCTACAACTTTGCTCTGGTTCTGGATGTTCTACAGCATCTTTGGGATGGTGGTGGAGGTAAAACAGATGTCTACAAAGAACAGGTTGGAGAGGAGGAAATACATGGGGGTGTGGAGGTGGGAGTCTGGGCTGACAGCCAGGATGATGAGCAGGTTTCCAAACACAGTGATCAGATACACGGAGAGGAAATGTCCAAAATAAGAGAGGCTGGCATTCTGGTTCCTTTGAAATTCCCAGAAGAAGAAATTCTGAAATTCTTGTAGCATTCCCTGGTTCCATGTGGAAGAGGTGACTGCCAGGAGATGAAAAGTAACATGACCCGTTTCTCAGCTATGTGGTTTGTAAGAATAAGATAGAATAGAATTAGAATAGAATAGAATAAGATAGATAGAATAGAATAAAATAAAACACAAAAGAAAATGTCAGAGTGCATCATACACAGTAACGGTTTTGTTGTTGTTGTTGTTCTCTTTGTTGACATGTCTGTATGTGTGTGTTTGCATGTGCATGCAATGTGCATGCATGTGAATTTCTTGCTTGCCTGTGTACATATGTTGGATCACATGTGAAAAGCATGTTGTGCTCTGGGACACAATCCGAAATGTTTTTTATCCATTGCATTAAATGGAAGAATCGTTTTTGAAGAAGATCAGTTTCTGCTGAGGGAAGAGGAATGTGAATAAAGAGTTCAACAGAAGAGGCATGATGCAGAGAGAACAGGCAACAGTGTGTTCAGACTCAAGGGACCACACACTGACTACACTTTTCCCCTCCACTTTCTTAATTACTGTATCCACATCAGACCACTAACTCAATTTTTATGAGTGAGTAAGACTGGTCCTTTTCTCACTTTTCTTATGTGGCATCTTTCTTTGTTATTCTAGGCCTTTCAGTTTTGATCTTCTTTTGACAAATCCAATGGGTCCACACTACCCCTGTTTCAGATTCTCTTCCCAAGTGCAAAGACCTCCCCCAAATATGCTCTATAAAGTCCTACATACCACAAAGACCTACCCTTTCGTTCATTTAATTTATATCTGAGGACGTTTGGTCATACATGAATTTATTTTACTGTAATCTTTCTCCACTAAAATGTTAGACCTAAACGAACAGGGACTTCATGCTTTGTTGACTGTTAATGGGCTTCCCAGGTTGCACAGTGATAAGGAATCCGCCTGCCATGCAGGAGACGCAGGTTTGATCCCTCAGTCAAGAAGATCCCCTGGAGTAGGATATGGCAACCTGATCGAGTATTCTTGCCTGGGAAATTCCATGAACAGTGGAACCTTGTGGGCTACAGTCCATGGGGTTGCAAAGAGTCAGACATGACTGAGAGACTGAACACACGATTTTATGAAGGTGTACATTTATATAAAAAAGAGTTTTTAGAAAATGAAATATGTAAGATAAAAAGAGCAGCAAGGGCTATAAGACCCCGATTAAATATTCAATACAACTTTACTCAGCAAAATCGAATGAAGTAGTAAGATGAACATATGAAAGAAAATCTATAAAATAACAATAGTTGCATTAACACAAGGTTTAAATATAAATGAGATAGGTAAAAACATAAAAAAAGAATAGGAAAGACAATTTTAAAAATAGTTCAGGAAGCAGTAGGTAAAATTTTAATTTCAACCTATATAAACATAAGTAGGGCTCCCCTGGTAGCTCAGCTGGTAAAGAATCCACCTGCAATGTAGGAGACCTGGGTTCAACTCCTGGTTTGGGAAGAACCCCAGGAGAAGGGAACGACTACCCACTCCAGTATTCTGGCCTGGAGAATTCCATGGACTAGATAGTCCATGGGGTCACAAAGAGTCAAAAACGACTGAGTGACTTTCACTTTTTTTTTTCTTAAAGCATAAATAGATTCAACCATCCTTATGAAAAAGAATATTTGAGTGCAGAAGCATGTGCTCCACAAGAGGGCAGAAAATGTTATTCAAAAAACTGATCTAGTCACAGAAAGCAATTGTAGTACTAAGTGAAAATGTGAAATAAGATGGCAATTTATATAAAAGATGGTTTCTTATTTCTAAGAATGTTGAAGAACTTTCTGTGTGTGAAAAACAATGAGAGGGAGGACAAAATGTGACCAGCTGATAATTTTGATCACTCACAGTTTTAAACTCTCACACAACCCAACAAATACATTGTATACTGCATACATACACGATTTAAATGGCAAACATTAATAGGAAGCTTCTTTAAAAAACTGCAATTCTTTGTTTAGAAGAATGCAAACCGTCCCCCCACACCCACCCCGACCCCACTCCGCCTCGCCTTGAATATAGAGACTGGAATAGGGAATCCAGATTAGTTGAACTAGTTATAGCTAAGAGCAGTTTGGGTGAAATAGTGCCACGGAAATGGTGGCTGACACACTTGTGTAGGGAAGGGGAAAAACAGGGAGAAAAAGGCTACATATTTCCCTATTTTCAGCAAGAAGAATTGACAAAGTATTAAAAATATATCTCATTCTCCTGGTCTTCCACATGCTGTAGTGCAATTCCTGGCCTTTCCTTTCTGAGCTGGAGATGAAATAAATTATAAAGAAAATGATATAGCAAAACAAAAAAGAATAAAAACCCTCAGACACCAGTATGTAAAGCAAAACGTGCATATACAATTTGCAATAGAGATAGCAAATGGCTAATAAAAACCCCAAATAAATTCAGCCTCTCAGGTAATGAAATAATTGCAAAGATAAACTGTTTACCATATGCCTGTTTGTATGTTAAATGCATTTTTCTCTAATGAATACTCAGTGTGAAAGAAGATTCAGTGATAATACTTGTCTCAAGAAGTGTAGTTCAGGTAGTAGATACTTCTACTGATCTGAATCTTCCTAATGAATACAGAACAAGCTTAAATACACCCCATCTTAAGAATTAAAAAAAAATCACTTCACTGCAATCCTCTCCTGACCAAATAGTTTATTTTCCTACTCCCCTAAATTGCAACTAAACTTCTTGGAAATCTTCCAATTTTAATGATACCACTAGGCTCCCCATTTTCTCCTAAGTCTCATCCAACTAGATTTTCATTCCCATTACTTAGTTGTCAACAGCAATCCTTGAATTTCTGAATCCAACAGATATTTGTCATTTAAAAATATTTAATAAATTGATTATAAATTAATAAGTCAGACAAGAAGACAAACATGGAATTTTCTCAGCTCTGGGTCAGCTGTTTGTATTCTCAGGTGACCTCAGGTAAATCTTGGGTTTCATTCTCTCCAGCTTTCTCCTCCAGTGTCTGTGGGGCTCTTGGACTCACCTGGATGGAAAGGCAGATTAGAAGATCTCTGTGTGGGAGTTCAAAATTCCTCCCTGGATGGTTGATGGTGGAGGCCGAAGCTATGTCTCCTAACAAGAAAGAAGGGAGAGTGATGCATTGGTCCCTGAGCCAGACTTAGGAATCCAAATGCAAAAAACATTCCTGCTGCAGCTCAAGGTTCAACATGCTTAGATCTTACAGCAGTGGAGATATTTATAGCTCTGTATATGTTCTGTATCTGCTCATTATACCTCTTTATCACATTTTCCATTATTGCTCCAATATTGACTACTTCATTTCCTCAGGGGAACTTGTTTGCACAGAATGGATTTTTTCTCCCCCTGCTGATTCGCTGTTCCCAAGAGACCAGGTTAGACGTCAGGTGTATTCAATTCTTGTTCAGTTCAGTTCAGTTCAGTTCAGTCACTCAGTTGTGTCCTACTCTTTGCGACCCCATGAATCACAGAACGCCAGGCCTCCCTGTCCATCACAAATTCCGAGTTTACTCAAACTCATGCCCATCGAGTCGGTGATGCCATTCAGACATCTCATCCTCTGTTGTCCTCTTCTCCTCCTGCCCCCAATCCCTCCCAGCATCAGGGTCTTTTCCAACGAGTCAACTCTTCGCATGAGGTGGCCAAAGTATTGGAGTTTCAGCTTCAGCATCAGTCCTTCCAATGAACACCCAGGACTGATCCCCTTTAGGATGGACTGGTTGGATCTCCTTGCAGTCCAAGGGACTCTCAAGAGTCTTCTCCAACACCATAGTTCAAAAGCATCAATTTTTCGGCACTCAGCTTTCAATTCTTGTTACTACTCCACTAACTCTCCTATCTCCCAGAGTTCTAACATTGAAAGATTTTACAACCCTCAATATTTCTTTTTTTCTTTTTTTTAACCCTCAATATTTCTTCCAAATCTAAGCCTGAGGAATTTGTCTCAACTAGATCCTTTGGGTCTCAAAAGCTGTAACATAACTGCCTTGCTATGAGAATACAGCACCTGATATATCCAGAAAATTACTCTTTCTTCTTCAATAAGGGAGAAAACTGTGTTCTCTTGCTAAAACACCATTGTGGGGAGGGGGACTTTCCCAGGTGGCTTAGTGGTAACAAATCCACCTGCCAAGCAGAAGATGCAAGTTCTCTACCTGGGTTGGGAAGATTCCCTGTAGAAGGAAATGGCAACCTACTTCAGTATTCTTGCCTGGGAAATCCCATGGACAGAGGAACCTGGTGGGTTACAGTCCATGGGACTGCAAAGAGTCAGGCATGACTCAGCAACTAACACTTTCACTTTCACCCAAACATCTACAATGTACAGGGTAGCACCAAATACAAATAATTGTCATGCCACAAATGCCAATAGTGAGAAGGTGAGAAAGCCTATTCTAGGCCATCACTTCTACACATTGTACATAAGAATCCCCTAGGATTCTAGTCCTAACTCAGATCCTGATTCAACAGGTCCTGGTTGTCCTGAGGTTCTGAATTTTCAATAAGGTTCTGGGTAATGTTGTAATGCATGCAAGTCTTGGCCTGTGGATTATTCTTTGACTAGCAAGGCTGTGGTCCTGTGTTAGAGTCTGGACTAGGTAGTTGTAGGCTCCTTTGCATCAAAAATTGTCTTGGCGTGTAATTTCAAAAGAATGGTTTTCATCATTAAGAGGCTATAATACATTCTGTGTTTCTTTTATTTAAGATCTTTTGTTGTTGTTAAGTTGCTAAGTCATGTCTGACTGTTTTGGGACCCTATGGACTGTAGCCTGCCAGGCTCCTCTGTCCATGGGGTTCTCCTGGCAAGAATACTGGAGTTGATTGCCATTTCCTTCTCCAGGGCATCTTCCTGGCCCAGAAATGGCACCCACATCTCTTATCTCCTGCATTGCAGGTGGATTCTTTACCACTGAGCCACCTGGGAAAACTCTTATGATCCTTAAGTAAATAAGTAAGTAAGTAAGTGTTACCCGCTCAGTCATGTCCAACTCTTTGCGACCCCATGGACTGAAGCCTCTCAGGATCCTCTGTCCATGAGATTCTCCTGGCAAGAATACTGGAGTTGATTGCCATGCCCTCCTCCAGGGACCCTTGTGACTCAGGGATCACACCCACATCTCTTATTTCCTGCATTGGCAGGTGGGTTCTTTACTGCCAGTGCCATCTGGGAAACCCCTTATGGTCCTTCAGTCAGTTCAGTTGATCAGTAGTGTCTTACTGTTTGCGACCCCATGGACTGCAGCACACCAGGCCTCCCTGTCCATCACCAACTCCCGGAGCTTACTCAAACTCATGTCCATTGAGTCGGTGATGCCATCCAACCATCTCATCCTCTGTCTTCGCAGCATCAGGGTCTTTTCCAGTGAGTCACTTCTTTGTATCAGGTGGCCAAAGTATTGGAGTTTCAACTTCAACATCAGTCCTTCCAATAAATATTCAGGACTGATTTCCCTTAGGATGGACCGGTTGGATCTCCTTACAATCGAAGGGACTCTTAAGAGTCTTCTCCAACACCACAGTTCAAAAGCATCAATTCTTCAGAGCTCAGCTTTCTTCACAGTCCAACTCTCACATCCATACATGACTACTGAAAAAATGATAGCCTTGACTAGATGGACCTTTGTAGGTCAAGTAATGTCTCTGCTTTTTAATATACTGTCCAGGTTGGTCATAACTTTCCTCCCAAGGAGTAAGTGTCTTTTAATTTCATGGCTGCAATCACCATCTTCAGTGATTTTGGAGCCCAAGAAAATAAAGTCTGCCACTGTTTCCACTGTTTCTCCATCTATTTGCCATGAAGTGATGGAACCAGATGCCACGATCTTAGTTTTCTGAATGTTGAGCTTTAAGCCAACTTTTTCACTCTCCTCTTTCACTTTCATCAAGAGGCTCTTTAGTTCTTCTCCACTTTCTGCCATTAGGGTGGTGTCAACTGCATATCTGAGGTTATTGATATTTCTCCCAGCAATCTTGATTCCAGCTTGTGCTTCATCCTTCCCAGCGTTTCTCATGATGTACTCTGCATATAAGTTAAATAAGCAGGGTGACAATATACAGCCTTGATGTACTCCTTTTCCTATTTGGAACTAGTCTGTTGTTCCATGTCCAGTTTTAACTGTTGCTTCTTGACCTGCATGCAGATTTCTCAAGAGGCAGGTCAGGTGGTCTGGTATTCCCATCTCTTTCAGAATTTTCCACAGTTTATTGTGATCCACACAGTCAAAGGCTTTGGCATAGTCCATCAAGCAGAAATAGATGTTTTTCTGGAACTCTCTTGCTTTTTCGATGATCCAGCGCATGTCGGCAATTTGATCTCTGGTTCCTCTGCCTTTTCTAAAACCAGCTTGGTCCTTAAGTGACAGCAAATAATAGGCGTATGAAAATTACTTTTGATAATCAGAGTAACGGCCTCCAAATGATGATTACATCCTAATCCCCAGAACCTTTGATTATATTATTTTATGTAGCAAGAGGGGATTAAAGTAGCAGATGGAGGAGGTTGCTAATCAGTGACTTTAAGATAAGAAGATTGACTATGATTATCTGGAAGAGACTAATGGAAACACAATGAACCTCTGACTGTAGAAGATGAAGACAGAAAGTTTGAAATCAGAGAAAGATTTGAAAATGTTACATTGCTGTCTTTGAAGCTGGAGAAATGCCTATGAGTCAAGAAATTCTTGTGGCCACTAGAGGCTAGAAAAGAAAATGGATCAGATTCTCCTCAGAGACGATGCAGGCATGTTGACTTTAGCTCACTGAGATATTCACCTTCTGATCTCCAATTGCAAGAGCACAATATTTATTTTATTTTATTTTTTTAAACAATTTTTAAATTTCAATCCCTATTGTGGTAATTTGTTACAGTAGCCATGAATGTATTAATAAATGTAATACAGACAAATATTCAATAATTTTTTTTAGAAACTGAATTTAAGTTTCTCAACTCATTTTTTGTGATGCCTTATGTTTTGTTAGTTTTATTTAATTCATAGTATATAATAATTACTTTTTGTTTTCCTTTTTGGCTGTGCTGGGTCTTCCTGGGGGCACATAGGCTTTTCTCTAGTTGCAGTGTGCAGAGATTTCCCTTGTTGCAGAGCATGGGCTCTAGAACACATTGACTCAATAGTAGTGGTGTGTAGCTGTCTAGTTGTGGTGTGTGGGATCTTAGTTTTCAGATCAGGGACTGAATCTGTGTCCCCTGTATTGGAAGGCTGATTCTCAGCCACTGAATCACCAGGGAAGTCCCTATATTGTTATTTCTGATTGCAAAAAGTAAGCATGCTTTAAAAAGTATTAAAAAATACGAATAAAATCATTCATCCTACCATTACCAATCGGATAATTACTGTGACAAATTATTTCAGTGTATTTTTATTTGTGTGTTTAAAATTTTTTATTGAAATATGGTTGATTTACAATGTCATATTAGCTTCAGGTATATAAACAATGATTCAAAATTTTATGGATTATGCTCCATTTAAAGTTATTTGATAATATTGGTTGTGAATTCCCATGACTACTTCACTGTGTATCCCAACCCAAGCTGTATGAATGCTCTGGCCCCAACTGCTCCATGCTACAGCCTAGCACAGATCTGGGGCGGCTGTAGCAGGCGAAAAGATGTGTCTGTGGCTTGCATCTGAGAGGATCCAAGGATGCCTACACAGGCAGAGTATTGGACCTCCATAAGCACACAAACCCTTATTGTTTCAGCACTCCCCTTTATTGAGGCAAAGGCCCCAGTGTGTGAAGAAGGAAAACATACACTTGAAGAGAACAGAGCCAGCTCTAGCCTGATCAACAGGCCTTCTGTTCCAGCAACTTGGGAGCAACATGACACCAACAGGATGGTGATGACCACTAAGCAGAGAGGAAGACCCATATCACATGCTACACCAGGCTCTAGCTCTCCCATCACCAAGGTTATAGCAGCCAACAACCCCTATGGAAAGATATGACTGTCATCCATGTCAAATCCAGCCATCCCACCAAAGGTATTAGACATAAGCAATCTACATAGAGACACTGCTAAATAATAATAATAAAAAAACCTTTAAGATTACAATAGGTAACTGTTTCACTGAAATTCGTTACAGACAGAGAGAAAATTAAGTAAAATGAAAATGAGTAGGAACTATTCTCATGAGGGCTTCCCTGGTGGGTCAGTGGTATAGAATCTGCCCGCAATGCAGGAACTCTGAGTTCAATCCTTGGGTAAGAGGATCCCCTGGAGAAGGGAATGGAAACCCATTCCAGTACTCTTGCCTGGAGAATTCCATAGAAAGAGGAGCCTTGCAGGCTACAGTCCATAGGATCGCACAGAGTCACACATGACTGAAGCTACTAAACAGCAGCATTCTCATTTGAAAGAGCAAGAGAAAGCCTCTGTATAAATTAAAGAAATGTAAGTGAAACAGAAATAAATAATATACTAAAGAATTCAAAACATTTGTAATAAAAATATATTGATAATAAACATGAATTAAGGAAAAGAATTAACTTAAACACAGATCAATTTAATAAGGAACTAAAAGTGCCCAGGTGGCACTAGTGGCAAAGAACTCACCAGCCAATGCAGAAGATGTAAGAGATGGGGGTTCAATCCCTGGGAAGATCCCCTAGAGGAGGAAATGGCAACCCACTTCAGTATTCTTGTCTGGAGAACGCCATGGAAGAGGAATCTGGTGAAACTACACTCTGTAGGGTCTCAAAGAGTCAGACATGACTGAAGTGACTTAGCATAAACCCAAAGGTATAAAGCTCTGTATAGTCAAAGCTATGGTTTTTCCAGCAGTCATGTACAGATGTGGGAGTGGGACTGTAAAAAAGGCTGAACACCAAAGAATTGATGCTTTTGAACTGTGGTGCTGGAGAAGAATCTTGTAAGTCCCTTGGACAGCAAGGAGATAAAACCAGTCAAACCTAAAGGAAATCAACCCTAAATAGTCAATGGAAGGACAGATGCTAAAGCTGAAGCTCCAATACTTTGACCACTTGATGCAAAGAACTGACTTATTGGAAAAGACCCTGATGCTGGGAAAGATTTAGGGCAGGAGGAGAAAGGGGCAACAGAGGATGAAATGGTTGGATGGCATCATCAACTCAATGAACATGAGCTTGAGCAAACTCCAGAAGATAGTGAAGGACAGGGAAGCCTGGCATGCTGCAGTCCATGGGGTCACAAAGAGTTGGACATGACTGAGTGACTGAACAACAGCAAAAGTATAAAGAAGACCCAATAAAAAATAGATAATTCAATATCTAAAATAAAAAGCACTCTACATGAAATGAAGGGCATACGCAATGACACAGAAGAACACACAAGTGATTTGGAAGATAGAATAGTGGAGATTATCTAATCATAAGAGCAGACAAAAAGAAATAAAAAAAAACAGTGCAAAATATGAGATCTCTGGGATGATATCAATTGTGTCAACACTTGCATTATAGGGATTGCAAACGAAGAGGGAGAGAAGTGTACTGAAAAGGTCTTTGAAGAAATTATGACTAAAACCTTCCCAAACTTAAGAAAGAAACAGGTATCCAAATATAGGAAGCACAGTGGGTCCCAAAGCAAGATGAGGCCAAACAGACCTATGCTAAGATATATTATAATCAAAATGGGAAAAGATAGATAAAGAGAGAATTTTAAAGGCAGCAAGAGAAAAACAGTCATATATAAGGGAATCCACATATCAACTGATTTATCTGTAGAAACTTTGTAGGCCAGAAGAGAGTGACCTGATACATTGAAAGTACTGAAAGGGATCCTGCAACCTAGGATCTCCTTCCCTGGAAGATCATCATTCAGAATAGAAGCAGAGACAAAGAAGTTCTCAGACAAGCAAAAATGGAAATATTTCATCAATAGGAGACCTACCCTAAAAGAAAAGTTGTAGTCTTCTCTAAATATAAAAGAAATATCTATAGGAAAGGGAAAATTCCACTAGGTAAGGCAAATAAATAGTAAGGATTAAAGATTACTTAAATAACCAGTACATAGATTAAAAGACAAACATATTTAAAAGCAACTATAACTACAATAGACAGCAGAGAGATAAGTATGAATATGTAGAATATGACATACAAACACAGCATGTGGGGTAGAGGAGTATAAAAATGTAAATATTTAGAATATGTTTGAACTTAAATGACTTATCAGCTTATTCAAGTAAATATAATTATGAGTGAAGAAATATGAACTCATGGTAAACACAAATCAAAAACCTATAAGATAAACAAAAATAAAAAAAGGAAGGAACCCAAATACACCACTAAATAAACTCATCAAGTCACAAAGGAGAAACAAAAAGAAGAAATGAACAGAGAAGATCATGAAAACAACTGAAAAACTAGGAATAAAATAGCAGTAAGTACACAGCTATCAATATTTACATACCAATGGACTAAACATTCCAATAAAAAGACATAGGGTGGCTGGTTGGAAAAAAAAGTCCTTCAGTAAGCTGCCTACAAAAACTCACTTCAGGGCTAAAGACACAAACAGACTGAAAGTGAGGGGGATGGAAAAGATAGTTAATGCAAATGCAAACAGCAAGAATGCAGGGGTAGCTCTACTCATGTAAGACAAAATAGAGTTTAAAACAAAGGCTATAATAAACGACAAAGAAGGACATTCTATAATGATGAAGGGATCGTTACAAGATGAGGATATTACAGTTGTTAGCATACACATACCTAATACAGGAGCACCTATATATTTAAAGTAAATACTAACTGACATGAGGGAGAAACTGGCAATAATACAATAATAGCAGAGAATTTTAACACCCCAGTTCCACCAATGGAAAGATCATCCAGATAGAAAATCAATAAGGTATCAGTGGGCCTAAATGGCACAATAGGCCAATTGAACTAAATTGCTATCTAGAGGAAATTACATCCAAACCCAGCAGAGTACACATTCTTTTCAAGTGCAGATGAAATGATCTCTAGGATAGATCACATACTAGGTCACAGGACACCCTCAACCAATTTAAGAGAACAGAAATTACATCAAGCATTTTCCTTGACCACAATTATATAAAACTAGAATATTACAGAAAGCAAACTAAAAAAACTAGATATGGAACAGGTTTTTTATCGCAGCTTCAGGATGAATGGACTCCTGCTTAACCCTTGATTTCAGAATTTTAGTCTCTAGAACTGTGAGGCAATAAATTTTTGTTATTTAAGCCAACTAACTTATGGTACTTTGTCATAACAGCCCCAGAAAAATAATACACCATCTTTAAATATAGTCAAAGTCAAGGCACAGTAAGATACAATGATTACAGAACTAGAAAAATTAAACTAATGTTTAGATATATCCAAGATTGTGAAAAATACCTACCAATGGTTTGATCCTTGCTACTTATGTGAGTCCTACAACAACCCATCATTGAGAGATGGTGCCCTCCTGAGGAGTCTCCCTAGGGCCCCCTTCATGTCCCTGCTCCTCAGACTGTAGATGAAGGGGTTCAGCATGGGGGTGACCGTGGTGTACATCACAGAGGCCACCAGACTTGTCCTAGAGTATGAAGTGACTGCAGAACTGAGGTAGACCCCTAGGCCTGTGCCATAGAACAAGGAGACCACAAAAAGGTGAGATCCACAGGTGGAAAAAGCTTTATACTTGCCCCTGGCTGATGGAATTCTCAGGATGGAGGAGAAAATCTGAGAGTAAGAAAAGAAAATCCCAAAGAGAGGAAATACACCTAGAACAATAGCCACAAAATACACCACTATGTTATTGATGAGGTTGTCAGAACAGGCGAGCTTCAGGACTTCAAGAAGATCACAAAAAAAGTGTGGGATCTTCATGCTTCTGCAGAAAGACAGCCTCAAGATAGTCAAGGTCTCAGGCAGGGAGGCTATGACACTGAGGCACCAGGACCCCAGAGCCAGCAGCCCACAGACCCGGGGGCTCATGATGACCATGTAGCGCAGGGGGTGACAGATGGCCACGAAGCGGTCATAGGCCATCACACTCAGGATTAAATTGTCCAGGCATCCAAATACAAAGAAAAAAAATATCTGGGTGATGCAGCCTCCATAGGTGATAACTTTGCTCTGTGTCTGGATGTTCCATAGCATCTTTGGGATGGTGGTGGAGGTGAAACCGATGTCTGCAAATGACAGGTTGGAGAGAAAGAAGTACATGGGGGTGTGGAGATGGGGGTCTGAGATGATCGCCAGGATGACGGCCAGGTTCCCAGCAAATGTGACCAGGTACAAGGACAGAAACAGCCCAAAGAAGAGAGGCTGCAGGTCTGGGTCCTCTGTGAATCCCACGAGGAGAAAGGTTCTTGTTTGGTTTATTTCCATGCGGCTGCTGGGTTTGTTCAGAATCAGCTGAAAAGAAACACAGAATTCACTCCAGATAATAATTACCCTGAATGACAGGAATATCCTTAATCCAAACCCAGGGAGATGTCCATTCATTTGGGGCTAAAAATTTGATCTCTTTGGTAGCAAATTGTGGTTGCCATTGCTACTTGGAAAATCTGTTCCTAGGTTCAATAGCTCTCTCTGAATAAAAAGTATTTGGTAGAAATAAGGGGAGAAAATATCAATAATTGGACCATAAGTTGAAAAATTATAAATGAGAATATGCTATGGAGAAAGGATATAAAAAATAATCTATTTGACTGATAAAAACTAATATATTTAATCTATGAAGTCCTAAGTATAAATCATAGAAAGATTAATGTATAAATTTAGAAAAAGTCATAGGATATTAAAGGTTCATAAAAGAAAGTGTAAAAAGGCAACAAATGTTAGACAAAAATTCTTTCTACTATTAATCTATGAGGGATACTGTCTTCATTGCTAGAATTAATGTCTCTTCAAAAAAGATTAAGAAGGCAAAATTCCATCATGTGGAAAGAAAAATAAAATTTCAAACACTTGCTATGAGAGGATAGTTGACCTGCTTTTCTGGCCTTGAGAAACTAAATCAGCATACAGAACTTTTATAATTAGACACATACTTGTACAAACCCAAGGGGAAATGATCTATAACAAGATACAGTAAATCATGGACAGAAATCATCTTTGAGTGGCAACAAAAGTCTGGATTTTTAGATTCATTTTATCCTACTATTTCTTTCAAAAATAGTCACATAGGTACTCTATTCCAAGAGTGAAAAACATTTTAAAATTTGAAGATGCAGTTAAGTTTTACAAAATAAAACTAACTAAAGCAGAAAATTAAGCTAAAAGCAGAGCTAATAAATGAAGAAAATTTACAACAAAATGAAGAAAAATTTTACAACCAAGAAATTAATTCCAGTGCTAATTCTCTGACAAAAGTCAAATAGAGAAAATCAGATGCTGAATGAAAGCAATAAGAAAAAGAACAGAAATGCCTAAAATTAAGAAAGAGAAAAACATATAGAAGAAACATATAGAAGACACATGTAGAAGAAAAAACTTTGCAAGATGATATTACTTATAAATCCTCATTAAAAATTGAAAATCTCTAAGAAATAAATTTATTGATTGGTTAATTCAGCATGTAGGATAACAGATCAATAATTAGAACACCATCAAACCTTACCTTCAAAATTACCATGGGGAAAAAAAAATTGCCATGGAAACATGTAAGAGAAACATTAAAAGAATTCTTTAAGTATTAAAGAAGAAAAGAAAGTTTACCATCACTAATACTGTTTACTAACACCCTTGAGATATGAAATTATTGTTTGAAGATTATAGATTGGTTTCTAATAATGAATTGAAAGCTGAAAACCTCTTTCACTGAATATGACTTTAATAAGGCAATTGATATAACACAAATTTATAAAAACCAATAGATATGTTGAGTTGCAGACGCTGATATATTGTAATGTTTTACAAAAATCACTCCTATCTAGTTCCAAAACATTATCATCATTATGGAAATCTCTGTAGTACCTGTGTAACTTTTCTGTGAAACTCAAATTATCCAAAAATGAAAATTGGCAGAAAAAATGAGTGTGAGAGGAAAAAAGAAGTAGCATTCATAATTACAGTTAAATGTCTTAAAAACAGATTACGATCATTTCAAATAGTAACAAAAGTAGAAATCTGGAACAGGAACTGGAAATCACAAACATACAGTAAATGAGAATGATAAATTTATTATAAAAGCTAAAAATTATTGAGGACTACCAAATGTCAAGCACCTGAGCTATGTTAATAGCCTAAGCTCATTTTATCATCATCACAATTGGTGTGTTCCTGCTAAGTCACTTCAATCGTGTGTGACTCACTGCCACCGCATGGACTGTAGGCCACCAGGCTTCTCTGTCCCTGTGACCCCATGGACTGCAGGCCGCCAGGCTCCTCTGTCCCTGTGACCCCATGGACCGCAGGCCGCCAGGCTCCTCTGTCCCTGTGACCCCATGGACCGCAGGCCGCCAGGCTCCTCTGTCCCTGTGACCCCATGGACCGCAGGCCGCCAGGCTCCTCTGTCCCTGTGACCCCATGGACTGTAGCCCACCAGGCTCCTCTGTCCACAGGATTCTCCCTGTAGGAATAATGGAGCTGATGGGCATTTCCTCCCCTGGGGCATCTTCTCAACCCAGGGATCAAAACCACGGTCTCCTGTGGCTCCTGCATTGCTGGTGGATTCTTTACTGCTGAGTCACTGGGGATGCCCCGTATTGAGGTATAGTTAACAAATAACATTATATGAGCTTCAGGTGTATGGCATAATGATTTGATATGTGTATATACTGCAAACGGATGGCCATAATAAGTATAATTAACAAGTATTTCCATATATAATTATGACTTTTTTTTCTTGTGATAAGAACTTCTAAGATCTAGTCTCGTAGGAACTTCCAAATATACTATTCAGTATTATTAACTATAGTCACCATGCTGTACATTATAGTCCCATGATTTATTTATTTTACACCTGGAAATCTGTATCTTTTGACCTCCTTAACCCATTCCACCCACTGTCTCAGGCCGACACTGAACTTCACTACATTTTTAGAATAATGAATATGTGTTTACAGTAATGCAGTGATAATGATTAGTATGCATAGATGATCACAAAGTGTTAGGGCCAATTTAGGAACTTAAAATGCATTATCTCCTGGGCTTTCCTGGTGGCTCTGTGGTAAAGAATCTGCCTGCCAGTGGAGGCGACACATGTTCGATCTCTGATTAGGGAAGATCCCACATGCTTAGGAGCAATTAAGCCCCTGTGCCGCAACTACTGAGCCTGTGCTCTAGAGCCCTGGAGCCACAACTACTGAAGCCTGAGTGCCCTAAATCCTGTGCTCCACAACAAGGGAAGTCACAGCAGCGAGAAGTCGTGCACCATGACTAGACAGTAGCCCACACATGCTATAACTAGAGAAAAGCAGCAGTGGACCTAACACAGACAAAAATAAACAAATGCAAACTTTAAAAATGCATTTTCTCCTTTCACTTAATCATCTTAATGTTATGAAGTGGATAGTACTATGATCCCCATTTTACAAAATTTAAAATTGAGACCCAGAATCATTAACTAACTTAATGAGAGAAGATGCATAAACAGATTTGCAAGTGTTAACTATATGGAATCCCAGGGAATATTTCTTTTTTGAACGAATGAATGCATGAAATTTGATAGACGAAAGGACAGAGGTGCATCTTTGATAGAGGAGAATATAGGAACCTGCAACAGCTCCTTAAAAATGCCTAAGATAGCTGGATAAGAACCTCTGGAGACATTTTGGCAGCGTTCATTTTGGCATCAGTTCCCATTAGAATGGGAAGATATTCTCAGAATTGGGTTTCAGAAGAGAGGAGGAAGCTGAGAGAGATTGAAAGAGACTCAGGACGTGAATTGTGTAGAATGTTTTAGCAAATGGACTCTTACCATTGTGTTATCCTCATTTGTGCCACCCATGTTAATACTCTGAGACTTCCGCCTGTGTCTGTACCTGTTTCCCACGGCACACACTCTAAAACCCTCAGTGGGTCTCTAGTTCCCTCGGTCCTTTCTTTCCTGGGTGATAGATGGTCAACTCAGCTCCAAGGAAGTGCAGGGAGGTGACGTCAGGCATCCGTTCTCTGAAAGGGCACAGCTGAACTTCCTCCTTCCTGGGACTGTGGAGCTGTAGTTAGAGGAGAAAGGGGGGGATATTTACCATTTCCGGAGCTTCAGAGGTGAATTCTCACAACTGCTCATTAAGTTAATTGTTCCATGTCCCCTATTGCAGGAGAAATTTGGTTCCTATGAGTGAGGAAGCTAGAACAGAAAGGAGCTTCTTTTCTGCTAGGTTTGCACCCATGGGAGCATCTTGGCTTTGAGATATGCATACTCCTCCCCATGCACCTTAGTCATGATGCTCTTTTCTCTATAGGTCTTATCTCCAGGGTCCTTTCCCATGAGTATTTCCTCAACATTTCAGTTGAAATCTCTTTGACTATCAAAGACATGCTGGCAAATGGTTAATGACCACATGAGTCCCAAGCACCTGGACTTGGAGTTGTCAACAAAGGACTGGGGCATACCCGACTCCCAACAAAACCATTTCTAATGACTTCTGTTCACACTCCTCAAGGTGCAATCCACAGAAGTTTCCAGGCATGTGATGAGAGAAGTATGGTAAGGTAAGAGGTGGATGTCTGGCTGTATAGGCAGGACTCTGCAGATATCCATAGCTTTACAAGGTCAAAACAAGTCCATTAGACTTGATATTCCAATCCAGAGGATAACGTCATCTTTATTAATTGATAAGGTACTGTTTTTAAAGTCATAATCAACATTATCAAAGCATTTTTAGAAAATAAGAACAGGCCATCACTTAGGGTGCTTAGGTATGATCTTACATGTCTGTCAGATTTTATTTCCTTTTCTCCATTCATGAGGGAAGTGCTGTTTTCTATTTTGCTCATGGTGGATCTGAATCCCCAAGATTTTATTTTTTTTCCATTTAGTTTTATTAGTTGGAGGCTAATTACTTTACAATATTGTAGTGGTTTTTGCCATACATTGATATGAATCAGCCATGGATTTACATGGATGAACATGTGTTCATGGTTCCTGAACCCCCCTCCCACCTCCCTCCCCATCCCATCCCTCTGGGTCATCCCCGTGTACCAGCCCTGAGCACTGGTCTCATGCATCCAACCTGGACTGGTGATCTGTTTCACACTTGATAATACATATGTTTCAATGCTATCCTCTCAGATCATCCCACCCTTGCCTTGTCCCATAGAGTCCAAAAGTCTCTTCTATACATCTGTATCTCTTTTTCTGTCTTGCATATAGGGTTATCGTTACCATCTTTGAATCCCCAAGTTTTATAATCACTGGGTACTTCCTATACTTGAAACATTTTTTCATCTATTTTCTCCCATAACCTGGCTTCCACTTTTAATATCAACTAACTTGTACCTGTTAATATCACTAATAATCTACTAGTAGCCTCATCTAATGATCATCCATTTAATTATCTTCTGATATTTTACATTTCAACATTTCTTCCTTGAAACTCTTTATACCTTCGATTTCAATTCCTATTCTCTCTGTCCTCCCATCTTTCCAAACTTTTCTGCTTTTACAGGAAACTCTAATGTCCTAACACTCCACAAAAACATGGAAAATACTGGGGAAAATGGTATCAACTTCATGAATATGAAAAACTACTGATGGTTCAGAGCAAAGTAGTGAACACTTTAGAAAAAGGCAACTGGAATCAGATTAGTAAGCTTTTTGATAATTTAGCTTATTATGTCTCCAACATCCCCATCTTGGCAGTGGCAGTGTTGCAGATGGCACCACAGTCCCTGTGTGGATTCTCAGTGATGGAGAGCAAAAAGATGTTGTTTTCTGTTTTGACCTTTCTTTTGACTCCTCAAAGGATTCGCAAAATTTACTTCGAACAAAGAGATTCCAAGTTACTTTGCTTAACTTGGAATTTATCTCAAGGTGGGAAAGCAGCTATGCGGAATGTGATTGTTGAGCATATTTAAGGACAGATGAGTTACCTGCTGGTGTCTGGGGCAGAGGATATGAAATGGGGCAAACAGTAGGCGCACTGAAATTTCTGGGAGGAAAGACTGGAGAGGGAGATGCTTTGGAAGTATGACCACGAAAGTATTCACATATTCTTTAGAATTTAAAAGACTAGGCAGAAAGCCTGTTCAGAAAAAAAGCCCTAATTTCTCACCTCTGACTGATAGTCAAGGCTCTGGGCAAGCAGCATGTGAAGACAAAGGTAAATAATTATTAAATGTTCAGCAGAGTATTAAAAGAAGTCCAAGTGTACACAGGCATGTGCACGTGTACACATACACACACACACAGCCAAACAATAAAGTTTGAGAAAGTTTATTTGGATCCAAAGTTTAGGAAATCTATCACTAGCTGATCATTAAGATAACAGAACAGAGACTTCAGTGATCCCATATAGCAAAAAAATATAGTCTATGAAATTTAGTTTATAAAAATCATTAAGCAAACAAACAAATACAGTCTATAATACAACAACAATATAACTCAAGGAGGAGGTACATAGCTGATTTCTGAAATTGTGACAATTTAATATTCACAATATTTAGTTTTCAACAATAAGGAGAATAAATATGATGCATGCAGAGAAATGAGAAAGTATGATTCTTTCACAAGAGCAAATAAAATAGTAGAATTTGAGACTCTGGGCTTGTCAGAAAAAGGATATAACTGTCTTGAATACACTCTGAGAGCTAAAGAGAGCCATGTACAAAGAATTAAAAGAAACCAGGAGGATGCAACAACTTATGTATAAAGGGAGTCCCAGAAGAGCAGTTGAGGGAAAGTGGCAGAACAAATGTTTAAAAAAATAATGACTGAAAAGTTCCCAGAGTTGATGAAAGACACAAATCAATGTGTTCAGGAAGCTCAAAAAACTCCAAGCAGGATAAACTTAAAGAGATCTATCCTGAGACATATTGTAATCAAATTGACAAAAGAGAAAGACAGAGAGGACCTTGAAAGCAGCAAAAGAGAAGTGACTTCTCACAGAAGAAGTGTATTAGTAAGATTAACAGTAAGATTAGCTTCTAATGGGAAGTATGAGACTTAGAAGGTAATGGGATGCCATATTTAAAGTTCTGGGGGAAAAGCTTTTAAGCAGCAAAACTATATCCAGCAAAACTATCCTTCAAAAATGAAGGATATTATCTATTAACAAATTAAGCCATGCTACAACTTGCATGAAAAGGCAAAATATTATGAAAGTGAAGGATATTCAACACAAAGACCATGTATTGTATGATTCCTTGTATATAAACTGCATATAACATATAGATACATAGAGACATACATGGAACACTTTTTCTGGGACTAGAAAAGGAAGTAATGGGGAGCAACTGTTCTTATAATGTATAAATGATTTTATGTTGAAATGATGAAAATGTTTTAGAACTAGATTGAGGTATTAGTTGTGCAATACTCTGAATGCTCTAAATGATACTGAACTGTTTGTCTTAAAATGGTTAATTTTGTTATGTGAATTTCAACTCAAATTATTTTTTAAAGAAGGAGAAATTTAGACATTCCCAGATTAACAAGTTGAAGTTTGTTTTGGGTAGATATACTGCCGGGGTCCAGCCTTGGCAGGATCCAGGGGGTACCCTCAGGATGAAAACGGCGTCGGTGAGAGAGAGAGAGAAGACACGTGAGACCATCCTTGATAGGGCCAAGTCTGCGAGGGAGAGAGAGAGAAAGAGAGAGAGAGAGAGAGAGAGAGAGAGAGAATGACCAGACGGGGGTGTTTGCAGGGTCTGGCAGAGTCTGGCAATGCTTTATTTTTTACCGTGGGTTTTATACCCTAAATTTGTACATTTCTAAGAGGAAGATAGTTTAACATTACATCAGCTTGTTCTTCACGAAACCAGGGTGTTTTCTGCATACTTCTTTGTTTATGAGGGTCTTGTACATTATCTTCTGGCTTTGGGGCCTATTGACATTTTATGACCTAGGTGAATGCAAAGCTGTTTTCCGTAATCTATTCTTTAATGAACACAAAGGTCAGTCCTTTTGCAGAAGTTATCAGTTAAATTTATCTAAAAGGTTTACCACACAAAGACTCTGCAGCTCCAGTGAGGCAGCCCCTGTTTAGCATTCCTGGTTAAAATCAACAATTTTAAACTCTTATTTTTCTAAATCTTTAACTATAACCACTTTTAGAATAATATTTTTATGTTCTCTAATAGGGCTTCCTCACCCCTGAAGGGGTCTGTGTCTCTTAGGGCCTTTATGTGATCAGGTTCTTTATGCTGTTTTATGATTAGGGTATTATAAGCAATCATGCATATTAGTACCAAGGCATAAACGCATTTGCCAAACAAACTAAAATACCAGCAAAGGAGTTTAAATTAAAACACTCCTTTCACCCTGGATAATCTCATAAAATACCACAACCCGGGAAACTTATTGATTAAAGTTCTAAACTGATACTTACTTGGAAAGAGGTGGGGAAGGTCTTCTGCCTGTGTCACAGAAATTAGGGAGTAGTCTATTGAAGCAAGCATCAGAAAGACAGATATCAACTTTAAGGTGAGCGCTGGGGGCGACTTTTCAGAATCCCTGAAAACCTGATCCGCCTTGCCCGTCAGGTCTTCTCCTCATGACCTTGTCATGGGTGGGATCTCGTGTGCTGGCTCCCGGCAATATACCCTCTACATAATGCTTTGTGATCAACACAGTCAAAGGCTTTAGTGTAGTCAATGAAGCAGATGTTTTTCTGGAATTCCCTTGATTTTTCTATGATCCAACAGATGTTGGCAATTTCATCTCTGGTTCCTCTGCCTTTTCTAAATCCAGCTTGTACATCTGAAAGTTCTTGGTTCAGGCATTGTTGAAGCCTAGCTTGAAGGATTTTGAGCATTATCTTGCTAACATGTGAAATGAGTTTAATTGTGCGATAGTTTGAACACTCTTTGGCATCGCCCTTCTTTGGTATTGGAATGCAAACTGACCTTTTCCAATCCTGTGGACACTGTTGAGTTTTCCAAATTTGCTGGCATATTGAGTGCAGCACTTTGACAGCATCATATTTTAGGATTGAACCAGATGTCCTGTGTTTAGTTGCTCAGTTGTGTCTGACTCTTTGTGACCCCGTTGACTGTAGCCCACAAGCCTCCTCTGTCCATGGGGCTTCTTCAGGCAAGAATACTGGAGTGATTTGCCATGTCCTTCTCCAGGGGATCTTCCCAACCCAGAGATTAAATACACACTGCAGGCAGATTCTTTACTGTTCTGAGCCACCAGAAAGCCCTGAATCAGATGCATATCTGTTAATTGGAGCCACTAAATTAATGTTAATAAAGGAAATTGTTCTCTATCTAAGGCAGTGCAGTAGGTGTTTACTCAGGATTCTGAAAGCTCTTGTTACTCAGATGGGATTTGCCCTTTCACTCTGGCTGTTGTACCCGGATCGCAGAATCCCACCAAACACCACAGGAGCCGCGGATCGATGCAAAAACAGTGAGGAACTTTATTACAAGCTCGAGCAGGGACTCTCTTCACACAAAAGCGAAGGAGCTCCCAGTGAAAGCGGAGAATCATTTTTATACTGTATAGCAGGGGACGCGGGAAGGGAAGCTTAAGGGGATTGGTTAATTCATACTGTGCAGCAGGGGAAGCGGGAAGGGAAGCTTAAGGGGATTGGTTAATTTTTCAACTAAGGGTGTCTTGTTAGCTACTGATTGGTGGGTTAGAGTAAGGGGAGGAGGGACTTTCCTGTCCTCCCCTGATTGGCTCGTTGAGTTTCTTTCTCTTTAAATTTCGTTTTCTCTCCTCGGGAGGGGGTTTTACTCAAAATGGCGGTGCTATGGAGTCGTTTGGGTTTCACATTTCACATGGCCAAGGTTGGCTGCTGAATTTTTTCCCCAAATACCTTGATACCCAAGACATAATACTGCCTCAGTTTTACCACAGTGTGTGTATTATCATATGTCATGTCTCGATCCTAAGTTAAGAAATACTTCAAAAACCTTAAAAGTGTTTTTCAATTCCTTGAAGTAATTTGCTGGAGACAGTGCTCTCTTCATCACACAGTGTGACTGTTTTACAACAGTTGTGAAGATCAATGTCCTTTTGGACAAGATCCTCCTGCTTCTATCAAGCAATCGTTTATTTTAATGTTTTGGATACTGTTAGTCTTGTGATTGCTCATTATAGATTGGTTATGCAACTTTTCCATTCCCCTCTTCCCTCTTGACAGAGCCTGATTATATCTGGGAGTGCTAAGATGCCCAGCAAAGATACCATGTTTTCCACATCCTTTTCAATCATGGACAGTACTGGATATTATGTTAAGTTACTGGGTGGGAATATTGAAATGCTCTATAGAAGCCTTTTCCATTTCTATCTGGAATTTGCACAAGATGATAAGACTCTTGGAGCTGACATACCTTGGAAAACTCCACACTGTAGATGCGAGAACAGAGAGATAGAACGAACCTTGAGACATTGCTTATGTCCTTCTTTTATGAGGGAGATAAATTAACCCTTAATTGTAAGTAAACAATATACTTTTTGTGTGTGTGTGTAACATAACTATCCTTTCAGGAAAGTGAGATGAAAATTACTTGGGATAGTATATATTATTTGAGAAGAAATTATTCTTAAGAAATCCTTGCTGTTCTATGAAAGAAACAAAAATATCCAAATATTTCAGATCAAAAGTTGGGAAAAATTTTGTGGCATAGGACAAAGGATAAATGGGAAAACTTTATCAGACTCAGGAAGTGAATTACAAAGTGAGTTACTTAAATTGTATAAAGAGGTGGAGACAAAGAAATGGACATTCATGGAAATCAATAGAAGGAACAAGGTCTACGTCCACAATGTGATCAAGGAAAAGCAGTTCCTGGCTCGGCTGCTCTTTGTCCTGCAGTCAAGGGCACTTCTTGAGACTCAGGAAAGTCATCCTGGTTAGAGCTGCTGTCCCATAAATGCTTTCAGAGCTCTCATTGTGTCTTTATTCCGCAGACTGTAGATGAAAGGGTTCAGCATGGGTGTGACCACAGTGTACATCACTGAGGCTGCTGCACTTGAGTGGGAGCTGTGGGTACCAGCAGAGCTAAGGTACACTCCTAGGCTTGTACAATAAAACAGGGAAACGACCAAGAGGTGAGATGCGCAGGTAGAAAATGCCTTATACTTCTCCTGAGCTGATGCTATTCTACATATGGAGGAAATTATCTTCGAATAAGAGTAAAGGATTCCAGCCAGGGGACCAATGGCCAGAAGCAGTGATGTAAAATATATCATCATGTTGTTAAGAAGGGTGTCAGAACACGCAAGTTGGATGACCTGATTGAGTTCACAGAAAAATTGGGGTATTTCTAAGTCTTCACAGAAGGTCAGATCCAAAACTATTAAACTTTGTAGCAAAGAGTTCAGGACACTCAGGATCCAGGACACCAGAACCAGCAGTGCACAGAGCCGGGGATTCATGATGACCGTGTAGTGCAGGGGGTGGCAGATGGCCACAAAGCGGTCATAGGCCATTACAGTCAGGAGTAAGTCGTCCAACACTGCAAAGAGTACAAAAAAATACATCTGTGTGATGCAGCCTTCGTAAGTTATAACTTTGCTCTTGCTCTGGATGTTCCATAGCATCTTTGGGATGGTGGTGGAGGTGAAACAGATGTCTGCAAAGGACAGGTTGGAGAGGAAGAAGTACATGGGGGTGTGGAGATGGGGGTCTGAGTTGACAGCCAGGATAATGAGCAGGTTCCCCAATACAGAGATCAAGTACATGGAGAGGAAAAGACCAAATATGAGAGACTGCAGTGCTGGTGCATCTGAGAATCCCAGAAGAAAAAATTCTGAAATTCGTGTATCGTTCTGTGGTTCCATGTGCTGGAGGTGACTACCAGAAAAATTTAAAAAGATTAATTTTCACATAAGCAAGACTTAATAACCTAGGATTAATGCTATGTTTATATTGTAGAGCCAATACATTAATTTCTGTATTTGGTGGCTTGCCTTGTCCCTATTAAGGGCATCCTTATTCCATTTTTATAGAAATTCATTTCCCACTGTCAGCCTGATATTCAAGTGTAATGTATACTACTGTTTTTGAGAATATCTTTCATGCATTTGAGGAATATATATTGACTACAGACCATGTTCCAGGCATAGCCAGAGCATAGGGATGTTTAAAAATAAGTCTTTACAATCTAAAGACTAATGGCAGTGAGAAAATACAATCAAACAAAAATAATAACAATGTAACATGTCTAATAGCACAGATGCAATGAAGAAAAGGAAAGCATGTATAAAGAAAGAGTGGATAGAATGTGTTATTTTTATTGGGAGTTCAACCAAGACATGCCAATAAGGTAGCACTTTAACAGACACCTTAAAGAAGAACTAGAAAGAAAGAGAGAAAGAAAGAAAGAGAGAGAGAAGGTTACCTGAGGAAGTATGTGCCTGGCAGAAGGAGCAGTCAGTGCAAAGGCCCTGGGGAAGAAGTGTACTTCAGAAACTCAAGGCCCAGAATGAGCCAGTGTGTGGTGGGGAATGAATAAGCCATAGAGTGATGAGAGATGATGTTAGCAGATGTTGAGGAGAGAGCAAACCTGCCTGCTGCTGCTCAGGCTTTAAGACACAGGGAGCCCATTGTCCACACTATGTAAATCTTGCACTTTATTAATCTCATTGCAAAGGCATCCGGTGAATTGAAAATGATCCCTTCCTTAGCACTTCATAGAATTGAGTTACGGTCCCTGTATTATGAGTTACTTTAGAATCTATCATTCCAAGTACCCTTACCCTGAGGACTGCTCTCAGTTCACAAGGCATGCACACACACACACAGACACACACTCACACAACATTCCCAGGCCTCCTAGTCAATGTTGTTTCCATGTTCCTTCACTCCCTCTCACACTGTTTCACTGCCTAGGCTCCGAGGAGATACAACTCTAGCTGTCCAGATCAAATATCCTTTCTCTAGAGAATTTAGAAATGGTACCCAGAAATTCTTAAGTCTCCCATGGACAAATAGACTTGGGTTCCATATTGGTATGTCCATTTTTTTGCTTTGTACTTAAATAAACATAAACAATCTGTCCATAAACATAGAGAGAGAGGACTGAAATGGACTCAAGAAAGAAAATATCTAATAAACTCAGGTGGTCCTTGAGAGACTTTGAGGCAGATAAAGCTTCTTTGGTTTTTGGCAGCCTGATTAACCCAATTTGATGCCAAGCAAAAATAATAATAATAAAATTGCTTAAAAAATAAAAGTGGTAATAAATTTATGATGTGAAACACTTTAAAGATTGAATGCCCCTAAATAAATTAATTTAAAAAATAAAATAAAATAAAAACAAAACAAAAAACAAAGATTGACTGCCCCTAGTGAAAACTGACCAGAGAAAATAAAACAGTAATTCACAAAAGGAAATATACAAAATAAAATATGCCTTGACTGTTAATATCAAACAGAAGGAGACTTGTTTTCCTGGGACTGTCCTGTATTTGACCAGTTGGTTTTTATGTGATTGGATAGATTAGCGAAGCCCCTTTCTCAGTTTTCTTATGTGGCATCTCTCCTTTGTTTTTCTTCTACTATGGGTTTTGATCTCATTCTGTTAAGTCCAGTGGGCATATTTTAATATCAACCTTTATCCAACCTGCAAAGACCTGCAAAGACCTCCCAGACAGTAGCCTGTAAAATTCTATACATACCATGACAATTCCATCCTTTCAATAACTGAATAACTTTATATGATTTAAGCCTGAGCACATTGTGACAGATACATTTATTCCATTGTACTCTGACTTCTCATTATAATGCAAGATCCAAGCAAGCAGGATTTCACCTGTTTTGTTCACTTTCCTATTTCCAAACGTATGCAAATATATGTGCTGTGTTCAGTTGCTCAGTCTGACTCTTTGCGACCCTGTGGACTGGAACCCACTGGGCTCTTCTGTCCATGGGATTTTTCTGGCAAGATTGCTGGAGTGGGTTGCCGTTTCCTTCTCCAGGGGATCTCCCGATCCAGGGATCAAACCCGTGTCTCTCATGTCTCCTGCACTGCAGACAGATTCTTTACCACTGAGCCACTGGGGAAGCCATGCAAAAATATGTGCACCTACAAATTTAAATAAACGTGAAGTTATATGAAGTAAAAAGAATGATAGGGAGGATGAACCAGGTTATACACAGTAGTTTCAAAAGAACTATATTTAACACAATTAAAAGATGTATCAAAAGCTAACTGCAATGAGATATAAAATAATTTGATGACTTCAACATGGATTGATACTTAAGTTAAAAAACACATAGACATAAAAGAATATGATATATAATGTTCCTAGAAATTTTGGCACTTAGCAGGTGTTTATTTATTATTTCCTGAATGAATCAATAAATTAGGTCTCAGTATGTAAGTGTATTTAGTATGTCAAGGTCGTATTTCAATAGGTTTGAAAAGGTTGGATTGTTGAATGAAATCTGGCAGAACAGATATCTAATTGGGAGAAAATTAAGTTGATTCCCAGCCTCGGTCCTACTGCAATGAATCAGAGGGATTATATACTCACTGTAAGAGTAAGCAATACCTTCAGGTGAACATTTAGAAAACCACACATAAAATCTACAGGAAGGCCAAATATCTTATTTTTTTTCCTTTTGAATTTGTATTTTATATTAGCATATAGCCTATTAAAATGTTGCAATAGTTTCAGGTGGACAGCAAAGGAACTCAGCCATATGTATACATGTGTGCATTCTCTCCCAAATGCCACTCCCATCGAGGCTGCCACATAACATTGAGCAGAGTTCCCTGGGCTATACTGTAGGCCCTTGTTGGTTATCCATTTTAAATATAGCAAGAGGGCCAACTATCTTAACAAAGGAAGGAAACCTAGAAGTAAGAAGATAAGATACATTTAACTAAATACAATGTAAAACATTTTAATAGCCAAATCACCCTTCAAAAGTCAGTTGAGAAACAGTAATTTAAAAAAAAAATCATTTGAGGTCCTTGGCTAAGAGGAGACTCTGCCTTGGGCCCGCCAGTGTAATAAACTGCACTCCACTATCTGCATTGTCCTTCTGAGTGAGTTTGTTTCCCGGAAAGCGTGGCTATAACATTTGGTGCATGGGCCGGGAAACTCCTCACTTTGAGGAGACAGGTCTCATTTGAGGCCACCCCGAGGCTTTGTAGCTTGAATCTCCTAGAGGGGGGAAGGCGCCTCGCCCCTCTGGAAGGATTCTGCTTCTCAACACCTGGACCTTTCACGTCAGCAGGTAGTGGACGGCAGCAGGGGAACTGAGCGCTCAGTTAAAGTTGCAGGTATTGTCCCTTGATCCATCACACCAGAGCGAAGAAGGCATACCACGCTGACCGACGTGGACGCCGAGTGGACCACCCAGAAGGACCCCACCAACCCACGGGAAACCAAGATCATTCTGAGGAGGAAGAAGAAAACGAGGTCCCGGACGAGCCCTCTACAGGATGGAGCTGGGTAAACGACTCCTGCTGCTCGGCCTCACCAATGCAGTTCTGAACCTGACCACTGCTCCTGCACAGGACAACGTCTTCATCTCGTGGGCCACAACTCCACCAACTGTTGGGTATGTGGGGCTATGCCCTTGTCAGTAACGGACAGACTCCCCTGGTGGGTATCGCCACTCCGTTCCTCTCTCTTACCAACCATAACCTTTCTTTGCTCTCCTGCTGTAAGAAGAAGCCATCAATGGGCCAGGGACATAGGGTTACATTTAACATGAACACCAGCCTTACGGAGATAACAAAGGCTTATACCTCATATATGAGAATTAAAGAGGAAAAGGGCTCCCTTACAAAACGGGGACAGGCCTCCCGGTGCCTTGAGCAATACTACCAGGTCTGGGATGAATATTTCTGGATGACTCCTGAGAAAGGACAGTTGATTGCCCCTGCTACTATTTGCTGGGAACAAAAAGAACAGAAAGTTGGATTTGGAGACCATCCCCTAGACCCAAAAGAATTGTTATTTGTCCCCTGAACAAAGTAAACAAATCTTGGAAGTTACCTATCACCCCAATCAGTCTGCTCAGTGGCCCAGTTCTGACTGGAAATATAATCCTGGAATCCGCTGGGTAGCCCCCAATGGGACCCAGTGGCTCTGTGGGCTTAACTTATGGCCATGGTTACCAGTTGGCTGGGTGCGGCGTTGCACATTAGGATTTGCTTTCGCTCATGGCAGAATTAAGCCTAGCCTACACCAGCCTCCAGTAAACCTGCCTTATCTGCATGCAAGATGGACACGATCTGTGTTCCAATGGTATGACTATCTTGCTGCCTTGTTTATACCCTCTGTAGGGACAACGGATATCATGGTTAAGGTAGAGGCCTTAACTAACTTCATTAAACAGGCCCTCTTAGACAGTACAAAAGCCATTCAAGCTTTGAACGAAGAACAGAATCAGATGAGGAAGGCAGTAATTCAAAATAGGATGGCATTAGACATACTCACAGCAGCCCAAGGAGGGACTTTGGCGAATGGTGTGTACATCCCTGACCTGTCTGAAGATGTATCTGCTGCCTTGGAGGATATGCAAAATCAAGTGAAAGCCATGTCTAATGAACTGTTGTTATAATAATCTTGATCATACTGCTTTGTGGGCCCTGCTTCCTACAATGCCTTGTGAATTTTGTAACCCAGAGGTTGATAGCATTCTCTCATGTGGGTGACAGGAGGGCTAAGGTACAATATATCTCAATAAATGATGCTTGTTATGGAAACTAAGAGCATTAAGAGGGGGAATGAAGAAGGAATTCATAGGGCCTGGACTCCGTCTCAGGCCTGTCTGTGCTGATCGTGCGCGGCCACCTCTCCAGTGGACTCTGAACTCTGTGCTTAGCGCCTGTGGGAATGACAATGGAAGGATAAGACCCCGCTCTGGGCAGGGGAATCTTGAAGAAGAGAAAACAGACACTAACCACCCCTGCCTCCGGACACTATCTATCAGAATGTAAGCACAGGCTTATCGGTTATTAACTATTTGGAATGTAACTGCTGGCTTATTGATTATTGACTGTTTGAACACATAACACGTGAATGATGGGGTTATTGTAGTTGTATTTACCCTTCCTTTGTAAGCCTCAAGGGATTTGGGCTGGTGGGTTTGGACATGTACACATGGGGTATAAAAGATTTTCACAAATGCTGGTCAGGGTCCTTGGCTAAGAGGAGACTCTGCCTTGGGCCCGCCAGTGTAATAAACTGCACTCCACTATCTGCATTGTCCTTCTGAGTGAGTTTGTTTCCCGGAAAGCGTGGCTATAACAGTACCTTTTGGTTCGCTACCCACCAAGGGGCAAAACCCAGTTTTCAGATAACAAGTCTTGTAATAAAAGACAAATTCTAAAGAGAAAAACAAATTTCTTAACATGTGTACATCATGTACACATGGAAGAAACCCGGGGGAAAAACCCACCACCCAAGGTGCCTTTGAAGGCCAGGAGTTCTCTGGAGGCTTTCACTGCTGAGACTGAGAATTCATTTCCTATTGGGGGAACTAAGATCCCTCAAACTGTGAGGTATAGACCAAAAAAAAAAAAACAAAAAACCAGCTCCACCATAAATACTAAAATACTATCTTCTGTTGAAGATGTGAGGAGGTCAGTTATGAAGAGGTTACCAGGGAAACAAGAGTAGGTTCTTTTAGGCATATTTAAATTGATACCTTCTCCATTGTCTATTGGGATTAAAATTGTCCTTCCTGGTAGAGAGGAGGGACGTCGCTGTCAATTTGTGTCCAACTTTTAGGAAAAGCAAAGGAAGACAAGAAGACTTTCTTGTATCTGCTTCATCTCAAATGCTTCAGTTGGGCAAATCAATCCTTGTGCTAAATGGAGTAACTTGGGGTGGCCTATTCTATCCTTCAATATCAACTACTAATATTTTGTTGATTTATACTGTTGTAAAAATAAAAAATCTATATTAATAAAAAAATCATTTGAAAAGTTGACAATGGCAGAATAATAGGCGTATGGTATATGGGCATAAAATAATATAGGCAAGTCAAAATGGTGATCAAATACATGTGTCTTTGATCAAAGTCAGGAATAGTTTGGAAAACAATAAATACCTCTTTCACAAAAAAAATGTTAAAGAGCTGTCACATTATTGGGATTGGGACTTTTAAACAGGTAGCAAAGGAGTTCACTAATGCTTCTGACAAATGTAAAATGTCACGAGTTTGGGGAAGCAGGCTGAAGAAAGGCATAGATATTGATAGTGCAGAAGTTCTTTAACTGGTGGTTTCTCAATCTCAGCACTATTGACCTTCTAGGGCAGTTTGGTCTCTGTGGTGGGGTCTGTCCTGTGGCTTGGAGGAAGTCTAGAGCTTCCCTGGTTTCCATCCACTCTTTTTCTGTGTGACAGACAGGCATTTCCCCACACATTGCTCAATGTCTTCTGGGAGAAAAATCACTCCTGGTTAGAACCACAGTTTGAACTTCACAATCCCACAATATTTTTGTAGCCTTGTTATACCAGCAGTGGAATAACAAAGAATATGAAAGACCTTCAAAATTATGAGCAGCAGAGTCCCATCATAGCAATTTTTAAAAAAATAATGAAAGAATTTTATATAGTTAGTGGTTATACTTATCTACTGATGACACGAAACAATGGTTCTCAAAGAGTCTCTTAAAACTTTGCAAAGGGAAGACCTAGAGGGATGGGATGGGGAGGGAGGTGGGAGGGGGGATCGGGATGGGGAACACATGTAAATCCATGGCTGATTCATGTCAATGTATGGCAAAAACCACTACAATAATGTAAAGTAATTAGCCTCCAGCTAATAAAAGTAAATGAAAAAAAAAAAAAAAAAACTTTGCAAAGGAATTCTGTGACATCAAAACTGATAACCCTATATGTGAGACAGAAAAAGAGACACAGATGTATAGTACAGTCTTTTGGACTCTGTGGGAGAAGGCGAGGGTGGGATGATCTGAGAGAATAGCATTGAAACATGTACATTATCATATGTGAAACAGATCACCAGTCCAGGTTTGATGCATGAGACAGGTGCTTAGGGCTGGTACACTGGGATGACCCAGAGGGATGGGATGGGGAGGGAGGTGGGAGGGGGGTTCAGGATGGGGAACACATGTAAATCCATGGCTGATTCATATCAATGTATGGCAAAAACCACTACAATATTATAAAGTAATTAGCCTCCAACTAAAATAATAAATAAATAAATAAACTGTTTTCATAGCGATACTAAGATTCTTTTCACTCTGGTTCCATCATGAAGGTACAGCAGAGGGTTCTACAGGCGCATGACATGTGGCATCACTATAGCTGAATGTAGAGGCAGACATGGGATCTACTTGCCTTTCCCTCCCACCCAGGGATATTTTAAAATTTATTTTTAATTGAAGGATAATTGCTTTACAATGTCGTATTGGTTTCTGCCACCATTGTGGCATATTATACAGCCACTGAAAGAATGAAACAAACAAAAAGACTATCTATGATGTACATAGGATTCTATTCACACATTTTTAGAAAAGGGTCTGAATAGGCATGTGTGCATGATATAGAAACAAATTTTAACTGAAAGTAATAACCCTGGTGGCTCAGCAGTAAAGAATCTGTCCGTCATTCAGGAGAACTGAGGGAGATGCAGGTTAAATCCCTGGGTCAGAAAGATCCCCCGGAGGAGGGCATGGCATCCCACTCTGGTATTCTTTCCTGGAGAAATCTATGGTCAGAGGAGTATAGCAAGCTACAGTCCATGGGGTTGCAAAGAGTCAGACATGACTTAGCAATGACACAATCACAACTTATGAAAAAACTGTCAGTAAGAATGAATTAGGTTAAATATAGTGGTTTTAAAACAACTGTTTATAACAAAATTTGATGAAAATCTACATTTACATCTAACATATAAAAATATAAAATAGTAATAATTTAATAACATCAATATAGGTCACTAATTGAAGACTAAATTATCAAAGACTTGGACATAAAATAATATAATAAAACCTTTTCAAGTGGGAGGGAGTATCTGTGTTATAATTTCATCTTATCCAAAGATATATGAGTTCAAACATGTTTATTGAGATAGGTTTTCTCTAGTCTTATGGTTAAAAAAAAAAAGGTCTTCCTTTTGTTGAATGTCTTCAAATCCCTAAGGGGATGTGAGTTTTAGAAATACATCTAATCCTAAAATGCCAAACAGAACAGTAAGGAATAAAGGAATGTGAAAAACAGTCAGAAATATGTATAAAGAGTGATTATACATAAGGGATACAGGAGAACTTTCACTTTTCATTGTCATTTTCATTTAAAACAAAGATTCACAAGTGAAAATTACTGGAATGAAAGCCATTTTAGTAAAAAAAAAAAAAAAGAAGAAGAGAAAAAAGCAATAGAGAGAAACAATAAAGGTAATAGGCTCAACTCCACAATTTATAAATTATCATACATTCACTACGTGTATGCCTACCTATACATAAAAGAACTAAGTGTCATTGTCTAGTTGATAACAAAAAATAGCAATTTCTCTTTTGAAAGAAAGCAATCAAAATGAGGAATAAAAATGCTCTGACCCACTTTGTTAAAAACAAAGGACTCAGACAATTTGCAATAGAGAATGTAAGTGGTTAACTAACCCATGGTAATATATTACCTCATAGGGAAGGAAATAATTATAAAATAATATTTATTTGCATATAACTTTTAACCTGTTAATTTTTTTTCTATGTGAGTACCCAGAATGAGGGAAGATACTGTGAAATGTATGTCTCATTTACTGCTGCCACAAATATGTATTTGCAAACATTCCCTGGTCTGGATCTTTCTCATCAATGTGGAAACAAAGTCAATTATGCTCCATTTTAAAAATAAAAGAAATGCCATCGTTTCACTGTGTATCTTGCCAGATCAATATTTTACTGTTCTACTCCCTTTTATTAAAAAGATTCTTAGGCTCATATTCTACTATCATTTAAGTATCAAAAATGACAATTGCTTTGCTGAGATCAAGTTTGCTAGCAAATAGACACAGTGCTCTTTGGGTTCAGAATTAGGCTACATTGGTCCTTGGGTGACCTCAGGTCACTTTCTAGGCTTCTATTCTCTTTGATCTTTTCCTGCAGTATCTACTGAAATCTCAGGCTCACCTTGATGGGAACTCTGAGAAGAAGATCACTGGGTGGAAGTCCAAATTCCTCCCTGGATGGTTGATGATGGAGACTGAAGCTCTATATCCAGACAAAGCAGCAGGAAGGGGGCAAGCCCCGGTCTCCAAGGAAGATTTAAGAGCCTAAACAACTGTGTTCTGTGCAGACTAAGGTTGCACATGCCCAGGGACTGCTGCTCCCTTTATCTGCTCATTAAGAATGTTTCCTTTTTGTTACTCTAAACTCTAAGAACACGATTTCCCTCTGGGACACTGCTCTGACAGAAAGGAAAGTTTCCAACTGATTTCCTGATCCTAGGAGACTATGTAGATAAGCCAGGTAATTCAGGTCTTGTTACTCCTCCTACATTAACACTCCTGTTTTCAAGAGCTGTAAACCTTCTAGTACTTCATCACAATACTGAATTCAAATTTTCTCAAAAGTCTAATACTGAGGAATTTGTCTTAACGAACACTTTGGATCTTCAAAGCCTTGACTTGTGGGGTCAAGTCAGTATCTCTAGACAATTATTCTCCTCAGAAAAAGAGAGTAACATGTGTCTTTAATTAATAAACAAAACAAAAGGAAAACTTGGGCACCAAATTCATTGACTTCATGATAATATTTTAAAAAACAGTTAAGAACTTCAAACTTATACCACAAGTTCACATGTATCATTAGTTCTTTATTATAAAATGCTTAGTAATTACAGGAGGTACATTTAGATTTTATGCACTGTAACCTAGCTTAGCTTAACAAAGAGATTCTCTGATCTACTTTTTATTGAAATTTCAATCTATGAAGTAATACTTTTATAAACTCTATTCTCCATTGTAGAAATGGATCTTAGAAGGATTTAATATTTTGTCCAGTATAAACCAAGTAAGGAGTGGAATCTTGATTGAAAATTCCATCAGGATGCTTAACTCTCAAACTCTGGGGCACTGATCATCAACCAGAGATGATTTGTCCTCTGGGGATATTGGCAATGTCTGAATTGTTTTTCAGCCACTCAGTCATGTCTGACTCTCTGCAACCCCAGGGACTGCAGCACGCTAGGCTTCCCTGCCCTTTGCTATCTCCCAGAGCTTGCTCAAACTCATGTCCATTGAGTCGATGATGCCACCCAACCATCTCATCCTCTGTCATCCCCTTCTCCTCTTGCCTTCTATCTTTCCCAGCATCAGGGTCTTTTTCAACGAATCAGTTCTTTGCATCAGTTGGCCACAATATTGGAGCTTCAGCACCAGTCCTTCCAGTGAATATTCAGGGTTGATTTCCTTTAAGGTTGATTGGTTTGATCTCCAGTGGCTCTAAAATAACTGTAGGAAACAAAATAGATAGAAAAATATTAAACTAATTTTACATAAATATAAAATGCTTGTCATTAAATGACCTTGATATAAGTAATTAATTCATGATTATGTTGCCAAAGCCTTGGGAATAAATGAATGTAACAAAAGGCTTCTAAAAGAGGATAGGAAGCAGTTTCTAAAAGTTATAATTTTATCTTATATGAAGATATATAGATTTAAAGATGCTTTGGAAGCTAATCTTCAATCAAGTATAAAAGAGAATGCCTTGTAGCTGATGGACAAAGGTGACATAGGGTTCAGAAACAGATCTGTTCTTTAAAGTACAAAAGAAAGAAGAATAACCGAGATTTGAAATCTAGTTGTACATATGAATAAAGGATGATAATATTAGAACAAAGTATGCAGAAGAACCTCCACTTTATCTTTTGTTTGAAGTACAGATTCTCAAGTGAATAACAATAAAGTGACAGCTCTATTCTTCCTGTCAACAAAGAGGGGAACACATTAGGAATGACTAGATAGAATTAACCACACAAAGTAAATAAATTTTTACTTTTTCCCTAGTAGAGTTATGCGTATATAAATGAACAAATGGAAAACAGCTAACTGGTGAAAAAAAGTCTCCCATTTGTTTGAATAAGTGCAAACAAAAAGGGAACAGAAACACTGGGACCTCACTATACAAAAGTAAAAGACTCCCACAGATAATTATGATACAGATAATATATGTCTATAAACCTGCAGACACATTCAGCTTCATACTGCTACTGCTGCTGCCAAGTCGCTTCAGTCGTGTCCGACTCTGTGCGACCCCATAGATGGTAGCCCACCAGGTTCCCCCGTCCCTGGGATTTCCAGGCAAGAACACTGGAGTGGGCTGCCATTTCCTTCTCCAATGCATGAAAGTGAAAAGTGAAAGTGAAGTCGCTCAGTTGTGTCCAACTCTTAGCCACCCCATGGACTGCAGCCTACCAGGCTCCTTTGTCCATGGGCTTTTCTAGGCAAGAATACTGGAGTGGGGTGCCGTTGCCTTCTCCAAGGGACAGTCTAAAAATACTAAATCTTTGAATCCACAAATAAAGAAAATCTTTCAATTTACTTGTGTCTTGGTTCAATTTCTTTCATCAGTATCTCATAGTTTTGTGTGTCTTTCACTTCCTTGGTTAAATTTACTCTTAGGCATTTATTATTTTGATGCTATTATAATGTTGTTTTAATTTCTTTTTTTGTATAAAGCAAAATTTTTGGATGTTGATCTTATATTAACATATGTTGATTTGGTACACTGAAACTTAGCTATTTTGCCCATTGTTTCTAAAAACTTTTGGTGGAGTCTAGGGATTTATATTCAAACAGAAACAATTTCCTTCTTCCTTTTGATTTTGGATGATTTTTGTTTCTTTTTCTTGTCTAACTGATTTAGGTAAAACTTCTAGTGCTATGTTGAATTGCGATCTTGAGAGTGACATCCTTGTCTTGTCCCTTATCTTAGAAAATTTTGAAACTGTCACTGATGAGTATGATAGCTGTGACTTGTCACATGTTATTTTGACATATTATTTCACACATATTATTTGACATATTATTTTGAGGAGTGGTCCATCTATTTGAAATTTCTTGAGACTGTGTATCATAAAAGGAAGTTGAATACAAAGTTAAATTTGTATTTACTTTATCTTTAGTTCTATCAGTGTGGTGTGTGTATCATGCTTATTTCTTTGCACATAGGGAAACACTCTTATAGTCTAGAAATAAATCTCACTTGATCACGATGTATATTTACCTCTTATTGATAGTTTATGCATCTATGTTAATTAGAAATATCAATTTGTCATTTTCTTTTCTTGTAGGGTCTTTTCTGGTTTTGATAGCAAGGTAAGAGTGTCCTGGGAAAATGAATTTGGGAGTGTTCCCACCTCTTAAATCATTTGGTGGAGTTTGAGAAAAATTGTTAATTCTTTAAATTTTGGTAGGATTCACAGTAAAATCATCAGATCTTTGCTTTTATCTGCTTTTTGTTGCTGCTGTTGTTGGGACGTTCATGGTTACAGATTCATTTGCCTTACTGTTTATTTGTTGGTTCAGACTTCATATTTCTTCACAGTTTTGTCTTGGCAGGCAAAGCTCTTCAGCAATCAGCCTGTCAAGGATATTCTGACAGTATACACAGCTAGAGGTGTTCCAGGCAAGGAGTAGAGTGTACTGAGAGACAGAAGTCTCCACAGTTCAATGGAGAAATAGTATTAACAAGTACAAAATCAAATATAAAGTGCCACATGGTGACAGGTGAAGTGAAGAAAAAGAAAGGGGGTACAGAGAGGTAAGTGGCTGTGGTGGTATTCTTTACTGACTGTCTAGGCAGGTTAGCAAACAAGGTAACATTTGAAGAGACTTCAAGGAAGAAAGATGAGGAGCTGAAGACAGTGCCTACCTGGAGGGTGGAATGGCCAGCACAAAGACCCCAAAGATACCATTTGTTTCAGGTGTTCAGTCTCCAAAAGAAGCCAGTTTCCCAAAACGAATAAGCAAGAGGGAGGGTGTTGGGAGATGGGGCCAGAGGATGTTAGGGAATGAAGTGACCTTCCTCTGCTCCTGAACTTCAAGGCATGAGGAGTCCCTAATCCACATGTTGTTCCTTGTACTTCATTAATTTTGTTTCCAAGAATCCTGAACATAGAAATAGATCCCCCTTTTGTTTTCCTGTTCAGTTAACATTCTATATTTAGTCATCTATATTTGGTTATCTATATTTCTATATAGTTAGTCATCTATATTTCCAGGGGAAAATTTTGATGTCTATGAGCTCAGGTCCTCCTGTTCTAAGGACACTCATGCCCCACTGCATGTGCGCACACACACACACAGACACACACACACGTGTGCACCCGCACAACACAGCACTGTGGTCTCTTGTGGCCATGGGGGAGTCAAGAGTCTTTTCACCTCCAACCACACCATTTAGGAATGGAATGATGCAAGGCAAGGTTGTGAACATCATATTATCTCTACCCTAATGTATGTACAAACAGTATCCAGATTCTAGTTGCTAAGCTTTCTATAGACATGTGAATGTGGTCTTCAATTTTAATATGATCATTTTGTGCCATGTATGTTTTTATAAATATAAAAAGCAGTTCTAAGAAACATAGGTATGATAAGCAAATAAATATGAACAATAAAGATGATCTAATAAGTTTAGTCCCTGATAAATTGTTATGAGGGGAAAGTTTCTTTGGTTCTGGCAGCATTTCAAACCCAGCTATATCCCCTTGATGTCCAAAATACCTAACAAAGCAGCAAAATAATTCATCCAAAAGAGAGAGGAGTGATGTCTTTATGGTGTCAAGACACCTTAGTGATTGGCTATCCTCCTAGAAAAATGAGCAAAGGGAGTAATAATAAACACACAATTTAGAAGAGGAAAATCATGAAGTGCAAGAAAAGGGTTGATTTTTAAGGATGAAATGGTAAAAATCTTTTTATTGTATTGTTTTAACTTTTATTTCATATTGAGTATAGTTGATTAATGGGCTTCCCAGGCGACTCAGTGGTAAAGGACCCACCCGCAATGCAGATGATGCAGGTTTGATTCCTGAGTTGAGATCTCCTGGAGAAGGAAATGGCAACCCATTCCAGTATTCTTGCCTGGAGAATCCCATGGACAAAGGAGCCTGGTGGGCTACAGTCCATGGGGTCGCAAAAGAGTCTGACATGACTTATCGACTAAACAATAGCAACAACATAGTTGATTAACAAAGTTGTGTTCATTTCAGGTGTATAGCAAAGTAATTCAGTTATACACATTCATGTATCTATTCTTTTTCAAGAGTTTTTCCTGTTTAGGTTGTGGGTTCCTCTAGTAGCTTAGCTGGTGAAGAATCCACCTGCAATGCAGGAGGTTTGATTCCTGGGTCAGGAGATCTGCTGGAGAAGGAATAGGCTTCCCACTCCAGTATTCTTGGGCTTCTCTGGTGGCTAAGCTGGTAAAGAATTTTCTTGCAGTGCAGGAGACCTGAGTTTGATCCGTGGGTTGGGAAGAGCCTCTGGAGAATGGAATGGCTACCCACTCCAGTATTCTGGCCAGGAAAATTCCATGGACTGTATAGTCTATGAGGTTGCAAAGAGTTGAATACAACTGAGAGACTTCGCTTCATAGAATATTGAGCAGAGTTCCCTAGCACAGGGGATTTTTATTTTAAAATTAAGTTTTATTGCAGTATAATTGCTTTACAAAGTTGTGTTCCTAAATACTTTGCAATGTGAGAATTTTGGTACCAGAAAAACATGCTTTAAATTTCAGATCTGTCACATGTTACTTGTTTGAGCTTTCAGAGCCAAATGATGCAATCTAAATGCTAATATACTCTCTTGAACATTGAGGATACTGCTGCTGCTGCTAAGTCGCTTCCGTTGTGTCCAACTCTGTGAGACCCCATAGATGACAGCCCACCAGGCTCCGCTGTCCCTGGGATTCTCCAGGCAAGAACACTGGAGTGGGTTGCCATTGCCTTCTCCGAACATTGAGGATAGAGGTATCCAATATTACTAAGGGATCAACAGCTTAGTTAATATATGTGAAAAGTTTAGCATAGTTCCTTCCTGTTGGCTATCACTGAGGATGAAATTTCTGGCTTTTCCTTCTACCTCTCCAGTTGCCACCATTGTCCTCCCTTCCTTGGTCCACAATTCCACAACCTTATTTCAGTTCCTTGTCATCTCTCCTGTTTATTGCTGCTGGTACCCCTCTAGCAGATACCCACATTAATCCAGTGAGATCTTTCTAGATGAAAAAACTGATCATGGAATTCTCAGAGTTATGTTCAATCCCAGTGACTCCCCATTGCGGGAATGAAGCCAAAGTTCTGTAGCTTCAACCAAGAGGCTCTCTCTGCATCTTTACTGCCAGTTTCACCCTCACACTGCCCTGCTCTTGTCCACAAAGATCTCATAAATCTAGAACTTGACTTACAGTTTCCCTGACGCCACAGTGTTAATTCTCAGAGTCATCATGTACCCGATTCTCTCTGCTTGGAGTCTCACCACAGGTCTATTTGGAATTTTTTATCTCTTCTCCAACTTTAAAACTCTGTCTCCTCTCAGACTGCCTGGAGTTGTTTCTTTCATGAAACTTTATTTCCTTAACATTTTCACAGGAAAAGGACATTTCCTCATGAACATAATTTAGTTGTACATCCGTTAGTGTAACTTTTATTCAATTCTGTGAATTTTTCCCCCTACTAGACTGTAGGTGCCTTGAGACATATAGCAATGTTATTCATAATCACCAACTTCCTCCCACTTCCTCCCAGCAGATTTGACTGAGAACGCTAGCTAAATAAACATATATTGCATGAACTCAAAAAACTATGGTCTCAGAAAAAAATGCTAGTAATAAAAGATGATGAAAGACAGAAGAAAGGAAATGCTAAAATAGGTGTGGAGAACGTGCACAGCAATGTTTTTCATGCTCTCAGATTAGGTTCCATTCCATGTACAGAGGAGCCTGGCAGGCTACAGTCCATAGGGTTGCAAAAAGTTGGATACGACTGAGCGACCAACACTTTCACTTTGCAAGAATTAAATAGAATAGAATAAATGAAACACACAAAAATATCATCATGCATTATATCTAGTAAGGATGCATAAAAATCACTCCTTGGCTCTTTTTGCTCAGTCGTATGTATGTGTGTGTGGACTTCCCTTGTAGCTCAGAAGGTAAGGAATCCGCCTGAAATGCAGGAGACCTGGGTTTGATCCCTGGGTCTGGAAGATCCCCTGGAGAAGGAAATGGTTACCCACTCCAGTATTCTTGCCTGGAGAATTCCAGAGAAACCTGGCGGGCTGCAGTCCCTGGGATCATGAAGAGTCAGACACGACTGAGCCACTAACACTACTGTTCTATGTACGTGTGTGTACCTCTGTGTGCGTGTTTATTTCTGTACTTGTGTGTGCAGATAGGCTAGATCACTATGTAAAAGGCATGCTTTACTCTGGGACATAGAAAAAAAAGTCTGGAATCCACTGAAGTAAAGTCAAGAATAGTTTTAAAAGGGCAGTTCCTGCTAATGAGGGAAAAGCAATATGAATGAAGAGACGAACAGAGGAGCCAGGTTTCAGAGTGAAAAAGCAGCCGTGTGGGTGCTGAAGTACTGCAGATTCAAGGGAGCACAGACCACTGGACCTTAATCACTCCACTTGCCTCACCATTTTATCAAGGTCAGGCACCTGATCTAATTGTTATTCCTGTACCTATTCCTGTTTATTTACCATGCTAGTTTTCATCTAGTCCAATAGTGGATAAGTTTGGCGCTGCTCTCATTTTCTCTGTGGAATTCTTCTTCGCTATTCTTGGGCTTTAGGCTTTTATTTTAACACATCCAGTAGGTGTCCTTTTGGACACTAGTCATGGTTCTGTTCCTTTTATATCATGCAAGGGCCACCATAGATCATACCTGATAATATCCTGCATTTGTCACATTTATCTCCTTTCTTCAGATGAATTATCCCTGAGGACATAGATCATACATGTATTTATTTCATAGTACTCTGCCTTTTCTATTATGACATAAGATCCAAGTTAGTAGGAATCTCCTCTGCTCGGGTTCATATTAGGGGTTTCATAAATGTGTATTCGAAGAGCTGACTCACTTGAAGAGACCCTGATGCTGGGAAAGATTGAGGACAGAAGGAGAAGGGAATGACAAGAGGATCAGATGGTTGGATGGCATCACCGACTCAATGGACATGGGTTTGGGTGGACTCTGGGAGTAGGTGATGGACAGGGAGGCCTGGCATGCTGCGGTTCATGGGGTCACAAAGAGCCGGACACGACTGAGTGACTGAACTGAGCTGAAATGTGTATGTGTGTGTGTGCTGTCACTTCAGTTGTGTCCAACTCTTTGCAACCCTAGGGACTGTAGCCCACCAGGCTCCTCTGTCTATGGGATTCTCCAGGCGAGAATACTGGAGTGGGTTACCATGCCCTCCTCCAGGGGATCTTCCCAACCCAGGCATTGAAGAGGTTTCATAAATGTGTCCAACTTTATAGAAAAAGTAAAGTGGAAATGAGAATTCATGAACCAGATGGCCAGAAAAGTAAAACTAGGTTAAGTATAGTGGAATCAAAATAAAACTATTAAGTGAAATTTGATAAAAATCTAAGACTACTTAAAAAAGAGTTATAAAAAACTCTTAAGTAAATTAACTAAATTAATACATTTAGTAAATTAATAACATTTACTTGCTTCTCTAAATGAATAAATTGGTAAAGAATTTACCAATGAAATGAAAACATAAAAGTACACTTTTTAAAAAACTGTGAAGCATGCACTAACAAAAGATATTTTTTGTCTATATAGATATATACATGGATTCAAATAATATTAAGAAAAAGAAGCAATTAGTAGTTGAATGCAAATCACTATATTCCATATAATTGGAGATGATGAGGGATAATTTTAAAAACAGGTTGTCTTTTTATTTTGCCAATTGTTTCTTTTGCTCTGCAGAAGCTTTTTAGTTTAATACATGGCTTATTTGATAAAATTTATTTTATATGTGAATGCTTAAATGTGAAAGAAGAATCTGATTTTCATGTTTCATGGACTGCAACTGTAATATCTACTTCTATGGCTCTGCATCTTTCTAACGAATACAAAACATGCTCAAATACACTCTTTAACAATTAAAAAAAATGTGCTCACTTCCCTGCACTTTCCTGTAGGCCTATTACTCAATTTTCCTCCTCTCCTCAACTATAAAGCTCCTCTAATATGTCCTAATTTTATTGGAACCTCTGTATACCTTCAATTCCTTCCTTAGTTTTACCCACTGGACTTCCATCCTCATCCCTTAATCGTCAAGAATGATCTTCATATTGCTAAGTTGAAAAGACTTTTCTCATTTTAGCATATTAATAAAGTACTTATAAGTTAGTTAGTTGGATTTCCCATGTACTCAGTGATAAAGAATCCACCTGCAATGCAGGAGACACCGTTTCTATCCCTGGGTCAGGAAGATCCCCCTGGAGAAGGAAATGGCAACCCACTTCAGTATTCTTGCCTGGAAAATCCCATGGACAGAGGAGCCTGGTGAGTTATAGTCTATGGTGTCACAAAGAGGCAGTCACAACTGATCACCCACACACCCCGAACCAGGTAATTAGTCAACCAGCAAGCATGTCCAAATCTTGGCTCTAAGCTAGGCTCATTAGGATCTCTTGTGACTTCAGGTAAAATTTCTCATCTTGCAGTCTCTCTGAATCTTACCTGAAGTAACTGGGTTCCCAGGCTTTTCTGGACATGCACTCTGGTAAGAAGATCTGACTTCTCTGGTGGCTCAGACGGTAAAGCGTCTGCCTACAATGCGGGAGATCTGGGTCCAATCCCTGGGTTAAGAAGATCTCCTGGAGAGGGAAATGGCAACCCACTCCAGTATTCTGGCATGGAAAATCCCATGGACGGTGGAACCTGGTAGGCTACAGTCCATGGGGGTGCAAACAGTCGGATACGACTGAGCAACTTCACTTCCGGAAGTGATGCCATCAGATCAAGAAGATCTGTGGAAATCTGAATTCCTCCCCGGATGGTTGATAATGGAGTTTGAAGCTGTATTCTCAGAAAAGATTGCAGGAAGGAGTGGAGTGCCAGTCCCTTTAGACACAGGACTCCAAAACAACAAGCATATCTCCTTAACCTCAGGGATGTAGAAGCAGAAGGACTGTAGCATAAGAGATATTTATGGATCCTTAGGTTCAATCATTCAGAGAAGGCAATGGCACCTCACTCCAGTACTCTTGCCTGCAAAATCCCACAGACGGAGGAGCCTGGTAGGCTGCAGTCCATGGGGTCGCTAAGAGTCAGACACGACTGAGCGACTTCACTTTTACTTTTCACTTTCATGCATTGGAGAAGGAAATGGCAACCCACTCCAGTGTTCTTGCCTGGAGAATCCCAGGGACAGTGGAGTCTGGTGGGCTGCCATCTATGGGATCGCACAGAGTCGGACAGGACTGAAGCGACTTAGCAGCAGCAGCAGGTTCAATCATTAGGGACATTTCCCTCTTGTTACTCCAACTTCAAGCACGTGATTGCCCTCAGTGCACTGGTCTTGACAGACGTTCTTCCTAATAATTCTCTGTTCCCAGGAGACCAGGTTAAAAGTCAAGTGATCCCAGTTTTTGTTACTCTTTCTCCATAAACTCGCCTTCCATTCATAGGTTTAACCTCCCAGCATCCATCATATCCATCAAGTTAAATATCACATTTCCCCCATCTATTAATTCAAAGATGGACACTTTGATTGTTTCCCTGTCTTGAAGTCAGCAATAGACACAGAGGTATAAGCAGCTCTTCAATATATACCCAGAATTGGAATTGCAAGATCGTATAGTAGTACTATTTTTAATAGTTTGAGTAGCTTAATACTCTTTCATGTAGTGGCCGTACCAATTTATATTCCTATCAATAATGCACAAGGTTTTACTCTTCTCTGCATCCTTGCCAATGGTATCTATCTCATCTTTTTGATAACAGTCATTCTTAAAGATGTAAGGTGATACCTCATTGTAATTTTTTTAGTTGGAATGCTTTATAATGTTGTGTTAGTTTCTGCTGTATGGCATGAATCAGGCATATGTGTACATATTTCCCCTCCCTCATGAGCCTCTCTCCCACCCTCGCATCCTACCTCTCTAGGTCATCACGGAGCACCGAGCTGAGCTCCCTGTATGATACAGCAGTTTCTTGCTGGTTATCTATTTTACACGTGGTAGTGTATATTTGTGAATAACTACTCTCAGTTTGTCCTTCCTCCACCATCTCCACAAGGCTATTCTCTATGTCTGTGCCTCTATTTCTGCCCTGCAAATAGGTTCATCAGTACCATTTTTAGATGCCACATATATGTGTTAAAATACAATATTTGTTTTTATTTCTGACTTAGTTCACTCTGTGTGACAGGCTCTAGGTTCAGCCACATTACTTCAACTGACTCAATCTCATTCATTTTTTATGGCTGAGTAATATTCCATTGTGTACATGTACCATATCTTCTTTATTCATTCATCTGTTGATGGTCATCTGGGTTGCTTACATGTCCATTGCAGCTTTGTAAATAGTGCTGCAATGAACATTAGGGTATATGTGTCTTTTTGAGTTATGGTCTTCTTAGGGTATATTGTCACTGTAGGGCTTCCCTTGTGGCTCAGCTGCGGGAGACCTGGATTCGATCTCTGGGTAAGGAAGATTCCCTGGAGAAGGGAAAGGCTACCCATTACAGTATTCTGGCCTGGAGAATTCCATGGACTAGTCCATGGGGTCACAACTCAGCAACTTTCACTCACTCACTCACTCATTGTCATTGTCATTTTATTTGTATTTCCCTAATGGTTTGTGATGTTGAACAACATCTTTTCATGTATAATACCTTTTGACCATTTGTCTGTCTTTTGAGGAAAATATCTCCTCAGACATTTTGATCATTTTTCTAACTGGATTATATGTGTTTTGCTATTGAGTTGTGAGAGTTCTTTATATATCTTTTAATTTAATTCATTCTCAGATACAGGGCATGACAATCTTTTCTTTCATTTTGTGGGTTGCTCCTCATTTGTCAATTGTTTCTTTTGCTGTAGATAAGCCTTTTGATTTGTTTTTATCTTACTTTACAAGTTTTACTGTTGTTGCTGGTGATTTTGGTGTCATATCCAAAAAAAATCATTGACATGACCAATGTCAAGGAGATTTTCTCTATATTTTATTCTAGGAATTTTTCAGTTTTAATGTTAGTTTAGTTACTTTTTCCTTCATGAGTCAAATTTTTGAGTTGTACAACATAGAGGTCCAGTTTCTTTCTTTTTAATATCCAGTTTTTCAGCACCATTTTTTGAAGAGACCATACTTTGTCAATTGAGTATTCTGTTCTCTGGTGTTAAATAGTCATAGACCATATATATATGGGTTTATTTTCAGACTTCCAATCCAATCCTATTGATGTGTGTGACTCTTTTCATGTGTCTGTGCTAAGTCCCTTCAGCCATCTCTGACTCTTTATGGCCCTGTGGGCTGTAACCCACCAGGATCCTCTGTCCATGGGATTTTCCAGGGGAGAATACTGGAGTGGCTTGCTGTGTCCTCCTCCAGGGGATCTTCCTGACCCAGGGATTGAACCTGCATCTCTAATGTCTCCTGCATTGGCAGGCAGGTTACCACCAGTGTCACTTGGGAAGCCCCAAATAATCCATTGCTTCTCTGTCCATAGGATTCTCCAGGCAAGAATACTGAAGTGGGTTGCCTTTCCCTTCTCCAGGGAGAGAGATCTTCCTGACCCAGAGATCCAATGCAGATCCTGTGCATTGCGGGCAGGTTCTATATGGTCTGAGCCACCAGGCAAGACTTTGCCTACCAGTACCATAATATTTTAATTATTATAGTTTTGTTATAAAATTTGAAATCAAGAAGAGTGAGACCTACAACTTTGTTCTTTCTCAAGTTTGCTTTAGCTATTTGGGCTCCTTTATGATTTCAGGTATGACCTAAATCAAGCCCCTTACGATTATATAGTGAAATGACAAATAGATTCTAGGGATTAGATCTGATAGAGTGTCTGAAGAACTATGGACAAACGTTTGTAACATTGTACAGGATACCATGATCAAAACAATTCCAAACAAAAAAACTGCAAAAAGGCAAAATGGTTGTCTGAAGAGGCCTTGCAAATAGCTGAGAAAAGAAGAAAAGCCAAAGGCAAAGGAGAAATGGAAAGATAAACCCATCTGAATGCAGAGTTCCAAAGAACAGAAAGGAGAGATAAGAAAGCCTTCCTCAGTGAGCAATGCAAATAGAGGAAAACAATAGAATGGGAAAGACTAGAGATCTCCTCAAGAAAATTAGAGATACACGCTAAAGCCTTTGGCTGTGTGGAACACAACAAATGGTGAAACACCCTTAAAGAGATGGGAATACCAGACCACCTGACCTGCCTTCTGAGAAATCTGTATGCAGGTCAAGAATCTACAGCTAGAACTGGACATGGAACAACATACTGGTTCCAAAATGGGAAAGGAGTATGTCAAGACTGTATATTGTCACCATGCTTGTTTAACTTATGTGCAGGGTACATCATGCGAAATGCTGGGCTGGATGAAGCACAAGCTGGAATCAAGATAGCTGGAAGAAATATCAATAACCTCAGATACACAGATGACACCACCCTTATGGCAGAAAGTAAAGAGGAACTAAACAGCCTCTTGATGGAAGTAAAAGAGGAGAGTGAAAAAGCTAGCTTAAACTCAGCATTCAAAAAATGAAGATCACAGTATCCAGTCCCATAACTTCATGGAAAATAATATGGGGAAACAATGGAACCAGTGAGAGATTTTATTTTGGGGGGCCCCAAAATCACTGCATATGGTGACTGCAGCCCTGAAATTGAAAGATGCTTGTTCCTTGGAAGAACAGCTATGACCAACCTTGACAGTACATTAAAAATAGAGACATTATTTTGCTGAAACAGGTCCATCTAGTCAAAGCTATGGTTTTTCCAATAGTCATACATGGATGTGAGAATTGAACTATAAAGAAAGCTGAGTGCTGAAGAATTGATGCTTTTAAACTGTGGTATTGGAGAAGACTGTTGAGAGTCCCTTTGACTGCAGGGAGACCCAATCAGTCAATCCTTAAGGAAATCAGTCCTGAATATTCATTGGAGGGACTGATGCTGAAGCTGAAACTCCAATACTTTGGCCACCTGATGTGAAGAACTGACTCATAGAAAAGACCCTGATGCTGTTAAAGATTGAAGGCAGGAGGATAAAGGGATGACAGAGGATGAGATGGTTGGATGCCATTAACCATCGATGATGGACTGACTCAATGGACCTGAGTTTGAGCAAGCTCAGGGTGTTGGTGATGGACAGGTAAACCTGGTATCCTTCAGTTCATGGGGTCACAAAGAGTTGGACATGACTGAGCAACTGAACTGAATTGATGATTTCATATAAGTTGTAGGATAGTTTTTTATATTTCTATGGGTAATGCTTTTGGAATTCTGATAGGGTTTTATGGAATCTATAGATAGGTTTGAGTTCTATGAAAATTCTAATAATAGTAACTCTTCTCATCCCTAAACAAGCACAGTCTTTCCATTTACTTGTATCTTGTTCTTTGTTAAAAAATCAGTGTTTGGTAGTTTCATGTGTGTATGTATTTCACTTCCATGATTTACTTTAATCTTAGATATTTTATTATTTTAATGTAAATTGTATTATTATTTTATTTTCAGATGGTTCAGTATTGGTGTATATATTGATTTTTATCCCCAAACTTGTTTTGTATTTCTAACAGTTTTTTTTTTTTTTTTTTTAGTGTACTTTAGGAATTTATTTGGGCTTCCTAGGTGTCTCTAGTGATAAAGAACTTGCCTACCAAGTACAGAAGACATTAGAGTCATGAGTTTGATCCTTTGGTTCTGAAGATTCCCCTGGAGGTGGGGCATGGTAACCCACTCCAGTATTATTGCTTGGAGAATCCCATGGACAGGAGCCTGGTGGGCTAGAATCCATGAGGTCACAAAGAGTCAGACATGACTGAAGCAATTTAGCATGCACACAGTGATTTATATATAAGATGATATTATCATCAAATAGAACATTTTGCTTTTGGATGGTCTTCAATGATTTTTCTTTTTTGAGTGAACTAATAAGAAAGCCTAGTGTTATGGTGAATTGTAGTGGTGAATCTTGCCCCCTTGTCTTTTTCTTTGTTTTGGAGAAAAAATTTTGAAACTTTGACTGTTGAGTATGATGTTAGCTGTGACTAGCTATATATGACCCTGGTTATTTTGACGTATCTAAACAGAATATTTGAGACTTTGTATCATTAAAGGACATTGGTTTTGTCAAAACCTTTTTCAGCATCTACTGAAGTTGTCATGTCTATTTTATCTTTAGTTCTATCAATGTGGTGCATTGCATTTATTATATTATTATTTGCTTATAGGGACCCATCCTTGCATTCTAGGAATAAATTCCACTTGATAATGACATATTATTCTTTTATTGTGCTGTTAACTTTGGTTTGCTAGTACTTTCAATAATTTATACATCTATATTAATCAAGGATCTTTTTTTGTAGTGTCTTTATCTGGTTTTTGTATCAGGTAATGCTGGTCATATAAAATAAACTTGTGAGTGTTTTCTACACTTAAATCATGTGATAGAGTTTGAGAAGAAGAAAGAAGATGAAAATTTGTATTAATTCTTCTTTAAATTTTTGGTAGAATTTAACAGTGAACTCATTAGGTCCTTGGAATTTACTGATGTAGGTGATGCTCTTTCTGTGTTTTGGAAAACAGTTTATGGTTACTGATTCACTCTCCTTACTCTCTTTTTTGGTTCTGCTTTTTCATGATGCAGTCTTGGTAAGCAAAGACCTTCAGCAGTCAGCCTGTCAAAGATATTAGGTGGGGTCTCTGGTGTTGTCCATAGGTGAAGTTGCTTCTGAAGTCCTTGAGCGGGCCGGTTTGGTGCCTTTGGGTCAGCAGGTGACATGCTTGGTTCTTTGGCCCCTGGAGTCTGTCCTAGTGTTTAAAACCATGAGGAGCAGGGCCTGGAGCTGGTGTCACTAGGGTAATTGGCACTTGAACCTGAGGTGATGAACATGGCATCTGGTTCCATGTGGTCAGGCAGGGGTTAATGGTCCAGGGTCACCAGCTCAGGGCCAGGGACCACTGTGATGGGCTTAGCATCTCAGTCAGCGGATATTGGCTTTGTCCTGGTGAAGACAGAGACCTTTAGTTTGAGGGAGACCACCTAGAAGCTGGCGACTCATATGCTGGGTTGGTGCCATGCCGAAGCTCAAAGTTGGGTCTCAGGGTCCAGCCTGGTCCTTGAACCTGTGTCTGTAGAAGGCCTACCGAACTGTACCTGCAGAAGCCTGTATGGACACTGAGACCATGTCTAGCCTGATGTTGGTGTAAGCTGGGAGCTCGTGTGTGCAAGAACTGGTCTGAGGTCTAGACCCACAGGAGCTAGCCTAGCACTAGTATGGGCCTGACACTAGAGTTGGAGGTGAAGACCGGTACTCACTTCACCATTCTTTCCCTACTTAGAGGTTTTTCTCTTTGTATTGGGATCTCTGGGTCTGGGGTAGGGGTGGGGTGGGGATTGAGTGATATTGTACTTGTGACATATTCAATGCATATTTTAAAATTTATTTTGTTTCATCAAGGTGCTGTGATGCCTCACCTGTAGTGCTTCATTCCTGTGAAGGTATTCTGGTGGAGCAGTGGAATAAATTAAGGCAATTTACATATAGTAAACTCTTTTTATCTGTGAACTAGATTAACTTAAAAATGAATGAACTGTCTACAACTTGGTTTTAGAGAGAAAAGGACTACAGCCAGGGGCAGGATCATGGATGAGCCTTAGAAACACTGTGTAGAGACTGGCAGCTAATTACAAACTCATGAGAAACCCAGTAAAGCTTGAAATAACTCTAAACCATATCATCTCATTTGATAATGTATGTTATGTTTTACCATTTGATTTTAGGATGGCTGGTTAGGCAGCTTGCTAACAAATGTTAAGAATCAAACTGTATAGCACAGGGACTTCTACTTGACACTCTGTAATTACCTAAGAAGGGAAAAGTGCCGTGGTCCAGCCTCGGCAGGATCCAGGGGATACCCTCAGGATGAATGGTGTCAGTGAGAGAGAGAGAGAAGACGCGTGAGACCAGCCTTGATAGGGCCAAGTCTGCGAGGGAGAGAGAGAGAGAGAGAGAGAGAGAGAGAGAGACCAGACCGGGGGTGCAGCAGGGTCTGGCAGAGTCTGGCAATGCTTTATTTTTTACCATGGCTTTTATATCCTAAGTTAGTACATTTCTAAGGGGAAGATGGTTTAACATTACATCAGCTTGTTCTTCACGAAACCAGGGTGTTTTCTGCATGCTTCTTTGTTTGGGTCTTGTGCATTATCTTCTGGCCTTGGGGCCTATTGACATTTTATGACCTAGGTGAATGCAAAGCTTTTTTTCGTAATCTATTCTTTAATGAACACAAAGGTCAGTCCTTTTGCAGAAGTTATCAGTTACATTTATCTAAAAGGTTTACCACACAAAGACTCTGCAGCTCCAGTGAGGCAGCCCCTGTTTAGCATTCCTGGTTAAAATTAACAATTTCAAACTCTTATTTTTCTAAATCTTTAACTATAACCACTTTTAGAATAATATTTTTATGTTCTCTAATAGGGCTTCCTCACCCCCGAAGGGGTCTGTGTCTCTTAGGGCCTTTATGTGATCAGGTTCTTTATGCTGTTTTATGATTAGGGTATTATAAGCAATCATGCATATTAGTACCAAGGCATAAACGCATTTGCCAAACAAACTAAAATACCGGCAAAGGAGTTTAAATTAAAACACTCCTTTCACCCTGGATAATCTCATAAAATACCACCACTCGGGAAACTTATTGACTAAAGTTCTAAATTGATTCTTATTTGGAAAAAGATCGGGGAAGGCCTTCTACCTGTGTCACAGAAATTAGGGAGTAGTCTATTGAAGCAAGCATCAGAAAGACAGATATCATCTTTAAGGTGAGCGCCGGGGGCAGCTTTTCGGAATCCCTGAAAACCTGATCCGCCTTGCCCGTCAGGTTTTCTCCCTCATGACCTTGTCATGGGTGGGATCTCATGTGCCAGCTTCGGCAGAAAAGAGTCTAAAGAAGAATGGATATATTTATATGTATAACAGATTCACTTTGCTGTATACCTGAGACTAACACAACATTGAAAATCAACTCTGTGTGTGTGTGTGTGTGTGCACACTCAGTTGCTCAGTCATGTCTGACTCTTTACTACCCCTGGACAGTAGCCTACCAGGCTTCTCTGGAATTTCCCAGGCAAGAATGCTGGAGTAGGTTGCCATTTCCTTCTGCAGGGGATCTTCCTGGCCCAGGGATCAAACACGCGTCTCTTCTGTCTCCTGCATTAGCAGGAGTATTCTTTACCTCTGCACCACCTGGGAAGCCAAAATCAACTGTATCCCAATTACTGTTTTTTTAAAGTGAATAATACTGAGGACAAAGATAATAATCTACTAATTCTTCTATTTCACTGTGTTCTGACATTTGAAGACAGCATATCTGATCATACTGTTACTCAATTTTTTTCTTTTTTCACACAATTGTATTAAAAAGTGACTTCATTGGTGTTCCTTTCCAGATACCCAGGAAAGCTGGCAAGAACATTCATTATTTGTGCACAAAAACTGCTGACCTTGAATCATATGACTAGGCAGAAATTCAAGTTCTTTGATGTATCAGTTTTGATCATGAGTGAAAGTGTCTCAGTTGTGTCTGACTCTTTGCAACCCCATGGACTGCCCATGGGCCAGAATGCTGGAGTGGGTAGTCTTTTCCTTCTCCAGAGGATCTTCCTAACCCAGGGATCAAGCCCAGGCCTCCTGCATTGCAGGCAGATTCTTTACCAGCTGAGCCACAAGGAAAGCCCAAGAATACTGGAGTGGGTAGCATATCCCTTCTTCCCGACCCAGGAATTGAACCGGGGTTTTCTGCATTGCAGGTGGATTCTTTACCAACCGAGCTATCAGAGAAGCCCTATGAAAACTGATCATGAAAATTGAAGTAATTCCTTTGTATAATATGTAAGATATTAAGTAGATAATATTTTATTCCCTGTTCATTTTGTTTATGAAAACATTTGGAAAGCATGCAATATTTTATTTAGAACAATGGAAAAAGTCATAGTTGTAGGTATCACTGGAAGTTTTCAAGTAGGAACAGTTAGATAATTCAATAAAAAAATATAAAACAGTTTCATCAATCCTTCACCTCAATAAATAAATCCTCTTATCCATTGACACTAGTATTTCCTGCTTCAATGAGTAGAAATACAGCTTGAAAAGAAATGTCATGCATAATAATACAAAGTATAATTTAAAATTTACTTCCTTATATTCAAGGTCATTTCAGACTCAAAGGTCATATTAAGTCAGTTGACTTCCTACAATTTATGTTTCTGTGTAGATTACACTTGCAGACATGTATTTAATGATTGGTTTTGCCAGTGACTATGGTAGGCAATGTAAACAAGAGAGATAACTATCAAGGGTGAAACAGATCACCAGCCCAGGTTGGATGCATGAGACAAGTGCTCAGGGCTGGTGCACTGGGAAAACCCAGATGGATGGGATGGAGAGGGAGGTGGGAGGGGGGATCGGGATGGGGAACACATGTAAATCCATGGCTGATTCATGTCAATGTATGGCAAAAACCACTACAATATTGTAAAGTAATTAGCCTCCAACTAATAAAAATAAATGGAAAAAAAAAATAGATTCTCTAACAACAAAAAAAGAAATTTTAATAAGAGAACAGAATCCTTATTAGGAGAATAAAACCCAATGATTCTTGTGAAACACAGTAAGTGATATGCAAAGGAACACAAAAGTGAAAAGCTGTGGTCTCAGATTTTTCACTCCCATAAAGTGGTAAAAATGGCCTAGTTATCAAGTTCAGTTTTTTGTATCATAGTGGTAACTCATGATACTCTTTAATAAAGTGAAAGACACATTAATTGAGGTGCTATTTGTCATTTGAGAAGAAATTGTTCTTATTAAATACAAGCAGTTACCTGAGATAAATGGGAATTTCCAACTTTCTCATATCAAAGATTGGGGACAAAGTAGGAAAAACAAGAAGGAAGAAAAAGAAGATAAGTTGTTAGATATTTGAGAGCAAAGAGAGCTTAATAAAGTGAGTAAGTAAATTGTATGTATTAGTTGCTCAGTCGTGTCTGACTCTCTGGACCCATGGCCCACCAGGCTCCTCTATCCATGGACTTTTCCAGGTAATAATACTGGAGTGGGTAACCATTCCCTTCTGCAGGGGATCATCCCTGCCCAAGAATCAAACCCGGGTCTCCAGCATTGCAGGCAGATTCTTTACCGTCTGAGCCACCAGGGTATCCCAAATAAATTGTATAGATTAGTTGAAAAAATGAAAACTCCAGGAAATAAATAAAAGCCAGTTACACGTCTGCAATCTGACTAAAGAATACAATTACTGATAGTGAGGCCTTGAGTCTTGCAATCATGAGCACTTTTCTAGACCCAAAATAATTGACCTTTTTAGACCTGCCATCACAAAGAATCTTTTCAGAGCTTTCCTTATGTCTTTGTTCCTCAGACTGTAGATGAAGGGGTTCAGCATGGGTGTGACCACAGTGTACATCACCGAAGCTATTTCACTTGAGTGTGAGCTGTGGGTAGTAGCAGAGCTAAGGTATACTCCTAGACTTGTGCAAAAAAATAAAGAGACAACCGAGAGGTGAGATGCACAGGTGGAAAATGCTTTATACTTCCCCCCAGATGATGATATTCCACTTATAGAGGAAACTATCTTAGAGTAAGAGTAAAGAATTCCAGACAGGAGACCACCACCCAGCAGTACAACTGAAAAATACATCACCGTATTATTAAGAAAGGTGTCAGAACAGGCAAGTTGAATCATCTGATTGATTTCACAGAAATAATGGGGGATTTCTACATTTGTGCAAAAAGAAAGCTGTAACACCATTAAACTTTGCAACAAGGAATCCAGGATACTGATGATCCAGGACACGAGAACTAGCAGTCCACAGAACAGGGGGTTCATGATGACTGTGTAGTGCAGGGGGTGGCAAATGGCCACAAAGCGGTCATAGGCCATCACAGCAAGGAGAAAGATGTCCAATACTGCAGAAAATATGAAAAAATAAATCTGTGTAATACAACCTTCATAAGTGATAACTTGGCTCTGGGTCTGGATGTTCCACAGCATCTTTGGGATGGTGGTGGAGGTGAAGCAGATGTCTACAAATGATAGGTTGGAAAGGAAGAAGTACATGGGGGTGTGGAGTCGGGGGTCTGAGCTGACAGCCAGGATGATGAACAGGTTTCCAAACACAGTGATCAGGTACATGGAGACGAAAAGCCCAAATATGAGAGGCTGCAATTCTGGTTCCTCTGAAAATCCCAGAAGAAAAAATTTGGAAATGTGTGTATTATTATCCAGCTCCATGTGTTCAAGGTCACTTGCAGGAAAGAAGGAAATAACATTATTAATATTCACACAGACTTGCATTATTTATACATTTGAAATACTACAAGTTATATTTTAGAGTCACAAAATTAATTTTAATAGGTTGTGTATGGATCTGGTTCTTTAGTAGATTCCTCTGGCACTTTAGACAAGGAATTTTTGTTACAATCAGCTTTTTTTCCAAAAAGGTCATGTATTCTATGATTTTAATAAGGAATTCTTCATAAATTTCTGTTGTTAGTTTCACTCATACCATGTATTAGTTACTGTTGAGGCTATAAACTATGGTGATGAAGAGCAAAAATTTCTATAATTCAATGATAGAAAAAATATATAAGCAAATAATAAAATCATATAATACTTCAAATGGGGACAAGTGGTTTCAAGAAATGTAAAGCAGATATAAAGAAAAGAGTGAATAGTGCATTCTGTTTTCCACGGGTACTTAGGCAAGACCTGAAAACAAGGTGACATTTGAACAATGACTTCATGTAAGAGAGGGAGATGAAGGACTGCGGTGGAAGTATGTGCCTGGCAGAAGGAATGGTCAGGACTCAAATAAATAAAATCAGAAATGAAAGAGGAGGTGTTATAACTGATACCAGAGAAATACAAAGGTTTACAGAAGACTGTTAGAAATAGTTATATGCCAACAAATTGGAAAACCTAGAGAAAGTATTAATTTCTTAAAAAACATGGACTATATAGTCCATGGAATTCTCCATAGCAAAATACTGGAGTAGATAGCCCTTCCTTCTCCAGGGGATCTTCCCAACCCAGGATCTAAACTAGGTCTCCCACATTGCAGGCGGATTCTTTGCTAGGTAAGCTACAAGGGAAGCCCTGAAAAACACAACTACTAAGACTAAATCATTATGAAATAGAAAATGTGAAGAGACCAGTTACTAGAGGGAACTGGTCATCACTTTTTACTTACATCTGCTTGTTTCTCTTACATATGGAAGTTTGGGTCTTTGGACAACTTTTCTCTATTTTCCTTGGCCTCAACCCTCTGCTTCTGATATCCACAAGTCTGTTTTCTTTCTCTGTTTTTTTTTTTTTTTGTTGTTGTTACTTTTGGTTTTTAAGAATTCACACATAAGTGAGATCATATAATATCTGACTTTTCTGTTTGACTTCTTTCACTTAGCAACATGGCCTATTTATGTTGCCATAAGTTATAGGCCTTTCTAATTTCTTTTTACAGCTAAGTGGTATTCCATTGTATATATTTACCTCACTTTCTTTATCCATTCATCTATTCATGCACACTGAGGTTGTTTCCATGTTCTGGCTTGTAAACTAGACTGTTATACATTAATTACAAACTATCAAAAATAAAATAATCATAACTGCTTTTACAATTGTATCAGAAAGAATAAAATACCTGGGAATAATGGGGGAGGCATAAGACCTGTACACTGGAAAGTATTAGACATTGACAAAAGAAACTGAAGAAGACACAAATATATAGAAAGATATACTCTACTAATAATTGAAAGAATTATTATTGTTAAGATTTTCATACTCCTCTAAGCAACCTACAGATTCAACATAAGTCCATCAACGATAGGATGGGTGATGATCAATAAAGAAGATATTCCTTTTTAATTTAACCATTAAAAGTAATAAAATATTGCTACTTATGATAACATGAATGGATCTTGAATGTTTTAGTGAAAGTGTTAGTCACTTATTCATGTCCAACTCTTTGTGACTCTGTTGACTGTAGCCCACCAGGCTCCTCTGTCCATGGAATTCTCCAGGCAAGAATACTGGAATGGGTTGCCATTCCTTCTCCAGGGGATCCTCCTGACCCAGGGATCGAATCCAGGTCTCCTCCATTGTAGGCAGATTCTCTACTCTCTGAGCCACAAAAAAAGTCCATGAGTGTCTTCAGCTAGTTGAAATCAGTTAGACAGAAAAATACAAATATAGTAATAGCTCAAGTGAATTCTAAAAAAACAACAATGACAAATCCTGACTGAAAAAATAATAAGCTCACATAAAAAGAGAAAATTGGAAGGTTGCCAGAGATGGAAGGTGAGTAATATGGGTAAAGGAAGTCAACAGGTGCAAGCTTCCACTTATATAAAGCAAGTCTTTGGGATGGAAAGTACAGCATAGAGGTCATACTTATTTTAATGTTTAAGTAATTTTAATGATGAATTCCCTTTTCCCATTTTGACTTCCTTTATTGATGGAGAAGGGAATGGCAAACCACTTCAGTATTCTTGCCTTGAAAATCCCATTAATAGTATGAAAAGGCAAAAAGATGGGACACAAAAAGATGAACTCCCCAGGTCGGTAGGTGCCCAATATGCTACTGGAGATCAGTGGAGAAATAACTGCAGAAAGAATAAAGAGATGGAGCCAAAACAGAAAGAATACCCAGTTGTGGATGTGACTGGTGATGGAAGCAAGGTCCGATGCTGTAAACAGCAATATTGCACAGGAACCTGGAATGTTAGGTCCATGAATCAAGGTAAATTGGAAGTCAAACAGGAGACGACAAGAGTGAACATTGACATTTTAGGAATCAGCGAATTAAAATGGACTGGAATGGGTGAATTTAACTAAGATGACCATTATATCTACTACCGTGGGCAAGAATCCCTTAGAAGAAATGGAGTGGTCATCATAGTCAACAAAAGAGTCTGAAATGCAGTACTTGGATGCAATCTCAAAAACGACAGAATGATCTCTGTTCATTTCCAAGGCAAACCATTCAGTATTACCGTAATCCAAGTCTATGCCCTGACCAGTATTGCTGAAAAAACTGAAGTTGAACAGTTCTATGAAGACCTACAAGATCTTCTAGAACTAACACCCCAAAATGATGTCCTTTTCATTATAGGGGACTGGAATGCAAAAGTAGGAAGTCAAGAAACACCTGGAGTAACAGGCAAATTTGACCTTGGAGTACAGAATGAAGCAGGACAAAGCTAATAGGTTTTGTCAAGAGAATGCACTGGTCATAGCAAACACCCTCTTTCAACAATGCAGGAGAAGGCTGTATACATGGACATTACCAGATGGCCAACACTGAAATCAGATTGATTATATTCTTTGCAGCCAAAGATGGAGAAGCTCTTTACAGTCAGCAAAATCAAGACCTGGAGCTGACTGTGGCTCAGATCATGAACTCCTTATTGCAAATTCAGACTTAAATTGAAGACAGTAGTGAAAACCACTAGACCATTCAGGTATGACCTAAATCAAATCCGTAACGATTATACAGTGGAAGTGAGAAATAGATTCAAAGGACTAGATCTGATAGACAGAGTGCCTGATGAACTATGGACAGAGGTTCTTTACTTTGTATAGGAGACAGGGAGTAAGACCATTCCCAAGAAAAAGAAACTCAAAAAAGCAAAATGGCTGTCTGAGAAGGCCCTACAAATAGCTGAGAAAAGAAGGGAAACGAAAAGCAAAGGAGAAAAGGAAAGATATGCTCATTTGAATGTAGAGTTCCAGAGAATGGCAAGGAGAGATAAGAAAGCCTTCCTCAGCAATCAATGCAAAGAAATAGAGGAAAACAACAGAATGGGAAAGACTAGAGATCTCTTCAAGAAAATTAGAGATATCAAGGGAATGTTTCATGCAAATATGGGCTCAATAAAGGACAGAAATGGTATGAACCTAACAGAAGCAGAAGATATTAAGAAGAGGTGGCACGAATACACAGAACTGTACAAAAAAGATCTTCACGACCCAGATAATCACGATGGTGTGATCAGTCACCTAGAGCCTGACATCCTGGAATGTGAAGTCAAATGGGCCTTAGGAAGAATCACTATGAAAAAAAACTAGTGGAGGTGATGGAATTCCAGTTGAGCTATTTCAAATCCTAAATGGTGATGCTATGAAAGTGCTGCATTCAATATGCCAGCAAGTTTGGAAAACTCAGCAGTGGCCACAGGACTGGAAAATGTCAGTTTTCATTCCAATCCCTAAGAAAGGCAATGCCAAAGAATGCTCAAACTACTGCACAATTGCACTCATCTTACACGTTAGTAAAGTAATGCTCAAAATTCTACAAGCCAGTCTTCAACAGTACAGGAACCATGAATTCCAGATGTTCAAGCTGGATTTAGAAAAGGTGGAAGAACCAGAGATCAAATTGTCAACATCCCCTGGATCATCAAAAAAGCAAGAAAATTCCAAAAAACATCTATTTCTGCTTTATTGACTATGCCAAAGCCTTTGACTCTGTGGATCACAATAAACTGTGGAAAATTCTGAAAGAGATGGGAATACCAGACCACCTGACCTGCCTCTTGAGAAATCTGTATGCAGGTCAGGAAACAACAGTTAGAACTGGACATGGAACAATAGACTGGTTCCAAATAGGGAAAGGAGTACATCAAGGCTGTATATTGTCACCATGCTTATTTAACTTATATGCAGAGTACATCATGAGAAACGCTGGGCTGGAAGAAGCACAAGCTGGAATCAAGATTGCCAGGAGAAATATCAATAACCTCAGATATGCAGATGACACTACCCTAATGGCAGAAAGTGAAGAAGAACTAAAGAGCCTCTTGATGGAAGTGAATGAGGAGAGTGAAAAAGTTGGCTTAAAGCTCAACATTCAGAAAACTAAGATCATGGCATCTGGTCCCATCACTTCATGGGAAATAGATGGGGAAACAGTGGAAACAGTGGCTGACTTTATTTTTTTGGGCTCCAAAATCACTGCAGATGGTGACTGCAGCCATGAAATTAAAAGACCCTTTCTTCTTGGGAGAAAAGTTATGACCAATCTAGACAGCATATTAAAAAGCAGAGACATTACTTTGCCAACAAAGGTCCATCTAGTCAAGGCTACAGTTTTTCCAGTGGTCATGTATGGATGTGAGAGTTGGACCATAAAGAAAGTTGAGCACAGAAGAATTGATGCTTTTGAGCTGTGGTGTTGGAGAAGACTCTTGAGAGTCCCTTGGACTGCAAGGAGATCCAATCAGTCCTAAAGGAAATCAGTCCTGAATATTCATTGGAAGCAGTGATGCTGAAGCTGAAACTCCAGTACATTGGCCCCCTGATGCGAAGAGCTGACTCATTTGAAAAGACCCTGATGCTGGGGCAGATTGAAGGTGGGAGGGGAAGGGTCGACAGAGGATGAGATGGTTGGATGGCATCACTGACTCAATGGACATGAGTTTGAGTAATCTCCGAGAGCTGGTGATGGACAGGGAGGCCTGGTGTATTATAGTCCACGGAGTCACAGAGTTGAACATGACTGAGTGACTGAACTGAACTGAACTGAATTTTAATGATGTACAGTTACTTTACAATGTTGTGTTAGTTTCATGTGTGCAAACAACATGAGAGAAGATACTGTGAGATAGATGTCTCATAAACTGCTGTGGTACCTACTTTGAGCTCGATCTTTTTAATGCATGCAGAGCATGCTGAAATACATCCCAACTTAGAGATTTGAAGAACACTCTTAGTTTGCTTCATAGTTCTCCACATGTAATACTATACTTTCTTACTCCTCTGAAGCACAAATCTCACATATGTTTTCATTTTACTGGAACCATGTTACTTATCTCACTCATTTTACAGTGTCATCAGACTGGACCTTCATTCTCATCACTTATTTGTCAAACAGACACATCCTAGTTAACATAGTAAAGAAATCAAATATTCATTATTAGTGAACCAAGAATACAGAAACATCTTTGGGCTAGGCTGATCAGGCTCTCAAGTGACTTCAGGTAAAAGATTTCAGGTCTCATTTTCTCTGAACCCTTCCTGGAGTACCTCCTCTGCTTTCAAACTTACCTGCATGGGGTCTCTGAGAGGGAGTTCCCTTGTGGAAGTCTGAATTGCTCCTTGAATTGTTGATGATGAGGGCTGAAGCGCTGTCACCAGATAAGGAGCAAAGAGTACTAAAGCATTGAACCCTGATCCAGGCTTATGACTCCAAAAGCATCTGTCATGTCCTAACCAGTGCTGGGATGCAAACACTAAGGGACTGCAGCAGGCAAGATATTAATTGCTCTCTATACCTGCTCCTTAGGCCGATTTCCTTCCTGTTATTCCCATAGTTAAGTACATGATTTCCCTCCAGGCCTCTGGAATAAACAGAAAGTCAATTTTCCCTAATGATTCTTTGATCCCAAGAGATCATATTAGAAGTCAAGTGAATATAGTCTTTATTACTTCTTGTCCTTGATCTTGCCTATTTTTCAGAGGTCTAACATCAACCACCTTATTCCAACCTTGAATTAATACTTTCTTCAAGGTCTGATTCTAAAGAACTTCTCAGGATTAGGTCTCTTTTATCCTTCAAAGATTGCTTTGTGGTGGGTACACAGTCTTGCTGACCGCAGAAAATTCCCCTCTTCAGCAAAGAGAACGGAAATGCAATTTGGGCACCACAATCCCTGGCTTCTTGAAATACTTCTCCAAAAACTAAGGATTTCATACTTTATCACAGGTTAAAAGTGATCATTTAGTACCTTTAGATACTTTAATACTAATAACCTGAGGTTAGCATCTTTTAGGCATCATCTAACTTTTAGAAAAATTTATGCTATGAGGTAGTTTTACTATGAACACCATTCCATGTTGCAGAAATGTGTTTAAAGGAATCTAATGATCTGCCTAATGGTTCAAACTGAGTAAGGAAAGCACCTTAATTAGAATTCTGTCAGTGTGCTTCCAGTTTTCAAGCTGCAGGCCTATGGTTCTCAGCTAGAGATCATTTTGGCCTTGGGGATATCTGTCAATGTCTGAAAGAATGCTTCTAAATACCTAAATACCCAATACAAATAATTATCCTGGCCCAACTATCAACAGAGAAAATGAGAAAACCTATTCTAGACCAGCATTCCCTCATGTTCAGAGTTTTCAGTGTGATAGGAATTCCAGACAGGTTAGTTATAATTCAGATTCTGATACAATGAGTCCTGGATTCAGGTCAGAATACGCAGATTCTGAAAATCAAGAGAATTTCCTGGGTGATGTTGACACTACAGGTCTTAGTGTGTGGACCACTCTGAGTAGCAAGACTGTGGACCTGTGCAAGTCAGGTGGAGGTAGTTTTAGATCTTCTAAGAAAAAAATTCATAATGCATGTCATTTTGAATGAATAATATATTCATTCATCCAAGAGGTGGTACAGCTTCATTGTTCAACCAGACAAGGACACCACAAAAAATAAAGCTAGAGGCCAAATTCACTGATAAACATAGATGTAAAATTCCTCAACAAAATATTGCAAACCAAATTCAAGAATACATCAAGAGAATCATGCACCATGGCCAAGTGAGATTTACCCCAGGGATGCCAAAATGGTTAAATAGCCATAGAAAAATCAATGTAATACTTCTAATTAACAAATTGGAGAATAAAAACCTTAGGTTCATTTGAAAAAATGCATAAAAACTTTTGACAAAATTCAGCATTTATAATAAAAAAATCTCAGTGAAGAAGGTATAAAATATCTTACCATAATAAAGGCCATATATGATAAAACAATAACCAACACCATATCCTATAGTGAAAAACTAAAAGTAACTCTTTTAAGATCAGGAACAAGGCAAAGACATTCACTTTTGCCACTTTTATTCAACATACTATTGGAAGTTCTAGCCATAGTGATCAATAAGAATGAGACACAAAACAATCCAACTGCAAAGGCAGAACTAACACTGTTTGTAGTTGACATGATGCTATGCTTAGAAAATCCTAGAGACACCACCAAAAATAATTACGAACAATGTATGATTTCACTAAATTTGCAGGATACAAAGTTAATGTACAGAAATCTGTTGGCTTTCTATATGTTAATAACAAACTATCAGAAAGAGAAATTGAGGGGAAAAACCATTTACAGTCACAACAAAGAATAAAATACTTAGGGATAAGTCTAATCAAAGGGGTAAGAAACTTGAACTTTGAAAATTGTAAAATATTTATGAAAGAAATTAAAGATGACACAAGCAAGTGGAAAGATATAAAATGTTCTTGGAATGAAATAATTTGCATTGCTAAAATAAACGTGCTATCCGAAGCCACCTACAGATTCAATTGTAATCCCTATCAAAATACCAAAGGCACTTTTTTTTTTTGGTATGGAACTAGACCAGATAATTCTAAAAGTTGTATGAAAAGCAAAAGACCTAAAATGGACAAAGCAATCTTGAGAGAGAACAAAGCTAGAGGTATCATCTCTCGAATATTACAAACAGTATAGTACTGGCTCAGAAATAGGCAGAATAGAGACATTGGGACTGAATAGAGAGCCCAGAAATAAATCAACATTTATGTGGTCAATTCATCTATGACAAAAGAGGCAATAATACACAATAGTGAAAAGACAACCTCTTCAATAGTGTTGAGAAAAGTGGACAGCTACTTGCAAAAGAATCAAACTGGAATACTTTCTCACACCATGTACACAAATAAACTCAAAATAGACTAAAGAACCAACTATAAGGCCTGAAACCACAAAACTACTAGAAGAAAACATAGGCAGTACACTCTTTGACATTGGTCTTAGCAATATGTTCTTTGGACCTGCCTTCTCAGGTAGGACAAACAAAAATGAAAATAAGCAAATGAAATTACATCAACTCAACAGATTTATTACAGTGAAAAAAGCTTAACAAAATGAAAAGGCTGCCTACTTAGTGGGAGAAGGTAGTTGCAAATGATACACTCAACAAGGGGTTAGTATATTAGCAAAATATACAAAGGACACAAAAAATTATCATGACAAGTCCCCCGAAAAAATGGGCAGAGAAATGAATAGACACTTTTCCCAAAGAAGACAAACTGTTGGCCAATACACATCGAAAAAGATGTTCCATATCCATAACTACAAGGTAAACACAAATTAAAGCCACCATGAGATACTATCTCACAGCTATCAGAATGGCTATCATCAAAGAGATGAGAAATAAATATTAGTGAGGATGACAGTGGGGCAAGAGCACTGGTCAAACCAGGGGCATGGAATGGACTGTGTGTGGTCCACGTTCTCCAGTTTTAGTATGACATGGGAAAAGCACAAGTTCTCTCAAGGCCCACTGGCTACACCAGACAAAGGGGAAGCATGGGGTGGGGAATTCCTGTGGGCACGAGCAAAGTTGAGGGCAATATTGGTACCTGCCAGTGACAGTGCTGGCAAGATGGACTGAGAGCACACAGATGATGGCTGCCAGTGCCCTGGTTCCCAGAGAGCATCTCAAGTCCTTGCAACCCCCATCAAATGCTTTAATTAAATATGAAGCTACTTTATGTATGTTCTAGGTACTTTTTAAGCTCCTGCTTTGGTGCTAGGTCCTGGGGTGAGTGAATCTGCACATGAGCTCTATGAGAGAAGGCTTTTCCTTCTCTACTGACTTTTAGGTCTCCTGCACATAATCTCATTTGTTTTCAAAGCCACATTGTCTCTCTGGTACAGATAGGTCCCAAGGGTTGGCCTGGTTAGCCTGATGTAAGGCTACCTGATGTAAGGGACCTATTGTCCCTCAGGGAACATCTCTGTTAAATATAAGATCCCACCTACTTGTGGGTCACCAATGCCAGGGATGGGGTTGTTAGAAAGACCGCTTTTCTTCTTCTACCATCTTGATGTGGTCCTATTGTCATTTATTGTGGAGGAGAAGTTCATCTAGTTTTCATATCTTTATCAGAGGAAGTTGATCCATAGGTAGCTGTAGATTAGGTGTGTCCATCGATGGAGGTGAGTGTAGGATATTGCTGTGTTGCCACATTGAACCGTGTCTCCAGACATTTGATATAAGCCCAACAAGCCTCATTTATTTTAAGTTCCTTACACCCAGGGCTGTAAGAGCATATATTTGCTTATTTTAAGCAACTAGTTTGGGAGTATTTTACAACAACAACAGGAATCTAATATAGACATTTACTCAATAAAGTTTGTTTGCAAGGATTGAGTTTAAACGTCTCAGTTCATTCATTGCTGCTGCTGCTGCTAAGTCGCTTCAGTCGTGTCCGCCTCTGTGCGACCTCATAGATGGCAGCCCACCAGGCTCCTCCATCCATGGGATTTTCCAGGCAAGAGTACTGGAGTGGGGTGCCATTGCCTTCTCCGCAGTTCATTCATTAGCTTACCTTAACTGGGGTATTTTATGTTGAAAACCCACATTAAGTAAAAAGAAAAGTTTCAATCTATTTGAAGGTCTTCAATCCCATTAGCTGATACAATGAATTCCTCATTGCCTTACTTTATTGCACACATGCCTGACTGTGATGCCTTTTGACATGAAGACAGGAAATGTGAGCCATTATGAAAATTGAGATCACTTACTGTACTTTAAATTTTTATGAGTATATGTCTACATTCTCTTATATCATTTTACTTGAAATGTTCATTCTTTTCATTTCTATTCTCTCCAGTTTTCTCTCAATTTTCCCTTTAATATAAAAGATGGATCCTAATCATGTCTGTAGGTGTGTACATATATGTGTAGGATTGTGCTTATTTGAAACAAAAATGTAGCCAAACACACACAGAGAAACAGATGCAACATTTACTCGAGCATTTTCTTTGGGCTAAAAGTTGAATTTCCATATTCATTTCATTTATTTCTTATCACATCCCTATTAAGTTATGTTTATTATTCCACATAACCTTCAGAAATAAGGAAACAGAGGCTCAAATAGTTTAACTTTTCATAATTACATAAAAAACTTCAAAACTATCACACTGTCAAATTATCCACAAATGAAAATATTTAGTAGATTATCTTATTTTTGTATAACTCTTTTAGTTCATTAATTTGTACACTTTATGAAGTTTGTTCTGTATAATTATACTCCAATAATTTAATTAAATGGGAAAAACCTGATGGTGCATGGATAAGGGTTGAGCCTATAAGCAAAGACAGCAGGTTCTCACTTAACAGGGCTGTGAGATGTATGTTCTAACTGGGATATATGTTCTAGATATAGAAACAGTGTTATTAAATTTAAGGAGTTCATGTGATAATCTAATTTTTTATGTAAATAGAAGTTAAATATTAAGATAAAGCTATGATAAACTGAGAGCAAAACTTGATTCAAGACAGAACAGCACTACAGTCATACTAACGTCATCAGTTCAGTCCAGTCACTCAGTTGTGTCTGATTCTTTTCAGCCCCACGGGCTTCCCTGTCCAGCAGCAACTCCATGAATGAGTCTTAAAAACACAGTGTGACAGCTGACTACATGCTTATGACGGGCACAAAGAAATTAGTATGACTCCACAGCTTATACATTTGTCTAAAGATAAAGATATTATTATTTGATCCCATTGACACAGAATGGTTTGTTATGTATCATTAACTAACCACTCAATAATGAGCATGAACAGAATGAGTACAATTATAATAATCTGGAGATTTAAAATTTTGGCATATATTCTGATATTTGAAGAAAAGACACATGGTCATTGTGTTATTTCAGTTTATTTCATATAACTGTAGTAACAAGTGACAATCTTGAGGTTCCCTTCTAGGTAACTAGGACACACATAGGAACATGTATGTTTGTGTAGAAAAACTGATGACCTTGAACCATATGACTGAGCAGGATATCAAACTCTCTTGTGGATGATCCTCTGATCATTAAGAATGAAGGGATTCCTGAGCATGAAGGAGATGAGAAATGAATGAACTGACATTATTCATTCACCATTCCTTATTTTTAGCAAAAGTCTGGAAAGGGGAGAGAGTTCATAGAACAAGAGAAAGATTCCTAATAGTTAGTAGGATTATAAGTTTCCAAGCAGAAACAGGATAACAATGATGTAGTAAAACATAAAATACAGTAACCAATCATTCACCTCAATGAATATAATCCCCGACTTATGATAAAACACCTTCCATGCATTAATAAATAGATGTACAACATGAAAAATATTGTGCACAGTAACAGCATGTATGACTTGACATTTTGCTTCCTCATATTTATGGCCATCTGTGGTACTAAACGGAGAAGGCAATGGCAACCCATTCCAGTACTCTTGCCTGGAAAATCCCGTGGACAGAGGAGCCTGGTGGGCTGCCGTCTATGGGGTCACACAGAGTCGGACATGACTGAAAAGACTTAGCAGCAGCAGCAGCAGCAGCAATGATACTAAAATCATACTGTAAAAAAAAAACAACTTGAAGTGGTCCATTTTCAAGGACAACTAGCCTAGAGTGACAACCTGCTGATGTAATAGCCATTAGGATACTTTCACAGGAAAATCCAGACAAAGGGAGAGTAACAAATCCAGGTGACTTCCTTGGGAAGATTATTGACCCTGTAGTTACTCATGCCAATGAGGAACTGCGAGAGTGGCCTTGCATGAGGAGGGGATAAAAACCCCATTGTAACAGTTCTGGGTTTGCCTGCCCACCAGACACCCGGTCTTGTAAGACTGTCATTAAAGCCTCGCTTCTCCCTGCACCTTGTGTCTTTAAGTTCCTTCCTGGGGTTTGGGCCAGTGGCTTCATTTCCCACAGTATCACTTCAAATTTGTCTTTCCATGTAAACTTCCATGAGAGATATGTATTTGATAATCAATTTTTGCCAGTGACTGTGGTAGGCATTCTGGACACCAAGGTGGATAATTGAATAAGACAGAAGAACAGTTATAAAAAACAGTAGCAGGCTTGTAGCTTTAATACCTGATACTAAGATTTTGACTACAATTTAAGAGCCAGAAATTCAACTTATGATTTCCAAGGCATTCATTTCAAAGACAGTCATGTGGAATAAACATATTGTCAGCTGCTGTTGTTGTTCAGTCACTAAGTCGTGTCTGACTCTTTGCAACCCCATGGCCTGCAGCATGCCAGGCTTCCCTGTCCTCCTCTATCCCCAGGAGCTTGCTCAAACTCATGTCCATTGAGTCGGTGATGCCATCCAACAATCTCATCCTCTGTCACCCCCTTCTCCCGCCCTCAATCTTTCCCAGCATTAGGGTCTTTTCCAATGAATTGGCTCTTTGCCTCAGATGGCCAAAATATTGGAGTTTCAGTTTCAGCATCAGTCCTTCCAATGAATATTCAGGGTTGATTTCCTTTAGGATTTATTAATTTGATCTCTTAGCAGCCCAAGGGACTCTCAAGAGTCTTATCCAATATCACAGCTTGAAAGCATCAATTCTTTGGTGGCTTCCCCCATGGCTCAGCTGGTAAAGAATCCACCTGCAATGTGGGAGACCTGGGTTTGATCCCTCAGTTGGGAAGAGGCCCTGGAGAAGGAGAGGCTATCCACTCCAATATTCTGGCCTGGAGAATTCCATGGACTGTATAGTCAATGAAGTTGCAAAGAGCCGGACACGACTGAGTGACTTTCAGTTTCACACTTTTCAGCCTTTTTGACGGTCCAACACACATCTATACGTGACCACTGGAAAAAGCTATGCCAGCTTTGACTATGCGGAACTTTGTTGGCAAAATGATGTCTCTGCTTTTCAATGGGCTGCCTAGGTTTATCATAGCTTTTCTTCCAAGGAGCAAGTGTATTATAATTTCATGTCTGCAGTCAACATCCTCAGTGATTTTTGAGCCCAAGAAAATAAAATATGCCACTGTGTCCATTTTTTCCCCATCTATTTGCCATGAAGTGATGGAACCAGATGCCATGATCTCAGTTTTTTTGATGTTGAGTTTTAAGTCAACTTTTTCACTCTCCTCTTTCACCTTCATCAAGAGACTCTTTTGCTCCTCTTCACTTTCTGCCATTAGGGTGGTGTCATCTGCATATTGTCAGCTGTATGACACAGCTACTAGAGAAGCATTCAAGTCACCCCCACCAATGAAGTTGCCCTTTTAGAAAGCCTGAGTAAATAGATGACTGAGCACATGAGTGAACCTGCTTTTTCCTGATCATGCCCTTCTTCCACCTTATGTTTTAAATTCACCAACAATGAGTGAACTAGCAGAATCCTAGCCACCCCCACCCACAAAACCCAATAAAGGCAGAGCCCCCAGTTGGTGCTCTCCTTTTCACTCTACCTAAGACCTAAGTACATGGCATGCTATGTACACTCCAGGATTGGTGATTACAAACTTTGTGTTTTTTTTTTTTTTTTAAGTTTCCCAATAGATATTGCTGAGAGGCATCTTTCAATCATAATAAATACCAGAAGGACCTGTCCAGTAGCAGCATAAACTTGGTCAGGAAGATGTCTGTGTTTTCTTGAAATAAGTAATACAAGCCAGGTGAGCACCTCAGACACTCCTAGCCAAGAGTATCACTATCAGTAGGCTTGGACTTAAATGGATTAATGTTCAAATCTACATGGTGAAGAATAGAAGTTAAAGTTTAAATGAATTAATGTTCAAATCTACATGGTGAAGAACAGAAGTTAAAGTGGCAATAGAAAAATAATGGATTAAAGTAAAATCTGTAGCTTCATATTTTCCTCTACAATGAAATAACATAAATGGCTTTAGTTGCCAAGTCTAGTTTGTTTTCCCCATGTAAGTAATACATTCATACAGAAAACAAAAGTAAAATTACTTTGGTATGATATGTATCATTGAGAAATAATTTTTAAGGAATGGACTTCCCTGGTGGATCAGTGATAAAGAACCTATCAGTCAACACAAGAGATGCGTGTTCAATCCCTAGTCTGGGAAGATGCCCCGGGAAAGGAAATGACAACCCATTTCTCAGTATTCTTGCCTGGGAAATCCCATGGACAGAGGAGACTGGCAGGCTACATACAGTCCATGAGGTTGCAAAGAGTCTGAGTGATTAAACAATAACAATTTTTAAATAATCCAATTTGCCCCAGGTAAGATACTGAAATCTTCAAATGTTCTTGGCCCAAAATTGAGAAAAAACTTTGTGACTGCATGAATATGAACAAAGGGAAAGCTGTCTATGTATCAGACAGATCTGAAACTTAATGAAGTGAGTGACAAATTGTGTAGAGGAGTTAAATCCAAAGAAATGAAAATTCCAGGTTATAAATAGGAGTAGCAAGTTCTACCTTAGCAATCTGATTAAGGAAAAGCAATTTCCGCCTCTGCGGCTTTGAGTCCTATAGTCATGGGTACTTACTTCTTCAGCCCAGGGACAATTGGCCTGTATAGAGGGCCATGCCAATGATTCTTCTCAGAGCCCTCCTTAGGTCTTTGTTCCTCAGACTGTAGATGAAGGGGTTCAGCATGGGTGTGACCACAGTGTACATCACCGAGGCTGTGGCACTTGACTGTGAGCTGTGGGTAGTACCAGAGCTGAGATACACTCCTAAGGCTGTACAGTAAAACAAGGAGACAACTGAGAGGTGAGATGCGCAGGAAGAAAATGCTTTATACTTCCCCTGAGCTGATGAGATTCTTCGTATGGAGGAAACTATCCTAGAGTAGGAGTAGAGGATACCAGTGAGGGAAACACTGCCTAGCAGCACAGATGCAAAATACAGAACAATGTCATTAAGAAAGGTGTCAGAACAGGCGAGTTGGACCACCTGAGTAATCTCACAGAAAAAGTGGGGGATTTCCAAGTCTGTACAGAAGGACAGCCACAACACCATTAAGCTCTGTAACAAGGAATTCAGGACACTCATTATCCAGGACATCAGAACCAGCAGTCCACAGGCCCGGGGGTTCATGATGATTGTGTAGTGCAGAGGATGGCAGATGGCCACGAAGCGGTCATAGGCCATCACGGTCAGGAGGAAGATCTCCATTGTGGCAAAGAGCAGGAAAAAGTGTATCTGGGTGATGCAGCCTCCGTAGGTTATTACTTTATTCTCTGTCTGTATATTCTTCAGCATCTTTGGGATGGTGGTGGAGGTGAAGCAGATGTCTACAAAGGACAGGTTGGAGAGAAAGAAGTACATGGGGGTGTGGAGGTGGGGGTCTGAGCTGACAGCCAGGATGATGAGCAGGTTTCCAATCACAGTGATCAGGTACATGGAGAGGAAAAGTCCAAATATAAGGGGCTGAAGTTCTATTTTCTTTGATAATCCCAGAAGAAGAAATTCTGAAATTTGTGTCTCATTCCCTGGCTCCATGTGGTGAACTTGAAAGGAAGAAAAGATGAAATACTACAGCTAATTTTCTCAAAGATTGGCATTTCAGACACAGTTGAAATTCTATGATTTATATTTTGCACTCAAAAATTCATATACATAGTTTTTGTATGGAATTTCCATTTCGAGGGATCCCTGGTGCCATCTCAGAATAGGAATGCCTATTCCACATTGCTTTTCCTCTAGTAGTCATGTACTCTACACTGTTAGTGAGAAATTCAGAATGCCTCGAACATAGTAAAGGTGTTTTGGTTTACTTTGTTCAGCTCTGTGTGTGTTGGCATATGATGCATGTATATTTTTTTGCTTAAATGTCTATGCATGCTGGATCACATGTAAAAGGTATATTTTGCTCTAGGATATAGTCCAAAATATTTCTAATCAATTGCAGTCATTGAGGAATAGTTTGTTTTTTGTTTGTTTGTTTTTTAAAAGACAAGTTCCTGCCGAGGGAAAAGCAATATGAATAAAGACTTCTGCAGAAGAGACAGGTTGCAGAGAGAACAGCAGCAAGGTGTTCAGACTCAAGGGACCACAGCTTCTTCCTCCATTAAAATGTGAGAAACAGATGGGCAGGGACCTCACCTGCTCTGTTCACTCTGGTTTCACCAGTGTATGCATAGACAAAGAAACACATTTTTAGAAAATGAAATTTATAAAATAAAAAGAATGGCACTGGAAATAAAACCTGTTTAAATTAGAGTGCATTGGAAACAACTTGGCTAAACAAAATTGAACTAAAAATTAAGATGAATAAAAGATGATATTATGATAATATGATATGATATAATAAAAGATGAAATTATGATAATAAAAGATGAAATCATGAAAGAAAAATATAAAATAACCATGGTCACACTAATACTAGTTTTGTATATAATTGAAATGGACAAGCAAATGAAATATATATATTTTTAAAAAGTCATATGGGGAACAGTGGGCTTTCCTGTGGCTCAGATGGTAAAGATTCTGCCTGCATTACAGATCTCTGACTTAGAAGATCCCCTGGAGAAGGAAATGGCAACCCACTCCAGTATTCTTGCCTGGAGAATTTCATGGACAGAGGAGCCTGGTGGGCTACACACACACCAGTTAGTCACTGGTGGGCTACAGTGACTAACACACACACACACACACACACACACACATGCACACAGGGGAAGCAGTAACTAAAATTGTAATTTCAGTCAGTATAAATATATATGTATTTAAACATCCTCATGAGAAATACATGTGATCTTTGTTGAATGTAAAAGAATATGTTCCACAAGATGGAAGCACTTGATTAATATTTTAGAAATAGATCTACTGAAGGCAAAAGGTAGCAGTAAGAAAAAAAATAAGTGAATAACAAGCAATGGAAACATATACATTACCGTATGTAAAATAGATCGCCAGTGGGTATTTGCTGTATGATGCAGGGAATCCACAGCTGGTGCTCTGTGACAACCTAGAGGGTTGTGATGGGGTGGGAGGTGGGAGGGAGGTTCAAGAGAGAGGGGACATATGTATACCTATGGCTGATTCGTGTTGATGTATGGCAGAACCCAACACAATATTGTAAAGCAATTATCCTTCAACTAAAAATAAAAAAGAGAATAAAAGTAAAAACAAGAAGCAATGAATCTAAAGTTTTTTTTTTTTTTTACACTACTGTAAATGTAGAACTTTCTATGTTTAAAGAGCAATGGGAGGAAAGAAGAAATGTGACCAACTGATAGATTTGACCATTCACAATTTATAAACACTCACACACCCAACAAATACATTACACATACACAGAAGGATTAAATGGAAATTAGCAAAGTCTTTCAAAAATTATAATTGTTTGAAAGAATGCATAAAACATAAAAAAAGAGAGACTGGAATAGGGAATTCAGACCAGGGTTAGCAGTTTTGGGTGAAACGGTGTCTGATATACCTGTGATGGGAAGGGAAAGAGTGAGGAGAGAGAAGTTGCATGTATTTCTTTTTTTTAGCAAGAAGACTCCTCAAGGTATTTAAAATATGTTTCATTCTCCCCTTCTTCTGCAGGATGGAATACAGTTCCTGGGCTTTTATCTCACAGCTTGAGATGAAATAAATTATAAAGGAAATTATACAGCAAAAAAGAAGGAAAAGAGAAAAAAGAAACAGAAAAAAATAACAACATTCAAGTACCAGTATGTAAAACAAAAAACATGCAGAAACAGTTTTGAGTAGAGAAAATAAAGGGCTCAAAAATCCCTAAATATATTCAGCCTCGCAAGTAATGAAATAATTGTGAAGCAAGGCCCTTTACCATATGACCTTTTGCATATTAAATGTAGTATTTCATTCTTTTTAATGGCTGAGGAATATGCCACTGTAAATATGTACTATATCTTCTTTATCTATCCATCTTTTGATGGACATCTAGGTTGCTTCCATGTCCTGCCTATTGTAAATAGTGCTGTTATGAACACTGGAGTACATGCGTCTTTTTCCATTATGGTTTTCTCAGGGTATATATCCAATTGGGATTGCTGGGTCAAATGGGAGGCTTGGGAAGGAGGGGATGTATGCATAATTATGGCTGGTTTGCATTGTTGTATGGCAGAAAACACAACATTGTAAAAATTACACAAACCCCCCCAAAACATAAAAGAGATACAGTTAAATGCAATATTTTCAAGTGAATACTCTGTGTGAGAGAAGATTCTATGAGAAGTGTATTTCAAGAACTGTAGTTACAAGACAGGAGCTAAGTCCATTGATCTGGATCTTCCTAATGAATATAGAGCCTTCTCAAACATACCTTATCTTAAATATTAAAAGTAAATTAATAAAATGTCATCACTTCACTGCAAATCTCTCCATGTCTGCTAGTCTATTTTCCTACTTCCCTAAACTGCAAATCTCTTGGAAATTATAAAATTTTACTGACAGCACTATGCCTCCCTTCGTGAGTCTCATTCAACTAAATTTTCATTCCCAAATTTAATTGGAAACAAAAAACCTTGAATTGATGAATCCAATAGATATTTCTCTATTTAACATAATAAATAAATTGATTATAAATTAGTCAATCAAGTAAATAAACATGGAGATCTCTCAGCTCTTGGTCAGCTGTTTGGGTTTTCATGTGATTTCAGGTAAATGTTCTTGGGTTTCATTCCCTCTGACTTTCTCCAGCAGTGTCTATGGAGCTCTTAGACTCACCTGGAGGGGAAGTCTGAGATGAAGGTCTCTGTGTGGAAGCTGGTGCCTCCCTGGATGGTGGAGACTGAAGCTCTGTCTCCAGACGAGAAAGAAGAAAGGAGTGAAGCATGGGTTCCTGAGACAGATTCAGGAATTCAAATGCAAAAACCATACCTTCCCCAGCTTAAGGCTGAACACACTCAGATACTGTAGATGTGGTGATATTTATAGCTCTGTATGTTAACTGTATTGGCTGACTACATCTGCTCATTAATACATTTTCCACTGTTACTCCAAGCTCTGAGCGTATTTCCCCAAGGGAACTTGTTTGAATAAAACTGGAAATTTTTCCTGCTGATTTGTGTTCTCAAGAGACCAAGTTAAAAGTGAGGTAAATCCAGTTCTTTTTACTACTCCATGAACTCTTCTGGCTTTCAGAGGTCTAACATTTTAACTTTCCACAACCCTGAGTCCAAGTTTTATCCAAATCTAAGGCTGAGAACCTGTCTGGACTAGTTCACTTGGGTCTCAAAAGTATTGACTTGCGATGGGAACACAGCTCCTGATACCACCAGAAACTTACTATTTATTCTTCAATAACTTAGCGAGCTGTGTTCCTTTGTTTTAAAACCATGGTAAAATAAACTTTGGCTTCATAATGCTTTTGACCCATCAATTAGGAGTTTCATGCTTTTACTATAATAGAAGTGAAGAGCTGGCATTTAGTCCCTTATTTTTAGAACTTTTGGTAATTATATGAGATAAATTTAGATCATTTAATACACTGTGGACTGGGCTTAGAATCTTATAGATATTGTCTCATTTATTTCTTGCAAAAGTCCATCCTATGAAGACTCTGCTGTTATGATCCCCCTTCTAAATTTTTGGCACTAGGTGATTGATCCAAAGTTACGAACTGAGCAAGGTGTGTGCTTTGATTAGAACACAAGATATTTCTAGTTCCCTTGTTTTCCTCTTCTCCAGGTCCTGTTGGTATATTAGAAGATTCTCTAGATCCTGTCTTACTTATCTATGATGATCCAGGAAATGTTTTCCTTTGTTGCATTTTCCCATATCTAGAGTTGCACTATTACAATCACTGATCGAACACAAAACTATATATCTGATCAACTGCTTCAAGTCACCTGTATTGTTTAGTCGCTAAATCACATCTAACTCTCTGTGACCCTGTGGACTGTAACCCTTAAGGCTCTTCTGTCCATGGGATTCTCCAGGCAAGATTACGGGAGTGGGTTGCCATTTCCTTCTCCAAGGGACCGTCCCAAGGTGAACCGGCGATCGATCCCACATCTCCTGCATTTCCAGGTGGATTCTGTAACCACTGAGCCACCTGGGAAGCCGCTTACCTGATAGCTCAGTGGTTAAATAATCCACCTGCAATGCAGGAGACACTGGTTTGATTCCTGGGTCAGGACGATCCCCTGGAGAAGGGATAGGCTAACCACTCCAGTGTTCTTGGGCTTCCCTTGTCGCTCAGCTGGTAAAGAATCCACCTGCAATGTGGGAGACCTGGGTTTGATCCTAGAGTTGGGAAGAGCCCATGGAGTAGGGAAAGGTTACCCACTCCAGTATTCTGGCCTTGAGAATTGCATGGACTATATAGTCCATGTGTTAAACTTACTGGTTTACAAACAATTGGAAGACAAATTAAAATTGCTTGTTCAGATGACTAAGGCTTTACTGTTTGTGAGGTTTGGCTGAGGGAGTATTCCTAGCAGTTTCAATTTTAAAACTGCCCCCTTTTCCGTAGGTTTCAGGTCTCGCTGAAAGAGCTAATTAGGCTCAGTCTCGGGTCCTTGTGGAGTGTACCTGTTATTGAGTCTGACCTCACTCTACTTGCTGCCAATAAATCTGAAAGAGAAAGTGTTGAGACCAAGAAGATGACAGATTAATGCTCAGAATAACTGTTTTATGGGAGCTGGATGCCAGGTTTTGTTTTTATAGAATAAAGATGGTGGGGGGAGGTGAGGAAGCAAAGTAAAAAGTCCAATAATCTTGAAAATATCTCCTAAAATGGCAAGCCTTAGAAGGGGATAAGTTAATTTCTTCTTTCCTCTAGCCACCCACAGGTGAACAGAGTCCTGAACAAAGGCACTTTGAGTTAATATTCAGGCAGAGGGGCAGGGTTCCTTGAGGCAGGTCATTGTGTATAAACAGGACCCTTTTAGTGAACAAAAGCAAAGGTAAGCAAATGTTAAAGTAAAGGATCTGACCTGAAGTCAGAATTGGCTCTTCCCTGCAATATTTACATTCTGGTTTGTAGAGATTTGCAAGAGAAAGGACAGTGGCTTTTAGTTCTTCAAAGAGCATGTCTGTCAGCTAAACGATTTTTTTTTTTTTTTTCAGTGACAAGATTTCTAACTAAACAGAATTTTATGTGTTGCATGTTCTGGAACTTTAGAGTTTGATATATCATGCCTTTGTTAGGTAGGTAAAATAGGGAAAATGAGTCCAAAATGGTGGTGGCTAAAATACAAAGAAGGGAAAAGCCCATGAAAATAGAACAAAGAAAGGTCCGAGGACCAGAGTGAAGATCTCAGGTAAAATAAACAGCCCTCCTGGCTAGCCCAATTTACATAGGGCAGGCTCAGTGGGGAGGAGACAAATGTATAAAAGGACAAAGCCTAGAAGGATTGGGACCTCTCTTCTCTTAGTCTTTTGGATCTGCCCACCCTCACTCCTCGAGGGTGTACTATCCTTTGTTTTTCCTAATAAAACTAAGCTATAACACTGGTCCATTCATTGCTTCAAATTTTTGCTGCAGCAAGACAGAAGCGAGGAAATTACACACTCCCCAGACATCTATGGTGCCATTTCTTGGCTTTAATCTGGCTGAAACAGCCTTGGCTCCAAGGCTTCTGTGAGGCAGAAGCCAAGCACAGCAGAAGCCCAACTCCACGAAAGCTCATGCGGTGGAAGCTGAATGTAAAGAAAACCCAGCACAGTGGAAGTGACAAGAAGCCTTGCGTGCTGGAAACCAGAACAGCCAAAGCAAACTCAGCAGAAAGCTCACGTGGCTGTCTCAGATTCCAGAAGACCTCTGGTTGGAGTAGGAAGGCCTCACCACTATGGCTGGAAGGACATATGGCTAAAAAAAAATCCTAATTCCTTTACAATCTCTTGTTTCTTGTTTTCTCGAACCCCCTGTGAACAGGTGAGCAGCAGTGGGTGCCCCAGGGTGTCCTAAAGGCTCCACTATCTGTGGTGCCCTAGTAGCTGTTGCCCAAGCGGGTGGGGGTTCTTCTGTCCTCAATCTTCTTTGTGCCAAGAATCAGGCCAAGGGTGCAACCGGATGTGGCAGGTAGGCCTGAGAATTTCTTGGTTGACACAGGGGCCACCTACTCTGTCCTGACCTCCTGCTCCAGAGCCTTCTCCCACCAAACCTGTACCATTTTGGGTGCTACAGGAGAAACAATTAACAAAAAGATTCACCTGAGCACTTTGTTGCTGGGATGGACCAATATTTTCCTACCAGTTCCTGATGGTCCCTGAGTGTCCTACTCCCTTATTGGGAACAGATCTTTTCCTGTCTTTGAAATCTTGCAGCTATTGCAGCCCTGATAGAAGATGCTTTAAAACTCTCTCCTGGGGCCAAACTAACTATTTTTTACCAGCCACCAAGTGAAACAACTTCTGAATGGGAGAGGACATTTATGGATGTCAGATCAAAGGATCCTCAGATATCAAGGAGTGCTGATGGAAAATCCAGGTTTGACTATGTCCCCTTGTGAGGTTCTTAACCCAGCTACCCTCCTGCCTATCCCCGAGGGCTCTCTGCCTTTTCACTCTTGCCTAGAAACTTTGGGCCACAGGACAAAACCCCAAGAGGGATTGCCAGAAGATCCTCTGACCAATTCTGAGGAAATCTGGTACACTGATGGAAACAGCTTTGTCTTGGATGGAAAAAGAAGAGCTGGGTATGCAGTAGTCTCCAATTTTGAGACCATAGAGTCTAAACCTCTGCCACCAGGTACTTCAGCCCAATTAGCTGAGCTCATAGCCCTGACTCGAGCTTTAGAGCTGGGAAAAGGGAAAAGAAGAGCCATTTACACTGACTCCAAGTATGCCTTTCAGATGCTACATGCACAAGCTATTTGGAAAGAAAGGGGCCACTTGACCACCTGGGGGTCCCCAATCAAGTATGGTGATCAAATCCTTAGACTCTTGGAGGCAGTCCATCTGCCCACTGAGATTTCAGTCTCCCACCATAAAGGACACCAGAAAGGGAGCACAGAAGTGGCACAAGGGAACCAAGCAGCTGATCAGGTAGCTAAGAGCAGCGTTACAGAACCATGACCTAATAGGGGTTGCCACCTTAGTTCCACAGACTAACTTGCCAGAAACTCCTTCCTATACTGAAGGTGAGACTCTTAAAGCTAAGAGTGAAGGCTTTCAAGAAGATCATATGGGGTGGTTCCAAAAGGAGGGACTCCTTTTTCTGCCTGGGAACCTCCAGTGGAAGTTGGTGAACTCCTTACATGTTACCACTCATTTTGGGGAAAAGGCCTTCCAAAGATTACTAGAAAGTTCCTTCAGAGGAACAGGTTTCCTCTTGTCCCACTTGCCAATTAAACAACCCCCAAGGAGCTTGAAGACCCCAGCCGGCCCAGCCCATCCAACATTGTGGGACCTACCCAGGAGAGGACTGGCAGATGGACTTCATCCAGATGCCAGTTTCTCAAGGGTATAAATACCTATTAGTTAAGATAGATACATTCACAGGATGGATTGAAGACTTTCCCACCTGGACTGAGAAGGCTGAGGAGGTGGTAAAAAGCTGCTCCATGAAATCATTCCAAGATTTGGTCTGCCCAGGTCATTGCAGAATGACAATGAGACATGATTTACTTCTAAGGTCACCCAAGGGGTTTCTAAAGTACTGGGCACTACTTGTTACCTCCATTGTGCCTGGAGGCCTCAGTCTTCAGGAAAAGTAAAAAGAGTCAACCAATTCTTAAAATCAGCTATAAAAAGATAACCCAGGAGACCTCCCTGGGATGGAAGGAGGCTTTACCAGTAGCTCTCCTCTGCACCCATAAGGCCCTTAAGGAACAGGTTGGTCTTAGTCCTTATGAGATGCTATATGGGAGACCTTTTTCTTACGTCAATGACTTCTTCCTAGATTCAGAGGCTCAGACTCTCTGGTCTTATACCATGGCCATTGGGCAATTCCAACAGGATATACGCTTGTGGGGTATCAACCAGGACCCAAAAGATTCTAAAGAGTCACTGCTATATGCTCCAGGGACTCAAGTCCTAATTAGAGTCTGGAAGAATGGATCCCCAAAGGTTCAACTCCAGCCCACATGGAAGGGCCCCTACCCTGTAATACTTTCTACTCCCACAGCAGTCAAGGTGCCAGGACATGACTCCTGGATTCACTACTCACGAGTCAAGCCATGGAAGAAAACAGAAGAAAACACACTCAATACACTGTGAGCCCCTAGGAGATCTCAGATACCTTTCCAGGACTACAAATGAGTGCCATTCTAATGAATGTCCCCAGAATTAAGTTTCTGGGGATAAGATTTCTGAGGTCAGCTCTAAAGAGCCAACACAGCTTGGAGCTTGTATTCCAAAATAGACAGGAGATAGATCTCCTGATCCTTGAACAAGGAGGGACCTGAGCCATCTTGAATGAGACATGCTATTTCTGGGTAAATACCTCCAGCCAAGTTAAAGAGTCTCACAGTCCTCAAGAAAAACATTCAGGCCCTACAGGATCTCAAAGAATGAACTGGAGAGTTCTTGACTACAGTCTCTTTGGGGGATCCTTTTCCTGGCAAGGGGAAATTTGAAGTTGGCTAATGGCCCTCCTAATCCCCATTATCACCACATGATTGCTTCATGTAGTATCAATTGTCTAACCCATTTTGTCTCTGCCCAGGTCAACAAGCTACAACATGCAGTGCTAGTTCAACAAGGATATATAAAACCACCTGACTATGGAAAATCACTCATCCTTAGATGGACACAGATATGAGGACTCTGAAGCTTGAGACTAGCAAGAGGGGGAGGCCCAATGCCCCTCACCATCCATCTTCAACAGGAAGTAGCCATAGAGACCTCGATGCCTGTGTTTCCAAAGAATTGGGCCTCCCATCTTTTGAAGGGGGAATAATAGGTAGTTAGAACAGGAAAAAGGAGTACACAATGGTGGTGGCTAAAAGACAAAGAAGGGAAAAGCCTGCAAAAATAGAACAAAGGCAGGTCTAAGGATCAGAGTGAGGACCTCAGGTAAAACAAACAGCCCTCCTGGCTAGCCCAATTTACATAGGACAGGCTTGCGGGGAGGAGACAAATGTATAAAAGGAGGAAGCTTAGAAGGATTGGAGCCTCTCTTCTCTTAGTCTTTTGGGTCTGCCCACCCTCACTCCTCGAGGGTGTACTATCCTTTGTTTTTCATAATAAAACTGAGCTATAACACAGATCCATCTGTCACTTCAAATTTTTGCTGCAGCGAGACAAACCCGAGGAAATGACACTCTCCTCCAACACCTTCAAAGGTTTTGGGCCTCCCCTGGTGGCTCAGATGGTAAAGAACCTGCCTGTAATGCAAGAGGCCTGGATTCGCTCCCTGGGTCAGGAAGATCCCCTGCAGAAGGGAATGGCTACCCACTCCAGTATTCTTGCCTGGAGAATTCCATGGACAGAGGAGCCTGGTGGGCTAGTCTATGTGGTCAAAAAAGAGTCGGACATGACTGAGCAACTAACACTTTCACTGTCAAAGGTTTGTTTAAAGCATTCAGCAAAGATCTTCCAAGTTTACCAGTTCATTCCAGAGCAAAATCATTATTTTTTAATCTTTATTAGTCTTGAATGTTAGTTTCCATTTTTTACTTGCTTGTATGGCTCAGGTGGCTCAGTGGTAAAGAAACTGCCTGCCAACACAGGAGCAACAGGAAATGAGGGTTTGATTTCTGTTTGGGAAGATACCCTGGTGTAGGAAATGGTAACCCACTCCAATATTCTTGCCTGGAAATTTCTATGGAGAAGCCTGGTGGGTTACAGTCCATAGGGTTGCAAAGAGTCAGATAAGAGTGAATGAGCACACACACACACACATACTCACACATGCACACATGACTCAGGTCACCCTATTGGTTTCCTTTAGCAAGTTCAATTAAGAGTTGTTGAGATGTAGATTTATATGCCTTGTCTTATAATACCACACAGGGGAAGCATTACCAGTGAAACATGCTTATTCCACAATATAATTAAACAAAAGAGATGTAACCATTTTATAATGCCCATTTAAATATGCTAATTGTGTATACTTTCATCTCAAGTCTGTCAACTTTTTGCCTTTAATATTAGAGTGTGGACTTAAAAAAATGCACAATGTGATAGCTGCTAGTTAAGTTTTATTTAGGGGCAAGATGAGGACTGCAATCCAGGAGACAGCACCTCTGATATCTTTGAGAGACTGCTCCATAGAGGCAGTTGGGGAACGTCAAAATATAAGATTTTGGTGAAGGGGGAGTTCAATGCAACCAACTGCTTACTTTACAGAAGGTTTTCTACTAGTCAGGAGGAGCTGATGTTATCACAGAGGGATTCAGTGCTTTTCTAGATATAAAGAAGATGCAAAGATTGGGATCATGAAATCAGTTCCTGAGAATATTTAGCTATCTAAAGACCTGTCCCACCAGATTCCCTGGAGCACAGAGTGCCTCACTCCACCCTAAACTCCCTCAGCAGGTGTTGAAGGTCAACAGCTGCAACAACATAGGGTTCAAAGTCAGCAGAGGCAGGTGGCAAATCCCGTGCTGTTGTCACCGACAAATGCTTTTGGCAAGTGCCGATTTGTAGTTGACTGGCAAGTGCCAATTTGTAGTTGACAAGCCTTTGGGTGTAGGAGAATTGAGAAGGAATAATAAAAACAGAATTCACTTGCCTTGTAACCTGGTCTCTTAGGAACAGAGAAAGAACAGGGAAATTTTCTTTTCTGTCCAGACCCTTGTCCCCTAGGGAAATCAGGTACAGAGTATGGGTGTTACAACCGAAAAATGCCTAATGAGAAGCTAAGTGAGCTATAAAGTCTCTCTGCTGCAGTCCCCTCAGCCTGAGAAATCTTGGATGACATAGAACATGTTTCCTTTGGAGACATGAGTCTGACTGTAAAACAGTCCTTCTCTCCCTCCAGCTGTCTTGTGGGGACAGAGCTTCAATTACCAATATCAACCTTCCAGGAGGCATTTGAACTTCCACACAAAGACCTTTCTCTCAGTTCCCATCCAGGTGAGTCTGAGAGCCCAGTAGATGCTGTGGGAGAATTAGAGAGAATGCAAGCCTAGAACATTTATCTGAGGTCAGCTGTGAGCCAATCCAACCTAGCTCAGACACCAGAGGTTAGTGTGATAGTTTGCTACCCTGATTCATAAATAAATGTATTTAGTTAGGACTAAAGGAAAAGCAAAGTTTGACCTCAGTAACATAAGGCTCAGTGTTGCCAATGAAATGATGCTAATTAAAGTCCAATTAGAAGAAGGAATGGGATGCATAAAGCACATTCAATAAAATTTGAACATAAGCCTAATGATTCTAGGAACATTATATATTATATCATTTCATGTCTACACATTTCCCAATTTAATTTCTAATCTATGTGATTTCACTAAATAGTTACCATTTAAATATAATTTTCAGTTAGTTTTTGATGCTGTATTTGATTTCTTAAAATAATACGGTTGATTCGTTACTATTATATTTAAGCCAGACCTATTTTCATTGCCATTCTTTTTATTTTGTAACTTCATTTATACTTAAATATGTTCCTATACAAGTGCACATGTATTCACATACCTTTTTGAAAATGTGATAGTGAACAAAGCAGGTGAAGGAAGTCTCAGATGATTAGGATTTTGCATTATAATGGCAAAGTCACAGTATAATGAAGTAAATGATGTCATACATAATGTCCTCAGGCATAAATCATATGAAGAAATTTATCCAGGGTGAATGGGTGAATTGTCATGGAGTCTGTAGAAATTGTAGAGTATGGTCTGGAAAGCCCTTTGCATGTTAATTGGTGAGAACTGGGATATGCCCACCAAATTTACTTACGGAGTAAGATAAAGCCAGAAGTTCAAGAAAAACAAACACAAGATGCCCCACAAGAAAACTGAGACAGGGCTTACCTCCTTCTGTGTGTGAGTGTGCTGTGTGCTAAGTCTCTTCAGTTGTGTCCAACTCTATGCGACCCTATGGCCTGAAGCCCACTAGGCTTCTCTGTCCATGGGATTCTCCAGGCAAGAATACTGGAGTGGGTTACTGTGCTCTCTTCCAGGGGATCTTTCCAAGCCAGGGATTGAACCCGCATCACTTAGGTCTAACCTGCACTGGGAGGCGGGTTCTTTACCACTAGTGCCACCTAGGAAGCTCACTTCTTTCTCTATGGGATGGAAAAAAAAAAAAAAATTGTTCAAATAAGTGAGTCAGGCTTAAGAAAAACAGGTCTTCTACTGCTTCATATAAAGCATACCCACCTTTGGTTGCAGTTTGTATGGCTCGTTTTGTGAATTGTTTTCTTATGCACTTTACTCTTTTTTCTTTTGGGGTGTTCAATCTGTTAGGTGTCTTGTGCCATAAATGTATCGCCGTTTCTATCAAAGTCATAAAGGTATTTTTTCTTTTTTTAATTATCTTTTCTGGGCATCGAGGAGATATAACTGGAGTTGGAATGTTGCCAAAGCAAGGAAGTTTTAATTCATCACATTGTCTGAAGGGGCCATTCAGGCTTAATATATAATTTCCCCCTAAGGCCCATATGTCCATTCTTCTCTCTTTCTCTCTCTGTCTCTCTCAGACTTTTAAAAATATTTCTTTAAATGTAGGGCAGAAAGTGGCCATACCAAGAAGGAACCCCAAGTCTATTGGTCCATGGGAAGCTTGTGAACTGAAATTTCTGGGTAGCATTTATATATTCCTTGCTACTGCTAAGTCACTTCAGTCATGTCCGACTCTGTGCGACCCCATCCCTGGGATTCTCCAGGCAAGAACACTGGAGTGGGTTGCCATTTCCTACTCCAATGCATAAAAGTGAAAAGTGAAAGTGAAGTCGCTCAGTCATGTCCGACTCTTCGCGACCCCATGGACTGCAGCCTACCAGGCTCCTCCATCCATGGGATTTTCCAGGCAAGAGTACTGGAGTGGGGTGTCATTGTCTTCTCTGATATATTCCTTAAATGAAGGATAATCTGATCTGACCAGTTTGACTTGTACCCACTCAAGGCCTAAAGAAGGTGGTTCTAGGTAAGAAATGCATAGTAGTGACACAGCTCACTAGGACATGGTGTGTGTGTCTGTGACTGGGATGAGAGCAGTTCTTTAAGCAAAGGAAGTGAAGTGAAAGTGTTAATCACTCAGTTGTGTCTGACTCTTTGTGACCCCATGGACTGTAGCCCTCCAAACTCCTCTGTCCATGGAATTCTACAGGCAAGAATACTGGAGTGGATTGCCATTCCCTTCTCCAGGGGAATCTTCCGCATCCAGAGTTTGAACCTGGCTCTCCTGCACGGCAGCCAGATTCTTTACTGTCTGACCCTCTAGGGGAATGGCCTCCTATATTAAGGTGACATAATACAGAGACCAGGATTTAGTCAAAAGATGGAACTAAGAAGAGGATATGATATGTTTACAATTCACAGAATGCCATTGCAACTAAATTCATAAAGTACAAGGAATCACATGAAAGGAGGGATTCTGTGTGGACTGAAGTGTCGGCTGTCACAGGGAGGCCACTTTGTTCCTCAGCATCCCTGACACCATCTCTAGTCACTCTCCTTCTTGCTTACCCCTCTGCCCCACTGCCTTCCTTATTTAGATTTGAACAGGTGGCACCAGCATCTTTCTAAGGTCCTTATCAGTGGCAGCTCTCTCTACCAGGCACACACTTCTCCTAACATCACACTAGTTCCTTCTCTCTCTTTTTTTGAGGAATCAGTTCAATTATCATCTTGTTTGCAGGCCCTACCTGAAGACTCAGTGCAAAATAACATTTATACCTATTTTTTTCATAGTATCTGTCATCTCCTGCTATATTATATTTTACATTTATTTGAATATCATCTTTAACCACCCTTTGATTGTGGAAGTTTTGTTTATCACCACAGTTCCCTATATGTGCTCGGAGCATGGTTGGTTCTCAGCAAGAATTTCTGAAATGCATGAAAGGAGTTTTCATTAAAACTGTAAATACAAGAAGCCTTTGGAATTTGCTGAGAATGGGACAAAAATTTCTAGTCAGAGGTGAAATGAGTTATACCCTCAAGGAGTATTTATCTCCATATAACATATTAATATCAATTCTTTGACAGCAAAGGAGAAATTAAAATAGTTCAGCTATGCGAGTTAGGCTGGTTTGAGTGAAAGCTACTCATGTTATTTCTTTTTTCCCTCCAATAGTCACCTCCACCACATGGAATCAGGAAATGGTACAAAAAACTCAAATTTTCTTCTTCTTCTGGGACTTTCAGGGGAATTAGAATTGCAGCCCCTCATATTTGGGCTTTTCCTCTTCATGTACCTGATCACTGTGTTTGGAAACCTGCTCATTGTCTTGGCCGTCAGCTCAGACTCCCACCTCCACACCCCCATGTACTTCTTCCTCTCCAACCTGTCCTTTGTAGACATCTGTTTCACCTCCACCACCATCCCAAAGATGCTGTGGAACATCCAGACACAGAGCCAGGTTATCACGTATGAAGGCTGCATCACCCAGATGTATTTTTACATTCTCTTTGCAGGATTAGATGATTTTCTCCTGACTGTGATGGCCTATGACCGGTATGTGGCCATCTGCCACCCCCTGCACTACATGGTCATCATGAGCCCCCAGCTCTGTGGACTGCTGGTTCTGATATCCTGGATAATGAGTGTTCTGTATTCCTTGTTACACAGCTTAATGGTGCTGAGACTGTCTTTTTGTACAGACTTGGAAATCCCTCACTTTTTTTGTGAAATAAAAGAGCTGGTCCAACTTGCCTATTCTGACACCTTTCTCAATAACATGATGATGCAGTTTGGAGCTGCACTTCTGGGTGGTGGTACCCTGACTGGTATCTTTTATTCTTACTCCAAAATAGTGTCCTCTATATGTAGAATCTCTTCAGCTCAGGGGAAGTATAAAGCATTTTCCACCTGTGCGTCTCACCTCTCAGTGGTCTCCTTATTTTATTGTACAAGTTTAGGAGTGTATCTTAGCTCTGCTGGTACCCACAGCTCACACTCAAGTGCTGCAGCCTCAGTGATGTACACTGTGGTCACACCCATGCTGAACCCCTTCATCTACAGTCTGAGAAATAAAGACATAAAGAGGGCTCTGAAAAGATTTTTGGGGATGGAAACTATATCAAGGTAATTTGTCCTTGGGCTAAAAAAATGCACATGATAGCAGGGTTAAAGCCTCAGGGCCACAGATTATGCTTCTTTGATCAGATTGTGAAAATAGCAGTTGCTCCTTCGGCTTATTGTCTGCTATTTCCATTTCTTTGATTTCAACTTATCTATACAATTTCAGCAACTCGATTCATTAACTTTTCTGTTCTGTCATCTATGCTTTATCCTTCGTCATTTTTATACTCTCCCTGATTGATTCACATTCTTAAGTGAAATATATGGAAATGCCCATATATCTCATAAGACTGGATGCATCTCCTAAGAATAATTTATTTGTGAAATGTTATGTACAGATCAAGTTTATTTCATTTTACTGAGTGAATAATCATGAGTTCTGTTACCTTTTGGAAAAGAAAAACTACCTTGATGATTGAATCCACCCAATGGCGTAATTTCATAAGAGTGTAAAGTGTGAAACCTCAGGTTATCACTTTCTGTTCATCATTCCTTTTGCACATCACTACCATAATTTCTCTTCCCAAAACTGTAGACTGTAACATCTAGTGTGTTTCATAACAAAGCATTCCATTTTATTCCTGCTAGGATCTTTTTCTGTATTTAGCTCAGTGTGCATATTGGTTACCAGGGTGTGAGCAGTTGCTCAGTCATGTCTGACTTTGTGCGACCCCATGGACTGTAGCCCAGCAGACTCCTCTGTGGGATTTTTCAGGCAACAATACTGGAGTGGGTTACCATTCTCTACTCCAAAGGATCTTCTTGACCCAGGGATCCAACCTGCATTTCCTGCATCTCCTGCATTGCAGATAGATTCTTTACCTGCTGAGGCATCGTTATCAGAGTCACCAGGAAACCTGATCATCAATGCACGCCTCTGATGCTAGTCTATGTGAAACACCAACTTCAATAAACAGTTTGATGTAATAAAGTCTAGAGTCTAAGATGACCCTAACTAAAATGAAGCACATATTTATATCAGATTTTGACTATGCAAATCATTTTTTCTGGTGTACATTTACTTACTGATATAAGTAAGATCATTGTCCATATATAAAGGGGTTTATCATTGGCATGAAGGATTGTTTGGTGAAATTATATTTTGTTTTGAATTATCTTTCTTCTTCTATTTGAAAACTTACATTTTCCCCTACGAATATGATTCCTTTCATTGTTCTAAATGAAATATCTTCCCCATTCTAAGTTTTATCATAACCACTAAAGGATGTTAAATGAGCAATATAAATATATATATCTCTTTCCAAAGTACAGCTCACTAGGGAGCTTAAATTCCTCCTGGACCTGTGATTCAGAGTCTCAGAGTTTTGAACAAACAGGCATATCCTTTTAACCTCGCATGGTTACCTATATGTAAACCTCAATGGAATCAGTTTTTGATACAGTTATATGAAATAGACTTGGATAACTGAGTAATTATAAATGCTATTCAAATATCAGAGCGAATACCTACAATGAGAAGCCATACATTATTATCATTTCACTCAGCTGTTCACTTGGATTATTTTATCAGTTTGTTGCTGCATAATAAGTTGTCCTAAAAGGAAATGATTTAACATAATGTCTTCAGTCTCAGATAGGAGTACACGATGGGGACTTGAGCTGAGTTCTGACGGTCTCTTCTTCATGGGTCTGCTGTCAGCTGTCTGGCTCTATTTTGTGTTTTAAAGTCTCGTCCATGACGGTGTGTGCAGTTGTAGTGCTCTTCTGTTTTGAGCAACTTCATGTCAATTCCCTCTTTTTATATATGTAGGTTAGTCTTTAGTTTACAAGAAAAAAACTGAGTTTACAAAAGGCAATTTCTTTATATTAATTTCACTATTCCCATATCCATATATGGCACTTTGCTTTAGTCCTTGATTAACGAGATATCTCTCAATATCAGGTGTGATTCAACTACATGGACTTTACTTATTTCTCTGAGCCATGCAAAACCCCAAATTTGAAATTCTAGCTAAGTCATTGAAGGGTAATTACATACAATAAACTGCCAATTTTTAAGGTATACAATTTTATGAATTTCAAAAACTAGCAGTACATACTACATGGTCCATTTTTTGATAGTCTAAAAGGTTCAGAGCAAGTTTTAATTTCTTTGAAATGTTATTGTTAATAATGTAATTGACCTGGATCTCAGTTTTATTTATTTATGAAGAAAATATAAGATAACAAGCCCTAACTTCATATGGATGTTGCAAAAATGAATGAAATATACAGAAATGCTTTGGGGAGTCCACAAACCATGTTCAAGTTTAGGAGTACATGTATGTATATATGTGCCCACATCTGTATATACCTTTCTCTTAAATAAATATACTCACACATATATGTACATGCCTGAAGTCTCATTTGTAATTCCATCCCAGTTTGAAAGAAACCTTGAGAACAAGTTAGAGGGATGGAAGTGAAAAGAACAGATGCTTGAAATAACAGAAAATAAGAAGAATTTAGAAATTTTGACAGAAAGTTCTTGAGCAGAATGTGTGCCTTTAATAATAATAATGATTTACTTTTCTCATCTTAAATCCTCAACGACCTCAAAGTTAGAACCACATTTATATTTAGTCAATGAAAAGTTCTCTATAGAAGCTAATGAGAATACCTTAAAAAGGACTCAATCTTCTCCTTCTGTTTAAGATATGATTTCAACACAAAATGCCTCTAGCTAAGGGTAGCTCACTGATTGAACTGAAAGGTTTAAACTCAACTCCAAGAACAACGTCTGATTGGACACATGTCTGTATTAAATTTCTGTTGCTCCTGCAAGAGACTCAAGTTCCATCCGTGGTTTGGGAAGACCCCCTGGAGGAGGCCGTGGCAACCCACTCCAATATTCTTGCCTGGAGAACCCCATGGACAGAGGAGCCTGGAGGGCTATAGTCTATAGGGTTACAAGGAGTTAGACATGACTCAAGCGACTTAGCATGCATGTATGCTCTTGTAACAAATTACGATACTAGTGACTTAAAACAAATACCTGTCTTAAAGTTCTATAACAAATTACCATGCTAGTGGCTTAAAACATATATGTATCTTAAAATTCTTCAGAAGCCTGAAGTCTCATTGAACTATAATTGTGATATCTGCAGGACTGTGATCCTCCTGGACACCCCAGAGGACAATGCATTCCCTTTCCTGCTTTACTTCTAGTGGCCACCAACATTTCTTGGTTCATGGTCTTTCCTCCATCTTCAAACCCAGGTGCAGAGCATTTAAAAATTTCTATCTGACTCTAATTCTTCTTCCTTTCTCTTCCACATTTAGAGGATCACTGTGATTACATTATTCCAAGCTGAATATCCATGCTAATCTGATATCGAGATCAATGATTATCCACTTTATTCCATCTGCTAATGTAATTTCAGGCTTCCCTGGTATCTCAGCTGGTAAAGAATCTGCCTGCAATGCAGGAGACCCCTGGTTCAATTCCTGGGATGGGAAGATCCCCTGGAGAATGGATAGGTTACCCACTCCAGTATTTCTCTTGCTAACTAAGATAAGATATTCAAAAGGTCTTGAGAATAAGGTGTGGTCATCTTTTGAGTATCTTATTCTGCCTACTAAAGGGTCTTTTCTCAGATATAAATCATTTTATGTCACTCAAAACTTCTTTTAAAAAATAATTTTAATTGGAGGATAATTGCTGTACAATATTGTGATGGTTTTTGCCATACATCAACATGAATAGGCCATAGGTATACATGTGTCTCCCCCATCCTGAACCCTCCTCCCACTTCCCTCCCCACTCTATCCCTCTGGGTTGTCAGAGCTCTGGCTTTGGGTGACCTGCTTCATGAATTGACCTTGCACTGGTCATCTATTTTACATATGGTGATGTATATATTTCAGTGCTATTCTCTCAAATCATCCCACCCTTGCCTTTGAGAGGGCAACAGGCAGGAAGGCCAAGGGTCACCAAACGGAGGAAATAGGCTGCAAATGTCAGACATTTTTTTCTCTCTCCCTTATGTGGCAGGATGAAACAAATTAGAGGTGTCAGTTTTTTTTTCTCTTAAAATTTTCTGTTGCCATGACGACACCTGGTTCCACCTGAACTTAACTTTTCTCAAACCTTGAGCTAACCAATGCTTTTTTCTTATGGAAGTGTTTTTCTTAAGCTATGTTAATGAAGCTATGTATTTGCTTTGGAATTTGCCTTTCTTCAAGATGTTTCCATCTAAAGACTAACTTTTTTTCCTTTTCTCAAACGTTGGGCTGATAATAGCTCAACAAACCAGTATTCATATCAATTGCTTTATGGATGGGGGATGACACACCTGGTACCATCCTATCACAAAAATCCATATTGTGGGAGAGGGGCCTGGTGAAACTCCAGCAGCCTTGAGGTGTCTCTCTCATCTGATTAATAGCTTTCTAACAGACATAAAACAGCTTGCTAAAACTAGAGGGGGGTGGGCACTCTCCGTCCCCCTTCTGATGTCTATGTCAGAAGCTCTCTCTGCCCCTTTCACTTTAATAAAACTCTGATATACAAAAGCTCTTGAGTGATCAAGCCTGGTCTCTGGTCCTGAAGTTAAATCTTAGGAGATCATGAATCCAACACCATTCACCATAAGCTATTACCTTCTCCCACTAAAAAAAATCAAACAGAATTTACCACTGCTTACAAAGTGAGTGAAATGTATCGTTCAAAATTACATACATGGAAGATTCTTGATGAAGACCTAAAACCATTTACACCTGAATCTAACAGAGTCATTTTCTTGTCATACCCAGACAAGGGCCTGCAGCATTAAGAACTTGTGGGGCATTGTTAGAAATGCAGAGTCCCTGGTACCTTGAATTAGACCTGCTGAATTATAATTTGCATTTGAACTTAGTTCAAAAACCAATAGTTCTTGGTAATTTTTAAGAACAATCAGTTTAGGAAAGTGTTAGACTAGAATAAATTTTATACCTTTTCGCTGATGGTATTTGAGGTAGTATAATTTTAAGTATTGAATACTGCCCTATGCATTACATGTGTAGGATCCCTTTAGACCCTGAAAAATATCCCCAGCTGCAAAGTCGTCTCTGATTGAGAATCACTGTCACAGATCTTGTGAACTAAAAGCATTTGAGCAATTAAGACTCCCAATCAAGACTCCATCCCTTTCTTGGTTTATAGCTTTGGGCAGAACATTAAAGCCCTCTGTGTGTCATTTCTATAATGGAGAATAAAGTGTTAATATATAAGAAGACTACATCACACTATAGAAAGAAAGAAAGGATGAAAGTGAAGTCGCTCAGTCGTGTCCGACTCTTTGCAACCCCATGGACTGTAGCCCACCAGGCTCCTCCATCCATGGAATTTTCCAGGCATGAACTTATATTAAAATTAAAGCAGACAGTGCCTCTAATGTGTTAAGCTATGTTACAGTGTACAAAAATATCTAAATTCGTCTCATAATTAAAAAATTCATAGTGAAGTACTAAAGGATGATGTAAGCATAAATATCCTAATTGAGCTGACAAAAATGTCAGGGAGCCAAGGAGTGTAGTGCCCAAGGTTTAATATGAAAGGACAAATTTATACTCATAAAATATTTTTTAGAAATATTAGGAGTTATGTACTCACTACTAGTGAAAACTTGGAAGATCTGAGGGACTTAATCAAGTGAGAATTCTTAACCTTAGACTTTGAGGAAATTTTAGCTTGGACTAGGATAAATTGCAGGGATGGTTTAGACCTCTGGACACAGGAGAATTAAGGGAAAGGAGTAATAAAAACAGAATTCACCTGCCTTGTAAACTGGTCTCTTAGGAACAAAGAATGAATAGGAAAATTTTCCTTTTTGTCCAGACTCCTGTGCCCCAGGGAAATCAGATACAGAGTATGGGAGTTACAGCAGGAAGATGCCTAATGAGAAGCTAAGTGAGCTATAAAATCTCTCTGCTGTGGTCCCCTCAGCATGAGAAATCTTGGACACCACAGAACATGTTTCCTTTTGAAAGGTTATTGTTGAACCACGAAAGATGCTGGGATTCTTGGCCTCCAGAGGAGAAGAATTCAATCTGGGGCCAGAGACGAGGCTTGATCGTGCAGAGCTTTTGTGTAATAAAGTTTTATTAAAGTATAAGTGAAATAGAGAAAGCTTCTGACATAGACATCAGAAGGGGACAGAAAGAGTGCCCCCTCGCTGGTGTTAGCAATGGAGTTATATACGTTTTAATTAGTTATTACAGCGAATCAAAAGGATGTCTGGAGGTTGTAAAGACCTTACTAGACCCACTCCTATAATTTACATTTTAAGATAACAGGATTAGCTAGAAGGTTTTTTCCAGAAACTGTCCTCAAGCAGGATTTATTATTGTTGTATAGTCCTAAGGAATGTAGAGGGAAAAAAAAAAAATGTCTTTTTTTCCTCCTTGAGAATTCCAGACCCCTCTCTCCTTGGGGACCCCCAGACTTCTTATCAACCTGCCTAAGAATTGACCCTCTCACTTTGAAGATCTGAGTCTGACTGGGAAACCAGTCCTTCACTCCCTCCAGCTGTCTTTTGGGGACAGAGCTTCAGTCTCCATTATCAACCCTCCAGGAGGCATTTGAACTTCCACACAAAGACCTTTCTTTCAGTTCCCATCTGGGTGAGTCTGAGAGCCCCAACACTGTGGGAAAGAAATACAATGCAAACCTTGAGCATTTATCTGAGGTCACCTGTGATTCAGTCCAGCCCAGCTCAGACACCAGATTAGTGTGGTAGTTTGCTATCCTGATTATTGTGTGTGCATGCTCAGTTATTCAGTCGTGTTTGACTCTTTGCAATCCCAAGGACTGTAGCCTGTTGGCTCCTCTGTGCTTAGAATTTTTCAGGCAAGAATACTGGAGTGGGTTGCCATTTCCTCCTTCAGGGGATCTTCCCAACCCAGGGATTGAACCTGAGTCTCTTGCATCTCCTTCATTGGCAGGTGGATTCTTTATCACTAGCACCACTCGGGAAACCTTAATTCATAAATAAATGTATTGACTTAGGACTAAAAGAGGAGCAAGGGTTTCACAGGCAGCACTAGTGGTAAAGAACCTGCTTGTCAATGCAGGAGACATAAGACACAAGGGTTTGATCCCTGGGTCAGGAAGATTCCCTGGAGGAGGACATGCAACCCACTTCAGGATTCTTCCCTGGAGAATTCCATGGACAGAGAAGCCTGATGGGCTACAGTTCTTAGGGTCAGAAAGAGTCAGACATGACTGAGCAACTGAGCAGGCATGCAAAAGAGAAGCAAACACTGACCTCAGTAAGGTACAGTTCAGTGTTGCCAATTAATTGATAAAAATGAAAGTCCAATTAGAAGAGAGAATGGAAGACATAAAGTGTTTCCAGTAAAATTTGAACATAAGCTTATGACATACTAAGTAACAAGAGTAGAGAAATAGGTTATTAGATGTGGACAGATGTTCTGTGAAGTAAGGATTTTTTTTTTTTTTTTTTAAGATGGGTCATATATGACTGTTTCCATATTAATGAGTAAGATCTGGACCAAGAATTTCTTGAAAATATAACCCTCCTAACATATGTATGTCATGGCTGATTCATGTTGATGTAGGGTAGAAGCCAACACGGTAGTTTAAAGCAATTATTCTCCAATTAAAAATAGACAAATTTTAAAAAATTCTTGAAAGATAGTGACTTCGCTTTGCTGGAAAGCTTAGTCACTCAGTCCTGTCTGACTCTTTGTAACCCCATGGACTGTATCCTGCCATCTCCTCTTGTCCATGGGATTCTCCAGGCAAGAATACTGGAGTGGGTTCCCATTTCCTCCTCCATGGGAGCACTCCCACTCAGGGATCAAAGCCACATTTCCTGTCTCCTGCATTGCAGGCAGATTCTTTACCCACTGGGCAATGGGAAAGCCCTTTGCTGGATAGTTATATATGCTTACATATATATAAAGGGTTGGACATAACTGAATGACTGAGCACACACACACAAACATACATATATATATATGATATATATTTATCTGTGTGTTAACATTTATTCTGTTAATCAAAAATTGTCTGTGAGAACCCTCTGCATACTGCAGTTGGAGTGCTTTTATTACTGTCTTTGCTCACATTTTTCATAAAGAATTGGAGGTTTTATTTTTTTCCACAAAATGCTTGCCATTTAGTTATTTTATGCATGTATAGATATATTTGTGAGAATGTTTGATGATTTATAAAATGTATGTGGTCAGTCAGTCATATGGTGTTCTCTCCATTGCTTTTTACATTTTTTTAAATTGAAATAATTGAGCTGTCACTGCAATATTCTTCACTTGGCTATACTTGTTTTAAAAAAAATGACAGTGAATGTTTTCTTACATATATTTTAGTGCTAATTAATCACCTATTATGAGCTTCTTAGGTGACGATAGTGGTAAAGAGCCCCCTGCCAGTGCAGGAGAGGTGAGAGACACAGGTTAGATCCCTGGGACTGGAAGATCCCCTGGAGGAGGGCATGGCAACCCACTCTAGTATTCATTCCTGGAGAATTCCATGGACAGAGGGGCCTAGTGAACTGTGGTCCACAGGGTTGCAAAGAGTCAGACATGACTGTAGCAACTTAACACACACACACACACACACACACAACCACCTATTAAACATATTTCTAACTTTTACTCTCTCCTTCCTTATTGTTCCTTTTAATCTTTTTGGTTAAATGTATTTCTGAAAGTTGTATTACCTTTGGACACCATGTAGAAATCATTTTTTTTAACCATTTGATTAAATGTCACCTTTGTCTTTCATGAACATATTTGAATCCATGTATATTTAAGAAAAAAAATTTAACTTGAATACTGTTTCCTGCTTGCATTTTAAAATGTCTTCTCTTATATTCTTTTATTTCCAAGTCTTTGGCAATTTCACATTGAATTAGTGGCTAATGTTGTTATCATTAAATTACTACTATTCACATATTTATGAAACTTACAGATATTCATTCAATCTTGTTACATTCAATTACTTTAAAACCACTACCACATAACCTAGTTTTATTCTCAGTAACATTGTCCCATATGTGCTTGGTTTCTTTTAAACCTTTCTTTCTATATGAGGCACACATACCTATTCATACACTTTTGTACACATGCATGAATAGAATTCTATGCACATCACAGATACTCTTGATGACTCAGTGCAGTCTTTTTTTTTTTTTCTACTTGTGTTGCCTCTTCCTTATTGGTCAATAATACCCCAGGACTTTCTTCCCGTCAACTAGTATTCAATGCAATATGGGTTCATTATTTGAATAGCTGTTTAGTATTTCATAAGGGACTCACACAGCTGATGATCTTTCCTAATCTTTCTCTTTGAGTTCCTATTATATCATTTCTCCAAAAATATTTGAGATTGTTAAATTTAAACTGTTGTTCTAAGCAGGAGCAAATTTGTTTCCTCAGGAACACTGAAAAATGCTTGTAGAAATATCTGTCTTATACTCCAAGAACAGTGGGTGGAGGTCAGGGATGCTCTGGGCATCCTGCAAGGGAGAGGACAGACCCCACCACACAGAACAACCTGCCTGAGAATGTCAATAGTGCTGAGGTTGAGAAGCCTCCAGTTAAAGAACTGGACTTTTAATATCTGTACCATTGTTCAGACGGTTTTCCTAACAATGTAACATTTTAAATTTCTGTCTGCAAACAGATAGTGCACCTTTGCTCCCTGTTTTGGAGTATCACTATAAACTGTGTGACAACTCTAAGTAATTTCCCAGACTGATGGTTGTGAAAAAGTGTTCTTTTCTTAACTATTACTGAGTTTGATAAAAAATTAATACCTTGAATAGCCATTTTTGATGTGTCTATTTTTATTATTATATGCCCACATAATATATGCCTCTTAATACTACCATTATCAACTTTTGAAATGATTTTTAATAATAGCTGTTTCTCAGTTGACCTTTAGGGGACTGTTTTGCCATTAAAATGTTTTTTCATTTTGCTTGGTTAAATACATCTATCTTCTGCTGGATTTATTGCTTTAAGATAGTTTGGCACACTTGTGGATTTTAGTGTATAATTTTCTAGGTATTCACCAAAAAGGATTGGTTTTTATACTGAATAGATTACCCCTCTGATTTATTCTATAATCTAATCTTCCCAAACTGAAGTACAACCTTATATGTATTTAATGAAATCTATAATAGAGACATAATTCCTGATTCATTCAATATGCAATAACTGAGAATCTAATATGTGCCATAATTTTCAGGAACATTATATATTATATTCACGTTTATGCATTTCCCAATTTAATTACTAATTCATTGGCTATCATTAAATCATTACTATTTTAATATTGTTTGAGTTAGTGTGTGATGCTCCATTCAATTTTTAAAAAATACAGTTTCTTTGGAACTAATTTATTTAATTATTTTTCCTTCAGTTCCCTTTATTTTGTAACTTCACATGTATTTAAATACATTTCTCTTTGCTTACATGTGTGCTAAGCTGCTTCAGTTGTGTCTGACTCTTTATGACTCTATGGATTGTAGCCCACCAGGCTCCTCTGCTCACGGGATTCTCCAGGCAAGAATACTGGAGTGGGTGGCATGCCGTCCTCCAGGGGATCTTCCTGACCCAGGAATTGAACCTGTGTCTCATGCCTCCTGCATTGGCAGGCAGGTACTTTACCACTAGCACCACCTGGGAAGCCTGTGTTTTTATATAAGTGCAAATGTATTCACATATCTTTCTGAAAATGACCAGAGCAGTTGAAGTCACTGATGATTAGGATTTTGCATTATCATGGTGAAGTAATAGTACAATGAAATAATTGTTTATATAATATAATGTCTAGGCATGAATCCTATGAAGAAATTTTTTTAGGGCAAAAGGTTGGATTGACGTGGTGTCTGTAGAATTTACAGAATGCAGTTTGAAAAACCCTTTGCATGTTGAACAAAGGCCAGAAATAGTATTGGGATATGCTCATCAGATTTATTTTAAAAATATGATACTGCGTAAGCTCCAAGAATAACAAACACAAGATGCCCCAGAAGGAAACTGGGAAAGAGCTTGCCTTATTCCTTATAGAACAGTAAAAAACTGGTCAAATAAATGGAAAAGGTTCAGGGAAAATGTCTTCTATTGTTTTATATAAAACATTTTCAGCTGTTGCTGTTTTTGTTTGTATATTCATTTTTGTTGGTTTATTTGCCCATTTTTCTTTTGGGGTAGTCAAATATATCAGGTTTCTTTCATTATAAAAGTATAACTGCTCTGTCAAGGTAAACATGTAGTTTTCTTTTTGAAAATTATTTTTGCTGCGTGTCAAGAAGAGATAAACGGAATTGGAATGTAGCCAAACAAATGAAGATTTAATTCATCACATAGTCTCAGGGACCATTAGAGCTTATTAAATCTTTTACCCTCTATTGTCTATTTCATTTCCCTCTGTTCTCTCTCCCCCTGCCTCTCTTTCACACACACACACACACATAATTTTTATATTTCTTTAAGTACAGAGCAGAAAGTGATCATAAAAACGAACCCCAAGTTTATTGGTCTATGGGCAGTCTGTGAACTGGAATTTCTGGATACCATTTATACATTCTGCAGGAGAAAGATGATCTGATCTGATCAGCTTGAGTTATAATGGTATCTGGTGTGAGGAGGGTGGTTCTGGGTGAGAGATGCCTGGCAGGAACATAGCCCAGGAGGACATGGTGGGAGTGTGTGTGTGTGTGTGTGTGTGTGTGTGTGTGTGTGCGCGTGTGGGCGCTTATGCCTTGAGAGCAGTTTTTAAAGCAGAGGCACTTGGACTCATATATTAAGGTGCCCTAAATCACAGAGCCGAGAATTCAGTCAGCAGAATGTACTAAGGATAGGAGATGCTTTAATTCACAGGATGCTTTTGCAACTAAATTCATAAAGTGCAAGGAACAAGCATTTTCCTTAGGTCCTTTGTAGTGGCCATTCCCTCACCAGGCACATATTTCTCTTGATATCATACTAGATCCTTCTCTCCCTTTCTTGAACTATCTGTTCAGTTATCACCTTGTTTGATGGCCTTAACTGAACATGCAGTATAGGAAATACTTCCTACTACTCTCTTTTATATCTAGCTTTGTTTTCTTCATACCAACTGTAATCACTTGACATATAATATTTTATTTGCACATCATCTTTCACCATCACTGGATTGTGAAAACTTCCTTTTTTTAGCACCATATACTTGTTACCTATATTTGTTTAGAGGGACTTCCCAGGTGGCTCAGTGGTAAAGAATCTGCCTGGCAATGCAGAAGAGGCAGATTAGATCCCTGGGTTGAGAAGATCCGCTGGAGAAGGAAATGGCAACCCACTCCAGTATTCTTGCCTGGGAAATCCCATGGACAGAGGAGCCTGGCCGGCTATAGTCTGGGGGCGGGGGGGCAGTCTCAAAAGTGTAAGACATGGCTTAGTGATTAAACAGCAATATGTGTTTTGAACATGGTTGACACTCAATATATATTCTACAAATATATGAAAGTATTTCTCATTACAACTGTAGAATGCATATTTCTTTGGGAATATGCTGAGAGTGGGGCAAAAATGCCTAAGTAGAGATGAAACAGAACTTTTCTAAACACAAGATATTCGTAGTATTTTATTGACAGCAAAATAGAAATTTTACTATTTCATCTATGAGACTTATGCCTATTTGTGTGAACTTTAGTCATGTTATTTTCATTTTTCCTGGTAGTCACCTCTACCACATAGAACCAGGTAATAATACACAATTTTCTGAATTTTTTCTTCTGGGATTCTCAGAGGATCCAGAATTGCAGCCCCTCATCTGTGGGCTTTTCCTCTCCATGTACTTGATCACTGTGTTTGGAAACCTGCTCATTATCCTGGTCACTATCTCTGACTCCCACATCCACACACCCATGTACTTCTTCCTCTCAAACCTGTCCTTTGTAGACACCTGCTTCACTTCCACCACCATCCCAAAGATGCTACAGAATATTCAGACCCAGAGCAAAGTCATAACCTATGAAGGCTGTATCATCTAGTTGTATTTTTACATACTGCTTGCAGGATTAGATGACATTCCCCTGACAGTGATGGCCTATGATTGGCATGTGGCCATCTGCCACCCCCCGCACCACATGGTCATCATGAGCCCCCGGCTCTGTGGACTGCTGGTTCTGATATCCTGGGTGCTGCTTGCCTTGTTTTCCTTGCTATTCAGCTTAATGGTGTTGCGATTGTCCTTCTGTCCAGAAATGCAAATCCCCCACTTTTTCCTTGAACTCAATCAGGTGGTGCAACTTGATAGTTCTGATAACTTTCTTAATAATATAGTGATGTATTTTGCAGCTGTCCTGGTGGGTGGTGGTCCTTTTGCTGATAGTCTTTACTCTTATGCTAAAATAGTTTCCTGCATGTGTAAAATCTCATCAGCTTGCATTTTCTACCTGTGTGTCTCACCTCGCGGCTATCTTCCTATTTTATTTTACAGCCTTAGGAGTGTTCCTTAGCTCTGCTGCTACCCACACCTCACATTCAAGTACAATCACCTCGGGGATGTACACTGTGGTCACACCCATGCTGAATCCTTTCATTTACCATCTGAGAAACCAGGATATAAAAGAGGCTCTAAAGAGATTATATTTAATGCCTAGCATAAAAGGCCAGTTATATTAGTGCTCTGGATTGTATAACTCAAAGAATTAGAATCAGAAATTGTTCTTTGACCATAGTGAAATAAAGTTTGCTCCTTGCACTTATTTCCTGGGATTTCCATTTTTCTTTTCTTCTTTGAATTCAGCATCTTTATACACTTTTAGGAACTCTCTTATTAAGCTTTATCCTTATTCTTATATATAGACATTTTAAAATTTTTTCCTACTCCACCATTTTCCCACCTTTGGATCAAAAATGTTTGGAAATTCCGTTTCTTTGATGGAGTATCATAGATTTATGAAGAATTTATTAGGAGTAATGTCCTTTTATTAAAGCATTTAGCCTGTTGTTGTTCAGTTGCCCAGTCATGTCCAACCATTTGTGACTCCATGGATTGCAGCAGGTCAGGCCTGCCTGTCCCTCACCATCTCCTGGAGTTTGCTGAAGTTCATGTTCATTGCATTGGTGATGCCATCCAGCCATGTCATCCTCTGATGCCTTCTTCTCCTTACCTCAATCTTTCCCAGCAGCAGGGACTTTTCCAATGAGTCATCTGTTTGCATCAGGTGATCAAAATACTGAAACTTCAGCTTCAGCATCAGTCTTTCCAGTGAATATTCAGGGTTGATCTCCCTTAAGGCTGACTGGTTTGATCTCTTTGTTGTCCAAGGGACTATCAGGAGTCTTCTCCAGTACCACAGTTCAAAGGCATCAATTATCCCACCTTCTGCCTTCTCTACGGCCCGGCTCTCACAACCACATGTGACCACTGGGAAGACCATAGCCTTGACTATATGGACCTTTGTTGGCAGAGTAATGTCTCTGCTTTTCAACACACTGTCTAGGTTTATCATTGGTTTCCTGCCAAGAAGCAATCATCTTCTGGTTCCATGGCTGCAGTCACCGTCCACAGTGATTTTGGAGACCAAGAAGAGGAATCTGTCACTGCTTTCAACTTTTCCGCTTCTACTTGTCAGAAAATAATGGGGCTGGATGCCCTGATGCTATTTTTTATAGTATTTAGTTTTAAGCTGGCTCTTTAGGAGAGCATTTAATCTACTGGCTGCTAAAGAGGATTTTGGTAGGTATTACTTATTGCCAATTTGTTAACTTGTTTTCTGTTTTGTAGTTCTTTGTTTTCCTTATTCCTTTGTGTTTCTTCTCTTATGATTTAATGATTTTATTTAGTAATATGCTTGTGTTACTTTTTCTCTAGTTTTTGTTTACCTAGTGTAGATTTTTGATGTATGGTAAAGAAAGTGTCTTTATATGAGGATCTACAACAATGTCTATTTTTAAAAACAAGTTGTCCTTTAAGTTCGTTTACATACCAATAACACTACATTTTAACTCCCTGCGCTAATTTTGTGTCTTTGTAGCCATATTTGACCCCTCCCTATTTATCCTCTCATTCTTATTTTAGCTATATTTGATTTTAGAATTTTTTTGTCGATTAAATTTTCATACTAGCTTAAGTGATTGGATCCTCAGCCTTTCTACATGTTTGCCTTTACTAGCAGGATATTCTCTTTCTTATAGTTTCTTACCACTTGTTATGCCTTTTCCTTTCCTTCTTAGAGAAGGTACTATATCATTCCCATGTAGAGTAGGTTTAGAATTGATAAATTCTATTAGTCTGTGCTTGTCTGAAAAGTTCTTTCTCTCTCCTTCAATTCTAAATGATAATCTTACTGGGTAAAATGCCCTAGTTTGCAGGTTTTTCCCTCGCCACACTTTAAACATATCATGCCTCTCTGTTCTATCATGCACAGATTCTGGAAAAAAAAATAAATAAATAAAACGATAAACTTATATGTTTCCATCTTATATGACACTGTTTTACTTTTGCTGCCTTTAGAAACCCATATCTTTAACTTCATGGTTTAAATTGCTGCATCTTCATATAGGTCTTGTTGCTGTCATTTTGGGGGGATGCTTTTTGCTTCTTACACCTGAATTTGCTTTTTTATTCAGGTTTGGAAAGTTTTTAGACATAAGTTTATCAAATACATTTTGACTACCTTCTCTTTTTCTCTTTTCCTTCCTGGACACTCCAATTATGCCAGTGTTGGTGTTCTTAATGTAGTCAAACATCCCTCAAACTATTCTCATTTTTCATTTGTTGCTTTCTTTTCTGATGAGTCATCTCTATGATTCTATATTTCAGTTAACATGCATTCTTCTGTATCACCGGGTATACTATTAATTACTTCTAGTTCCTGCTCATTTCATTTATTGTAGTGTTCAGTTCTAACTAGTTTTTATTTTACAGTTCCCTGTTAAAATTATCTCTGTGCTCATAAGTCCTTCTTTTCACAGAATTAAATATTTTATGGTCTTCCACTTATTAACACAATGCACAGGGTGCATACTGAAAGTAAAACTCCTTTTGGAAGATTCCTCAAATCATTTTAGCTTGAGAAAATGGAGCTTTGTATCATCTTTACTAATGCATTGATTCCAAATCTGGTAAACTGTTTGTTTCTCTTTCATTTGCTGATTTTTAGGCATGATTTCTTGCTATTTCAGTTGAGACAAGTCCCTCTGTCTTTTCGTTTTACTAACCTTTGTCTGTTTATCTGAAATTATGTGCCACAGTTAACTCTTGCAGTCTTGAAGTGGTGTCTTTCTGTGGGAACAGTCATATACCATTGATGTGTGCCCAGTGGCTTTGTTGGAAGAGCTGGATCTGATGTTATCACAATTCATGCCTTTCTTTAGGGTTTACTGGTTGCAATCATCTGGCTAAGAGGTACGGAGGGTTTAGGGCTTGAGCCAGGTATGAGATATGGCTTCCTCTAGCTTAGTGGCCATTACTGGCCTAATGGGAGGGAGGCAGGTCCCAAGTTGCTAGAGCAGAAGCCCTGAGGGTCACATATGAGCTGACCTTGTTCCCCCTAAGTGTGTGCTCCCCCACTCCTGTCCCAGCACTGTTGACCCAGAGGGGAGCAGTGCTGGAGCAAGAAGTGTTAGTGTGTGGCCCTCTAGATGGGGTGGGGCAAGGACCCTGTTGGCCTGGGCAGAGCTTGAGATGCAGACTGCCTCTGATGTGCTGCCTGTGTAAGCACCATCAGTGGTTGACCGTTCCCTGCTCAGAAGCATTTTTGGGTCTGGAGTTCTTTTGTCCCAACAGTGGGGCTTCTGTACTTGCCATGGTACGGGGCTGCAAAACAAGGGCCTCGAGACATGCATGGACTTCTGGCATGGATAGGGGTGTGGGCTGTGGCATCAAGCTGTCATCAGTGATTGGTGTTGCTTCTGATGTGAAGCCCATGTAAGCACCAGTGATATGTGCTGTGGCCTTGCTTAGACACTGCTTCATGTCTGAGCCTAGGTGACCAAGTATCCATTAATCTTAGGCTGTGGCGCATGCACACACACACACACACACACACACACTATATAACTATATCTATATATCTGCATATATATATACTGCATCTCTTGCATTGCAGGCAGATTTTTTACTGCCTGATCCACCTGTTGGATCTGCCTGCAGTGCAGGTCATGTGGGTTTGATCCCTGGGTTGGAAAGATCCCAGGGGAGTGGTATGGCAACCCGCTCCAGTATTCTTGATATGGAAATCCCATGGACAGAGCAGCCTGGGGGCTACAGCCATGGGGTCACAGAGACTCAGATGTGTCTGAGCACAGCACAAACACACAGATAATACACTAAGATAGTTTATGGTGCATATCAACATATAAATGTCTCACTTGCAAGTACACAGATTTGGTAATGAGGGATTAAAGGATAGCTCTTGACTTCTGATATAACTGGGAAATTTCTAATTGGCTTGGAGAAACTATCATGCTTCCATGAAATATATTAACCATGGTTTTATTCTAAACTAGCAAAGTTATCCCCCTTTTTGAAGAGGAGAATAGTAATTTTTAGAGATTTCAGTGGTTCTGTCCCTGCCACAAATCAAAGCATTAAAGATCAGAGGGACCTAATCAAGACAAATCCTCAATGTTACAGTTTAAAGAAAATTTTGTACTCAGAGATGTGATGACATGCTGGGAATCTTAGGGCTTTGGAAGCTAGAGAATTAAAGGGGAAGAAGTGATAAAAAATGAATTTACCTAACTTATAATGTAGTGTCTTAGGAACAGTGAATCAAACAGAAAAAAAAAAAAAAATTCATTCTGTCCAGAAAAGTGTCACCAAGGGAAATCATGTAGTTAGAGGTTGGAGTAACCAGAGGAAACATGCCTAATGAGGTCACACAGGAAGCTGTAAATACCTCCTCTGCTGCAGTCCCTCAGCCTCTGCCACTTTGACTGGTGAGGACCTGGTTCTTGCTTTTGAAGTTCTACATCTGTCTGGCAACCAATGTTTGATTTTATCAGTTCCTGTTTTCTTATTTGGGGACAAAATTCTGTCTGCATCAGTAATCATTTAGGGAGGAATTTTGACTTCTACAGGGAGAGCCTTCTCTCTCAATCTGTAGGCAGGTGAGTCTGAGAGCTCCACAGACACTGCAGGAGAACATTAGAGAGGGTGGAAACCAGGAGTGTATATTTGAGGTCACCTGAGGACCAATCTGTCATAGCCCAAAGACCAGAGGTCATTGTAGTTGTTTTCTGGTTTTCCTAATATTAACGTAATTATGTATGGTCTAAAACTAAAGTGAAATTTGCACTTAAAAATTTAAGCATCTAGGTTGACAATTAAATGGTAATAGTGGAAGCACAGAAGGAATGATGGTGGTGGTTTAGTTGTGACGTTATTCCAACTTTTGTGACCCCATGGACTGTAGCCCACCTGGCTCCTCTGTCAATGGGATTTCCCAGGCAAGAATGCTGGAGTGGGTTGCCATTGTCTTCTTCAGGGGATCTTTCTGAGCCAGGGATCTAACCTATGTCTCCTGCATTGATAAGCAGATTCTTTACTTTCTGAGTCACCAGGGAAATCCAGTTAGAAGGAATAGGAGGCATAAAATGCTTCTAGTAAAAGTTGAAAGTAAGTATAAGGATCTTATTTATGAACAGGAGGAAGCATATAGGGAAAGTCCATTAGAAAGGAAGTCTTCTACTGCTTCATATGCCTCATATAAAACATATCCAACTTCTGTTGTGTTTTTTCCATTTCTGATATTGAATTGGTAGTTTATATTCCAATTGTTTCTTTTCCTCTTGGGGTATTCAAACTGTAAGAAGTTCCATGTCATAACTGTATCATTATTTACATCCTTGAACAAAAGATATTTTTCTTCATTTTTTTTTCCTGTGCATCATAGACATGTCATTGGAGGTAGAATGTTGATGAAGAAAGGAAACTTTTCTTTATTGCATTGTCTCAGGAGTCATTTGAGTATATTGGATATTATTTTCCCTTAATGTCCGTATGTTCATTTCGTTTCTCTCTCTTTCTTTCACTCTCGTACTTTTCATTCTTTTCTAAATACCAAGCAGAAATTGGCTATACCAAAAACGAACCCAAATTTATTGTTCCATGAGATGTTTATAAATTGGAATTTCAGGGAAAAATTACATATTCTTTTGGAGAATATATAATTCTGACTAGCTGAGCTGTAAGCACTCACGACCTAAAGAGGATGAATCTGGGTGACCAAGGCATGATAGTGACACAACCCAGAAGAACGTGGTGCATTTGTGTGTTTGTGTGTGTGTGTTTGTGCATGAACACTTGTGCCTTGAAATGGAGAACAGGTCTTAAAGCAGAAACACCTGGCTTCATATGCTAAATGACTTATACACACATGTCAAAATTAAGTCAACAGATGGGAAGGGAATCTTATATAGAAGGGAATCTTATATAATTCACAGGATGGTTTTATAGCTAAATTGATAATGTGCAAGGAACCTCATGGAAGGAGGGATTCTCTGTGGACTGAAGGTTCAGCTGTAGCAGGAAGGCCACCTTGTTCCTCAGCATCCCTGACACCATCTCTAATCACTCCCCTCCTGCTTTTCCCTCTGCCCCACTGGCTTCCTTGTTTGCACTTGAACATGTGGAACAAGCATCTTCCTCAGGTCTTTAGCAGTGGCAGCTCCCTCTTCCAGGCACACACTTCTGACATCACACTAGCTCCTTGTCTCTCTTTCTTTATGAATCTGTTCAAACATCACCTAACTTGCTGGACTTTCCTGAACATTCAGAACAAAATAGCACCTCCTACCACTCTCTTTTATACCTGGTTTTGTATTCTTCATAGCATCTGTCACACTTAACATATTCTATAATATTTTATTTGAATATCCTCATTCAATGTTCTTGGATTGTAAGAGGTTTGTTTTTCAGCACTTTCTACTGGGTCAGCACTAAATATGTATTTCTCAAATGAGTGAAGGAATATCACGTTAAAACTCTAGAATATATGACCTCTTAGCAAATGTGATGAGAATGGGACAAAAATTCCTAGTCAGAAATGAAATGAAGCCTACCCTCAAAAGGGCTTCTGCAGTAAGTCAGAGGTTTAGAATTCACCTGCAATGGAGTAACCCTTCAAGAGACTCAGGTTCAATCCCTGGGTTGGGAAGAGGGCATGGCAACCCACTCCAGAGATCTTTCCTAAGAAATTCCATGGGCAGTGGAGGCTGGCGTACTATAGTCCTTGGGATTGGAGACAGTTGGACATGACTGAAGATGTTAAACATATACACATATGCTCAAAGAGAACTTATCTATAAATAAAATATTAACTTCTTGAGATAGAAATTGAAATTGCAGTCTTTCATCTATGTGAATTATACCAGTATGAGTTAAAATTGTCAATACTTTCCTTTTTCCTGGTAGTCACTTCCACACCATGGAAGCAAGTAACAATACACAAATTTCAGGATTTCTTCTTCTGGGACTTTCAAAGGAGCCCAAACTACAGCCCCTCATCTTTGGGCTTTTCCTCTCCATGTACCTGGTCACTGTGTTTGGAAACCTGCTCATCATCCTGGCTGTCAGCTCAGACTCCCACCTCCACACCCCGATGTATTTCTTCCTCTCCAACCTGTCCTTTGTAGACATCTGTTTCATTTCCACCACCATCCCAAAGATGCTGTGGAACATCCAGACACAGAGTAAAGTTATCACATATGAAGGCTGCATCACCCAGATGTATTTTTATATTCTCTTTGCAGGATTAGATGACATTCTCCTGACTGTGATGGCTTATGACCGGTACGTGGCCATCTGCCATCCCCTGCACTACATGGTCATCATGAGTTCCCAGCTTTGTGGACTGCTGGTTCTAGTATCTTGGTTAATAAGTGTCCTGTATTCCTTGCTACACAGTTTAATGGTGTTGCGATTGTCCTTCCGCCCAAGTGTACAAATTCCTCAATTTTTCTGTGAACTCAATCAGGTGGTACAACTTGCCAGTTCTGACAACTTTCTCAATAACATAGTGATGTATTTTGCAGCTCTCCTGACGGGTGTTGGTCCTTTTTCCGGTATCGTTTACTCCTACTCTAAAATAGTTTCCTGCATATGTAAGATTTCATCAGCTCAAGGGAAGTATAAAGCATTTTCTACCTGTGTATCCCACCTCTTGGTTGTCTCCTTATTTTATTTTACAGCCTTAGGAGTGTACCTTAGTTCTGCTGTTACCCATAGCTCACACACAAGTACAACTGTCTCTGTGATGTATGCTGTGGTCACACCCATGCTGAATCCCTTCATCTACAGTCTGAGGAACAAAGATTTAAAGGGGGCTCTGAAGAGTTTATATTTGACTCCAAGTATAAAAGACCAATTATACTAGTGCCCTGGATTGCATAACTCAAAGCCTCTGAACCTGAAATTGTGATTCTTTGATCATTGTGGAATAAAATTTGCTCCTTGTAGATATTGCCTGGGATTTCCAATTTTCTTTTCTTGTTTGGATTCAGCATCTTTGTACAATTTAGGCACTTTCTTTATTAAGCTTTATTCTCCGTCTTATATACAGAGTTTTTGTTTTTTCTTATTCCAAAATTTATATACCTTTGGATAAAAAAAAAAGTTTGGAAATTTCATTTCTTTGGTGGGGTATCTTAAATTTATGAAGAATTTATTAAGAATATTGTCTTTTTATTAGAGAATTTAGTATACTGACACACAAAGAAATTATCCATAAGTGCTGCTTATTGCCAGCGTGTTATTTGTTTTTTGGTTTTTTAGTTCTTGGTTTTTTCCTTCTGTGTGTTTCTTAAGATTTGATGATTTTATTTAGTGGTATGCTTTGAGCAAGCTCCAGGAGATGCTGAAGGACAGGGAAGGCTGGTGTGCTGCAGTCCATAAGGTCGAAACAAGTCAAATACAACTAAGTGACTAAACAACAAAGTAATATTCTTGTGTTTCATTCTTTCTAGTTTTTCTTTATCTAGTGCAGTTTCTATGATGTATGGTAAACAGTGGGTTTTTATATGGTGACCTACAGCTTTATTTACTTTTTAAAACAGGCTGTTTTTTAAGCTCCTGCACTTTCAAATAGTGCTACATTTTCGCTCCCTGACCTACATTTGTGTGTTTGTTGTTATATTTAAGACCTCCCTATTTATCCCTTTAATTCTTAATTGTGGATATACTTGACTTTAGAAAATCTTTTTGCCTATTAAATTTTCATCCTAGCTTAAGTGATTTGATCCTCAGCCTTTCTGCACGTGTGCCTTTACTAGCGGGATTTTGTCTTTCATAGTTTCTTGCCACTTGTTATGCCTTTTTTTTTTCCTTCTTAGAGAAGATTCTATATCATTCCTTGTAGAGTAGGCTTAGAATTGATAGATTATTTTAGTCTTTGCTTGTCTGAAAAGTTCCTTATCTCTCCTTCAATTCTAAATGATAGTCTTGCTGGATAGAATGCTCTAGTTTGCAGGTTTTTCCCTCTCAGCAGTTTAAGTATACCCGACTTCTTCCATCTGACAAGTAATGTTTCTGCAAAAAAAATGTAAAAACAGAAAGCAAAAGAAAAGACATCAGCTGACAGACTTACAGGGTTCCTTTTCATATGACACTGTTTTACTTGTGCTGCCTTTAGAAAGCCATATCTTCAATATTGCAGTTTTAATTGATGTATATTGGTGTGAGTCTTGTTGCTGTAATTTTGGGGGGATGCTTTTTGCTTCTTGCACCTGAATTTGCTTTTTTATTCAGGTTTGGGAAGTTTTCAGCTGTAAATTTATCAAATACATTTTGACTACCTTTTCTTTTTCTCTTTTCCTTCCTAGACACTCCAGTTATGCCAGTGTTGGTGTTCTTAATGTAGTCAAACACTGTTCACACTATTCTCATTTTTCATTTGTTTTTATCTTTTCTGAGTCATTTCCATGATTCTATACTTCAGTTAACTTATGCATTCTTCTATATCACCTGGTATACTAATAATTGTTTCTAGTTCTTGCTCGTTTAATTTTTTGCAGTATTCAGTTCTAACTAGTTTTTATTTTATAGTTCCCTGTTAAGATGATCACTGTTTCATCAGTCCTTTTTTTCACAGAATTAAATATTTTATGGTCTTTCACTTATTAGTAAAATGCACAGGGTGAATACTGAAAGTAAAACTTCTTTTGGAAGATTTCTTGAATCATTTTAGCTTGAGAAAATGGAGTTTTGTATCATCTTTACTAATGCATTGAGTTCCAAACCTGTTACATTGTTTCTCTTTCACTAGCTGTTTTTTAAGGCCTAATCTGTTGCTCTTTCAGTTGGGATAAATTCCTCTGTCTTTTCGTTTTCTGTACCTTTGTCTGTCTATCTGAAATTATGTGCCACAGTTAACTCTTGCAGGCTTGAAGTGGTGTCTTTCTGTGAGAACAGTCATATACCATTGATGTGTGCCCAGTGGCTTTGTTGGAAGAGCTGGATCTGATGTTATCACAATTCATGCCTTTCTTTAGGGTTTACTGGTTGCAATCATCTGGCTAAGAGGTACGGAGGGTTTAGGGCTTGAGCCAGGTATGAGATATGGCTTCCTCTAGCTTAGTGGCCATTACTGGCCTAATGGGAGGGAGGCAGGTCCCAAGTTGCTAGAGCAGAAGCCCTGAGGGTCACATATGAGCTGACCTTGTTCCCCCTAAGTGTGTGCTCCCCCACTCCTGTCCCAGCACTGTTGACCCAGAGGGGAGCAGTGCTGGAGCAAGAAGTGTTAGTGTGTGGCCCTCTAGATGGGGTGGGGCAAGGACCCTGTTGGCCTGGGCAGAGCTTGAGATGCAGACTGCCTCTGATGTGCTGCCTGTGTAAGCACCATCAGTGGTTGACCGTTCCCTGCTCAGAAGCATCTTTGGGTCTGGAGTTCTTTTGTCCCAACAGTGGGGCTTCTGTACTTGCCATGGTATTGGGCTGCAAGACAAGGGCCTCGAGACATGCATAGATTTCTGGCATGGATAGGGGTGTGGGCTGTGGAATCAAGCCATCATCAGTGATTGGTGTTGCTTCTGATGTGAAGCCTATGTAAGCACCAGTGATATGTGCTATGGCCCTGCTTAGACACTGCTTCATGTCTGACCTCTGCTGTGACTCATAGCTAGGTTCCCAAGCACCCATGTAGGCTGTGGCACACACACACACATTATATATATATATATAGTAGACCTAGTGGTAAAGAACCCTCCTGGCAATGCAGGAGACATAAAAGCCATGGGTTCCATTGCTGGGTCAGGAAGATCCCTTGGAGAAGGATATGGCAACCCACTCCAGTATTCTTGTCTGGGAAATCCCAAGCACAGTGAAGCCTGGAGGGCTACAGTCCATGGGGTTACAAAGATTTGGACAAGACTGAGCACATACCACACACACACATAATATGCTATGAGAGTTTATGGTGCATATCAACATATAAATATCTCTCTTATAATTACACACATTTAGTAATGAGGGACTAAAGGATAGCTCTTGACTTCTGATATAACTGGGAAATTTCTAATTGGCCTGGAGAAACTGTCATGGATCCAGGGAGTACAATAACCATGGTTTTATACTAAAGGGGCAAAGTTATCCCCCTTTTTGAAGAGGAGATTTCAGTGGTTCAGTCCCTGCCACAAATCAAAGTCTTAAAGATCAGAGGGACCTACTCAAGATAAATCCTCAATGTTACAGTTTAAAGAAAATTTTGTACCCAGGGACGTGATGACATGCTGGGAATCTTAGGGCTTTGAAAGCAAGATAATTAAAGGGGAAGGAGTGATAAAAAAATGAATTCACCTAACTTACAATGCATGTTTTAGGAGCAAAGAACCACTAGAAAAAAAAAAAATTCTGTCCAGAAGTGTCCCCAAGGGAAATCATGTAGTTAAAGGTTGGAGTAACCAGAGGAAACATGTCTAATGAGCTGACACAGGAAGCTCCAAATATCTTCTCTGCTGTAGTCCCTCAGCCTCTGCCACTTTGGTTGGTGAGGACCTGGTTCTTGCTTTTGAAGTTCTACATCTGTCTGGCAACCAATGATTGATTTTACCACTTCCTGTTTTCTTGTTTGGGGACAAAATTCTGTCTTCATCAGTAATCATTTAGGGAGGTATTTTGACTTCTACAGGGAAGAAGTGATAAAATCTGCAGGCAGGTGAGTCTGAGAGCTCTACAGACACTGCAGGAGAGCATCGGAGAGGATGGAAGCCAAGTACGTGAGCTTGAGGTCACCTGAGGACAGATCTGTTATAGCCCAGAGGCCAGAGGTCATTGTAGTTATTTTCTGGTTTTCCTAATATTAATGTACTTATGTACAATCTAAAACTAAAGTGAACCTTGCACTTGAAAATGCAAGCGTCAAGGTTGACAATTTAATGGTAATATTGCTTGTAGATTTTTGGATAGCAGCCATTCTGACCAGCGTGAGATGGTACCTCATTGTGGTTTTGATTTGCCTTTCTCTGATAATGAGTGATGCTGAGCATCTTTCTATGTGTTTGTTAGCCATCTGTATGTCTTCTATGAAGAAATGTCTGTTTAGGTCTTTGGCCCATTTTTTGATTAGGTCATTTATTTTTCTGGAATTGAGCTGCAGGAGTTGCTTGCATATTTTTGAGATTAATCCTTTGTCTGTTTCTTCATTTGCTATCATTTTCTCCCATTCTGTCTTTTCACCTTGTTTATAGTTTCCTTTGCTGTGCAAAAGCTTTCAAGTTTCATTAGGTCCCATTTGTTTATTTTTGCTTTTATTTCCAATATTCTGGGAGGTGGGTCATAGAGGATCCTGCTGTGATTTATGTCGGAGAGTGTTTTGCCTCTGTCCTCCTCTAGGAGTTTCATAGTTTCTGGTCTTACATTTAGAGCTTTAATCCATTTTGAGTTTATTTTTGTGTATGGTGTTAGAAACTGTTTTAGTTTCATTCTTTTACAAGTGGTTGACCAGTTTCCCCAGCACCACTTGTTAAAGAGGTTGTCTTTTTTCCATTGTATATCTTTGCGTCGTTTGTCAAAGATAAGGTGTCCATATAAATGCTGGAGAGGGTGTGGAGAAAAGGGAACCCTTTTATACTGTTAGTGGGAATGCAAACTAGTACAGCTGCTATGGAGAACAGTGTGGAGATTCCTTAAAAAACTGGAAATAGAACTGCCATATGACCCAGCACGCCCACTTCTGGCATACACACCGAGGAAACCAGATCTGAAGAGACACGTGCACCCCAATGTTCATCGCAGCACTGTTTATAATAGCCAGGGCATGGAAGCAACCTAGATGCCCACCAGCAGACGAATGGATAAGGAAGCTGTGGTACATATACATCATGGAATATTACTCAGCCATTAAAAAGAATTCATTTGAACCAGTTCGAATGAGATGGATGAAACTGGAGCCCATTATACAGAGTGAAGTAAGCCAGAAAGATAAATACCAATACAGTATACTAAATCATATATATGGAATTTAGAAAGATGGTAACAATAACCCTATATGCAAAACAGAAAAAGAGACACAGATGTACAGAACAGACTTTTGGACTCTGTGGGAGGAGGTGAGGGTGGGATGTTCTGAGAGAACAGCATGGAAACATGTATATTATCAAGGGTGAAACAGATCGCCAGCCCAGGTTGGATGCATGAGACAAGTGCTCGGGCCTGGTGCACTGGGAAGACCCAGAGGGATGGGGTGGGGAGGGAGGTTGGGGGGTATTGGGATGCGAAACACATGTAAATCCATGGCTGATTCATGTCAATGTATGGCAAAAACTGCTACAATATAAAAAAATATTAAAAAAAATGGTAATATTGGAATCTCAGATGGCATGGTTGTGGTGGTTTCATCAATAAGTTGTGTCCAACTCTTGCGACCCCATGGACTGTAGCCCACCTGGCTCCTCTGTCAGTGGGATTTCCCAGGCAAGAATATTGTAGTGGGTAGCCAGTTCCTTCTCCAAGGGAGCTTCCCACCCCAGGGATCAAACCTTTGTTTCCTGCACTGACAAATGGATTCTTTGTTCTCTGAGCCACCAGGCAAATCTCTTTTGTAGGAATAGAAGGCATAAAATGCTTCCAGTAAAATTAGAAAGTAAGTATAAGAATCTTATTTATGAACAGGAGGTAACAAATAGGGAAAATCCTTAAGGAAAAGAAACCTTCTACTGTTTCATATGCTTCATATAAAACATGTCCAACTTCTGCTGTATTTTGTCTATTTCTGATTTTAAATTGGTAGTTTATGTCCCAAAGTTTTATTTTCCTCTTAGGATATTCACACTGCAAGATCTTTCCAGTCATATCTACATCATTGTTTATGTCCTTGGCAGAAATATATTTTTCTTTATTATTTTTTTCTGGGTATCAAGGAGATATCACTGGAGCTGGAATATTGATGAAGCAGGGGAATGTTTCTTTATTCCATTGTCTCTGGGGTCATTTGAGTTTATTGGATATTTCTTTCCCTTAATGTCCAAATGTCCATTTCATGTCTCTCTCTTTCTTTCACTGTCATACTTCTCATTCTTTTCTAAATACTGAGCAGAAATTGTCCATACCAAAAGTGAACTCCAAGTTTATTGTTTCTTGGGAAGTTTATAAACTGGAATTTCTGGGTAAAAGTTACATATTCTTTCAGAGAATAATAATTTGATCTGACCAGCCAATCTGTAACCTCTTATAGCCTAAGGAGGGTGGATCTGGGTAGCCAGTGATGGTAGTAACACAAACCAGAAAGGCATGATTGTGAGTGTGTGTGTGAGTGTGTGTGTGCCCTGCCTTGTGAGGGGAAAATGGTTCTTAAAGTGGAGGCACCTGGACTCATATATTAAGATGACTTACAATACAGAAGTCAGAATTCACTCAACAGATGGAACTAAGTACGGTATCTGATATCATTCATAGGATGGTTTTACAACTAAATTCATAAGGTGCAAGCAACCACATGGAAGAGGGATTCTCTATGTGCTGAAGTGTCAACTGTAGCAGGGAGGCCACCTTGCTCCTCAGCATCCCTGACACCATCTCTAACCATTCCCCTTCTTGATCATTCCTCTGCCCCACTGGTTTCCTTGTTTTCATTTGAACACGTGGAACAAGCATCTTCCTCAGGGCCTTTGAAGCTCCCTCTAGCAGGCTCACAGTTCTCCTGACGTCATACTGGCTCCTTATCCTTCTTTCTGGAGGAAAGTGTTCAAACATCATCTCAATTTCTTGTCTTTCCTGAGCACTTGGGAAAAAGTAGCACCTCCTACCACTCTCTCTTTTATGCCTGGCTTTGTTTTCTTCATAGCATCTGTCACGTTCTGACATATTCTGTCATATTTTATTTGAATATCCTCATTCACCCTCCTTGGATTGTGAGAGATTATTTTTTTCATTTAAACACTCTGCTTATTTGCTCCGTGTACTTGGAACATGGTCAGCACTAAATTAAGCTCTAGAGATAGGACCTCTTTGCAAATCTGATGAGAATCGGACAAACATTCCTAGTCAAAGATGAAATGGAGTATACCCTCAAAGGGGCTTCCAGGGTGACTCAGTGCTAAAGAATCCTCCCCCATTGCAGCAACTGTGTAGGAGATGCCTACTCAATCCCTAGGTTCTGAAGAACCCTTGGTGGAGGACATGGCAATCCACTCCAGAATTCAACCCACTCTGGGGAAATCCCAAGGACAGAGGAGCCTGGCGAGCTACAGTTGATTGGGTTGCACAGAGTTGGACATGACTGAAGTGACTGAACACACACACACACACCCTCAAAGAGAACTTACTTATAAATAAAGTATTAACATCAAGTTCTTGAGGGCCAAATAGAAATTGCAGTGTTTCAGCTATGTGAAGTATGCCAGTTTGTGTGAAAATTAGTCATGTTATTTTTCTTTTTCCTGGTAGTTACCTGCACCCCATGGAACCAAGTAACAACACACAAATTTCATGATTTCTTCTTCTGGGACTTTTAAATGAACCAGAACTGCAGTCCCTCATATTTGGACTTTTCTTCGCCATGTACCTGATCACTGTATTTGGAAACCTACTTATTGTCTTGGCTGTCAGCTCGGATTCCCACCTCCACACACCCATGTACTTCTTCCTCTCCAACCTGTCTTTTGTAGATATCTGTGTCACCTCTACCACCATCCCAAAGATGCTGTGGAACATCCAGACAGAGAGCAGAGGTATCACCTATGAAGGCTGCATCACCCAGATGTATTTTCACATTCTCTTTGCAGATTTAGATGACATTCTCCTGACAGTGATGGCCTATGATCAGTATGTGGCCATCTGCCACCCCCTGTTCTACACGGTCATCATGAGCCCCCGGCTCTGTGGACTACTGGTTCTGATATCCTGGGTGCTGATTGCCTTGCATTCCTTGCTACACAGCTTAATGGTGCTGCGACTGTCCTTCTGTCCAGAAATGCAAATCCCCCACTTTTTCTGTGAACTCAGTCAGGTGGTACAACTTGCCAGTTCTGACAACTTTCTTAATAACATAGTGATGTATTTTGCAGCTGTCCTGATGGGTGTCGGTCCTTTTGCTGGTATCCTTTACACTTACTCTAAAATAGTTTCCTGCATATGTAAAATCTCATCAGCTCAGGGGAAGTATATAGCATTTTCTACCTGTGTGTCCCACCTCGTGGTTGTCTCCCTGTTTTATTTTACAGCCTTAGGAGTTTACCTTAGCTCTGCTGATACTCACACCTCACATTCAAGTACCATTGCTTCGGTGATGTACACTGTGGTCACACCCATGCTGAACCCCTTCATCTACAGTCTGAGAAATCAAGATATAAAAGGGGCTCTGAAGAGATTCTACTTCATGCCAACTTTAAAAGACCAAATACCTAGTGCCCTGGATTGTATAGTTCAAAGCCTCTGAACCAAAAATAGTGATTCTTTTATCATTGTGGAATAAAATTTGCTGCTTCTACTTGTTTCCTGGGATTTCCATTTTTCTTTTCATCTTTGGACTCGGCATCTTTATGCAATTTTAGGAACTTTCTTTATTAAGTTTTTTCCTCAGTCTTATACATAGACCATTTTTGTTGTTTCCTACTTCAAAAATTTCCTACCTTTGGGTCAAAAATTTTTGTAGATTCCATTCTTTGTTGGGGCATCATAGATTTGTTAAGAATAATTACTTCTTAAATGACAGTCATCTCAAGTAATTTTTCTCCTGTGTCCTGAAGTAATAGTTACAAGTTGTACTATTCATTTAAAAATACACTTAACAACCAAGATACTTTATATTATTTTTATTACTGTTGGTTGTGTCAGTGATATAGAAAAATAACTGTCAAGTTACAGGAGGATTTCTGACCACGAAGAGTCAGAACCCTTAATTTTCTTGTTCAAAGGTCAACTTGTGTGTGTGTGTCTCTTTCTATATAGACATATATATATATATATACACACACATATGGTGGTGGTAGTTTAGTTGCTAAGTCGTGTCCAACCCTTGTGATCCCATGGACTGTAGCTCGCTAGGCTCCTCTGTCCATGGGATTTTCAAGGCAAGAATAGTGGAGTGGGTTGCCATTTCCTTCTCCAATACGTATATATACACATACACACACACACACACATATATATACAAGATATGTTTGACCAAAAGATCTTTTAGGTGATGTATTGTGTATATGCATGTAACTGATACATTTTGCTTTACAGGAAGATCTAACAACACTACAAGTCAACTATACTCTAAAAAAGTTTGAAAATATAAAATGAACAGTTTTCCAAAAACCAATCTTAATGTCATGGAAGATTGTTACCAAACAAGTAGAGAATTCAAGATAATGTCATGAAGTTGTTTAATAAGCTACAAGAAACCATAGGTGATTCTTCTTTGAGAGTAATCTTAGCAATGTCTTTGTATATATCTCCCCAAGCAAGGGAAATGAAAATAAACAAATGGAATACATTTGTTTGCAAACTATCTATGGGAAAATATATTTATAATGTATATATCCAATAAGGGGTTGCTATCCAAAAATATAAAGAATTAAATCAAATTAATATTAAAAAACAAATAACTCTATTAAAAGTAGACTGAAGATATGCAATAGACATTTTCCTAAGGGAGACATACAGATCTTCATTCAAGAATATGTGTATTTTTCTGTTTTAGGATTTGAGGTCCCATAGTAGCTCAGCTGGTGAAGTATCTGCCTGCGGTGCAGGAGACCCTGATTTGATTCCTGGATTTGGAAGATCCCCTGGAGAAGGGAAAGGTTACCCACTCCAGTATTCTGGTCTGGAGAATTCCATGAACTGTATAGTCCACAGGGTTGCAAAGAGCCAGATATGGCTGAGCGACTTTCAATTTCAGATACCTCTTCAGTCAAATGGACATAACTTTAGGCAGATCCTTTCACTCTTCTGAGTCACATTTATGCAAGTGCAGAACACATCATAGAGCAAACATCAGAGAATAAAGTTTCATGAAAATAAAATAAGACAATCCACATAAGATTCTAAGGTCAGTGCATGGTGTACCATTAGATGGAAACATGTCATTTAACTGAAAATTTAAAAAAATTAAGGACTAAATGACACTTTTTAACTTGTATCACTAACATGAATGTCCTAGTTGATTTATTAAAATCATCATGAAGCCAATGATTATAATACCTATGTATTTATATCAAAGGAGCATACTTCTATCTCTTGTTGAAGAAGGGAATCCCAATTTACTAGAAATCTCAGGAGACTTTCCCACAACAAGACAATACTTTGGAGATCCTTGGAACCTGGTCAACAAAGGTTCCACAGTCTCAGATTTGGGTCTCAATATTGCAATAAGTTGGGGAATCCCCATGGACAGAGGAGCCTGAGGGACTATAGGTCACAAGGAGTCAGACATGACTGAGCGACTAAGCACAGCACAGCATAGCAGTGATGCTAAAACTCTGGGAGGCAGGAAAGTTCATGGAGAAAGAGTAAGAAAGACTGGATTCACCTGTCTTTCAATGTGGGCTCCAAGGAAGAGAGATTCAGCAGGAAAAAAAAAATTTTTTCCATCCACACTAGTGGCCCTCAGGACAATGATATGAGCAGAGGTGAGAGTAACGTGAAAGCAGTGTCTAATGAGCAGACACAGGGAGTTACAAATACCTCCTCTGCTGCAGTCCCTCAGCCTGTGCAATCTTGGGCAGACAGGGCATGCTTCCTGGTTTTCAAGTCCTAAATCTGGCTACCTGAGAACTTAAGCAGCCTAAACCAGACCCAAGAGATCGCCACATTTTTTTTCCCCTAGGTTGACTAATACATTTAAAATTGATTGATTTAATATATGAAAAGATTAGTGTTTGCTGACTCAGTGATACAAGCATCATTGTTGACAAATAAGTGATGGGATTGGAATTCCAGTCGGATGAGAATGAAGAAGGAATGGGAGGAATAAAGTGGTTCTGGTAAAAACAGAATATATCTGAGGAGTTTTGCAGTTCATGGGAGTAGGAAAGCAGAGTATTGGCTTTGGAGGGAGGGTATTTAAAAACTTTTTCAGACTCAGTGTTTCAACATGTTCTGTATTTATGAGAAGAATCCTGATCTATGGAGGTAGACGCTATGTTGCAACTGCAGTATTTGGGACACATATTCCACAATATTGCCTACCACCTTGATATTCCCATGAAAAAGAGCATTGTATGTAATATGCATGGAGAGGTATGCCAAGGAGTATTACTTGGTGATTATTTCATTACAGGATGGCTAAGGCTTCCCTGGTGGCGCAGTGGTAAAAAATTCACTTGCCAATGCAGGAGATGTGGGTTCGATCCTTGGTCCAGGAAGATCCCTTGGAGAATGGAATGGCAACACACTCCAGTGTTCTTGCCTGGAGAATCCCATGGACAGAGGAGCCTGGTGGGCTATAGTCCATGGAGTTGCAAAAGAGTTGGACATGACTTAGCAACAGAACAACATCACCAAAACACCTGTTTGGTTTATTAGCCATTCACTTTCTATATGCAAATTGTCTTTGCGAGAATTTTGCTTTGTGTTTTGGAATCTGAGTGTCTTTTTTTTTTTTCTTGCATTCTTTCAAAAATTAAGACTTTTTTCATCAAGTTTGTAGTTTGCCATTTAATTCTTCTATGTAGGTGTAGCTCCATTAATGGGGTTGTGTGAGAGTTTATAAACTGTTTAGTCAAATCTATCAGTTAGTCACATTGTGTTCCCCTTATTACTTTTAAACATGGAATGTTCTGCACCTTTAGTAGTAAGGAATAGATATTATGCATATTGCTATCTTATTTCATATCCAACTATCCTAGTTTGCATTATTTTATGTTCGTGATTAAACCCATTTTTTGAAAAGCAACTATCTTTTCTCAAGTTGTGGAACAAATTCTTTTGCATTTAATTAGAGATATCTTATGGGGCTTCCCTGGTAGCTCAGCTGGTAAAGAATTCACCTGCAATGTTGGAGACCTGGGTTTGATCCCTGGTTTGGGAAGATCCCCTGGTGAAGGAAAAGGCTACCGACTCCAGTATTTTGGCCTAGATCGCAAAGAATCGGACATGACTGAGTGACTTTCACTCACTCACATTCTGCCTACCACAAAGCCTTTTTAATATATATTTTATTTCACGTTACTCAGGAGCTATTGCATTTCAACAATCTAATACATAATTTATCATGACTTATAAAGTGAATGAAAAAAAAACATATCTTTCAAAGTTACATAAAGATCCTTGATGGAGGAGACTGAAACTGTGTATACTTGACTCTAACACAGGATTACTGTCTTGATAGTCAAACTGTGATCCACAGACCAAGACCTACACCTTCAACAATACCTAAGAGCTTGTTTGAAAGGCAGTTCCTGTGTCTGCTAGAGACCCAAAGAATCATAATTTGTATTTCAACCACAAACCTTGATGATTTGTATGCACAATGAGCTTCTTGGAGCTCTGGTCTAGAATAGGTTTTCTTACTGTTGGCATTTGGGGCAGGAACATTACTTCTATTAGGTTCTGTCTTATGGGATGTAGGAGATTAGTACTATCTTTCTAGACATTACCAAATATCCCCAGTGGCAAAATCTCCTTGGCTGAGAATCACTGCTCAGAGCTTGAGAACTGGAGGCACCGAGACACATTCCGATCAAGACTCCATCTCTTGCTTTGTTTACACTTGTAAGCAGAACATTGAGTCCCTCTGAATCCCATTTCTACACTGAAGAGTGGAGTTCGTCAAGTATTGCTTCATAGAATACATTGTTGGAGAAATTACAGTTGACAGTCAGCTAAGCTAGCAGTGCATAATGGTATCTACATATGTCTTCCATAGTTACAAATATTTTATACTGAGGACTCTTAAATGACAGCTCTTAACTTCTAATATGAGTAGGGAATCCTTTTCTGCTTTGCAAAAGCTTTCATGAAACCAAGGATTATAATATCCAAGTTTTATATTAAAGGAGAAAAGTTATCCCCTTTTGAAGAAGGGAATAGTCACTTTCAGAGGTTTCAGGGGTTGTGTTCCCAACAAAAACCAAAGCTTTGAAGGCCCTGGGGACCTAGTTGAGACAAATTGTCCATATTATATTATTGAGATAATTTGAACTCAGGGATGTGATGAGGTGTTGGGAGGCTTAGAGATTTGGAAGTAGGAGAGGTAAAGTCAAAGGAGCTATAAAGCCGAATTCACCTCACTGATAATGCAGTCTCCTAGGAACAGAGAATCAGCAGGAAAAAACAAAACAAAACAAAACTCATTCTATCCAGACCAGTGTCTCTAAGGGAAATCATGTACTTAGAAGCTGAATTAACAAGAGGAAAACATGCCTAACGAACTGACACAGGAAGCTGTAAACATTTCCTCTGCTACAGTCCCTCAGCCTGTGGCTCTTTGATTGTATAGGATGTGGTTATTTACTTTTGCAGTCCTACATCTGGCTGGGACCTGACTAATGCTTGATTTTTATCCATTCCTGTTTTACTGTTTGAGGGCAAAATTTTGATCTGCCTTGTCAATTAATCAGGGAGAAATTTTGACCTTTGCAGAGAAATCATCCCCCCAGAGTTCCCAAGCAGGTGAGTCTGAGAGCCCCACAGACACTGGAGGGGAGGATCAGAGAGGATGGAAGCTAGGAACGCGTGCCTGAGGTTACCTGAGGACCAATCGAGCATAGCCCAGATGCAGAGATCTCTGTGTTTGTTCGCTTCTTTTCATAATAATGCATTTATTTATGATGTAGAAAAAGTGACCATTGCACTTGGAAACAAGGATGTCAGTTTTGACAAATCTGCTGGAAGCCCAGTGGAAGAGGAAATGGGAGACACAGGATATTACCTGTGGTGGGACACACAGTGAAGTGACAGCATTTCTTTTTATTGTAAGATGGGGCATGTTAGACTCTGTTTCCACATGCAGGAGAAAGATCTGTACCCAGGACTGTTTGCAAAGGCACCCTTGCAATAGTTGTGCAGTAGACACACACATTAGAGTACCTTCTCCCAAGCTAGGTATTCACGTAAGGAAAAAAAAAAAAAGCTTAGTTACATAGGTGAAAAGATGTACGGTAATGAGGTTAAGTTTGTAATTATTATATTATCTGTGAGGTTGAATACAGTTGACGATTTGTTAGCCATTCAGTGTTTTTCTGTTTAAAAATGTCTCTACAATTCTTCTGTTTTATGTAGTGGTGTCAGTGCTGCCGCTTATTTTTTATTTTTTAATTGAATCCTTTGAAAGAGGAAATTGCTTTTCTTTCTTTTTTCTTTCTTCTTCTTCTTCTTCTTTTTTTTTACAAAAATTGAATGTCAAGTCATTCTTTGTATATAGATACATTTGTGGGGATTGTATGTTGTTGTTTGGTCGCTAAGTCGTGTCCAACTGTTTGTGACCCCATGAAATATAGCCCGCCAGGCTCCTCTGTCCATGGGATTTCCCAAGTAAGAATACTGGAGTGGTTTGCCATGCCCTCCTCCAGGGGATCTTCCTGACCCAGGGATCTAACCCAGGTCTTCTGCATTGGCAGGTTCATATTTTATGCTGAGCCACCAGGGAAGCCTGGGGATTATATAATAATTCATTCTTTTGGTCAAATTTTTGGCCAGTTTTTGTGTCAAATCTTTCAGTCAGTTTATGCTATAAAGCACTATGAACTATATGTAGTCACCACTGTGTACAGTACACCCCATTTATTGCTTTTGCATTGTCACTTTTCTTACTGAATGAATTCAGTTATCACTTTAATATTCTTGATGTTTCAATCCTTGTTGTAAACCAAGAAGGAAAGTGAGAGTTCTGCAGCATCCTTAGTGATATTAATAATAAATAGCACTTTGTACATATTTACTTCTAGTTTAACAACTGTTATTTCTTATTGTTCCTTTTAGCCTTCTAATTAAATCTATTTGCAAAAGTTGCATCAGCTCTGGTCATAATTTGAAAGACATTCTTCTATACCATATTAAACATTGCCTTCATATTCTGTAAGTGTATTTCAGTCCAACTATCTCAATATGAGATGAAATTGCAACTTTGGTACTGTCCCGTCTCCTCACTGTAAGTGTCCTGTTATATTCTTTCATTTCCCCGTTTTGGCAATTTCAACTTGAATTAGTGACCAATGCTGGTATCATTAAATTCTTACTTCTTTATGTGTTTTTATTAGTTAATGGTAGATTTTCATTCAATTTTTTACCTACAGTTGCTCAGGAAGCAATGTATTTTACCTTATTTTGCTTCATAAGGTTAAGTATATTTATTATTCCATAAGTTTTTATTTATGGAATAAGTATTTTTTATTCCTTAAGTTTTTAGTTTCCTTTAAAAACACTCTTCTAAAATCTGAACTTATACATATTCACATACTTTTATACAAAGGTATAAATATAATCCTAAATACCTCATTAAATTTTCTTTATGTTTTACTGATAAATGGCCATTATGTTTAATGTTTTTCTACAATTTATCCACTTTTGTTTATTTCTCAGCAACAACTCAGGGACTTGCTGCTAAACAACTAGTAATAATGCTGGCTCATTATTTCAATGTCTGTATAAATTCCATGGTGTGGCTGTGTGACTCATACATTCAATGGTCTGTATCATTATTTAGCAATAAGGACTATCATATCACTGCTACAAAATTTGATATTGTTAATTTAACATTGCACTTCTAAGCCAAGGGTAACTGTCCCTCAGGGGACATTGAGCAATATCAGTAGACATTTTTTGCTGTCACACGGATGAAAGGCAGGTGGTGGGCAAGGATGCTTCTAAACATCCTACAATGTACAAGACAGACCCCACCACAGAGAAGGACCTGGCAGAGACTATCCAGTAGTGCAGAGATGGAGGAACCCTGAGTTAAAGAATATTTGTGTTTCTATTATCAATAGCTGTCTTAGGTAGTTTCCACAATGTTCTCCACTTCATATGTCTGCCAGTGAAATTAGAGAGTTCCCCTTATGTTTGTAATACTTGTTTAAAAGTTTCAACCTCAATCAACATTAAGTTTTTTCCCTGGCTGAAGGTCGTGAATTAGATATCTTCCTGTTTATTAAACCAGTACCCACTTTGAGCCAAGATTCATAGATTCAATCAGCAAGCCATTTCTTATTATTATTATATGTCTAAATATACTTTATGCCTTCTTCTCAACAGTTAATTGCATTTCCAATGATTTTTATAAAATACTGTTCTGTGATTGATTTTGGGGTGGGTATTTTTGACCATAAAATATTTAAAATTTTTACATAGTTAAATTTGTTTTTCTACTTACTTCTGATTTTCTCCCCTTGATAATAACCTTTTCTCACCTGTAGATTTTGTGTGTGGTTTTATATGATCATCTGAAATGGACTGTTCGCTATTACAGGTACTTTTGTCTCTTTTAAAAAGATGCATTAAATAGGAAACCACTTCATTTCCTTCCAGATAGATGGTCATTTATTCTGACTTTTATTCAACAATCCAGTCTTTCAATCAAATTGAAGTACAACCTTTCCATATGGTAGTGTTCATATCTAAGGGGATCTAATTCCTAATCATTCAACAAATATTAGCAATACATCTGCTACTTGCTAGAAATTCCTGGGTAGATTATATATTAGATTATCTTGAGTCAAGGTTTTTTCTAAATTAGTTATTAATGATGAATCATTAATCATTATTAATTATTGTTGTGATTGTTCTGTTACTACTAAAAACTGAATGGAACATCAAAAATTGATTGAAACATAATGGTTTTGATGTTCCATTCAGTTTTGTTTAATGCACTTATATGAAATCACTCTTAACTGGTTTAACATTTTTGCCATTCTTTCTATTCACAATTTATAATTTTCTTAACTGTGTTTTTAAAATAAATGCACATGTATTCATGTATGTATGGGAAAATAAGAAGTAAACAAGGGAGCTGAAATCACTGATGCTTAGGATCTTGCATTATAGTGACAGTGTCACAGTATACTGAAATAAAACAGTGTCCTTAGAATTAAATCATGTGAAGAAATTTATCCAGAATAAGAGAATGAAATTTCATGACCTCACGGACTCACAGAGTATGGTCTGCAAAGGTCTTTGTATGCTGTCCAAAATCAGAACTGGAATTAGGATGTTCCCAGTGGATTTATGAAAAAAATGAAAAACATTAAGCCCAATAATGACAAATAAAATATATCTCATAAGAAAACAGAGATAAGGGCACTTCCCTGGCTGCCCAGTGGTTAGGACTTTGCCTTCCAGTGCAGGGGGTGTGGGCCGATCCCTGGTTGGGAAGCTAAGATCCCACATGTCTCACAGCTAAAGACCTAGAACATAAAACAGGTGCAATATTGTAACACTTTCAATAAAGACTTTAAAAATGGTCCACATTAAACAAACAAACAAGCAAACAAACAAACAAACAAAAAAACAGAGACAGGGCAAATGGGTATGGTTTTTCACACCCTCCAGATAGCACTGCTTCTGTCTTTGGAAAAGAGGTATTTTTCTTTCTGATCTTTCCTGGGTATCAAGGCATATAGCTGAAGTTGAAATGTTGCCAAACCAAGAACGCTTTTCTTCATCCCATTGTCTCAGGGGCCGTTTGAGCTTGTTTGATTTTTCCCCTTCACTTTATCTCTCTCTCTCCCATGCTTTTTATATTTATTTAAATATAGGGCAGAAAGTCATTGTAGCTAAAAGGAACCTCAACTGTATTATTCGCTCAGTAGCTTGTGAACTGGAATTTCTGGGTACTATTTAAACATTCTTTAGGAGAAAATTAATCTGATCTGGCCAGCTTGAGGTGTCACCACCCATGGCTTAAAGAAGGTGGTGCTGGGTGAGAAATTCATGACAATAACACAGCCCAGGAGGCTACGGTGTGTGTGTACACTTGTGCCTTGTGGAGTGAGAGCAGTTGTTAAAGCAAAGGCACCTGCACTCACATATTAAGGTGGCGTAATAAGGTGACAGAGGCCAAAACTCCATCAGAGATGGTGCTAAGAAGACGATCTGATATAATTTGCAGGATTCCTTTGCAACTAAATCCATAAGTTCTGGGAACAACATGGAAGGAGGGATTCTCTATGGACTGAAGGTTCGGCTGTAGCAGGGAAGCCACCTTGTTCCTCAGCATCCTTGACACCATCTCTAACCACTCCCCCTCCTGCTTATTCCTCCATCCCACCGGCTTCCTTGTTTGCATTTGAACATGTGACCAGCTTCTTCCTTTGGTTACTCTGCAGTGGCCGTGCCCTCTGCCAGGCACACACTTCTGCTGGTATCACGCTAGGACGTCCTCTCTTTTTCTTGATGTCTCTTCATGGAACCCCTTGTTTGTAAGCCTTGCCTGAATACTTGGTACAGAATAATATTTCTACTAAATTCTCTTTTATACATGTTTTTGTTTTCTTCATAACACCTGTCACCTTCTAACATATTCTATATTTATTTGAGTATCATCTTTCACCACCCTTGGATTGTGAGAGATTTGTTTTTAAGTGTCTCTATTTATCCCCTATATGTATTTGGAACATGTTGACTGTCAGCATAATGCTTCTCAAGTGCATACAAGACTTTCTCATTAAAACTGTAAATGCATGAAATCCTTGGAAATATGCTGAGAATGAGACAAAAGTATCTAATTAGAGGTAAAATGGAGTATACCTTCAAGGAGAATTTATCTATGTACAACATCAATTTCTTGCCAGCAAAATAGAAATTACAGAAGTTCAGCTATGTGAGTTACACCTGTTTGAAAATTATTCATGCTATTTTCTTTTTTCCCAGTAGTCACTTCCATCACATGGCATCAGGGAACAAGACGCAAATATCAGCATTTCTCCTTCTGGGACTTTCAGAGGAGCCGGCATTGCAGCCCCTTATATTTGGGCTTTTCCTCTTCATGTATCTGATCACTGTGATTGGAAACCTGCTCATCATCCTGGCTGTCTGCTCAGACCCCCACCTTCACACTCCCATGTACTTCTTCCTCTCCAACCTGTCCTTTGTAGACATCTGTTTTACGTCCAGCATCATCCCAAAGATGCTATGGAACATCCAGACACAGAGCAAAGTCATCACTTATGAAGGCTGCATCATCCAGGTGTATTTTTACTTACTCTTTGCAGCATTAGATGACTTTCTCCTGACCGTGATGGCCTATGATCGCTTCGTGGCCATCTGTCACCCCCTGCGCTACATGGTCATCATGAACCCCCGGCTCTGTGCACTGCTGGTTCTGGGGTCCTGGATCGTGAGTGCCCTCTTTCCCCTGTTACACAGCTTAATGGTTTTGCAACTGTCCTTCTGCTCAGACTTGGAAATCCACCACTTTTTCTGTGAAATAACATGGCTGATCAGACTGGCCTGTTCTGACCCCTTTCTCAATAACATGGCGGTATATTTCGGATCTGGAATTCTCGGGGGTGCTCCCCTGGCTGGTATTCTTTACTCTTACTCTAAGATAGTGTCCTCTATCTGTGGAATCTCATCTGCTCATGGGAAGTATAAAGCATTCTCCACCTGCGCATCTCACCTCTCAGTTGTCTCATTATTTTATTGTTCAGCCTTAGGAGTATATCTTAGCTTCACTTCTACCTACAGCTCACACATGAGTGCTATGGTATCGGTGATGTACACTGTGGTCACACCCATGCTGAACCCCTTCATCTACAGTCTGAGAAACAAAGACATAAAGAGGGCTCTAAAAAGATTCTTTGGGATGGAAATGTTTGTTAAAGGGACATTTGCCCTTGGGCTGAAGAACTGCCCATGATAGTAGGGTCAAAGCCTCATGCGGATATGTGATTCTTTGATTAGACTGTGATAATAGCAATTGCTTCTTCAGTTTATAGCCTGGTATTTCCATTTCTTCGATTTCAACTTCTCTATACAATTTTAAAAGCATCCTTCTTAACTTTTCTGATCCCTATCCTCTAAGATTTTTCCCTTATTATTTTTCTACCCTCTCAAATTGATTCAAAACCGTGTGTGAAACATATGTAAATTCCTATTTATCTCATGATACTTCACACATTTCTTAAGAATAAATTATTCTGAAATGATATACTTTATACTGAGTAATTTTCCTTTCTTTTTGCTAAAAGAATAATCATGAATTGTGCTACTTCTGTGGGAAAAAAACTAACTTGGAAACCAAACCAATTACATAATTTCATAGGAGGGTAAAATATGAAACTACAGTTTATCATGCTTTAGTTTTTCATAACTTAGAGCATCACTACCATAATTGCTTTTTCTGAAAATGTAGATGTTAACAGATAGTGTATTTCATAAATGGTTGTCTGATTTTACTCCCTCAAAGTGGACAATCTTCTTTTTTTAAATTTTTTATTGTAGTGGTTTTTGCCATACATTGACATGAATCAGCCATGGATTTACATGTGTTCCCCATCCTGAACCCCTCTCCCACATTCCTCCCCATCCCATCTCTCTGGGTCATCCCAGTGCACTAGCCCCGAGCACTTGTCTCATGCATCCAGCCTGGACTGGTGATCTGTTTCACACTTTGTAATATATATGTTTCAATGTTGTTCTCTCAGATCATCCCACCCTCGCCTTCTCCCATAGAGTCCAAAATTCTGTTCTGTACATCTGTGTCTCTTTTTCTGTCTTCCATATAGGGTTTATGTTACCATCTTTCTAAATTCCATATATATGTGTTAGTATACTGTATTGGTGTTTATCTTTCTGACTTACTTCACTCTGTATAATGGGCTCCAGTTTTATCCATCTCATTAGAACTGATTCAAATGTATTCTTTTTAATGGCTGAGTAATATCCCATTGTGTATATGTACCACAGCTTTCTTATCCATTCATCTGCTGATGGGCATCTAGGTTGCTTCCACGTCCTGGCTGTTATAAACAGTGCTGCAATGAACATTGGGGTGCACGTGTCTCTTTCAGATCTGGTTTCCTTGGTGTGTATGCCCAGGAATGGGATTGCTGGGTCATATGGCAGTTCTATTTCCAGTTTTTTAAGGAATCTCTACACTGTTCTCCATAGTGGCTGTACTAGTTTGCAATCTCACCAACAGTGTAAGAGGGTTCCCTTTTCTCCACACCCTCTCCAGCATTTATTGCTTGTAGACTTTTGGATAGCAGCCATCCTGACAGGTGTGTAATGGTATCTCATTGTGGTTTTGATTTGCATTTCTCTGATAAAGAGTGATGTTGAGCATCTTTTCATGTGTTTGTTAGCCATCTGTATGTCTTCTTATGGAGAAATGTCTGTTTAGTTCTTTGGCCCATTTTTTGATTAGGTCATTTATTTGATGGGTCAATAATTCCATTATTTTTCTGGAATTGAGCTGCAGAAGCTGCTTGTATATTTTTGAGATTAATCCTTTGTCTGTTGCTTCATTTGCTATTATTTTCTCCCATTCTGAAGGCTGTCTTTTCACCTTGCTTATAGTTTCCTTTGTTGTGCAAAAGCTTTTAAGTTTCATTAGGTCCCATTTCTGTATTTTTGCTTTTATTTCCAATATTCTGGGAGGTGGGTCATAGAGGATCCTGCTGTGATTTATGTCAGAGAGTGTTTTGCCTATGTTCTCCTCTAGGAGTTTTATAGTTTCTGGTCTTACATTAAGATCTTTAATCCATTTTGAGTTTATTTTTGTGTGTGGTGCTAGAAGGTGTTCTAATTTCATTCTTTTATAGGTGGTTGACCAGTTTTCCCAGCACCACTTGTTAAAGAGGTTGTCTTTTTTCCATTGTATATCCTTGCCTCCTTTGTCAAAGATAAGGTGTCCATAGGTTCGTGGATTTACCTCTGGGCTTTCTATTCTGTTCCATTGATCTATATTTCTGTCTTTGTGACAGTACCATACCGTCTTGGTGACTGTGGCTTTGTAGTAGAGTCTGAAGTCAGGCAGGTTGATTCCTTCAGTTCCATTCTTCTTTCTCAAGATTACTTTGGCTATTTGAGGTTTTTTGTATTTCCATACAAATTGTGAAATTATTTGTTCTAGTTCTGTGAAAAATACCGTTGGTAGCTTGATAGGGATTGCACTGAATCTATAGATTGCAGTGGGTAGAATAGCCATTTTGACAATATTGATTCTTCCAATCCATGAACATGGTATGTTTCTCCATCTATTTGTGTCCTCTTTGATTTCTTTCATCAGTGTTTTATAGTTTTCTATGTATAGGTCTTTTGTTTCTTTAGGTAGATATACTCCTAAGTATTTTATTCTTTTTGTTGCAATGGTGAATGGTATTGTTTCCTTAATTTCTCTTTCTGTTTTTTCATTGTTAGTATATAGGAATGCAAGGGATTTCTGTGTGTTAATATTATATTCTGCAACTTTACTATATTCATTGATTAGCTCTAGTAATTTTCTGGAATAGTCTTTAGTGTTCTATGTAGAGGATCATGTCATCTGCAAACAGCGAGAGTTTCACTTCTTCTTTTCCTATCTGGATTCCTTTTACTTCCTTTTCTTCTCTGATTGCTGTGGCCAAAACTTCCAAAACTATGTTGAATAGTAGTGGTGAGAGTGGGCACCCTTGTCTTGTTCCTGATTTCAGGGGAAATGCTTTGAATTCTTCACCATTGAGGGTGATGCTTGCTGTGGGTTTGTCATAAATAGCTTTTATTATGTTGAGGTATGTTCCTTCTATTCCTGCTTTCTGGAGAGTTTTAATCATAAATGAGTGTTGAATTTTGTCAAAGGCTTTCTCTGCATCTATTGAGATAATCATATGGTTTTTATCTTTCAATTTGTTAATGTGGTGTATTACATTGATTGATTTGCGGATATTAAAGAATCCTTGCATTCCTGGGATAAAGCCCACTTGGTCATGGTGTATGATTTTTTTTAATATGTTGTTGGATTCTGTTTGCTAGAATTTTGTTAAGGATTTTTGCATCTATGTTCATCAGTGATATTGGCCTGTAGTTTTCTTTTTTTGTGGCATCTTTGTCTGGTTTTGGAATTAGGGTGATGGTGGCCTCACAGAATGAGTTTGGAAGTTTACCTTCTTCTGCAATTTTCTGGAAGAGTTTGAGTAAGATAGGTGTTAGCTCGTCTCTAAATTTTTGGTAGACTTCAGCTGTGAAGCCATCTGGTCCTGGGCTTTTGTTTGCTGGAAGATTTTTGATTACAGTTTCGATTTCCTTGCTTGTGATGGGTCTGTTAAGATCTTCTATTTCTTCCTGGTTCAGTTTTGGAAAGTTATACTTTTCTAAGAATTTGTCCATTTCTTCCAAGTTGTCCATTTTATTGGCATAGAGCTGCTGGTAGTAGTCTCTTTTGATCCTTTGTATTTCGGTGTTGTCTGTTGTGATCTCTCCATTTTCATTTCTAATTTTGCTAATTTGGTTCTTCTCTCTTTGTTTCTTAATGAGTCTTGCTAATGGTTTGTCAATTTTGTTTATTTTTTCAAAAAACCAGCTTTTAGCTTTGTTGATTTTTGCTATGGTCTCTTTAGTTTCTTTTGCATTTATTTCTGCCCTAATTTTTAAGATTTCTTTCCTTCTACTCACCCTGGGGTTCTTCATTTCTTCCTTCTCTAATTGCTTTAGGTGTAGAGTTAGGTTATTTATTTGGCTTTTTTCTTGTTTCTTGATGTAAGCCTGTAATGCTATGAACCTTCCCCTTAGCACTGCTTTTACAGTGTCCCATAGGTTTTGGGTTGTTGTGTTTTCATTTTCACTCATTTCTATACATATTTTGATTTCTTTTTTGATTTCTTCTATGATTTGTTGGTTATTCAGAAGCGTGTTATTTAGCCTCCAGGTGTTTGAATTTTTAACAATTTTTTTCCTGTAATTGAGATCTAATCTTACTGCACTGTGGTCAGAAAAGATGACTGGAATGATTTCAATTTTTTTGAATTTTCCAAGACCAGATTTATGGCCCAGGATGTGATCTATTCTGGAGAAGGTTCCGTGTGCACTTGAGAAAAAGGTGAAGTTGATTGTTTTGGGGTGAAATGTCCTATAGATATCAATTAGGTCTAGCTGGTCCATTGTGACATTTAAGGTTTGTGTTTCCTTGTTAATTTTCTGTTTAGTTGATCTATCCATAGTTGTGAGTGGGGTATGAAAGTCTTCCACTATTATTGTGTTACTATTAATTTCCTCTTTCATACTCGTTAGCGTTTGCCGTACATATTGTGGTGCTCCTATGTTGGGTGCATATATATTTATAATTGTTATATCCTCTTCTTGGATTGATCCTTTGATCATTATGTAGTGTCCTTCTTTGTCTCTTTTCACATCCTTTATTTGAAAGTCTATTTTATCTGATATGAGTATTGCGACTCCTGCTTTCTTTTGTTCTCTGTTTGTGTGAAATATTTTTTTCCAGCCCTTCACTTTTAGTCTGTATGTGTGTCTTGTTTTGAGGTGAGTCTCTTGTAGACAGCATATATAGGGGTCTTGTTTTTGTATCCATTCAGCCAGTCTTTGTCTTTTGGTTGGGGCATTCAACCCATTTACATTTAAGGTAATTATTGATAGGTGTGGTCCCGTTGCCATTTACTTTGTTGTTTTGGGTTCACGTTTATACAACCTTTCTGTGTTTCCTGTCTAGAGAAGATCCTTTAGCATTTGTTGAAGAGCTGGTTTGGTGGTGCTGAATTCTCTCAGCTTTTGCTTGTCTGTAAAGCTTTTGAATTCTCCTTCATATCTGAATGAGATCCTTGCTGGGTACAGTAATCTAGGTTGTAGGTTATTCTCTTTCATTACTTTCAGTATGTCCTGCCATTCCCTTCTGGCCTGGAGGGTTTCTATTGATAGATCAGCCGTTATCCTTATGGGAATCCCTTTGTGTGTTATTTGTTGTTTCTCCCTTGTTGCTTTTAATATTTGTTCTTTGTGTTTGATCTTTGTTAACTTGATTAATATGTGTCTTGGGGTGTTTCGCCTTGGGTTTATCCTGTTTGGGACTCTCTGGGTTTCTTGGACTTGGGTGGCTATTTCCTTCCCCATTTTAGGGAAGTTTTCAGCTATTATCTCCTTGAGTATTTTCTCATGGCCTTTCTTTTTGTCTTCTTCTTATGGGACTCCTATGATTCGAATGTTGGGGCTTTTCACATTGTCCCAGAGGTCCCTGAGTTTGTCCTCATTTCCTTTGATCTTTTTTTCTTTTTTCCTCTCTGCTTCATTTATTTCCACCATTTTATCTTCTACCTCACTTATCCTATCTTCTGCCTCCGTTATTCTACTCTTGGTTCCCTCCAAAGTGTTTTTGATCTCATTCATTGCATTATTCATTTTTAATTGACTCTTTTTTATTTCTTCTAGGTCTTTATTAAACATTTATTGCATCTTCTCAATCCTTGACTCCAGGCTATTTATCTGTAACTCCATTTTGTTTTCAAGATTTTGGATCATTTTTATTATCATTATTCTAAATTCTTTTTCAGGTAGATTCCCTATTTCCTCCTCTTTTGTTTGACCTGGTGGGCATTTTTCATGTTCCTTTACCTGTTGGGTATTTCTTTTGCCTTTTCATCTTGTTTAGATTGCTGTGTCTGAAGTGGGCTTTCTGTATTCTGGAGGTCTGTGGTTCCTTTTTTTTTTTTTTTTTTATTGTGGAGGTTTTACCCAGTGGGTGGGGTTAGACAATTTGCTTGTCAAGGTTTCCTGGTTAGGGAAGCTTGCGTCAGTGTTCTGGTGTGTGGAACTTGATTTCTTCTCTTTGGAGAGCAATGGGGTGCCCAGTAATGAGTTTTGAGATGGGTCTATGTGTTAGGTGTGACCTTGGGCAGCCTGTATGTTGACGTTCAGGGCTATGTTCCTGCGTTGCTGGAGAATTTGTGTGGTATGTCTTGCTCTAAAACTTATTGGCTCTTGGGTGGTGGTTGGTTTCAGTGTAGGTATGGAGGCTTTTGGACGGTCACTTATTACTTAAAGTTCCATGTAGTCAGGAGTTTTCTGGTGTTCTCAGGTTTTGGGCTTAATTCTCCTGCCTCTGGATTTCAGTTTTATTCTTCCTGTAGTCTCAGGACTTCTCCAACTATACAGCACTGATAATAAAACTTCTAGGTTAATGGTGAAAAGATTCTCCACCATGAGGGACACCCAGAGAGGTTCACAGAGTTACATGAAGAGGAGAGGGAGGAGGGAGATAGAGATGAGCAGGAGGAGAAAAAGGGGGACTCAAGAGGAGAGAGACAGATCTACGCAGTTGTCTGTTCCCAGAGTGTTCTCCATAGCCCAGACACCCACAAAGATTCACAGAATTGGATTGGGAAGAGAAGAGGAAAGGAGGAAATAGAGGTGTTCTGAGGTAGAAAACAGAGAGTCAAGATTGGGAGAGAATAATCAACACATTCCTGAATAAAAATGGGAACTGAATATTGGATTCTTAAATGTTCACAATTTATATCATATACTGAAAAACAAAAATTAAAAATCTAGAGTAGAGGTTAGACTCTTAAAAATACTATATTAAAAACAAAAACCAAAACACACACAAAAAATTTTAGAAATATACATGAAGTTCAGTTTAAAAATAGGGCTTCTCTTCTTTTTTTTTCTTTGTAAGGTTATAGTGTATTGAAAATGAAAATTAAGGAGTAGTAGAGGAGTATTAGAGGACTTTAAAAGAAATAAGTGAAAAATAAAAATAGAAAATAGAAGAGAAAAAGGAAAAAAAAGAAGAAAAAAAAAAAGAAAAAAAATTTTCCCTAATTAAAAAAATCATAAACATCTGTGAAAATGAAAGTTAAGGAGTAATGGGGGAGTAATAGGCAATTTTAAAGGAAAATAAAAGAGAAAAAATAAAAAAGAAAAAATAAAAAAAATTTTTTTTTTCTTACTTAAAAAAAAAAAAAGTAAAAATATATCTAGGAATTTCTCTGGAGCTCTTGCGGTCAGTGTGGGTTCGGCTCAGTTTCAGATAGCTCCTCGTTCCAGCTTACACTTCTCGATATCTACAGGCCCCTTCCGGTGTAGTCGGTGTTTTCTACAGGGGTTTTAATCTGTTGCACCGGTCCCTTCTGAAGCGGTTCCCTTTGTTTATTTGGCTTCTGTTTGCCGGTCTCTTCAGAGCCTCATTTCTGCCCTGACACAGGCGGGCGGAGGTGGACTCTTATTCAGGTAGCTAGTGCCGTCGCGCTGCGGGGAGGGGCTGGCGCTGCTTTCTCCGTCTGCGCTGCTCAGGCTCCCGGCTGCTCTACATGGAGCGCGCCCCGCGCTGTGCGCGGTTCCAGCCCTCTGGTGTTCCACAAAAGCGCGAAACAAAAAGCTGCGCCTGCTCTTTGTGCCTTCCCTGTCAGAGCGGTCCAGGCAGCCAGGGGCTTGACGGGCGCACTCTCCCCGGGTGCAGTGTGCCCACTGCCTTCCGCGGTCCCAGTGTGAGTTTCCTCCTGCGCCAGGCGGGTGCGTGCGCCTTCTGCCCTCTGCTGTCCCCAGCCCCAGTCCCCGCAGGCGCCGGTCGGGTGCCTGTGCCCTGTGTCTCGCCGCGACCCTCCCGGCGGATGTCGACCATCCAGAATCTCAGGAGGTCTTTGATTAGAAATTGGAGGCCTGTTTGCAGTGCGGCAGGGGATGCGGTCCTTGGGGCCGAGCCTGCCCCCTTCCCCTCCACGCTGCCTCCTGCCTCCGGCGGGGCTGGGCCGGTCCGCAACCTGCGAGCTCTTCTCTGGACTTTCTCGGTCCCTTTGTTCTGTGAACGGCCGACAGTGTGTTCGGGCCAGTTAATTTTCTCTCTCTCTTTTGCTCTCCCACAGTTCAAGTTGGCAACTCACAAAAGCTCCCTCCGATTGTCCTCAGGGCACTCAGGCCCAGACCCTACCCCAAGCAATGCCACCCGCTCCTCTCCGTTCCGCACTCACTTGCTGGTGACAGATGCGGGTGTCTGGGGTATTTTTCTGCTGGGAGTTGCTTTTAGGCTCGTAATCTGTGGGTTTTATTTATTGTTTCCCTCCCAGTCAGGTTGCCCTCCGAGATTCAAACACTTCCCCCAGGCCCGCCAGTGCGAGGGTTTCCTGGTGTCTGGAAACGTCCTCTATTAAGACTCCCTTCCCGGGATGGATCTCCGTCTTTAGCTCTTTTGTCTCACTTTTTATCTTTTATATTTTGTCCTACCTCCTTTCGAAGACAATGGGCTGCTTTTCTGAGTGCCTGATGACCTCAGCTAGTGATCAGAAGTTATTCTGCATTATTAATTTCTAATTGACTCCTTTTTATTTCTTCTAGGTCCTTGTTAAACATTTCTTGCATCTTCTCAATCCTTGACTCCAGGCTATTTATCTGTAACTCCATTTTGTTTTCAAGATTTTGGATCACTTTTGTTATCATTATTCTAAATTCTTTTCCAGGTAGATCCCCTATCTTCTCCTCTTTTGTTTGGCTTGGTGGGCATTTTTCATGTTCCTTTACCTCCTGGGTATTTCTTTGTCTTTTCATCTTGTTTAAATTGCTGTGTTTGGAATGGCCTTTCTGTATTCTGGTGGTCTGTGGTTCCTTTTTATTGTGGAGATTTCGCCCAGTGGGTGGGCTTGGACGACTGGCTTGTCAAGGTTTCCTGGTTAGGGAAGCTTGCTTCGGTGTTCTGGTGTGTGGAGCTGGATTTCTTCTCTCTGGAGTGCAATGGAGTGTCCAGTAGTGAGTTTTGAGGTTGGTCTATGGGTTTGGTGTGACTTTGGGCAGCCTGTGTGTTGATCTTCAGGGCTATGTTCCTGCATTGCTGGAGAATTTGCGTGGTATGTCTTGCTCTGGAACTTATTGGCTCTTGGGTGGTGGCTGGTTTCAGTGTAGGTATGGAGGCTTTTGGATGATCTCTTATTAATTAATGTTCCCTGTAGTCAGGAGTTCTCTGGTGTTCTTAGGTTTTGGGCTTAAGTCTCCTGCCTCTGGATTTCAGTCTTATTCTTCTAGTAGCCTCAAGACTTCTCCAACTATACAGCACTGATAATAACACTTCTAGGTTAATGGTGAAAAGATTCTCCACAGTGACTGACACCCAGAGAGGTTCACAGAGTTACATGAAGAAGAGGAGAGGGAGGAAGGAGATGGAGATGAGCAGAAGAAAAAAGGGGGACTCAAGAAGAGAGAGACAGATCTAGGCAGTACTCTGTTCTCTAAGTGTTCTCTGTAGCCCAGAACACCCACAGAGATTCACAGAATTGGACTGAGAAGAGAAGAGGGTGGGAGGAAACAGAGGTGATCTGGGGGAGAAAAAGGAGAGTCAAAAGAGGGAGAGAGTAATCATCACACTCCAGAGTAAAAATCGGTACTGAAGATTGGATTCTTAAATGTCCAAAATTGATATCAAATACTGAAAAACAAAGATTAAAAATCTAGAGTAGAGGTTAGACTCTTAAAAATACAATATTAAAAACAAAAACACACAAAAAATTAGAAATATATATGAAATTCGCTTTAAAAATAGGTTGGTTTTTTTTTTTTGCGAAGTTATAGTGAAATGAAAATGAAAATTAAGGGGTAATAGAGGACTTTAAAATAAAAGAAAATGAAAATTAAGGAGTAATAGAGGAGTAATAGGGAATTTTAAAAGAAAATAAAAGAAAAAAATAAAAAATAGAAAAATAAAAAAAAATTTTTTAATTAAAAATAGTAAGAATATATCTAGGAATTTCTCAGAGCTGTTGTGGGCAGTGTGTGTTCTGTTCAGTTTCAGATAGTTCCTTGTTCCAGTTTACATTTCTCGATATCTATAGGTCCCTCGCTGTGTAGTTGGTGTTAACTACAGGGATTTTAATCTGTTGCACCAGTCACTTCTGAAGTGGTTCCCTTTGTTTATTTGGCTTCTGTTTGCTGGTCTCTTCAGTGTCTAATTTCTGCCCTGACACAAGTGGGCGGAGGTGGTCTGTTGTTTAGATTCGCTTGCTCAGTCAGTGCTGTGGGGAGGGAGGGGCACTGCAGACAAATATCACTGGCCTGTGTGGGGAGCACTCGCAGTGTTCCGGCCACACTGGGTTTGTCCCCGCTAGCGGCGCTTGTGCTTTCCCCGTCTACGTTGCTCAGGCTCCAGGCTGCTCTTTAGGGAACGGGCCCTGAGTTGCATGTGGTTCCAGTTTTCGGGTACTCCACAAAAGCGCAGACTCGGTTGGGCCTGCATTTTTCGCCTTCCCAGGCCCAAACAGTTCAGGCAGCGGAGGAGCACTCTCCCCGGGTGCGATGCACCTTATCCCCTCCGCGGTCCCAGCCTCAGTTTCCTTGCGCGCTGGTCTGGTGCGCCTTGTGTCTGTTCTGGGGAGCTGGTCTCTAGCCTCGACCCTCCCGGCGGATGTCAACCATCCAGAATCTCAGGAAGTCTTTGGTTAGAAATTGGAAGCCTGTTTGCAGTTTGGTAGGGGATGCCATCTCTGGGGCAGAGTTTGCCCCTTTCCACTCCCCCCTGCCTCCTGCCTCCAGCAGGGGATGGGACAGTCTGCCACCCGCTAGCTCTTTTCTGGAATTGCTCAGGCCTTCCTTTGTTCCTGAGCAATGCCGCCTGCTCATCTCCATTCAGCCCCCACTTGCTGGTGGCGGATGCGAGTGTCTGGGGTAATTTTCTGCTGGGAGTTGCTTTCAGGCAAGTAATCTGTGGGTTTTATTTATTTTTCCTCCCAGTTAGGTTGCCCTCCCAGATTCACAAACTTCCCCCAGACCCGCCCTTGAGAGGGTTTCCTGGTGTTTGAAAACTTCCTCTATTACGACTCCCTTCCCGGGACAGGTCTCCATCCCTAGCTCTTTTGTCTCTCTTTTTATCTTTTATATTTTGTCCTACCTCCTTTCAAAGACAATGGGCTGCTTTTCTGGGCGCCTGATGTCCTCTGCTAGCAATCAGAAGTTGTTTCGTGGTTTGTTCAGCGTTCAAATGTTCTTTTGATGAATTTGTAGGGGAGAAAGTGGTCTCCCCATCCTATTCCTCTGCCATCTTAGCTCCTCCCCCCAGGGTACAATCTTCTATTTAACCTAGTGTCTACATTCTCTATAGGAGTTACTGGTAAAGCTGATCATCAAATGTATGTCTCTAACTGACATCTATGTGAAACAGAAATTTCAATAAGGACTTTGACATAATAAGCCCTAGAGTCAGAGAGACCTTAAGTATGATGCAACAAAAAGTTGTGTCAGATTATATCTTTGCAAATGATTTTTTCATGGTGTCCATTTACATATTGACATATGTGATTTAGTATCTGTGTGTAAAGGGGTTTATTGTTGGGGTGAAGGAGTTTTTGGCATAATTATATCTTTCTGCTTGAAAACTTCCATTGTTGCCTACAAATAATTGCTCCTTCCATTGATCTAGATGAAATATTTCCCCGATTTCATTTCTGCTATAATCAATGAAAGAATGAATGAATAATTTAAATATCATATTTATATGATATGCACGATATGTGTAATATTATATATATATCCACATTATGGCTCATTAGACCTTAAATTCCCTTCTAGTCCTGTGATAAATGGGCTTTCCTGATAGCTAATTTGGTAAAGAATCTGCCCACAATGCAGGAGACCCCAGTTTGATTCCTGGGTCAGGAAGACTCACTGTAGAAGGGACAGGCTACCCACTCCAGTGTTCTTGGGCTTCCTTTATGGCTCAGCTGATAAAGAATCCACCTGCAAAGTGGGAGACCTGGGTTGGGAAGATCCCCTGGAGAAGGGAAAGGCTACCACTCCAGCATTCTGGTCTGGAGAATTCCATGGATTGTACAGTCCATGGTGTCACAGAGTCAGACTGAGCGGCTTTCACATTTTCACTTTCCTGTGATAAAGGTATACGTTTCTCACAAATAGGCATATCTTTTTAACCTTTCTTGCTGACCTACAAGGAAAACTAAATGGAATCCTTTTTTAATAAAATTGTATGACATAAACTTGAATAATAGAGATGTCTTGAATGCTATTTAGATATCATAACAATTGCCTAGAAATAAAGCAACACATTATTATAATTCTCTCAGTTCTGTTCACTTGGATTAGTGTATATCAGTTAGCTGTTTCTACATAACAAGTCATCCTAAAAGCAAATGATTTAGTATAATGAATTTTTTACATAATGAGTTTCTATGATTGAGAGTTGATCTGAGTTATGATTATTTCCCCATGGATCCACTGTCAGCTGTCAGACTCTATTTTGTGTTTTAAAGGCTCCTCCACAATGGTGTGTTCAGCTGTAGTGGTCTTCTGTCTTGAACCACTTGATGTCAATTTTTTTCCTTTTATGTAAGTAAGTTAGTCTTTAGTTTATTGAGGATGGTGACTGCATGAGAGTTGGGCCATAAAGAAGGCTGAGCATCAAAGAATTGATGCTTTCCAACTGTGGTGTTGGAGAAAACTCTTGAGAGTCCCTTGGTCTGCAAGGAAATCAAACTTGTCAACCCTACAGGAGATCAACCCTGAATATTCATTGGAAGAACTGATGCTGAAGCTGAAGTGCCAATATGTTGGCCACCTGATGCGAAGAGCTGACTCACTGGAAAAGACCCTGAAGTTGGTAAAGTTTGAAGGTAAAAGGAGAAGGAGGTGGCAGAGGATGAGATGGTTGGATTGCATCATTGACTCAATGGACATGAATTTGAGCTAGCTCTGGGAGATGGTGAAGGACAGGGAAGACTGGCATGCTGCATGCATGTGGTTGCAAAGAGTCAGACATGACTTAGAGATTGAACAACAGTCTTTTAGTTAATAAGAAAAACAAACAAACAACAACAACAAAAAACACCAAACCTTTATTTCTCAAATGTTAAATGCTATATTTAAATTTCACTGTTCCTAAATCCATATATGCCACTTTGCTTTCTTCCCAGTTAGAGGAGCTATCTTTCACCAGTATTAGTGTGATTAATATACTACCCTTGGAAAAGACCCTGATGCTGGAAAAGATTGAAGGCAGGAGGAGAAGGGGATGACAGAGGATGAGATGGTTGGATGGCATCACCGACTCAATGGACATGAGTTTGAGTAAAGTCCAGGAGTTGGTGATGGACAGGGAGGCCTGGCATGCTGCAGTCCATGGGGTTGCAAAGAATCGGACATGACTGAGTGACTGAACTGAACTGAACATACTACCCTTAACAATGTGCAAACAGAAAGTTTTAATTCTTAACTAATTCATTAGAGTGTAATTAAATATAATAAACTACACATTTTTAAAACACACAATTTTATAAATTTCAAAAACCAGCAATATACTACATGGTTCCATTTGTGTATAATTTTAAAAGGTCCACAATAAATTTTAATTTCTTTGTAATGTTATTGTTAATAATGAAATTGCCCTGAGCCTAAGTTTTATCTTTCAGAAAGAAATGTGAGATGATCAATCCTAACTTTACTTGGAGGTTGTGATGAAGCCATAAAATGTATGTAAATACTTCTCTGAGTCCCCAAACATTGTTCAAGTTTAGGAATATGTATATGTGTCTGTATCTGTATACACTTTCTCTGAAATAAACACACATAGATTTAAATGCACTGCTGCATTTGTAATTCCATCCATTGTACTGAAAGAAAACATGAGAGAAAGTTGGAAGGATAGAAGTAAAAAAATAAACACTTGAATGAACATAAATTAAAGAAAATGTAGAAACGTTAATACACAGATTAAGGTAGAATGTGTGACCTGAATTTTAATAATGACTTACTTTTCCTATCTTAAATTCCAAAGGCCTCAGAGTCAGATCCACATTTAGACAAAGTGAAATTCTCTCTACCAGCTATGGGGGCGAAATCTCTCCAGAATGACTAAAATTTTCTCCTATTAAAAATCAGAGTGTAACATAAAATGATGTTATATAACGGAAGCTCACTGATTGACTCCAAAGGGTTAAACTCAACTCCTAGGAGCAGTATGTATGCTGTTCTGTGCTAAGTCACTGCAGTCTTGTCCGACTCTTTGCGGCCCCATGGACTGTAGCCTGCCAGGCTTCTCTATCCACGGGATTCTGCAGGAAAGAACACTGGAGTGGATTGCCATGGCCTTCTCCAGGGGATCTTCCTGATCCAGGGATCCAACCTGTGTCTCTTACATTTCCTGCATTGGCAAGTGAGCTGTTTAATTTCTGCTGTAAGTAGGAAGTCAATTTAGGCTTTACAAAACTTGCGTGTAACCAAGGATTATAATACCCAAGTTTTATTTTAAAGGAGCAAAGTTATCCCCTGTTTTGAAAAGGGTAATGGTCATATTCAGAGATTTCTTGGGTTGCGTTCCTGCAACAGATCAGATCATTGAAGACCCAAAGGACCTAGTCAAGACCAATTGTCAATATTATACTTTTGAGAAAACTTGAACTCAGGGATGTGATGAGGTGCCAGGAGCCTTAGAGCTTTGGAAGCAGGAGAGGTAAAGGCAAAGGAGTGAGGAAACTGAATTTACCTAACTTGTAATGGAGTCTCTTAGGAACAAAGAATCAGAAGAAAAATTGCATTCTGTCCAGACCAGTGTCATCAAGGGAAATAACGAGCTTAAATGTTGGGGTAACAAAGGGAAAATGTGTTTAATGAGCTGACATGGAGGATGTAAATATCTCCTCTGCTGCAGTCCCTTGGCCTGATCCATTTTGCTTGGGCAGTATGTGTTCATTGCTTTTGTGGTCCTACATCTGAATGGGAGACCAATGCTTGATCTCTTAGCTGTCCTGTGCAGAGACAGAACATGGGTCTGCATCACCAGCTACTTAAGGGGGAAGTTTGACTTTCACAGGGAAACCTCCCAGACAAAGTGAGACCAACCTCCCAAACAGGTGAGTCTGAGAGCTCCACAGACACTGCAGGAGAGGATCAGAAGGATGGAAACCAGGAATGTACCTGAGGTCATCTGAGGACCAATCTAGCATAGCCCAGAGGCAGAGGTCACCGTGGCTGCTTGCTGGGTTTCCTGAAGATGTATTTATTTATGATGTTGAAAAGTAACAGTGAACTCAAAAATGAGATTGTCAGTGTTGACAATTAAATCATGCTAGTGGAAGCCCCACAGAAGAACAAATAGGAGGGGCAAACTGCATCCAGTAAAATTGGAACATGAGTCTAAGGTTCTTGTTAATTAACAGGAATAGACATATAGGGTATTAACTGTAGAGGGTCCAATAGTGAGGTGAGGGCATTTCATTTCATTGTAAGATGGGGCATGTTAGACTGTGCCTCCACATAGAGGAGAAAGATCTAAACTGAGGACTGTTTGCAAATACACACTTTCAATAGCTGTGTAGGCAAGATACACATTATAGTATCTTCTCTCACTCTTGTGTTCACTTAAGAGAAAAATTAAACTTAGTTATATAAGTGAAAAGATGTATGCTAGGGAGGTTTACTTTCCAACTGTTTTATTATCTGTGAGGCTAAATAGATCTGTGGATTTGTTAGTCATGCAGTGTTTCTCTATTTAAAAAATGTCTCTATGACAATTTTGTTTTACATAGTGGCATCAGAGTGCTGTTATTCCTTTTTTAAATTGCATTCTTTGATAGGAAGGACTATTTTTTAACAAAAAGATTTACATTTGTGATTTAGCTCTTTGTATATGCATAGATTTATTTGTGGGATTGTATAAGAATTGATAAATTTTGTTGGTCAAATCTGCCAACATTCTCTCCATTGCTTTTCCAAAAGAATTTGGGTATAACTGATCTTTGACAATATATGAGTTACAGGTGCACAGCATAATGCTTCAATATTTGTTTATACTGCTAAATGATCACCACAGCTAATCTCCTTAACATGTTACCACACATAGTTACAATTTATTTCTTGTGGGGAGAACTTTTAGGACATACTGTCTCTTAGCAACTTAAAATTATTCTAAAAAATGTGTTATGGACTATAGTCACCATGCTGCCTAGTGCATACAGCTCATTGCTCTTTATTGTTATTTTTCTCACCATAATACTTTAGTTGTCACTTTAATACTCTTAATGTGTCAAATCTTGATGTAAGCAAGAAAGGAAAGTGGGGGTCTTTAACACCCTTAGTGCTGATAGATAATTTCTTATACATATTTATTTCTATTAAGAGTTTCTCATCTGTTTTCATTTTTATTCCTTTTGGCCTTCTGATTAAATCTTTTCTTAAAAGCTGCATCACCTCTGACCATAATTCTTTACTATTTGACTTACATTCTATAGCCATATTTGACTTCCTCTCTCTACATATAAGATAAAATTATAACTTAGATACCGCTCCTTCCTCACATTGCAAATGTTCTTTTGTTATATTGTTTCACTTCCAAATCTTTGGCAATTTGATCTTGAATTAGTGATCCATGTTAATATTGTTCATTTTTACTCTATTGTGTCTTCTTATCAGTTGTAAATTTTCATTCAATTTTATTATTCAATTTATTATTGTGGTGCTAGTGGTAAAGAATCTGTCTGCCAAAGTAGGAGAATTAAGAGATCAGATGGGAAGGGAGGCGGCAGGGGGGATTGGGATGGGGAACACATGAAAATCCATGGCTGATTCATGTCAATGTATGGCAAAAACCATTACAATACTGTAAATTAATTAGCCTCCAATTAATTAAAAAAAAAGAAAAGAGAGATACAGTTTTGATCTCTAGATTGCGAAGATACCCTGGGGGAGGGCATGACAACACACTCCAGTCTTCTTGCCTGGAGAATCCCATGGACAGATGGAGGCTCCTGGCAGGCTACAGTCTATAGGGTTGCACGCAGTCAGACATGACTGAAGTGATTTTGCATATAGCACATTGCCCAGGAAACAGTACCCTTAATATAATTGCACTCTCACCGATATATTTTGTTCCATAAGTTCTTAAGTTTTGAAAAATCTCTTTCTAAAATGTGTTCTTATACATATATACTTTTACACAAATGCATCAATACAATCCTGAATACATTATAAGTGGTTTTTATATTTTAGTGGCAAATCGTCATTATGTTTAATGTTTTCCGCAATTTGTCCCTCTTTTGTTTCTTTCTCAATAATACCTCAGGGACTTGGTTCCAATCAACCAGTGTAATGGTGGTTCATTATTTTAATATCTGTATAATATTGCATGGTGTGGCTGTATAACTCACAGATTTGGTGGCCTATAATATTATTTATCAACAAGTGACTATTATATCACTGCTGCAAAAGTATTTTGAAATTCTTAAATTAATACTGTGTTTCTCCACCAACGGTAATTGTTTCCCCCAGGGTCCTTTAAGCAATAATCATAGACATTATTTGCTGTCACACTGATGAGTGGTAAGTAGTGGGCAAGGATATTTCTAAACATACTGCAATTTACAGGGCAGACCCCACCCCAGAGAACGATCTGGCAGAGAATGTCCACTTGTGCAGAGACTGAGGAATCCAGATTTTAAAACTATCCGTGTTTCTGATATCAGTAGAAATGCAGTTCTGATGTAGTTTTTTATATATTTGGCTGAAGTGGACTGCCTAATTTTACACTGGGGTCTTTAGTCCCTTTTAAAAGGATGTGTCAGATAAGGAACAACTTAATTTCCTTCTGGACAGATGACCATTTAGTCCAGCTAAATTCAACAATCCTGCCTTTTCTAACCAAATTGGATACAACCATCCCACAGGATAGTGTTCATGTCTAAAGGGACCTGATTCTTAATCATTCAATACATTATACCAAAGCATCTGCTATTTGCCAGAAATTTCTGGGTCATTGTATGTTATATTCTCTTGAGTCGAAGTCTTTTCTAAATTAATTATTAATTCATGTCATAAATGTTTAATTACCCCTATTAATTCCCTGGTGCCTCATACGGTAAAGTATCTGCCTACAGTGCAGGAGACCTGGGTTCAATTCCCTCCTGGGAAGGGACGATTCCTGGAGAAGGAAATGGCAACCCATTCCAGTATTCTTGCCTGGAAAATCCCATGGATGAAGGAGCGTGGTAGGCTACAGTCCATGGGGTCGCAAAGAGCCAGACACGACAGAACAACTACACTTTCACCCCTAGTATATATCAAGTTTCAGTCAATTTTTGTTGTTCCATTCAGTTTTCTTTAATACAAATATAAGAAATCACCCTTTTAACTGGTTTCATATTTTAGCCATATTTTGTCATTTCAGAATTTCTCATTTTCTTAAGTGTGTTTTTTAAAAAAATGCAAATATATTCACAGACCTTTGAGAAAATAAGAATTGAACAAGGCAATTTAAGTCTTTGATGATTAGTATCTTGCAATATAGTGACAATGTCACAGTACACTGAAATATAGTTTCCTCAGGTTTAAATCACGTAAAGAAATTTATTCAGAATAAGAGGAGGAATTTCATGACCTGCTCAAGGTTTTTAGAGTATGGTCTGGAAAGGTGTTTGCCTGCTGGAAAAAGACCAGAACTAGAATTGAAGTGTGCTCATTGGATTAATTAAAAAAGTGAAAACATTATGCCCAAGAGTAATAAACAAATTATGATCTATAAGAAACCAGAGATAGGGCTTGCCTCATTCAGTATCAGAACACACAAAAAAAGATCAAATTATATAGAAAAGGACAGGAAAGACATCTTCTACTGTCTCATATAACACATACATAACTTTTGTCACATTTTCTATGTTTTTATTTTTGAATTGTTGAGTTTACAACCTTTACTTATTTTTCTCTTGGGGTATTAAATCTGTATGGTTTTTCACATCATATATGTATCACTGCCTCTGTCCTTGGAAGTAAGATGTTTCTTTCTGGTTTTTCATGGGCAACAAAGAGGTATTGGTGAAGTTGGAAGGTTGCTAATCCAAGGAAGCTTCTCTTCATCAAATTGTTTCAGGGATGATTTGAGCTTGTTAGATATTTTTCCTTCATTTTATTTCTCCCTCATATATTATGTTTCTTTAAATACAGGGCAGAAAGTGGCTGTAGCTAAAAGGAATCCCAATGTTATTATTCCATCAGAAGTTTATGATTTGGAATTTATGGGTGTCATTTAAACATTTTTCGGGAGAAAATTAATCTGATCTGACTAGCTCGAGTGGTTACCACCCCTGGCCTAAGGAGGTGGGTCTGGTTGAGAAATTCATGACAGAAACACAGCCTAGGAGCCATGGTGTGTCTGTGCCTTGTGGAGTGAGAGCAGGTCTTAGAGCCCAGGCACTTGGACTCATACATTAAGGTGATATAATAAGGTGACAGAAGTCAGAACTCAATCAAATATGGTACTGAGATGAGGATCTGCTTTAATTCACAGGAAGCCTTTGCAACTAAATCCAGAAAGTGCTGGGAACACCGTGAAAGGAGGGATTCTCTGTGGACTAAAGTGTCAGCTCTATCTGGGAGGCCAACTTGCTCCTCAGCATCCCTGACACCAACTCTAATCACTCCCCCTCTTGATTATCCCTCTGCCCTGCTGGCTTTCTCGTTTGCCTTTGAACATGTCGATCCAGCATCCTCCTCAGGTCTTTTGCAGTGGCAGCTCCCTCTGCCAGGCACACACTTCTCCTGGTATCTCACCAGGTACTTCTCTCTCTTCCTGGACATCTCTTCAAATAACCCCTTATTTGCAGCCCTGGCAACTTGGTATAAAATAATGCCACTGACTACTTTCTCCTTTATATATGTTTTTGTTTTCTTCATAACACCTGTCACTTTCTAACATATTATATATTTATTTGGATATCATCTTTCATCATCCTTGGATTGTGAGATATTTGTTTAAGCACCTCTATTTATTATCTGTATGGCTTGAAACATGTTTGTTCTCAATATTTTTCTCAAATGCATGAAAGAATTTCTCATTAAAAATGTAAATACATGAACCCTTTGGAAATATACAGAGAATGGGACAAAAAGTTTTATTCAGAGGTGAAATGGGGTATAACTTCATGGAGAATTTATCTATATACAACATATTAATATCAATTTCATGCCAACAAAATTGAAATTATAGTATTTCAGTGATGTGAGTTGTGTCTGTTTGGGTGAAAATTCTTCATGCTATTTTCTTTTTTCCCAATAGGCAGCTTCATCACATGGAGCCAGGGAACAATACACAAATCCCAGAATTTCTTCTTCTGGGACTTTCAGAGGGACCAGAATTGCAGCCCCTCATCTTTGGGCTTTTCCTCTCCATGTACCTGATCACTGTGTTTGGAAACCTGCTCATCATCCTGGCTGTCAGCGCAGAATGCCACCTCCACACCCCCATGTACTTCTTCCTCTCCAACCTGTCCTTTGTAGACATCTGCTTCACCTCCACCACCATCCCAAAGATGCTCCAAAACACCCAGACACAGAGGAAAGTCATCACCTATGAAGGCTGCATTGTGCAGGTGTATTTTTACTTACTCTTTGCAGGGTTAGATAACTTCCTCCTGACTGTGATGGCCTATGACCGGTATGTGGCCATCTGCCACCCGCTGCAGTACACGGTCATCATGAACCCCTGGGTCTGTGGAGTGCTGGTGCTGGTGTCCTGGGTGTTGAGTTCTATGTATTCCTTGTTACAGAGTTTAATGATTTTGCGATTGTCTTTCTGTTCAGACTTGGAAATCCATCACTTTTTCTGTGAAATCACATGGCTCATCCAACTGGCCTGTTCTGACCCCTTTCTCAATAACATGGCGGTGTATTTTGGATCTGTAATTATAGGGGGTGTTCCCCTGGCTGGTATCCTTTACACTTACTCTAAGATAGTGTCCTCTATCTGTGGAATCTCATCAGCTCAGGGGAAGTATAAAGCATTCTCCACCTGTGCATCTCACCTCTCGGTTGTCTCCTTATTTTATTGCTCGGCCTTAGGAGTGTATCTTAGCTTCACTGCTACCTACCGCTCACATACAAGTGCTATAGCATCGGTGATGTACACCATGGTCACACCCATGCTGAACCCCTTCATTTATAGTCTGAGAAACAAAGACATAAAGAGGGCTCTAAAAAGATTCTTTGGGATGGAAACTTTTAGAAAAGGTCCATTTACCTCGGGCTGAAGAATGATAGCAGGGCTTAAAGCCTCAGAGTCAGACAGTGAGATTCTTTGTTTAGATTATGGTAATAGCAACTGCTTCTTCATTTTATTTCCTGGTATTTCCATTTCTTTGATTTCACTTCTATGTACAATTTGAAAAACATCCTTTATTAACGTTTCTCTTCTCCGTCATCTAAGTTTTTTCTTTTGTTATTTTTCTGCTCTCTCAAATTGGTTCAAACCTTGTGTGAAACATATGTAAATTCCCATTTATCTCATGAGCATTCACAATTTCTTAAGAATAATTGTTTTTTGAAATGAAATGCTTTGTACTGAGTAAACTCTTTTTCATTTTATTAAAAGAATGATCATAGTTTGTGCTACTTCTATGAAAAATCTAACTCGGTGACCAAACCAATTATATAACTTCATAGGAGAATAAAATATGAAAGTACAATTTGTTACTTTTTAATTCATCATACCTTGGAACATCACTACCATAATTTCTCTTTCTGGAAATGTAGACACGAACAGATGTATGTTTCATAACTGGTCATCTGATTTCACACCCCTCAGGGTACTATTCTCTATTTAGCTCAGTGTCACATTCTCTACAGGAGTTGCTGAGAAAGAGGAGCATCAGATGCATGTCTCTAATTGGCATCTACATCAAACAGTAATTTCAATACAGAGCTTGCCATAATAAGACCTAGAGTCAGACAGGACCCTAAGTATGATGCAACAGAAATTTGTGTCAGATTATTCCTATGCAAAGTATTTTTTCATAGTGTCCATTTAATTATGGAGGTCTGTGGTTTAGTGTCTGTATGTAAAAGGGTTTATTGTTGGGGTGAAGGATTATTTGGCATAAATATATCTTTCTGCTTCAAAACTTCCCTTGTGCCTAAAATATATGGTTCCTTCCAATGCTCTAAATGAAATATTTCCCCCATTCCAGTTCTGTCATAACCAATAAAGGAACAGTGAATGAATGATATGAATATCATTTATATGACATACATTATATATCTATATATATAGATATATATAGGTATAGATATATATATATATATCTCCAAATCTTGGTTCACTAGAGAGCTTAAATTCCCATCTAGTCCTGTGATAAAGGTATAGGTTTTATAAATAGGCATATCCTTTTTTCTCTTTTTTTTTAATTAATGTGTTTTTATTGAAGGATAATTGCTTTACAGAATCTTGTTGTTTTCTGTCAAACCTCAGCATGAATCAGCCATACGCATGCACATACCCCCTCCCTTTGAACCTCCTTCCCGTCTCCCTCCCCATCCCACCCCTCTAGGTTGATCCAGTGGCCCTGTTTGAGTTTCCTGAGCCATACAGCAAATTCCTGTTGGCTATCTATCTTACACATGGTAATGTAAGCTTCCATGTTACTCTTTCCATACATCTCATCCTCCCCTCCCCTCTCCCCATGTCCATAAGTCTATTCTCTATGTCTGTTTCTCTGTTGTTGCCCTTAAATAAATTCTTCAGTACCATTTTTGTAGATTCCATATATATGTGTTAGAATATGGTATTTATCTTTCTCTTTCTGACTCACTTCACTCTGTATAATAGGTGCTAGGTTCATCCATCTCATTAGAACTGACTCAAATGCATTCCTTTTTATGGCTAGGTAATATTCCACTGTGTATATATACCACAACTTCTTTATCCATTCATCTGTCGATGGACATCTAGGTTGCGTCCATGTTTCAGTTATCGTAAATAGCACTACAATGAACAATGGGATACATGTGTCTCTTTCAATTTTGGTTTCCTCAGGGTATATGCCTAGGAGTGGTATTGCTGGGTCATATGGTGGTTTTTTTCATAGTTTTTTAAGGAAAAACTCCAAACTCCATACCATCTTCCAAAGTGGCTGTATAAATTTACATTCTCACCAACAGTGCGAGAGTGTTCCCTTTTCTCCACACCCTTTCCAGCATTTATTGTTTGTTGACTTTTTGATGAGGACCATTCTGACCTGTGTGAGGTGATATCTCATTGCGATTTTCACTTGCATTTCTCTAATAATGAGCGGCATAGTCACAGACTTTAGTTTTGGGGCTCCAAAATCACTGCAGATGGTGACTGCAGCCATGAAATGAAAGGATGCAGACTTTTGAACTCTGTGGGAGAATGTGAGGGTGGGATGTTTCAAAAGAACAGCATGTATACTATCTATGGTGAAACAGATCACCAGCCCAGGTGGGATGCATGAGACAAGTGCTCGGGCCTGGTGCACTGGGAAGACCCAGAGGAGTCGGGTGAAGAGGGAGGTGGGAGGGGGGATCGGGATGGGGAATAAGTGTAAATCTATGGCTGATTCATATCAATGTATGACAAAACCCACTGAAATGTTGTGAAGTAATTAGCCTCCAACTAATAAAAAAATTAAAAAAAAAAAAAAAAAGAAAGGATGCTTACTCCTTGGAAGAAACGTTATGACCAACCTAGACAGCATATTAAAAAGCAGAGACATTACTTTGCCAAAAGGTCCTTCTAGTCAAAGCTATGTTTTTTCCAGTAGACATGTATGGATGTGAGAGTTGGACTATAAAGAGAGCTGAGCACCGAAAAATTGATGCTTTTGAACTGTGGTGTTGGAGAAGACTCTTGAGAGTCCCTTGGACTGCAAGGAGATCCAACCAGTCCATCCTAGAGGAAATTAGTTCTGGGTGTTCATTGGAAGGACTGATGTTGAAGGTGAAACTCCAATACTTTGGCCACCTGATGCGAAGAGCTGACTCATTTGAAAAGACCCTGATGCTGGGAGAGATTGAAGGCGAGAGGAGAAGGGGATGACAGAGGATGATATGGTTGGATGGCATCACTGACTCAATGGACATGAGTTTGAGCAAGCTCCAAGAGTTGGTGGTGGACAGGGAGGCCTGGCATGCTGCAGTCCATGAGGTCACAAAGAGTCAGACACGACTGAGCAACTGAACTGAACTGAACTGAACTGAATAATGAGCGATGTTGAGCATCTTTTCATGTGTTTGTAGCCATCTGTATGTCTTCTCTGGAGAAATGTCTGTTTAGGTCTTTTCCCCACCTTTTGATTGGGTTGTTTGTTTTTCTGGTATTGAGTGGTATGAGCTGCTTGTATATTTTAGAAATTAATCCTTTGTCAGTTGTTTCATTTGCTATTATTTTCTCCCATTATGAGTGCTGTCTTTTCACCTTGCTTATAGTTTCCTTTGTTGTGCAAAAGCTTTTAAGTTTAATCAGATTCCACTTATTTACTTTTGCTTTTATTTCTGTTACTCTAGGAGGTGGCTCATGGATTATCTTGCTTTGATTTATGTCAGAGTGTTCTGCATATGTTTTCCTCTAAGAGTTTTATAGCTTCTAGTCTTACATTTAGGTTTTTAATCCATTTTGAATTTATCTTTTTGTATGGTGTTAGGAAGTGTTCTAATTTCTTTATTTTACAAGTAGCTTTCCAGTTTTCCCAGAACCATTTATTGAAGAGGCTGTCTTTGCCCCATTGTATGTTCTTGCCTCTTTTGTCAAAGATAAGGTACCCATGGGTGCATGGGTTTATTTCTGGGTTTTATATCTTGTTCCATTGGTCTATATTTCTGTTTTTGTGCCAGGACCATGCTGTCTTGATAACTGTAGATTTGTAGTATAACCTGAAGTCAGGTAGCTTGATTTCTCCAGCTCCATTCTTCTTTCTCAAGACTGCTTTGGCTATTCAGGTTCTTCTGTGTTTCCATATGAATTGTGAATTTTTTTTGTTCTAGTTTTGTGATAAATGCCATTGGTAATTTGATAGGGATTGCATTAAATCTGTAGATTGCACTTGGTAGTATATTCATTTTCACACTATTGAGTCTTCCTACATAGGAATGCGGAATATCGCTCATCTGTTTATGTCATCTTTGATTTGTTTCTTTAGTATCTTATAATTTTCTGTGTACAGTTCTTTTGTTTCCTTAGGTAAGTTTATTACTAGATATTTAATTCTTTTTGTTGCAATGGTGAATGGGATTGATTCCTTAATTGCTCTTTCTGCTTTTTCATTGTTAGTATATAGGAATGCAAGTGATTTCTATGTATTGATTTTGTATCTTGAGACTTTTCTAAATTCACTGATTAGCTCTAGTAAGTTTGATACAATATTTAAGGTTTTCTATGTACAGTATCATGTTATCGGCAAATAGTGAGAGCTTTACTTCTTTTCTGATCTGGATTCCTATTATTTTTTTTCTTCCCTTTCTTCCTTGTTTTATTTTTCTTGGACCACTTTATGTCAATTCTTCTTCTTTTTCTTCCCTAGCTGTAGCTAGGACTTCCAGAACTATGTGAATGATAGTGGTGAAAGTAGACACCCTTGTCTTGTTCCTGATCTTAGGGGGAATGCTTTCATTTTTTCACCATTGATAATAATGTTTACTGTAGGCTTATCATATATGGCCTTTACTATGTTGAGTTGGGTTCCTTCTATGCTTGTTTTTTGAAGAATTTTAATCATAAATGAGTGCTTAATTTTGTCAAAGGTTTTTTTTTTCTGCATCTTTTGAGATGATCATATGCATTTTATCTTTCAATTTGTTAATATGGGGTATCACATTGATTGATTTCCATATATTGAAGAATCCTTGCATCCCTGGGATAAACCCAACTTGATTATGGTGTATGAGCTTTTTGATGTGTTGCTGAATTCAGTTTGCTAAACTTTTGTTGAGGATTTTTGCATCTAGATTCCTCAGTGATATTGTCCTATAGTTTGTGTGTGTGTGTGTGTGTGTGTGTGTTGTCTTTGTCTAGTTTTCGTATCAGGGTGATACCATTCTATGAGGTGGTGGCCTTGTAGAATGAGCTTGGAAGCATTCCTCCTCTGCAATTTCTTGAAAGAGGTTTAGAAGGATAGGCATTAGCTCTCTTCTAACTGTTTGATAGAATTCTCCTCAAACAGGCATATCCTTTTAACCTTTCTTGCTTACCTACACAGAACCCTAAACAGAATCCCTTTTTTATAAAGTTGACATAAACTTGAATGATAGTCATCATAATGTTATTCAAACATCACAACGGTTGTCTAGAAAAAAGAAGCATATTATTATAACTCCCCCCAGTTCTGTTCATTTTGATTACTGTTTCTTTTACCTGTTGCTACATAGCAAGTCATCCTAAAAGCAAATGGCTTAATATAATGAAGATTTGTCAGATGGTTTCTATGACGGGCAGCTGATCTGAGTTCTGATTGTCTCCTCTTGGGCCTGCTGTCAGCTGGCAGACTGTTTTCTGTTTTAAAGGATCGTCCATAGTGTGGTGTGCAGTGTAGTGCTCTTCTGTCTTGGACCACTTTATGCCAATTTCTTCCTTTTATATATTAGGTCAGTCTTTCGTTTATAGGGAAATCACTAGGTTTCTCAAATGTTAATTGCTTTATTTGAATTTTCCTGTTCCTAGTTCATATGTGTCACTTCACTTTATTCCTAATTAGAGGAGCTATCTCCCATCAATTTTAGGTATGACACAACCACCTGTGCTTAACATACTTCCCTCCACAATGTACTACCAGGAAGTTTTAACTCTTAGCTAATTAGAGCATAATTCCATATAATAAACTGTACATTTTTAAAGTATTCAACTTTCTGAATTTTAAAAATTAGCAGTATATTATGTAGTTCCATTTGCATATGATTTAAAAGGGTGCACAATAAGTTTTAATTTCTTTGTAATGAAACATTTCTGATGTAAGAAGGAAATCTCTTTAGGTTTTGCAAAACTTGCTTGAAACCAAGTTTTATATTAAAGGACCAAAGTTATCCCCTGTTTTGAAAAGGGCAAAATAGTCATATTCAGAGATTTCTTGGGTTGTGTTCCCACAATAGATCAAAGCATTGAAGACCCAAAGGACCTAGTCAAGAACAATTGTCAATATTATACTTTTCAGAAAACTTGAACTCAGGGATGTGATGAGGTGCTGGGAGTCTTAGAGCTTTGGAAGCCGGAGAAGTAAAGGTGAAGAAGTGAGGAAGCTGAATTTATCTGACTTATAATGGAGTCTCTTAGGAACAGAGAATCAGCAGAAAAAAATACATTCTGTTCAGAGCACTTCTCCAAGGGAAATCACGTACTTAGAGGTTGGAATAACAAAGGGAAAACATGTCTAATGAGCTGACATGGGAGATGTAAATATCTCCTCTGCTGCAGTCCCTCAGCCTGTGCCTCTTTGGTTGGACAGGATGTAGTTGTTGCTTTTGCAATCCTACATATGGCTGAGAGAACAATGCCTGATCTCATATTGCTGTCTTGTCGGGAGACAGAGCGTGGATCTGCATCATCAGCTACTTAGGGGTGAATTTTGACTTTCACAAGGAAGCCTCCCTCACAGAGTTCCCAAATAGGTGAGTCTGAGCGCTCCACAGACACTGCAGGAGAGGATCAGAGAGGATGGAAGCCAGGAAGGTACCAGAGGTCACCCAAGGGCTAATCTAGCATATCCCAGAGGCAGAGGTCACCATGGTTGTTTGCTGGGTTTCCTGAAAATGTATTTCTTTATGATGCTGAAAGAGGAACACTGCACTTGAAAACGAGAATGTCAATGTTGACAATTAAATCATGCTAGGGAAAGGCCACCCACTCCAATGTTCTGACCTGGAGAATTCCATGGACTGTATAGTCCATGGGGTCGCAAAGAATCGGACATGACTGAGCAACTTTCACTTTCAGTGAAGTCCAACAGAAGAATGAATGGAGGGTATCAATTGCATCCAGTGAAAGTGGAACATGAGTCTAAAGTTCTTGTTAATTAACAGGAGTAGACAAATAGTGTATTAACTGTAGAGGATCAGTCAGTGAGGTGAGGGCATTTCATTTTATTGTAAGATGGGACATATTAGACTGTGCCTCCACATAGAGGAGAAAGATCTAAACTGAGGACTGTCTGCAAATACACACTTTCAATAGCTGTGTAGGCAACATACACATTACAGTATCTTCTCTCACTCTTGTGTGCACATTAGAAAACAAACAAAAAAAAAAACTTAGTTATGTAAACAAAAAGATGTATGCTAGGGAGGTTTACTTTCCAACTATTTTATTATCTGTGAGGCTAAATAGATCTGTGGATTTGTTAGTCATGCAGTGTTTCTCTATTAAAAAAAATGTCTCTGTAACTATTTTGTTTTATATAGTGGTATCAGAGTGTTGTTATTCCTTTTTAAAATTGCATTCTTTGACAGGAAGGATTATTTTTTAACAAAAACTTTAAATTTGTGATATAGTTCTTTTATATATGCATAGATATATTTGTGACATTGTATAAGAACTGATAAATTCTGTTGGTCACATCTGCCAACATTTTCTTCATTGCTTTTCCAAAAGAATTTGGGTATTTGACCTATGACAATATATGAGTTACAGGTACACAGCATAATGATTTAATACTTGTTTATACTGCAAAATGATCACCACAGTAAATCTCCTTAACATCTGTCACCACATATAGTTACAATTTATTTCTTGTGAGGGGAGATTTTAGGATATGCTGTCTCTTCAGTTCAGTTCAGTCGCTCAGGCATGTATGACTCTTTGCGACCTCATGAATCACTGCACACCAGGCCTCCCTGTCCATCACCAACTCCCGGAGTCTACTCAAACACATGCCCATCGAGTCGGTGATGCCATTGAGCCATCTCATCCTCTGTCATCCCCTTCTCCTCCTGCTCCCAATCCCTCCAAGCATCAGGGTCTTTTCCAATGAGTCAACTCTTCACATGAGGTGGCCAAAGTACTGGAGTTTCAGCTTCAGCATCAGTCCTTCCAATGAACACCCAGGACTGATCTCCTTCAGGATGGACTGGTTGGATCTCCTTGCTGTCCAAGGGACTCTCAAGTCTTCTCCAACACCACAGTTCAAAAGCATCAATTTTTTGGCACTCAGCTTTCTTCACAGTCCAACTCTCACATCTATACATGACCACTGGAAAAACTATAGCTTTGACCAGATGGACCTTTGTTGGCAAAGTAATGTCTCTGCTTTTTAATATGCTATCTAGGTTGGTCATAACTTTCCTTCCAAGGAGTAAGCGTCTTTTAATTTCATGGCTGCAGTCACCATCTGCAGTGATTTTGGACACCACAAAAATAAAGTCTGTTCTTTAGCATTCTTAGTGTGATAGACAACTCATACATATTTACTTCTATTAAGAGTTTCTCATCAGTTATTCCTTATTATTCCTTTCGGCCATCTGATTAAATTTTTTCCTAAAAATTGCATCTCTTCTGATCATAATTCTTTACCGTTTGACTTATATTATATAAGCACATTTCAATTCCTCTGTCTATATATAAGATAAAATTATAACTTAGATACTGCTGCTTCCTCACTTCATAAATGTTCTTCTGTTATATTGTTTCACTTCCAAATCTTTGGCAATTTGATCTTGAATTAGAGATCCATGTTAATATTGCTAAATGCTTACTCTTTTGTGTCTTTTTATCAGTTAGTTGTAGATTTTCACTCAATTTTATTACATCCTATTGTTCAGGAAGGGGCTTCCCAGGTGTATTAATGGTAAAGAACCCATTTGCCAGTGCAGGAGAATTAAGAGATGCAGGTTCGATCTCTGCGTTCCGAATATCCCCTGGAGGAGGGCATGGCAACTCACTCCACTCTTCTTGCCTGGAGAATCCTTTGGACAGATGGAGGCTACTGGCAAACTGCAGTCTATACAGTCACATGAAGTCAGGCATGACTGAAGTTACTTACTTAGCACATGGCATATTGCTCAGGAAATAATATACTTAACATAATTGCACTCTCACCGATGTGTTTTGTTCCACAAGTTCTTAGTTTTTGAAAAATCTCTTTCTAAAATGTGTTCTTATACATACTTTTATACTTTTACACAAATGGATCAATACAATCCTGAATTCATGATAAATGGTCTTTATATTTTAGTGACAAATTGTTATTATGTTTAATGTTTTCTACAATTTGTCCCTCTTTTGTTTCTTTCTCAGTAATACCTCAGGGACTTGCTTCCAATCAACCAGTATAATGCTGGTTCATTATTTCCATATCTGTATAATATTGCATGGTGTGGCTGTGTGACTCAGACATTTGGTGGTCTATTATATTATTTATCAATAAATGACTATTATATCACTGCTACAAAAGTACTTTGCAATTCTTAATTTAATATTATTTTTCTCAACCAAGGATAACTGTGTCCCCCAGGAGCCTTTACACAATATTTGTAGACATTATTCACTGTCACACTGATGATGGGTAAGTGGTGGGCAAGGATGCTTCTAAACATCTTGCAATTTATAGGACAGACCCCACCCCAGAGAAGAATCTGGCAGACAATGTCCAATAGTGCAGAGACTGAGGAATCCTGAGTTAAAAGTTATCCGTGTTTCTAATATCAATGGAAAAGTAGTTCCAGTGTAGTTTTTCATATATTCATCTAAACAGTACTGCTCACTTTTGCACTGGGGTCTTTAGTCCCTTTTAAAAAGATGTGTCAGATAAGGAACTACTCAATTTCCTTCTAGATAGGTGGCCATTTACTCCAGCTTTTATTCAACAATCCTGCCTTTTCCAACCAAATAGGTTGCAACCATCCCATAGGATAGTGTTCATATCTAAAGGGACCTAATTCTTAATCATTCGACAAATAATAGCAAAACATTTGCTACTTGCCAGAAATTTCTGGATCATTCTATGCTATATTCTCTTGAGTCAAGGTCTTTTCTAAATTAATTATTAATTCATGTCATAAGTGCTTAATTACTCCTATTATATATATCATGTTTCAGTCAGCTTTTGCTGTTCCATTCCATTTTCTTTAATATAATTATGTGAAATCACCCTTTTAAATGGTTTCCTATTTTAGCCATATTTTGTGATTTCATAATTTGTATTTTTCTTCAGTGTGTTTTTTAAATAAATGCAAATATAGTCATAGGCCTGGGAAAATAAGAATTGAACAAGGCAATTTAAGTCTCTGATGATAAGCATCTTGCAATATAGTGACAATGTCACAGTACACTGAAATAAAATGTAGTCTTCAGGCTTAAATCATGTAAAGAAATTTATCCAGAATAAGAAGGAATTTTCATGGCCTATTCTGACTTTATAGAGTATGGTCTGGAAAGGCCTTTGCCTGTTGGTCAAAGATCAGAACTAGACTTGAAGTGTGCCCATTGGATTAATTAAAAAAGTGAAAACATTAAGACCAACAGTAGCAAACAAATTACGACTCATAAGAAAAAAAGAGACAGGGCTTGCCTCATTCAGTATCAGACCACACAGAAAAAGTTCAGATCATATGGAAAAGCACAGGAAAGACATCTTGTACTGCTTCACGTAACACATCAGAAACTTGTCGTATTTTGTGTGTTTTTATTTTTGAATTGTGAGTTTACTATCTTTACTTATTTTTCTTTTGGGAAATTAAATCTGTCTGGTTTTGGTTTTTCACATCATTTAGATATAACTGTTTCTCTCCTTGGAAAAGAGATGTTTCTTTCTGATTTTTCCTGGGCATCAAGGAGATGTAGCTAAAGTTGAAATGTTGTCAAACCAAGGAGGCTTTTCTTTGTCCCATTGTCTCAGGGATGATTTGAGCTTGTTAGATCTTTTCTCTTCATTTTATCTCTCTCTCCCATACTTTTTATATTTTTTTAAACACAGGGCAGAAAGTGGTTGTAGTTAAAAGGAACCATAACTTTATTACCCTCTCAGAATCTTATGAACTAGAATTTCTGGGCACCATTAAAACATTGTTTAGGAGAAAGTTAATCTGATCTGACCAGCTTTGAGTTTCAACCACCCATGGCCCAAGGAGGTTGGTTCCAGATGAGAAATTCATGCCAGTGATGTAATTCAGGAGGCTGTGGGGAGGGGGGGTGTGCCTGTGCCTTGTGAAGTGAGAGCAGTTCTTAAAGCAGAGACACCTGGATTCATATATTAAGTTGACATAAGAAGTTCACAGAGGCCAGAACTCAATCAACAGATGGAACTATGAAAGGCATCTAATATAATTCATAGGACATGTTTGCAAGAAAATTAACAAAGTGCAAAGAACAACATGGAAGGAGGAATTCTCTGTGGACTGAGGTGTCAGTTGTAACAGAGAGGCCACCTTGTTACTCAGCATCCCTGACATCATCTCTAATCATTCCCCCTCCTGCTCATTCCTCTGGCTTCCTTGTTTGCATTTGAACATGTGGAACAAGTGTCTTGCTCAGGACCTTTGCAGTGGCTGTTGCCTCTTCCAGGCACACACTCCTGGTGTCATACTGTATCCTTCTGTCTCTTTCTTAACATCTCTTCAAATAGCCTCTTGTTTTTAGGCCTTGCCCGAACACTCAGTACCTAATAAATTTCCCTCCTACTCACTCCTTTATATCTGTTTTTGTTTTCTTCAAAACAAAACATCTTTCACCTTCTGACATAAAATATATTTATTTGAATATCATCTTTCACCATCCTTGGATTGTGGGAAATTTGATTTTCAGCACCTCTACTTATTCCCTATATGTGCTTGGAGCATGTTGGCCCTCAATATAAAATATTTCTCAAATATCTGAAATAATTTCTCATTAAAACTGAAAATACATGAACTCTTTGGAAGTATGCTGACAATGTGATAAAGATATCTGGTGAGAGGTGAAGTGGGATACGTCCTCAGAGAGGGTATATCTATAAAAAATGTATTAACATCAGTTTCCTGCAAGCAAAATAGAAATTATAGTATTTCAGCTACATGAGTTATGCCAGTTTCAGGGAAAATTAGTCACGTTGCTCTCTTTTTTTCCAAGAGTTGCCTTCACCATATGGAACCAGGGAACAATACACACATTTCAAAATTTCTTCTCGTGGGACTTTCAGAGGTACCAGAACTGCAGCCCCTCATATTTGGGCTTTTCCTCTCCATGTACCTGATCACTGTATTTGGAAACCTGCTCATCATCCTGGCCGTCAGCTCAGACCCCCACCTCCACACCCCCATGTACTTCTTCCTCTCCAACCTGTCCTTGGTAGACATCTGTTTCACCTCCACCACCATCCCAAAGATGCTGCAAAATGTCCAGATACAGAGCAAAGTCATAACTTATGAAGGCTGCATTGTCCAGATGCATTTTTACATTCTCTTTGCAGGATTAGATGACATTCTCCTGACTGTGATGGCCTATGACCGCTTCATGGCCATTTGCCACCCCCTGCATTACACAGTCACCATGAGCACCCAGCTCTGTGGATGGCTGGTTCTGGTCTCCTGGATCATTAGTGTCCTGAACTCCTTGTTACATAGCTTAATGATATTGCGATTGTCCTTCTGCGCAGACTTGGAAATCCACCACTTTTTTTGTGAAATCCAACAGCTGATCCAACTTGCCTGTTCTGACTCTTTCCTCAATAACGCAGTGCTGTATTTTGGATCTGTAATTATAGGGGGTGTTCCCCTGGCTGGTATCATTTACTCTTACTCTAAGATAGTGGCCTCTATCTGTGGAATCTCATCTGCTCAGGGCCAGTATAAAGCATTCTCCACCTGTGCATCTCACCTCTCTGTTGTCTCCTTATTTTATTTTACATGTTTAGGAGTGTACCTTAGCTCTGCTGATACCCACAGCTCAGAAGCAAGTGCAATAGCCTCAGTGATGTACACTGTGGTCACACCCATGCTGAACCCCTTCATCTACAGTCTGAGAAATAAAGATGTAAAGAGGGCTCTGAAAAGATTCTTTGGGATGGAAACTTTTTAATAGGCCCATTTGCCCTTGGACTGAAGAAATGCCCATGACAGCAGGACTCAAAGCCTCATAGGCAGATATTGTGATTCATTGTTCAGATTGTAATAATAGTAACTGCTTCTTCAATTTATAGCCTGGTATATCCATTTATTTGATTTAAACTTATCTATAAAATTTTAAAAATATCATTTATTAAATTCTCTCTGTTATCTAAGTTGTTTTGGTCATTTTTCTACTCTCTCAAATTGATTCAACTTCTTGTGTGACATATATGTAAATTTCCATTTATCTCATGAGACTTCACCCATTTCTTAAGAATAAATTCTTCTGAAATGAAATACTTTATACTGAGTATTTTTTCTTTCATTTTACTAAAGAATAATCATGAATTTTGCTTATGGAAAAAAACTGTGCCCAAACCTATTACATAATTTCATAGAAGAGTAAAATATGAAACTACATTTTATCACATTTTGGTTCATCATATCTTGAAAAATCACCACTGTAATTGCTCTTTCTGAAAAATTGTAGACATTAACAGATAGTGTGTTTCATAGTACTTCATCTGGTTTTATGCCCTCACAGTATACTGTTCTCTATGTAGCTCAGTGTCCACTTTACCCACATGAGTCACTGGCAAAAGTCAGCATCAAAAACATGTCTCTAATTGGTGTGTACATGAAACAAAAATTTCAGTAAGAGTTTGACATTATAAAACCTAGAGTCAGAGGGGAACTTAAGTATGATGTAGCAAAAATTTCTGTCAGATTATTTCTATGCAAACTTTTTTTTTTGGTGTCATTTACTTATTGGTGCATGTCATTTCATTGTCTGTGTGTAAAGATGTTTATCACTGGGGTGAAGGATTGTTTGGTGTAATTGTATCTTTTTCTGCTTGAAAAAAATTCCATTGCTGCGGCCTAAGAATGTGATTCTTTCCTATGCTCTAAATGAATTATGTTCTCCACTCTAATTTCTTTCAAAATCAGTAAAAGTCAATGGATAATATAAATATCATATGTGTATGATATATGTGATATAAAATATATAAATAAAACACTTTGACACTTTGCTTTCTTCCTATCTCCAACCAATTTTAGCTGTGACTCAACTACTTGTGCTTAACATATTACCTTAAACCACGCAGCACTAGAAATGTTTAATTTTTAGTTGATTCATTAACATGTAATTGCATACAATGAACTGCACATTTTTAAAGTATACAGTTTTCTAAATGTCCAAAATTAAGAGTATACTATATGGTTCCACTTGTGAATAATTTAAAAGGGTGCACAATAAATTTTAATTTCTTCACAATGTTCTTATTAACAATATAATTTCCCTGAGCCTCAGTTACCTGTGATGACCATTGTATCTACTACTGTGGGCAGGAATCCCTTAGGAGAAATGGAGTAGCCATCAGAGTCAACAAGAGAGTCCAAAATGCAGTACTTGGATTCAATCTCAACAATGACAGAATGATCTCTGTTCATTTCCAAGGCAAACCATTCAATATCACGGTAATCCAAACCTATGCCCCAACCAGTAACGCTGAAAGAAGCTGAAGTTGAACAGTTCTATGAAGACCTACAAGACCTTCTAGAACTAACACCCAAAAAAGATATCCTTTTCATTATAGGGGACTGGAATACAAAAGTAGAAAGTCAAGAAACACTTGGAGTAACAGGACAATTTGGCCTTGGAGTACAGAATGAAGCAGGGCAAAGGCTAATAGAGTTCTGTCAAGAGACGCACTGGTCATAGCAAACACCTTCTTCCAACTATGCAAGAGAAGACTTTATACATGTACATCACCAGACGGTCGACACCGAAATCAGATTGATTATATTCTTTGCAGCCAAAGATGGAGAAACTCTATACAGTCAGCAAAAACAAGACCAGGAGCTGACTGTGGTTGGATCATGAACTCCTTATTGGCAAATTCAGACTGAAATTGAAGAAAGTCGAGAAAACCACCAGACCATTCAGGTATGACCTAAATCAAATCCCTTATGACTATACAGTGGAAGTGAAAAATAGATTTAAAGGACTAGATCTGATAGACAGAGTGCCTGATGAACTATGGATGGAGGTATGTTACATTGTACAGGAGACAGGAATCAAGACCATCCCCAAGAAAAAGAAATGCAAAAAAGCAAAACGGCTGTCTGAGGAGGCTTTACAAATAGCTGTGAAAAGAAGGGAAGGGAAAAGTAAAGGAGAAAAAGAAAGATATACCCATTTGAATGCAGAGTTCCAAAGAATAGCAAGGAGAGATAAGAAAGCCTTCCTCAGCGATCAGTGCAAAGACATAAAGGAAAACAATAGAATGGGAAAGACTAGAGATTGCCTCAAGAAAATTAGAGATACCAAGGGAACATTACATGCAAAGAACAGCTCAATAAAGGACAGACATGGCATAGAACTAACAGAAGCAGAAGATATTAAGAAGAGGTGGCAAAAATACACAGAAGAACTGTACAAAAAAGATCTTCACGACCCAGATAAACATGATGGTGTGATCACTCACCTAGAGCCAAACATCCTGGAATGTGAAGTCAAGTGGGCCTGAGAAAGCATCACTACGAACAAAGCTAGTGGAGGTGATGAAATTCCAGTTGAGCTATTTCAGATCCTGAAAGATGATGCTGTGAAAATGCAGCACTCAATATGGCAGCAAATTTGAAAGACTCAGCAGTGGCCACAGGACTGGAAAAGGTCAGTTTTTATTCCAATCCCAAAGAAAGGCAATCCTAAAGAATCCTCAAACTACCAAACAATTGCATTCATCTCACATGCTAGTAAAGTCATGCTTAAAATTCTCCAAGCCAGACTTCAGCAGTACATGAACCATGAACTTCCAGCTGTTCAAGCTGGTTTTAGAAAAGGCAGAAGAACCGGAGATCAAATTGCCAATATCCACTGGATCATTGAAAAAGCGAGAGTTCCAGAAAAAACATCTATTTCTGCTTTATTGACTATGCCAAAACCTTTGACTGTGTGGATCACAATAAACTGTGGAATATTCTGAAAGTGATGGGAATACAAGACCACCTGACCTGCCTTTTCAGATACCTATATGCAGGTCAGGAAGCAATAGTTAGAACTGGACATGGAACAACATACTGGTTCCAAATAGGAAAAGGAGTACGTCAAGGCTGTATATTGTCACCCTGCTTATTTAACGTATATGCAGAGTACATCATGAGAAACGCTAGGCTGGAGGAAGGGAGAAATATTAATAACTCAGATATGCAGATGACACCACCCTTATGGCAGAAAGTGAAGAGTAACTAAGGAGCCTCTTGATGAAAGTGAAAAAAGAGAGTGAAAAAGTAGGCTTAAAGCTCAACATTCAGAAAACTAAGATCATGGCATCTGGTCCCATCATTTCATGGCAAATAGATGGGGAAACAATTGAAACAATGGCTGACTTTATTTTTCTGGGCTCCAAAATCACTGCAGATGGTGATTGTGGCAGTGAAATTAAAAGACACTTACTCCTTGGAAGGAAAGTTATGACCAACTTAGACAGCATATTAAAAAGCAGAGATATTGCCTACAAAGTCCATCTAGTCAAGGCTATGACTTTTCTAGTCATCATGTATGGATGTGAGAGTTGGACTATAAAGAAAGTTGAGCGCCGAAGAATTGATGCTTTTGAACTGTGGTGTTGGAGAAGACTCTTGAGAGTCCCTCTCAAGACCCAAACAGTCCATCCTAAAGGAGATCAGTCCTGAGTGTTCATTGGAAGGACTGATGCTGAAGCCAAAACTCCAATACTTTGGCCACCTAATGGGAAGAGCTGACTCATTTGAAAGGATCCTAATGCTGGAAAAGATTGAGGCCAGGTGGAGAAGGGGACGGCAGAGGATGATATGGTTGGATGGCATCACTGACTCAATGGACATGGGTTTGTGTGGACACTGGGAGTTGGTGATGGACAGGGAGGCCTGGCGTGCTGTGGTTCATGGGGTTGCAAAGGGTCAGACACGACTGAGCGGCTGAACTGACCTGACCTGAACTAAGCCTCAGTTTTTATTTCATAAGAAAATATGAGATGGTAAATTCTAGCTTCACTTGGATATTGTGAGATATGTATGCAATGCATAGAAATATTTGCTGAGTCCACAAACCATGTTCAAGGTTAGGAGTACATATATGTTTATATGTGCCTGCATCTGTATACACCATTCTCTGAAATAAACCCATTCACATATATTTATTGCACACAGTCTCATTAGTGATCTCACCGACTGTGTTGAAAGAAAACTTGAGAGAAAGTTGGAAGGATAGAAGTAAGAAAAAAAAAAATGCTTGAATTAACATAAACTAGAAAGAATGTAGAAATGTTAACAGAAAGATTTAAAGTAGGTTATTAATTTCAATAATGATGTACTTTTCCTATTTTAAATTTCAAAGGCCTCAAAATCAGAGCCACACTTACATTTAGATAAAAAAAATTCTGTGTATCAGCTAATGGGAAAAAGATCTCTAAGGTGACTCTGATTTCCTCCTATATATGGTAGGAGTTCAACACAAAATGTCCTGTTTAAGAGAACCTTATTGTGTGAATCTGAGCTCCTAGAAATAGTAGATGATTGGACAAATATATTTTAGATTCCTATTGCTAGAATAACAAATTACCACACCTGTGTGTTAAAAAAAGTGCCTGCCATAAAATTCTGTAAGGTCAGAGGCCTGAAGTCTCATTGAGCAAGACTGTGATCCTTATGGATATTCCAAAACAGGATGCATTAAATTTTCTGTTTTACTTCTAGTGGCCACCACCATTCCATAGTTCAGAGTCCTTCCTCCATATTCAAATGCAGGTGCCTGGCATTTTAACTCTCTCTCTAATTCCAACTCTTACTCTCTCTTGCATGGTTAGAAAAATCATCATAATTGTATTAGCCTGACCTGGATATCTGTGCTAATATTCTTAAATAAAGATCAATGATGAGCAACCTTATTTCCTCTGCTATTGTAATTAAACTAGTTATGTAAACTAGGCTATTCTAAGGTTCTTGAGATTTTCCTGTAGACATCTTTAGGAGGATCTTATTGTGACTACTGCAAAATCTTATTCTAATAGAAATTATTTGATGTCTCTTAATACTTCTATAAAAAATCAAACACAAAATTTATCACTACCTAAAAGGTGATCAAAAATCTTTTCTTTCAAAATTAAGAAAGAATGGAGGATTCTGGGTGAAGGCCTAAAACTACTTACACCTGAATCTAACACAGAATCACTTTCTTGGTACTTAAATTGACATCCACAGACCAGGACCTGTACTATCAAATAACACTTAGGATTTTGTTAGAAATGCAGGGCCCCAGGCCCCTGATCTGGCCTACTGAATAATAACTTACATTTGAAATACAGTCCTTGGTAATTTGTAGAAACAGTGGATTCAGAGAAGTGCTAGTCTAGAATAGGTTTCATCACCTTCTCAGTGTTGATATTTGGGAAGTATGATTACTTGCACTGGATGATGTCCTGTACATCAGAAGAGTTCAGTAGGACCCCTTCAAATATTGCCAAATATCTTTAATTGAAAAATAAGTCTTGGTTGAGAATCACTACTCCAGTGTTTGAAAACTGGGAGCCTCCTGAGAGATTCCAATCAAGACTCCATCTCTTATTTGGTTTAAAATATTGAACACTTCCCTAGTGGCTCAGACAGTAAAGTATCTACCTACAATGCCGGAGACCTGGGTTCGACCCCTGGGTTGGAAAGATTCCCTGGAGAAGGAAATGGCAACCCACTCCAGTACTCTTGCCTGGAAAATCCCATGGATGGAGGAGCCTGGTAGGCTACAGTCCATGGGTTGCAAAGAGTCAGGCATGACTGAGCAATTTCACTTTCACTTTCATTGAGCTTAACATTAAACCTTTCTGAGTATCATTAATATAATGGGGGATGAAGTGCATAAGGGGACTACATCATAAATGTTGTATGATGACTATACTTGTTTATGGCTACATCACAAATAAAAATTTTTGCAGACAATCACGATAATGTTCTAAGGTAGGTTATAGTATGTTGTTACTGTTGTTCACTCCCTAAGTCACATCCTTGGTTTTCATATTAATTAGAAAGATCCTGACCAGGTTGTTCAGTCCCACAGTCGTGTCTGACTCTTTGAGACCCCATGGACTGCAGCAACCCAGGCTTTCCTGTCCTTCACCATTTCCCGGAGCTTGCTCAAACTCATGTCCATGTAGTCGGTGATGCCATCCAACCATCTCATCTTCTGTTTTTCCCTTCTCCTCCTGTCTTCAATCTTTCCCAGAATCAGGGTCTTTTCAAATGAGTCAGACTTCACAGCATGTGTCCAAAGTAATGGAGCTTCAGCTTCAGTATCAGTCCTTCTAATGAATATTAAGGATTGATTTCCTTTAGGATTGACTGGTTTGAAATCCTTGCAGTCCAGGAGACTCTCAAGAGTCTTCTCCAACACCACAGTTCAAAAGCATCTATTCTGCACTCAGCCTTCTTTATAGTCCAACTCTCACAATCATACCTGACTACTGGAAAAACCATAGCTTTGATTAAGTGGAACTTTGTCAGCAAAAATAATGTCTCTGCTTTTTAATACACTGTCTATGTTTGTCATAGCTTATTCCCCCTTGAAAATAAAGTTTGTCACCATTTCCATTGCTTCCCATCTATTTGCCATGAAGTGATGAGACCAGATGCCATGAAGTGATGAGACCAAATGCCATGATTGTAGTTTTTTGAATGCTGAGTTTTAGCCAGCTTTTTCTCTCTCCTCTTTCACCTCCATCAAGGGGCTCTTTAGCTCCTCTTCACTTTCTAGCATATGAGTGGTGTCATCTGCATATCTGAGGTTATTGATATTTCTTCAGGCAATCTTGACTCCAGCTTGTGATTCACCCAGTTCAGCATTTCACATGATGTGCTCTGAATATAAGTTAAATAAGCAGGGTGACAATATACACCTTTGATGGATTCCTTTCCCAGTTTGGAACCAGTTCAGGTCTAACTGTTGCTTCTTGACCTGCATACAGATTTTTTCAGGAGGCAAGTACAGTGGTCTGGAATTCTCACCTCTTGAAGAATTTTCCACAGTTTGTTGTGATCCACACAGTCAAAGGCTTTAGTGTAGTCAATGAAGCAGAAATAGATATTTTTCTGGAATTCTCTTATTTTTTCTATAATCCAACAGATGTTGGCAATTTGATTTCTGGTTCCTCTGCCTTTTCTAAAACCAGCTTGTCCATCTGGAAGTTCTCAGTTCATGTACTGTTAAAGTCTATCTTGGAGGATTTTTGCATGATCTTGCTCTCATGTGGAATGAGTGAAATTGTGCAGTAGTTTGAACATTCTTTGACATTGCCCTTCGTTGGGATTGGAAAGGAAACTGACATTTACCATTCCTGTGGCCACTGTGGCCAAATTTCCTGACATACTGAGTGAAGCACTTTCACAGCATCATCTTTAGGATGTGGAATAGCTCAGCTAGAATTCCATCACCTCCACTAGCTTTGTTTGTAGTGATGCTTCCTAAGGCTCACTTGACTTCACATTCCAGGATGTCTGGCTCTAGGTAAGTGATCAACCATTGTGGTTATCTGGGTCATTTCCATATGACCCAGCAATCCCACTGCTGGGCATGCACACTGAGGAAACCAGAATTGAAAGAGACACTTGTACCCCAATGTTCATCACAGCACTGTTTACAATAACCAGGACATGGAAGCAACCTAGATGTCCATCAGCAGATGAATGGATAAGAAACCTGTGGTACATATACACAATGGAATATTACTCATCCATTAAAAAGAATACATTTGAATCACTTCCAATGAGGTGGATGAAACTGGAGCCTATTATACAGAGTGAAGTTAGCCAGAAAGAAAAACACCAATACAGTATAACACATATATATGGAACTTAGAAAGATGGTAATGATAACCCTGTATGTGAGACAGCAAAAGAGACACAGATGTATTGAACAGTCTACAGGATACTTGGGGCTGGTGCACTGGGATGATCCAGAGGGATGGGATGAGGAGGGAGGTCGGAGGGGGGTTCAGGATGGGGAGCACATGTACACCCATGGCGGATTCAAATCAATGTATGGTAAAACCAATACAATGTTGTAAAGTAAAAAAAGTTGTATCACATTTGGCGAGCACCTGGAAAGCATTCTTCTTTGCTATTGGAAAAAGGTCAACTTCATCTTTTATAAGTGTATTTGAATCCAAATATATTAATATGTGAAAAAATTGTAACTTGAGTACTCCTATATTCCCACATTTTATAATCCTTTAAGTTATTTTATTTCTAAGTCTTTGGGAATTTAAGTTGAAATAGTAGCCCATGTTGATATCACTAAATTGTTAATATTTTATGTCCTTATAGAAGTTAATTGTAGATTTTTATTCAATATTGTTGCATTCAGTTATCTTGAAATCACTATGAAAAGTGAAAATATTAGTTGCTTAGTCATATCTTACTCTTCGGGATTCCAGGGACTGTAACCCATCAGGCTCCTCTGTCCATGGAATTCTCCAAGCAAGAATACTGGAGTGGGTAGCCTCTCCCTCTCCAAGGGATCTTCCAGACCCAGGAATTGAATCTGGGTCTCCTGTTTTGCAGGTGGATTCTTTACTGACTGAGTCAGCTGGAAAGCCCAATGTACATCTGTACTGCACCTTATTCTTGATTCTTTCTACAAATAATTGAACATCTACTCTGTGGCACTGCTTCTAGGAACATTGAGTATTACATTCAGTTAAAACTCAGCAGTGGCCACAGGACTGGAAAGGGTCAGTTTTCCAATCCCCAAGAAAGGCAGTGCCAAAGAATGTTTAAATTACTGCACGATTGCACTCATCTCACACTCCAGCAAAGTAATAATCAAAATTCTCAAAGCCAGGCCTCAACAGTACATGAACCATGAACTTCCAGAAATTCAAGCTGGATTTTGAAAAGGCAGAGGAAAAAGAGATCAAATTGCCAACATCCATTGGATCATAGAAAAAGCAAGAGAGTTCCAAAAAACATCTACTTTAACTTTATTGATTACACCAAAACCTTTGACTGTGTTGATCACAACAACCAGTGTAAAATTCTTCAAGAGATGGGAATACCAGACCACAGACCACCTGACTTGTCTCCTGAGAAATCTGTATGCAGGTCAAGATGCAACAGTTAGAACTGGACATGGAACAACAGACTGGTTCCAAATTGGGAAAGGAGTATGTCAAGGCTGTGTATTGTCACCCTGCTTATTTAATTTATATTCAGAGTACATCATGCAAAATGCCGGGCTGGATGAAGCACAAGCTGGAATCAAGATTGCTGGGAGAAATATCAATAGCCTCAGATATGCAGAACACCACCCTTATGGCATAAAGTGAAGAGGAACTAAAGGGCCTCTTGATGAAGGAAAGAGGAGAGTGAAAAAACTGGTTTAAAACTCAACATTTAAAAAACTAAGATCATGACATCCAGTTCCATCACTTCATGGCACATAAATGGAGAAACAATCGAAACAGTGAGAGACTCACTGCATATGGTGAGTGCGGCCATGAAATCAAAAGACGCTTGCTCCTTAGAAGAAAAGCTATGACCAATCTATACAGCATATTAAAAAGCAGAGATATTACATTGTCAACAAAGGTCCATCTAGTCAAAGCTATAGTTTCTCCAGTAGTCATGTATGGATGTTAGAATTGGACTATAAAGAAGACGAACACCAAAGAATTGATGCTTTTGAACTGTGGTGTTGGAGTAGACTCTTGAGAGTCACTTGGACTGCAAGGAGATCAAACCAGTCAGTCCTAAAGAAGATCAGTCTTGAATATTCACTGGAAGGACTGATGCTGAAGCTGAAGCTCCAATACTATGGCCACCTGATGCAAAGAACTGACTCCTTAGAAAAGACCCTGATGCTGGGAAAGATTGAAGGCAGGAGGAGAAGGGGACGACAGAGGATGAGACGGCTGGATAGCATCATTGGCTTGATGGACATGAGTTTGAGCAAGCTCTAGGAGATGGTGAAGGACAGGGAAGCCTGGGTTGCTGCAGTCCATGAGGTTGCAAAGAGTCAGAGACAACTGAGTGACTGAAGTGAACTGCATGTCTACTCTTTTGCCAATTTTATTACTAATATATGTCACATAATTAAGTCAATACCATTTTTTGCTTCTTTAAGTTATATTTTTTCAATTGAAGTATAGTTGATATGGGCTTTCCTGGTGGTGCTAGTGGAAAAGAACCCACTTGCCAATGCAGGATACATGAGATGTGGGCTTGATCTGTTAGTTGGGAAGATCCCTTGGAGGAGGGCATAGCAACCCTTTCCAGTATTCTTGCCTGGAGAATACCATGGACAGAGGCCCCTGGCAGGTTACTGTCCATAGGGTTTCAAAGAATTGGACCCAACTGAAGCGACTTAACACACACAAGGATAAAGTGCAAGGAGGTTAGACCTCTGAAAGGCAGGCAAGTTCATGGGAAGAGGGTAATAAAAACTAGATTCATCTGACTTCTAATTAGCCTTCTGGGAAAAGAGACTCATCAGGAAAATTTTCCTATCTAGAACAGTGTCCCACAGGGAAGTGTTGTGCTCAAATGTGGGAGAAACAATGGAAACAGTACCTAATGAACAGACATGGGGAGCTGTAAAATCTCCTTGGCTGAATCCCTCAGTCTGTACAACATTGGGGTGCACAGGGCATGGTTACTGGTTTTGGAGGCCTACATCTGAGTAAGGACCAATGTTTCCCTCTTTCTTTCTGACCTGCCTGAGAACAGAGCTGCAGTCTTCATCATCAACCATCCACGGAGGAACTTGGATATACACACGGGGATTTTCCTCCTGTTGTCCCCATCCAGGTGAACGTGAGAGAAGTACCTATAGGTACTTCAAGGAAGTTTGAGAGAGAATACAAGTGGAAAACTTTTTTCTGAGGTCTCTTGAGAGCCTAGTCGGCCCACACCAGGGCTGAGATATTAGCCATTGTTGTTTACTAGGTTGACTAATTAACTTATAATTCATTTATTCAATATGTTAAAGAAGTGTTTGATGAACTCAGCAGCACAAGAATGAGTGTTGACAATTAAGTGATGGGAATGGAAATCCAGTTAGATGAGGATGAGCAAGCAATGAGGAGCATAAAGTGGTTCCAGTAAAATCAGAGCATGTTAGAGCAGTTATACATTTAAGGAGAGTAAGACAAGTTGGTTTGGAGGCATGGGAAATGAAATATCCACACTTACAAAAATACTTTTAAATTTGGGAAGTATTTGAATACCTTCCATTTTTATTAGAAAGAGCCACATCTATGGAAGTATATATTGCCTTGCAATAGCGTTCTTGAGACAAACATTTCACAGTATCTTTCCTCACATTAGATATTCACAGGAAAATATTGTGCTTAGAATGCAAAGAGGGGTATGAAAAGGAATCTTACTTTGGAATTCTTAAATACCAAGAGGTAGGGAAGCAAGGGAGACATTTGGAAGGTAGAAGGAAAAAACAAGCAAATTCACTTCTCTGTGATACTTAATAATTTAGTAAGAGAAGGGAACTATGCTAAACTTTTACACATATTGACTAAATTTGCCTTCCAAATTAGGAGGATAGATACCACTCTCCCCACTATTTGAATTAAGTCATTAATGCTTAGAATGGGTCTGTAGATCCACTACATTCAAACGGCTAATATGTGATAGCACTGAGTTTCAAAAGTCAGTTTTCTGAATCAAAAGCTTTGTATTCAAGATCATTTACAAAAGTCTGTTACCATTTATCCTTTAAAATCCTCGTCTATTATTGTGTATTGTCTATTTTCTGTTGTAAGTTGTGGGTTTATTCCCTTGGAAGTGTTAGTTGCTCAGTTGTGTCCAACTCTTTGTGATCCCATGCCTGCAGACCACCAGGCTCCTCTATCCATGGGTTTTTCCAAGGAAGAATACTAGAGTGGGTTGCCACTTCCTACTTTAGGGAATTTTCATGACCCAAGGATCAAACCTAGGTCTCCTGCATTTCAGGCAGATTCTTTACCATCTGAGCCACCAAGGAAGCCCTTATTCCCTTTGCTCACTTTCTACTGGAATGCTCCTGTTGTCCTAAAATGATTATTCCTTCCTGCTTTGATAAATTGCTCTAGAATAATTTATGAGGTATTTTGAGCATCAAGGTAATATAACTGGTGTTGGAAAGCTACCAGAATCAATGAATCTTTCTCTTTTCCATGGTCTCTTAGGAACCAGCTGAGTTTATTAAATTTTGCTTTGAGAATGAAAATATTCAATACAGGGATGTGGGGGACTCGATGGTGTAGATCCTTGATGCCATCAGACTTGTCCTAGAGGATGAAACGCCTGCATAACAGAGGTATACATACCCCAAGACCTGTACCCTAGGACAAGGCAACCACTAAGGAATGTGACCCACAGGTAGACCTTATTTTCTTCCACAGGAATTTTCACTCTCTCAATTTTTTGAACTACTTTTAATTGTTTTTAGTGCATACATCTGGCATACATCAGTCATGTCCAACCCTTTCCAAGCCCATGGACTGTAGCCCACCAGGCTCCTCAGTCCATGGGATTCTCTAGGCAAAAATGCTGGAGTGTGTTGCCATGCTCTCCTCCAGGGGATCTTCCCAACCCAGGGATTAAACCCATGTCTCTTGCATCTCCTGTACTGCAGGGGCATTATTTACTGCTGAACCACAGGGGAAGCCCAATACAGAGCACAAGGTAGTCATATTTGAATGGAATATAGTGCATGGGAAGTTTACCATCTAGAATTGGGTACTATTTCTACATCTAGGGCAAAGGTAACATAGGGATGATGACTTTCTTTCATCACTCCTTTCATAATTATTGTGGCCAAAAGTGAGAAGAGCCAGAGAGTAACAAGCCCAGTAAGACGTGATGTGTGTAAGTGTGTGTTGTGGGGAGTGAGCAATTCTCTGGGAAGTGATACTTAAATTTATCCACTCCAAAATGTTACCCTTTAAACACAGACACAATAATGTCAACCAGAAGATGCAAATAAAGGAGTCAATTCATTTTAATTCATAGGAATCAAAACAAATATAAAAATGTGAAAGTAACAACATGTGGATGAGGGCCTCCTTGTGTCTGAAGGTTCAGCTGTAGCAGGAAGACCTTGTTCCTTAGCATCCTCTGATGCCATTTCTCCTCACACTCACTCTTGCTTGTTCCCCTTGACACTTTTGCTGCCTTTTGAGTCTTCAATATTTGAAACAAGCCCTACCCTCCGGTACTTTGCAGAGTCTTTTCCCAATAGGGCACACTGGGTCCCCAGGTAAACTGATGTCTCTGGATTCTCTTACTTCAGGTCTCTTTTTTTTGCAGATCTTCCTGAACTATCACTAAAGTGTAACATATCCATGCATGGCAATTTATACCTGCCTTTTTTCCCCATATCATCTGTTACCACATGAGACAGCATATGTATATTTTTCCATTGGCTCACTCATATTCTTTCTTCATCATTGCATTGTTGGAAGTTTTGTTCTCAGCATCTTCACACATTTACCCTAGAAGATGGATGGTACTCAACATGAATTTTTAGAATATATGAAAGGCATTTGTTTTAAAACTGTATAATCATGACCTCTTGGGGAAAAGGTTGAGTGTTAAACAGGAATTTCTAATCATAGATGACACAGTAGATTCCTTAAAGATGATTAAATATTGTAATTCATTGCATTTTACTGTGTTAATGTGCACACAGGTAGAAATTAATCATGAAATTTTTTTTTGTTCCCTAGTTGTGATCACCACCACATGGTGCAAAGAAATGATACAGGAATGGCACAATTTATTCTTCTAGGATTATCAGAGGAACTAGAACTGCAGCCTCTCATATTTGGACTTTTCCTCTCCATGTTCCTGATCAGTATGTTTGGGAATCTGCTCATCATTCTTACCACCATCTCAGACTCCCACCTCCACACCCCCATATATTTCCTCCTCTCCAACCTGTCCTTTGTAGACATCTGTTTCATCTCCACCACCATTCCAAAGATGCTGCAGAACATAAGGACAAAGAGAAAAGTCATTTCCTATGAAGGCTGCATCACCCAGATGTATTTTTACATACTATTTGTAGAGTTGGAGAACTTAATTCTAACTGTCATGTCCTATGACCGCTTCATAGCCATCTGTCACCCCCTGCACTATACAGTCATCATGAGCCCTATTCTCTGTGGACTGATGGTGCTGGTGTCCTGGATGATGAGTGCCCTGAATTCCTTGGTGCAAAGCTTACTGGTACTGAGACTGTATTTCTGTTCAGTCTTGGAAATTCCCCACTTTTTCTGTGACTTGAAAGAAGTACTCCGACTTGCCTGTTCTGACGCCTCTCTTAATAACACTGTGATGTATTTTGCAGTTGGGCTCTTTGGTGCTATCCCCCTGGCTGGTATATGTTACTCATACTCTAGGATAGTTTCCTCCATATGTAGAATCTCATCAGCTGAGGGGAAGTATAAAGCATTTTCCACCTGTGCATCTCACCTCTCTGTTGCTTCCCTATTCTATTGTACGGGTTTAGGATTGTATCTTAGCTCTACTGGAACCCACAGCTCACACTCAAGTGCAATAGCCTCAGTGATGTACACTGTGGTCACACCCATGCTGAACCCTTTCATCTACAGTCTGAGAAATAAAGACATAAAGAGGGCTCTGAGAAGATTCTTTGGAGTGGCAGCTATGAAAGGGCCATTTGTCCTGGGGCTGAGGAAGTGCTGGTAATTGCAGCGCTCAAAGCATTAGAGTCAGAAATTGGGATTCTTTTATTTTATTTTATTTTTCATTTATTTTTATTAGTTGGAGGCTAATTACTGTACAATATTTACTGGGTTTTGTCATACATTGACATGAGTCAGCCATGGATTTACATGTATTCCCCATCCCGATCCCCCCTCCCACCTTCCTCTCTACCCAATCCCTCTGGGTCTTCCAGTGCAAATAGAACTGCCATATGACCCAGCAATACCACTTCTAGGCATACACACTGAGGAAACCAGATCTGAAAGAGACACGTGCACCCCAATGAGAAATTGGGATTCTTGATCAGATTGTGGAAACAGCACTTGTTCCTTATATGTATTGCCTGGCTTTTGCATTCTTTGATTTAAAATTCAGCATATAACTTAAGTAACTCAATTGATTAAGCTTTCTTAATAAGCTGATGCATGGACAATTTTCCTTTTTTTAAATATATTTTTCTACTTTCCCTAAGTTTTTCCCAAACATGGGTGAGAAATATTTGGAAATTTCCATTTATTTGGTAGGAAAAATTGGATTCCTTAAGGCCATTATCTTAAGCAACATCCATCTTCTCAAGTATTTTTAAAAAATTCTTCTCTACTCAAGAGGGAAAATTGCCTTTGGCAGCTAAAGTAACTTGTAGAATTCAACTGCAGAGTAAAGTCTGAAACCAACGTTTTGATTTTGGCTCTGGCATTTTTCTATATCATCCATTTAACTGTGCTTCCTGATAATATGGAATTTATTCATGCCACTGAGCTTTATAACTGGTCTCCTGGTGTCATAATTATTCAGCCTGTGTCCCCCATATCTACCACGTGTTGTTCCTGTTGTTGTTTAGTCGCTAAATCATGTTTGCCTCTTTTGCAATCCCACGGACTGTAGCCTGCCGGGCGTCTCTGTCCATGGGATTTTCCAGGCAGGAATACTGGAGCATCCCCCTTGAGCCTCCCTCCCACACCAACTATTCCACTAGGTTGTCACAGAGCACCAAGTTGAGCTCCCTGTGTTATTCTTTTTTGGCTAAAAAATTCCTGTGCTACCTACAATTATGGCTTTTCTATTCGTCTGAACAAGGGATCTTCTCTTTTATAAATTTTGTCATAATCAGTAAAGAATTAGAAATAGTGAAGGAACAATAGCCAGGTAAACCATTACACACCTGCTTCCTGCTCAGGAGTCTTCAACCTTCGTGGTCAAAGGATGACTCAATAATCCTCAAATTTTTTACCCAGTCTGTGATTCAGGATCACCATTCATCTGCACAGCATGCATGTCCTTCCAACCTCCCCAAGTTCCCTGGAACAGAACCTTAAATGAGATCATTGATAATCCAGTAACAAGTTTAAACAATAATCAGGAATATTGTCTCCAAAGCAACACATATGCTTAAAATAAAAAGCAGTAGACCATTACATCTGCTTTCATTGCCATTTGCTTTGATTTTTATATCAGTTGGCAATTGCTGCATAACAAGCTGTCTTAAATCATATGGTTTATTAAAGTGCCTTTCATATCAAATGAGATTATATAGTTGGTGATGTTCTGGTCCACTTTTCAGATGCTCATAAGTCCATAGAGCTGTAAGTCTCTACATTGTGTATGTTGTGTATGATCCTATCAACCCAATGTGCTCACTCTGCACCAATGCAGAGTCTTCACAATAATGAATTCAAGAATACTAGACTTTCAACAAATCCCCAAGGCATAAACCATACTACCTTTGTCTGTATTAGATACTGGTGTCTCCCACATATATCACCCTGATTCCTTTCCTTTCATATGTGAGCTTTCTCAGTCCAACTACAAACTGCCAGCTCCTGGAGTTCTTTGCCCAAGAGCTTCATCTGACAAACAGCTTTGTCTGGTCAACCTCTGCCAATCTGCATGGCTATCTACTAGTTACAGTGAAATAATACCCCCTGCAATGTACTTCTTCTCATACAGCATGCCCATACTTGACCTCTAGAAATTCATTATTAGTAGCACTTTACCTGAAACATGTCTGCCTACAAGGTGATCTTTCCCAGGCAAGCTGTTCCACATCCATATCTCTCATTGGACGTGTCTGTCTTTCTTTATGTTTCAAGCTAGTTGGTTTCTCTGGCATCATGCCTCCCCTGAGAGGGAACAGCTCAGTGCCATAAATGGCTTTTTGTACTGTGATTTCTCCCCCCAAAAGTGAGAGCATATGAGTGAGAGCCCAGCTTCCCCAGCTGTGCAGAAGACCCAGCTCTTTCACGCCCATCCAGAAAACTGACATGAACTTCGTGAGAAGGAAGTGGGGAGAAACTGGAAGAACAGCAGCTAAGACTCTTGAAAGGCATCATAGTTAAGCAGATTCTAACAACTGCATCATGAACTTCATCGGGAAACGTTCTAAATGTGTTGATGATTGTACATATCTGTGAATGTGCTAAAAAGTTGAATTGTACATTTCAGATTGGTGAATTATATGGCATGTGAATTATATCTCAATAAAACTTAAAAAAAAATCCAACATTTTTTAAAGAAGAAAAAATTAAACTACAGTTCGATATCCCTGATAAGTATACATGGAAAAAATGTAAAGAAAACAGTGGTAAACCAAATTCTACAGAGGGTTAAAAAGATCATACCCCAGGATCGCATGGGGATAATTCCTGGGCCACAAGAGCATTGTGCATTGAAGAATGTACGGCAGCATTCCTGGCCTCCACTTACTAGGTAGCAGTAGCACCTGTCCAACTGTAACAACCAAAACATCCGCAGAGAATCTCCATTGTGCCCCAGAAGCAAAACCACCCCAGCCGAGATACACTGTCCTATAGCATGAGAACTGGAAATATCTTGAGGGAGTTCCAATCAAAGCTCATCCCTTACTCAGTTCATAACTTTGGACAGATCTCCGAGTTCCATTGCTGCAAGTGCAGAATGAGGTACATCATGGTATGGATATCAGACAATGAACTTTCATGAGAAATAAGAAAATCAACTTTAACGAAAAATAAGACAATCCATAAAATGCTCCAAGTTCAACACATGGTGCATCATAAAAGCCAAATGTATAATATAACCAACATTTTATAGATGTTAATGGCATCCCTTAATTTGCATCACTAACATGAATTTCCCAGTTGATTTTGCAAATGTATCATGAATCTAAGTTCTACAGTCCCAGTGTATCTAGAACAAAGGAACACATCTCTATCCCTTGTTGAGAAAGGGAATAGCAGTTTTCTAGAGATGTCAGGAGATGTTCTCACCACAAGAAAATACTTTGGAGGTCCATGTGTCCTACTCAAGAAAAGTTCCTCAGCCTTAGATTTGGAGAAACTGTCAACTTGAGGTTGTGATAAGGTGCAGTGAAGTCAGGGCTTTGGAAGCCAGATGAGTTCATGGAAAAGGAATAGTAAATCTGAACTCATCTGTCTTCTGATCTGGTCTCCTGGGGACAGAGAATAAGCAGGGGGGAAAATTCCTCCTGTCCAGACAAGAGTCCCACAGGATTATGATGCATTCAGAGGTGGGAGTAACCATGGAAACTGTGCCTAATGAGCAGACATAGAGAGCTATAACTGTTTCTCCACCTGCAGTCCCACAGCAGGGTTAACCTTGGGTAGACAGAGCATGGTTTTTGCTTTTGTAGTAGTAAATCTGGCTGGAGAACCAATATTTCACTCCTTCCTGCCATCCTGTCTGAAGCAAGAGCTTCAATCTCCATCATCAACTATTCAGGGAAGAATTGGATTTCCACATTAAACTGTCAGTTTCCAAGAATTGGAGAACTTCGACTCAGAGACTCTGTTCAGATGAGTCTGACAGTGGGAGGACCTTCAGGAAAGATTCAGAGGGAATCTAAGTGGAGACTTTGGAGACCTCCAAAGTCACAGGAAGGTTCAGCCAGCCTAATCTAGAGCTAAGAGATTGCCACGTTTTTCTAAATGGACTAATATATTCAAAATTGACATGTTTAAAATACTAAAAATACTGTCTGTGGACTCAGTAATACAAGGATAATTGTTGAGAATTAACTGATGGGAGTGGAATTCCAATTGGATGAGAATGAAGAAGACATGGGAAGCACAAAGTGGTTCCCATAAAATTAGAACATACCTGAGGTGTTTGGCAGTTCAGAGGAGTAGAAAAACAGAATATTGAGTTTCGAGATGTGAACAGCAAAGTTTTTGCAAACGAGGTGTATTTGAACATGTTCTATTTTTTGTGAGAAGGATACAGACCCATGGAAGTACATAGTATGTTACAACAGCAATTCATGACACTTGCTTTTCTCAGCATTGTCTCCCACTTGGTATTAACATGATAAAGAATATTTTGTATAATATGCATGAAGGAATATGCCAGCGAGCACTGCTTAGTAATTATTTAATTACCTGGGAGGCTAAATATATGTCTGGCTTTGTTGGTGCTGTGGGCTGTCCCCCACCAGGCTCCTCTACGCAAGGGATTTCCCAGGCAAGAATATTGGAGCAGATTGCCATTTCCTTCTCCAGAGGGTCTTCCCAACCCAAGGATCAAACCTGAGTCTCCTTCTTTGGCAGGTGGATTCTTTAAAAATCTTTGGCTTTGATAGACATTTACTTTCTAAACACGAATTGTCTTTGCAAGTATTTAGCTTTGTGTTCTGGGATCTGAGTGTTTTATCCCTTTTTAAAATCCCATTCTTAAAAAAAAATAAAAAAGTTTTTTTTTTTTTTTTTTTTTAAGATGGCAGAGGAGTAGGACGGGGAGACCACTTTCTCTCCTACAAGTTCATCAAAAGAACAACTGAATGCAGAGCAAACTTCACAAAACAACTTCTGATCGCTAGCTGAGGTCATCAGGCGCCCAGAAAAGCAGACCATTGTCTTCGAAAGGAGGTAGGACAAAATATAAAAGATAAAAAGTGAGACAAAAGAGCTAAGGACAGAGACCCGTCCCTGGAAGGGAGTCTTAGGCGGCCTTGCTTGGGCTAGGGTCCGGGCCTGAGTGCCCTGAGGACAATCGGAGGGAGCTTCTGTGAGGTGCCAACTTGAACTGTGGGAGACCAAAAGAGAGAGAGAAAATTAACCGGCCGGAACACACTGCCGGCCGTTCGCAGAACAAAGGGATAGAGAAAGTCCCGAGAAGAGCTCGCAGGCTGCGGACCGGCCCAGCCCCGCCGGAGGCAGGAGGCAGAGGGGAGGGGAAGGTCGCGGTGAGACACAGGGCGCAGGCACCCGACCGGCGCGGGCGGGGACTGGGGCTGGGGACGCAGAGGGCGGAAGGCGCGCGCACCCGACTGGCACCAGCGGAAACTGAGACTGGGTCCGTGGAAGGGAGTGAGTGCGCCACACCTGGGGATAGTGCGCCCATCAAGCCCCTCGCTGCCTGGACCGCTCTGACGGGGAAGGCACAGAGAGCAGGCGCAGCTTTTCCTTCCGCGCTTTTGTGTAACACCCGAGGGCTGGAACCTCGCGCAGCGCGGGGCGCGCTCCATATAGAACAGCCGGGAGCCTGAGCAGCGCAGACGGAGAAAGCAGCGTCAGCCCCTCCCGGCAGCACAACGGAACTAGCTACCTGAATAAGAGTCCACCTCCGCCCGCCTGTGTCAGGGCGGAAATGAGGCTCTGAAGAGACTGGCAAACAGAAGCCAAATAAACAAAGGGAACCGCTTCAGAAGGGACTGGTGCAACAGATTAAAATCCCTGTAGAAAACACCGACTTCACCGGAAGGGCCCTGTAGATATCGAGAAGTGTAAGCTGGAACGAGGAGCTATCTGAAACTGAGCCGAACCCACACTGACCGAAACAGCTCCAGAGAAATTCCTAGATATATTTTTACTTTTTTTTCTAAGTAAGGAAAAAAAAAAATTTTTTTTCTTTTTATATTTTTTCTTTTTTCTTTTTTCTCTTTTATTTTCCTTTAAAATTCCCTATTACTCCCCCATTACTCCTTAACTTTCATTTTCATAGATTTTTATGATTTTTTTAATTAGGGGAAAAAAAAATTTTTTTCTTTCTTTTTTTTTTCTTTTTCTTTTCTTTTTTCTTCTTTTTTTTCTTTCCATTTTCTCTTTTATTTTCTATTTTTCTTTTTCTCTTATTTCTTTTAAAGTCCGCTAGTACTCCTCTACTACTCTTCATTTTCATTTTCACTACACTATAACCTTACAAAAAAAAAAAAAAAGAGAAGCCCTATCTTTAAACCGAAGATTATTCTCTCCCAATCTTGACTCTCTGTTTTCTACCTCAGAACACCTCTATTTCCTCCTTTCCCCTTCTCTTCCCAATCCAATTCTGTGAATCCTTGTAGGTGTCTGAGATACGGAGAACACTCTGGGAACAGACAGCTGCATAGATCTGTCTCTCGCCTCTTGAGTCCCCCTTTTTCTCCTCCTGCTCATCTCTATCTCCCTCCTCCCTTTTCTCCTGTTCATGTAACTCTGTGAACCTCTCTGGGTGTCCCTAACGGGGGAGAATCTTTTCGCCATTAACCTAGAAGTTTTATTATCAGTGCTGTATAGTTGGAGAAGTCCTGAGACTACAGGAAGAATAAAACTGAAATCCAGAGGCAGGAAACTTAAGCCCAAAACCTGAGAACACCAGAAAACTCCTGACTACATGGAACTTTAAGTAATAAGTGACTGTCCAAAACCCTCCATACCTACACTGAAACCAACCACCACCCAAGAGCCAATAAGTTTTAGAGCAAGACATACCACGCAAATTCTCCAGCAACACAGGAACATAGCCCCGAATGTCAACATACAGGCTGCCCAAGGTCACACCTAACACATAGACCCATCTCAAAACTCATTACTGGGCACTCCATTGCTCTCCAAAGAGAAGAAATCAAGTTCCACGCACCAGTACACTGACGCAAGCTTCCTTAACCAGGAAACCTTGACAAGCCAATCGTCTAACCCCACCCACTGGGTAAATCCTCCACAATAAAAAGGAACCACAGACCTCCAGAATACAGAAAGTCCACTTCAGACACAGCAATCTAAACAAGATGAAAAGGCAAAGAAATACCCAACAGGTAAAGGAACATGAAAAATGCCCACCAAGTCAAACAAAAGAGGAGGAGATAGGGAATCTACCTGAAAAAGAATTTAGAATAATGATAATAAAAATGATCCAAAATCTTGAAAACAAAATGGAGTTACAGATAAATAGCCTGGAGACAAAGATTGAAAAGATACAAGGATTGTTTAATAAAGACCTAGAAGAAATAAAAAAGAGTCAATTAAAAATGAACAATGCAATGAATGAGATCAAAAACACTTTGGAGGGAACCAAGAGTAGAATAACGGAGGCAGAAGATAGGATAAGTGAGGTAGAAGATAAAATGGTGGAAATAAATGAAGCAGAGAGGAAAAAAGAAAAAAGGATCAAAAGAAATGAGGACAAACTCAGGGACCTCTGGGACAATGTGAAATGCCCCAACATTCAAATCATAGGAATCCCAGAAGAAGAAGACAAAAAGAAAGGCCATGAGAAAATACTCGAGGAGATAATAGCTGAAAACTTCCCTAAAATGGGGAAGGAAATAGCCACCCAAGTCCAAGAAACCCAGAGAGTTCCAAACAGGATAAACCCAAGGCGAAACACCCCAAGACACATATTAATCAAGTTAACAAAGATCAAACACAAAGAACAAATATTAAAAGCAGCAAGGGAGAAACAACAAATAACACACAAAGGGATTCCCATAAGGATAACAGCTGATCTATCAATAGAAACCCTCCAGGCCAGAAGGGAATGGCAGGACGTCCTGAAAGTAATGAAAGAGAATAACCTACAACCTAGATTACTGTATCCAGCAAGGATCTCATTCAGATATGAAGGAGAACTCAAAAGCTTTACAGACAAGCAAAAGCTGAGAGAATTCAGCATCACCAAACCAGCTCTTCAACAAATGCTAAAGGATCTTCTCTAGACAGGAAACACAGAAAGGTTGTATAAACGTGAACCCAAAACAACAAAGTAAATGGCAACGGGACCACACCTATCAATAATTACCTTAAATGTAAATGGGTTGAATGCCCCAACCAAAAGACAAAGATTGGCTGAATGGATACAAAAACAAGACCCCCATATATGCTGTCTACAAGAGACCCACCTCAAAACAAGAGACACATACAGACTAAAAGTGAAGGGCTGGAAAAAAATATTTCATGCAAATGGAGACCAAAAGAAAGCAGGAGTCGCAATACTCATATCAGATAAAATAGACTTTCAAATAAAAGCTGTGAAAAGAGACAAAGAAGGACACTACATAATGATCAAAGGATCAATCCAAGAAGAGGATATAACAATTATAAATATATATGCACCCAACATAGGAGCACCGCAATATGTACGGCAAACACTAACGAGTATGAAAGAGGAAATTAATAGTAACACAATAATAGTGGGAGACTTTAATACCCCACTCACAACTATGGATAGATCAACTAAACAGAAAATTAACAAGGAAACACAAACTTTAAATGATACAATGGACCAGCTAGACCTAATTGATATCTATAGGACATTTCACCCCCAAACAATCAACTTCACCTTTTTCTCAAGTGCACACGGAACCTTCTCCAGAATAGATCACATCCTGGGCCATAAATCTAGTCTTGGAAAATTCAAAAAAATTGAAATCATTCCAGTCATCTTTTCTGACCACAGTGCAGTAAGATTAGATCTCAATTACAGGAAAAAAATTGTTAAAAATTCAAACACCTGGAGGCTAAATAACACGCTTCTGAATAACCAACAAATCATAGAAGAAATCAAAAAAGAAATCAAAGTATGTATAGAAATGAATGAAAATGAAAACACAACAACCCAAAACCTATGGGACACTGTAAAAGCAGTGCTAAGGGGAAGGTTCATAGCATTACAGGCTTACATCAAGAAACAAGAAAAAAGCCAAATAAATAACCTAACTCTACACCTAAAGCAATTAGAGAAGGAAGAAATGAAGAACCCCAGGGTTAGCAGAAGGAAAGAAATCTTAAAAATTAAGGCAGAAATAAATGCAATAGAAACTAAAGAGACCATAGCAAAAATCAACAAAGCTAAAAGCTGGTTTTTTGAAAAAATAAACAAAATTGACAAACTATTAGCAAGACTCATTAAGAAACAAAGAGAGAAGAACCAAATTAACAAAATTAGAAATGAAAATGGAGAGATCACAACAGACAACACCGAAATACAAAGGATCATAAGAGACTACTACCAGCAGCTCTATGCCAATAAAATGGACAACTTGGAAGAAATGGACAAATTCTTAGAAAAGTATAACTTTCCAAAACTGAACCAGGAAGAAATAGAAGATCTTAACAGACCCATCACAGGCAAGGAAATTGAAACTGTAATCAAAAATCTTCCAGCAAACAAAAGCCCAGGACCAGGTGGCTTCACAGCTGAATTCTACCAAAAATTTAGAGAAGAGCTAACACCTACCTTACTCAAACTCTTCCAGAAAATTGCAGAAGAAGGTAAACTTCCAAACTCATTCTATGAGGCCACCATCACCCTAATTCCAAAACCAGACAAAGATGCCACAAAAAAAGAAAACTACAGGCCAATATCACTGATGAACATAGATGCAAAAATCCTTAACAAAATTCTAGCAAACAGAATCCAACAACATATTAAAAAAATCATACACCACGACCAAGTGGGCTTTATCCCAGGAATGCAAGGATTCTTTAATATCCGCAAATCAATCAATGTAATACACCACATTAACAAATTGAAAGATAAAAACCATATGATTATCTCAATAGATGCAGAGAAAGCCTTTGACAAAATTCAACACTCATTTATGATTAAAACTCTCCAAAAAGCAGGAATAGAAGGAACATACCTCAACATAATAAAAGCTATTTATGACAAACCCACAGCAAGCATCACCCTCAATGGTGAAAAATTGAAAGCATTTCCCCTGAAATCAGGAACAAGACAAGGGTGCCCACTCTTACTATTCAACATAGTGTGGGAAGTTTTGGCCACAGCAATCAGAGCAGAAAAAGAAGTAAAAGGAATCCAGATAGGAAAAGAAGAAGTGAAACTCTCACTGTTTGCAGATGACATGATCCTCTACATAGAAAACCCTAAAGACTCTACCAGAAAATTACTAGAGCTAATCAATGAATATAGTAAAGTTGCAGGATATAAAATTAACACACAGAAATCCCTTGCATTCCTATATACTAACAATGAAAAAACAGAAAGAGAAATTAAGGAAACAATACCATTCACCATTGCAACAAAAAGAATAAAATACTTAGGAGTATATCTACCTAAAGAAACAAAAGACCTATACATAGAAAACTATAAAACACTGATGAAAGAAATCAAAGAGGACACAAACAGATGGAGAAACATACCGTGTTCATGGATTGGAAGAATCAATATTGTCAAAATGGCTATTCTACCCAAAGCAATCTATAGATTCAATGCAATCCCTATCAAGCTACCAACGGTATTTTTCGCAGAACTAGACCAAAGAATTTCACAATTTGTATGGAAATACAAAAAACCTTGAATAGCCAAAGTAATCTTGAGAAAGAATGGAACTGGAGGAATCAACCTGCCTGACTTCAGACTCTACTACAAAGCCACAGTCATCAAGACAGTGTGGTACTGGCACAAAGACAGAAATATAGACCAATGGAACAGAATAGAAAGCCCAGAGATAAATCCACGAACCTATGGACACCTTATCTTTGACAAAGGAGGCAAGGATATACAATGGAAAAAAGACAACCTCTTTAACAAGTGGTGCTGGGAAAACTGGTCAACCACTTGCAAAAGAATGAAACTAGAACACTTTCTAACACCATACACAAAAATAAACTCAAAATGGATTAAAGATCTAAATGTCAGACCAGAAACTATAAAACTCCTAGAGGAGAACATAGGCAAAACACTCTCCGACATAAATCACAGCAAGATCCTCTATGACCCACCTCCCAGAATATTGGAAATAAAAGCAAAAATAAACAAATGGGATCTAGTGAAACTTAAAAGCTTTTGCACTACAAAGGAAACTATAAGTAAGGTGAAAAGACAGCCGTCAGATTGGGAGAAAATAATAGCAAATGAAGAAACAGACAAAGGATTAATCTCAAAAATATACAAGCAACTCCTGCAGCTCAATTCCAGAAAAATAAATGACCCAATCAAAAAATGGGCCAGAGAACTAAACAGACATTTCTCCAAAGAAGACATACAGATGGCTAACAAACACATGAAAAGGTGCTCAACATCACTCATTATTAGAGAAATGCAAATCAAAACCACAATGAGATACCATTACACACCAGTCAGGATGGCTGCTATCCAAAAGTCTACTAGCAATAAATGCTGGAGAGGCTGTGGAGAAAAGGGAACCCTCTTACACTGTTGGTGGGAATGCAAACTAGTACAGCCACTATGGAAAACAGTGTGGAGATTCCTTAAAAAACTGGAAATAGAACTGCCATATGACCCAGCAATCCCACTTCTGGGCATACACACTGAGGAAACCAGATCTGAAAGAGACACGTGCACCCCAATGTTCATCGCAGCACTGTTTATAATAGCCAGGACATGGAAGCAACCTAGATGCCCATCAGCAGATGAATGGATAAGGAAGCTGTGGTACATATACACCATGGAATATTACTCAGCCATTAAAAAGAATTCATTTGAACCAGTCCTAATGAGATGGATGAAACTGGAGCCCCTTATACAGAGTGAAGTAAGCCAGAAAGATAAAGAACATTACAGCATACTAACACATATATATGGAATTTAGAAAGATGGTAACGATAACCCTATATGCAAAACAGAAAAAGAGACACAGAAATACAGAACAGACTTTTGAACTCTGTGGGAGAAGGTGAGGGTGGGATATTTCAAAAGAACAGCATGTATACTATCTATGGTGAAACAGATCACCAGCCCAGGTGGGATGCATGAGAGAAGTGCTCGGGCCTGGTACACTGGGAAGACCCAGAGGAATCGGGTGGAGAGGGAGGTGGGAGGGGGGATCGGGATGGGGAATAAGTGTAAATCTATGGCTGATTCATATCAATGTATGACAAAACCCACTGAAATGTTGTGAAGTAATTAGCCTCCAACTAATAAAAAAATTAAAAAAATAAAAATTAAAAAAAAAAAGTTTTTTTTTTAACAAGATTGTTGTATGGTATTTAATTCTTCTGTACCATGTAGGTACAGATACATTAGTGGTGTTGTGTGGAAGTTTATAAATTGTATGTGATCAAATCTATCAGTCAGTCACAGTGCTCCCCTCATTGCTTTTAAACATGAAATTTTTTTGCATCCTTAATAGCAAGGAATAGATTTTTATGCATATTACTATCTTATTTAGCACCCAGTTTTCCTTACTTCTACTGTTTTATGTCTTGTGATTAAATCTATAGTTTTTAAAGAGCAATTATCTCCTGTCAAGTTGTGGAACATACTCATCTGTATGCAACTAAAGAGCTCTTGCATTGTTTAATAAGCATGACTGATCCCATTAATAATTATATAGAATGAAATTATAAGTTAGATACTGCTTCCTTCAGTATTGATTAAAAACTGTATTTTGCTACTCTTCTATTTCCAAGGTGTCCCATTCGTCTTAAATTACAGACCCATACTGTAATTAATATATTATTATTTTATATATTTTTCAGATATTAGTATTGCATATTTATTCAATTTGATACAATTATTTGAATCTACTCTATTTAGCAGAGCTTTATTTTCAGCACCACTTTTTTATTTATTGACTTGTCATTTTCTTAAAATTTTTTTCAACTTAAATGCACACTTTGTTGAAAATCTAGAAGTAAATAAAGCAGATGATGTCTCTGCTCATTTGGATAATACATTATAATAAAGAAAGCAAAGACAATGAAGTAAATGCTTTTATTACATAAGGTAAGTGAAGTCGCTCAGTCATGCCGATTCTTTGCGACCCCATGGACTGTAGCCCACCAGGCTCCTCTGTCCATGGGGTTCTCCAGGCAAGAATACTGGAATGAGTTGCCATTACATAAGGTAGACAGGCATAAATCATATGAAGGAGGGGGTAGATTGTCATCAAAAATGCAGGATTTTATAGCATATGTTCAGCAGTAGGGTGTCATTATCCTGTTGGATGAGGAACAGAATTAGAATGACAGTGTGCTCATTGGTTTGTCAAAAAAGATATCAAAATCCAAACCACAAGAAATCAAATGTGAGTAAAGGGCCAGGCTCACCCACTACTGGGAGATACAAAAGCAGGTGTGGTTAAATAAACATGGAGTAGGAAAAGGAACAGCAGTTAGATCAGGGGCTTGAGGTGGGCGCCATCATGAAGCAAGTGGAGTAGCCAGTGTGTGGTCCCTTGAGTCTGACGTTGCTTCAGCACAGAGCTACTGCCCTTCTTTTTGAAACTGGCTATTCTGACAGTGTCTTCACTCATTAGCATCACTGACCATTTAAAACTACTTTTTTTTCCTTTACTGCAGTGGATTCTAATTTTTTTGAATGCATCCCAGAATAAACATGCCTATAACAGAGGGATCAGTCATGTGCACATGCAAACACACAACTGCATATTGGTACACACACACACACACACACACACACACACAAACAACTAGGGCTTCCCAGGTGTCTCGGTGGCAAAGAATATGCTGTCAATGCGGGAGACACAGGTTTGATCCATGGGTCGGGAAGACCCCATGCTGGAATAAATGGCAACCTACTCCGGTATTCTTGCCTGGGAAATCCCGTGGACAGAGGAGACTAGCGGGCTATAGTCCATGGGGTCAAAGAATCGGGCACAAGTGAGCATATGCATACACACACACACACACACACACACACACTACTAAACAAAGAGAATAAATACCAGTAATAACCATTAATTTACTGATAGGAAGGAACTCTGCTAAAGTTATTATATGAATTGACTAAAACTATCGGCTACCTGGGGAGGTTTGGACACTATTTATGTGAGGATGAGAACATTTAGGATAGATTGGATGTTTCTCCAAATTCAAACAGCAGTGGTAGATCCAAGATTTAAAATTTGATTTCAAAATTTTCCATATAATACCTCTTAGGCAGGTCTTTTACCATTTCATCTTTAAAATCTTCACTGTTTTTAGAAATGAGGTGCTTCATTTTGTAAATTGTGGTTTTAGTCCCTTTGCTCATGTTTCTAGTGGATAGGATGTCTTGATCTAGTAAATATATGACTCCTTTCTCATTTGTATAAATTGCTTTTTGTGGCTCTTCTATTAATAGCTATTCTGGGAATCAAGAAGGTGTAACTGGGGATGCAATGCTGCCAGAACTGGGGAAGCTTTCTCTTCTTTTCAATCTCTCAGAACCACCTGAGATTATTAGAACATTTCCCACATGATGTGCATCTATTTTATGTATCTCTATTTTTTTTTTTTAATTTCACTTATTTACTTTTGCCTGTGCTGGGTCTTCTTTGCTTCAGGGCTTTACTCCAGTTTTGGCGAGTGGGAACTTCTCTCTAGTTGTGGTGCATGGGCTTCTCATTGTGCTTGCTCCCCTTGCTGTGAAGCACTGGCTCTAGGGTGGGTGGGCTCAGTAGTTGTGGCTCCTAAGCTTTAGAGCAAAGGCTCAATAGTTGCAACACATGGGCTTATCAGCTCTGAGGCATGTGGGATCTTCCTATATCAGGGATTGAACCTGTGTTTCCTGTATTGGCAAGTGGCCTCTTTGCCACTGAGCCATCAGAGAAGCCCTATCTCTATTTCTTGAACTAAGTTTTTCGTTGTTTAGTCACTCAGTCATGTCCAACCCTTTGTGACCCATGGACTGCAACATGCCAGGCTTCCCTGTCCTTCACCATCTCCTGGAGTTTGCTCAAACTCATGTCCTTTGAGTCAGGGTGCCATCCAACCTTCTCAACCTCTGTTGTCCCTTTCTCCTCCTGCCTTCAATCTTTCCCAGCATCAGGGTCCTTTCCAAAGAGTCAGCTCTTTGCATCAGGTGGCCAAAATATTGGAGCTTCAGCTTTAGCACTAATCCTTCGAATGAATATTCAGGATTGATTTCCTTTAGGACTGACTGTTTTGAACTCCTTGCAGTCCAAGGGACTCTCAAAAGTCTTCTCCAACACCACAGTTTGAAAGCATCAATTCTTCTGTGTTCAACCTTCTTTATGGTCCAACTCTCACATCCATACATGACTACTGGAAAAAAACCATAGGTTTGACTAGATGGACCTTTGTAGGCAAAGTAATGTCTATGTTTCTTAATATGCTGTTTAGGATTGTAATAATTTTTCTCAAAGGAGCAAGCATCTTTTCATTTCATGGCTGCACTCAACATCTGCAGTGATTTTGGAGCCCACGGAAATAATATCTGTCACTGTTTCCATTGTTTCCCCACCTATTTGCCATGAAGTGATGGGATGAGATGTTATGATCTTAGTTTTACGAATGTTGAGCTTTAAGTCAATTTTTTCACTCTCCTCTTTCATCTTCATCAAGAGGCTCTTTAGTTTGTCTTTGCTTTCTGCCATAAAGGTGGTATTATCTGCATATCTGAGGTTTTTGATGTTTTTCCAGGCAATCTTGATTCCAGTTTGTGCTTCATCCAGTCCAGCATTTCTCATGATGTACACTACATATAAGTTAAATAAGCAGGGTGACAATATACAGCCTTGATATACTCCTTTCCCAACATGGAACCAATCCATTGTTCCATGTCTGATTCTGTTGCTTCTTGACCTGCATACAGATTTCTCAGGAGGCTGGTAAAGTGGTCTGGTATTCCCATCTTTTTAAGAATTTCCCACAATTTGGTGTTATTCACACAAAGGCTTTAGCGTAGTCAATAGAGCAGAAGTAAATGGTTTTTTTTCTGGAACGCTCTTGCTTTTTCTATGATCCAATGGATGTTGGCAATTTGAAGTCTAGTTCTTCACCTTTTTCTAAATCCAGCTTGTGCATCTGGAAGTTTACAGTTCATACACCATTAAAATCCACCTTGGAGGATTTTGAGCATTATTTTGCTAGCATTTGAAATGAGTGCAAATGTGTGGTAGTTTGAATATTCTTTGGCATTGCCTTTCTTTGGTATTGAAATGAAGACTGACCGTTTCCAGTCCCGTGGTCACTGCCGAGTTTTCCAAATTTGCTGGTATATTGAGTGTAGCATTATTACAACATCATCTTTTAGTATTTGAAATAGCTCAGCTGGAATCCCATCATCTCCACTGCTTTGTTCATAGTGATGCTTCCTAAGGTTCACTTGACTTCACATTCCAAGATGTCTGACTCTAGGTTAGTGGTAACACCACGGTGGTTATCCAGATCATTAAGATCTTTTTTGTATAGTCCTTCTGTGTATTCTTGCCACCTCTTCTTAATATCTTCTGCTTTTGTTAGGCCCATAGCATTTCTGTCCTTTTTTGTATGCATCTTTGCATGAAATGTTCCCTTGTAATCTCTAATTTTTTTGACAAGATCTCTAGTCTTTCCCATTCTGTTATTTTCCTCTGTTTCTTTACATTGTTCACTTAGGAAGACTTTCTTATCTCTCCTTGTTGAATTTGCATTCAGATGGGTGTATCTTTCCATTTTTCCTTTGCCTTTTGCTTCTCTATGAAAAGGCTAAATGATATGACACTGAAAGATAAGCTCTCCAGGTTGGTAGGTGCCCAATATCCTACTGGAGAAGAATGGAGATTCTTCTTGGATCCAAGCTCCAAGAATGGAGCTTCAGAAGGAATGAAGATGCTGAGCCAAAGTGGAAACATATGTGTTTGGTGGTGAAAGTAAACTCTGATGCTGTAAAGAACAATATTGCATAGGAATCTGTAATGTTAGGTCCATGAATCAAGGTAAATTGGAAGTGATTAAACAGGAGATGGCAAGAGTGAACATCAACATTTTAAGAATCAGTGAACTAAAATGAATGGGAATGCGTGAATTTAATTCAGATGACCATTATATCTACTACTGTGACAAATAGATGGGGAAACAATGGAAACAGTGAGAGACTTTATTTTGGGGGGGCTCCAAAATCACTGCAGATAGTGACTGCAGCCATGAAATTAAGACGCTTGCTCCTTGGAAGAAAAGTTATTACAATCCTAGACAGAATATTTAAAAGCAGAGACATTACTTTGCCAACAAAGGTCCATCTAGTCAGAGCTATGGTTTTTCCAGTAGTCATGTATTGATGTTAGCTGGATTACACAGAAAGCTGAGCACCGAAGAATTGATAGTTTTGAACTGTGGTGTTAGAGAAGACTCTTGAGAGTCCTTGGACTGCAAGGAGATACAACTAGCCCATCCTAAAGGAAATCAGTCCTGAATATTCATTGGAAGGGCTGATGCTGAAGCTGAAGTTCTAATATTTAGGCCCCCTGATGAGAATAACTGAATTGTTGGAAAAGACAGTGATGCTTGGAAAGACTGAAGGCAGGAAGAGACAGGGATGACAGGGGATGAGATGGTTGTTTGGTATCACCAATTCGATAGACATGAATTTGAGTAAGCTCTGGGATTTGGTGATAGACAGGGAAGCTTGGCATGCTGCAGTCAATGGGGTTGCAAAGAATCGGTCACAACTGAGCAACTGAACTGACGGTGGGCAGTAATCCCTTAGAAGAAAAGGAGTATCCTTCATAGTCAACAAAAAGTCCAAAATGCAGCACTAGGGTATAATCTCAAAACAACAGAATGATCTCTGTTCATATTCAAGGCAAATCATTCAGTGTCAGAATAATCCAAGTCTATGCCCCAACCACTAATGCTGAAGAAACTGAAGTTGAATGGTTCTATGAAGACCCTCAAGACCTTCTAGAACTAACATCAAAAAAAAAAAAAAATTCCTTCTCATCATAGGGAACTGGAATGCAAAAGTGGAAAATCAGGAGATACCTGGAGTAACGGTTAAGTTTGACCTTGGAGTACAAAATGAAGCAGAGCAAAAGCTAACTGCGTTTTGCCAAGAGAACACACTGGTCATAGAAAACACCCTTTCCAACAACACAGTAGATGACTCTACACATGGACATCACCAGATGGTCAATACTGAAATCAGATTGATTATATTCTTTGCAACCAAAGATGGAGAAGCTCTATACACAAGTTTGGGAGCTGACTGTCTTAGTTCATGGACTCCTTATTGTCAAGTTCAGACTTAAGTGGAAGAAAGTAGGGAAACCTACCAGACCATTCAGGTATGACCTACATCAAGTCCCTTACAAATATACAGTAGTGAATGTGACAAAGATTCAAGGGATTAAATCTGATAGACAGAGTGCCTAAAGAACTATGGACGGAGGTTTGTAACATTGTAGAGGAGGTGGTGATCAAAACCATTCCCAAGGAAACAAAAGTGCAAAAAGACAAAATGGTTGTCTGAGGAGGCCTTACAAATAGCGGAGGTTTTTATACTTATTTAAATACAGGACAGAAAATGGTCACACTTTAATGAAGGCCCAAGTTCACATTTCCCAGGCAGGCTTACCAACTGGACTATGAATGTTCTTTATTCTTTAGGGTAAAGATAATTTGATTGGCAGCTTTATTTCTAGAGTGTTCCCCGCCCCCCTCATTTTGGTGGTTAGGAATGAGAAGGGGCTTCCCTGGTGGCTTAGACAATAAAGAATTTGTCTGCAATGCGGGAGACCTGGGTTTGATCCCTGGGTTGGGAAGATCCCCTGGAGAAGGCAGTGGCAAGGCATACCAGTATTCTTCCTGGAGAATCCCATGAACGGAGGAGCCTGGTGGGCTACAGTTCATGGGGTCACAAAGAGTTGGACACTTTGTGAGCGACCAACACTTTCACTTTCTTTCAGGGATGAGAAGAGTCTGGTAGCATTGTGCCCCTAACAGGACAAAATATGATCTGTGTTGTGGGTGTTTTGTGGCTGATGAACAGTTCTGCCTGTTGACTATTTGACCCCACATACATTAAAGTGACCCTTAAAAGACAGAAACCAGAATGTTAACGTACATATGAAGATAAGGAGAATCCCTGTGAGTAGGATCCATGTCTAGTCACAGGATGCCTCAAAATTCACAGGATGGAATCAAAATTCATGATGAGCAAAGAACAGAATTTGACCAAGGGACTCCTTAGGCCCTGAAGTCTCAGTTGTGGTAAGGAGTCCACCTCTTTCTTCAACTCTCTGACACTGTCTGTCATCACCCTCCCTGTGCTCTTTGCTCACCACACTGGAAATATATTGAGCCTGGAATGTCTGAAATGAGAACCTTCCTCAGATCCTTTGCACTGTCTCTTCCCTTCAGGGCACACACTTCCCCAGATAACTCTTTGTCTGCCAACTATTTTTCCTTGAGGTTTATGTACAAATATCCCCCTGCTTTTCAGTCTTCCTGAACTCAGAATGAAAATAGCAAAACCACCCACTCTCTCTTATGTTTGCTTTTGCTTGACATACATTTATAATTGCAGCATTTTCAACATGTTACTTATGTCCATTTATATAAAAATTAATCATAGTATTTTAAAATTTTAGTCTTTACCACCACACGTGAGAAGAGGCAATGATACACAATTTTCAGGATTTGTTCTTCTGGGATTATCAAAGGAACCAGAACTGCAGCCCGTCATATTTGGGCTCTTCCTATCCATGTACCTGATCACTGTGCTTGGAAACCTGCTTATCATCCTGGCTGTCAGATCAGACTCATGTACTTCTTCCTCTCCAACCAGTCCTTTGTAGACATCTGTTTCACCTCCACCACCATCCCAAAGATGCTGTGAAACATCCAGACCGAGAGCAAAGGTATCACCTATGAAGGCTGCATCACCCAGATGTATTTTTCCATGCTCTTTGTTTGTTGGGACAACTTTCTCCTGGCTTCAATGGCCTGTGTCCACTTCTTCACCATCTGTCACCCCCTGCACTACAATATCATCCTGAACCCCCAGCTCTGTGGACTGCTGATGCAGGTGTCCTGGGTCTCAAGTGTCCTAAATTCCTTGTTACAGAGGTTAATGATGTTGTGATTGTCTTCTGTACAGACATGGAAATACCCCACTTTTTCTATGATCCCAATCAGATGTTCAAACTGTGATTTTGGAACCCAAGAAAATAAAAATCTGTCACTACTTACACTCAGATTATAACTGGGAGATCACTAATCTCTATGAACCCCATTTCTACAATGGAAAACCGAGTTCATAATAGTAATACTTCACAGAATGATGTTTTCTAAAAGATAAATCATACAATCTCTAGGAGATGCTAAGATCTAAATATACCTGTAACAATTAACAAACACGTTTTAAGGAGGAACAAAAATAGCCAGTCTTGTGCTAGAAGATGAAAAGTGTGATTGTTCTGGCAGTATCATCATAAATCCAAGCTGTGTGTTTGCCAAGGTTTTATATTAAAGTGACACTGTTAGTTCAGTTCAGTCACTCAGTCGTGTCCAACTCTTTGTGACCCCATGAACTGCAGCACACCAGTCCTCCCTGTCCATCACCAACTCCCGGGGTTCACCCAAACCCAAGTCCATCACGTCAGTGATGCCATCCAACCATCTCATCCTCTGTCATCCCATTCACCTGCCCTCAAACTTTCCCAGCATCAGTGTCTTTTCCAATGAGTCAGCTCTTCGCATCAGGTGGCCAAAGTATTGGAGCTTCAGCTTCAACATCAGTCCTTCCAATGAACACTGAGGACTGACTTCTTTTAGAATGGACTGGTTGGGTCTCCTTGCAGTCCAAGGGACTCCCAAGAGTCTTCACCAACACCACAGTTCAAAAGCATCAATTCTTCGGCACGCAGCTTTCTCTATAGTCCAACTCTCACATCCATACATGACCCCTGGAAAAACCATAGCCTGGATTAGATGGAGCTTTGTTGACAAACTAACGTCTCTACTTTTCAATATGCAGTCTAGGTTGGTCATAACTTTCCTTCCAAGGAGTAAGCGTCTTTTAATCTCATGGCTGCAATCACCATCTGCAGTGATTTTGGAACCCAGAAAAATAAAGTCAGCCACTGTTTCCACTGTTTCCCCATCTATTTCCCATGAAGTGATGGGACCAGTTGCCATGATCTTAGTTTTCTGAATGTTGAGCTTTAAGCCAACTTTTTCACTCTCCTCTTTCATCTTCATCAAGAGGTTCTTTAATTCTTCACTTTCTGCCATAAGGGTGGTGTCATCTGCATATTTGAGGTTATTGCTATCTCTCCCAGCAAACTTGATTCCACCTTGTGCTTCTTCCAGCCCAGCGTTTCTCATGATGTATTCTGCATATAAGTTAAATAAGCAAGATGACAATACACAGACTTGACATACTCCTTTTCCCATTTGGAACCAGTCTGTTGTTCCATGCCCAGGTCTAACTGTTGCTTCCTGACCTGGATACAGGTTTCTCAAGAGGCAGGTCAGGTGGTCTGGTATTCCCATCTCTTTCAGAATTTTCCACAGTATATTGTGATCCACACAGTTGAAGACTTTAGCATAGTCAATAAAGCAGAAATAGATGTTTTTTTCTGGAATTCTCTTGCTTTTTTGGTGATCCATCAGATGTTGGCAATTTGATCTCTGGGTTCTCTGCCTTTTCTAAAACCAGCTTGAACATCTGGAAGTTCACGTTTCATGTATTGCTGAAGCCTGGCTTGGAGAATTTTAAACACTACTAGCCTGTGATATGAGTGCAATTGTGCGGTAGTTTGAGCATTATTTGGCATTGCCTTTCATTGGGATTGGAATGAAAACTGACCTTTTCCAGGCAACAGGACTAGAAATTCTCCAAATTTGCTGGCATATTGAGTGCAGGCTTTTCACAGCATCATCTTTCAGGATTTGAAATAGCTCCACTCTAAGGCCCACTTGACTTCACATTTCAGGATGTCTGGCTCTAGGTAAGTGATCACATCATCATGATTATCTGGGTCGTGAAGATCATTTTTTTTTTTTTTTTTTTTTTTACAGTTCTTCTGTGTATTCTTGCCACCTCTTCTTAATATCGTCTGATTCTGTTAGGTCCATACCATTTCTGGCCTTTATCGAGTCCATCTTTCCATGAAATGTTCCCTTGGTATCTCTAATTGTCTTGAAGAGGTCTCTAGTCTTTCACATTCTGTTGTTTTCCTCTATTTCTTTGCATTGATCACTGAGGAAGGCTTTCTTATCTCTCCTGGCTATTCTTTGGAACTTTACATTCAGATGCTTATATCTTTCCTTTCACCCTTTGCTTTTCACTTCTCTTCTTTTCACACCTATTTGTAAGGCCTTCTCGACAGCCATTCTCTTTTTTGCATTTCTTTTCCATGGGGATTGTCTTCATCCCTGTCTCCTGTACAATGTCATGAACCTCTGTCCATAGTTCATCAGGCACTCTATCAAATCTAGACCCTTAAATCTATTTCTCACTTCGACTGTATAGTCATAAGGGATTTGATTTAGGTTATGCCTGAATGATCTGGTGGTTTTCTCTACTTTCTTCAATTTCAGTCTGAATTTGGCAATACAGAGTTCATGATCTGAGCCACAGTCAGCCCCTAGTCTTGTTTTTGCTGACTGTATAGTTCTTCTCTGTCTTCGGCTGCAAAGAATATAATCAATCTGATTTCGGTGTTGACCATCTGGTGATGTCCATGTGTAGAGTCTTCTCTTGTGTTGTTGGAAGAGGGTGTTTGCTATGACCAGTGTGTTCTCTTGCAGAACTCTATTAGCCTTTGCCCTGCTTCATTCTGTACTCTAAGGCCAAATTTTCCTGTTACTCCAGGTGTTTCTTGACTTCCTACTTTTGCATTCCAGCCCGCTATAATGAAAAGCACATCTTTTTTTAGGTTAGTTCTAAAAGGTCTTGTAGGTCTTCATAGAACCGTTCAACTTCAGCCTCTTCAGCCTTACTGGTTGGGGCATAGGCTTGGATTACCGTGATATTGAATGGTTTGCCTTGAGATCATTCTGTCGTTTTTGAGATTGCATCCAAGTGCTGCATTTCAGACTCTTTTGTTGACTATGATGGTTACTCTGTTCCTTCTAAGGGATTCCTGCCCACAGCAGTATACATAATGGTCATCTGAGTTAAATTCACCCATTCCAGTCCATCTTAGTTCGCTGATTCCTAGAATGTCAATGTTCACTCTTGCCATCTCCTGTTTGACCACTTCCAATTTACCTTGATTCATGGACCTAACATTCCAGGTTCCTATGCAATATTGCTCTTTACAGCATCGGACATTGCTTCTGTCAGAAGTCACATACACAACTGGGTTTTGTTTTTGCTTTGGCTCCATCCCTTCATTCTTTCTGGAGTTATTTCTCCACTGATCTCCAGTAGCATATTGGGCACTTACCAACCTGGGGAGTTCCTCTTTCAGTATTCTATCATTTTGCCTTTTCATACTGTTCATGGGGTTCTCAAGGCAAGAACACTGAAGTCGTTTGCCGTTCACTTCTCCAGTGGACCACATTCTGTTAGACCTCTCCACCATGACCCGTCCGTCTTGGGTCACCCCACACATCATGACTTAGTTTCACTGAGTTAGACAAGTCTGTGGTCCATGAGAACTAGTTCCCAATAACCTGGTTCCAACTGAGCAGGTTCCCAACTCAGGTAAATAAACTTATCCTACAAACAAATGAACTAATTCCAACTAGGATAGGCTTACCCCCCTAAGAACTATTTCCCCAGTGAACCAGTTCCAGCTCAGGTACAGTCCAACAACAATTCCCCTCCCTAACAGGGTACCCCAACCAAATTGGATTGCCCTTCAAAGGAAAAGCCCAAATTGAGGTGGGGGAATGTTACCAGTGTGCACACTGTAGAGACTTACCCTACAAAATTTAGTCTGACAAACGTCAGTTTCTTGCCTCAACTGCCAAGCACTGGAGAAGCTGGTGCCATGTAAGGGAATCTTGGAATTACCTTAAATGTAAATGGGTTGAATGCCTGAACCAAAAGACAAAGACTGGCTGAATGGATATAAAAACAAGACCTGTATTTATGCTGTCTGCAAGAGACCCACTTCAAAACAAGGGACACGTACAGACTGAAAGTGAAGGGCTGGAAAAAGATATTTCACACAAATGGAGACCAAAAACAAAACAAAACAAAACAAAACAAAACAGGCATGGCAATAGTCATATCAGTAAAATAGACATTAAAATAAAGGATGTTAAAAATGACAAAGAAGGACACTTCACAATGATCAAACGATCAATCCAAGAAGCAGATATAACACTTATATGTGCACCCAATATAGGAGCACTGCAATAAGTAAGGCATTATGAAACAAGCATGAAAGGGGAAATTAACAATAACACAATAATAACGTTAATACCCCACTCACACCTATGGATAGATCAACTAAACAGAAAATTAACAAAGAAACACAAATTTTAAATGACACAGTGGACCAGTTAGACCTAATTGATATCTATAGGACATTTCACCACAAAAGAATGAATTTCACCATTTTCTCAAGTGCACACAGAACCTTCTCCAGGACAGATCACATCCTGGGCCATAAATATAGCCTTGGTAAATGCAAAAAAAAAAAAAAAAAAAATTGAAATCATTCCAAGTATCTTTTCTCACCATAATGCAGTAAAATTAGATGTCAATTACAGGAAGAAAACTATTAAAAATTCCAAAATATGGAGGCTAAACAACACACTTCTGAATAACCAATAAATCACAGAAGAAATAAAAAAAGAAATCAAAACATGCATAAAAGCAAAGGAAAATGAAAACACAACAACCCAAAACCTATGGGACACTGTAAAAGCAATGCTAAGGGGAAGATGCATAGCAATATAGGCATACCTCAAGAAACAAGAAAAATGTCAAATAAATAACCTACCTCTACACCAAAAGCAACTAGAAAGGAAGAAATGAAGAACCCCAGGGTTAGTAGAAGGAAAGAAATCTTAAAAATTAGGGCAGAAATAAATGCAAAAGAAACAAAACAGATCATAGCAAAAACCAACAAAGCTAAAAGCTGGTTCTTTGAGAAGACAAACAAAATTGACAAACCGTTAGCCAGACTCATCAAGAAACAAAGGCAGAAGAATGAAATCAACAAAACTAGAAATGAAAATGGAGAAATCACAACAGACAACACAGAAATACAAAGGATCATAAGAGACTACTATCAGCAACTATATGCCAATAAAATGGACAACTTGGAAGAAATGGACAAACTTTTAGAAAAGTATAACTTTCAAAAACTGAACTAGGAAGAAATAGAAAATCTTAACAGACCCATCACAAGCACGGAAATTGAAACTGTAATCAGAAGTCTTCCATCTAACAAAAGCCTAGGACCAGAGGGCTTTACAGCTGAATTCTACCAAAAATTTAGAGAAGAGCTAACACCTATCCTACTCAAACTCTTCCAGAAATTTGCAGAGGAAGGTAAACATCCAAACTCATTCTATTAGGCCACCATCACCCTAATGCCAAAGCCAGACAAAAATGCCACACAAAAAAAGAAAGAAAGAAATCTACAGGCCAATATCACTGATGAACTTAGATGCAAAAATCCTTATCAAAAGTCTAGTAAACAGAATACAACAACATATTAAAAAGATCATACATCATGAACAAGTGGACTTTATCCCAGGAATGCAAGGATTCTTTAATGTTCACAAATCAATCAAGGTAATATAGCAAATTAACAAACTGAAAGATAAAAGCCATGTGATTATCTCAATAGATGCAGAAAAAAACCTTTGACAAGATTCAATATACATTTATTACAAAAAGCCTCCAGAAAGGAGGAATAAAAGGAACATACTTCAACATAATAAAAAGTATATACGGTAAACCCACAGCAAATATTATCCTCAATGGTGAAAAACTGAAAGTATTTCCCCTAAAGTCAGGAACAAGACAAGGGTGTCCACTCTCACCACTACCATTCAACATAGTTTTAGAAATATTGGCCACAGCAATCAGAGCAGAAAAATAATTAAAAAGGAATCCAGATTGGAAAAGAAGAAGTAAAATTCTCATTGCTTGCAACAGACATGATCCTCTACATAGAAAAACATAAAGATTCTACCAGAAAATTACTAGAGCTAATCAATGAATATAGTAAAGTTGTAGGGCATAAAATTAGCACAGAGAAATACCTTGCAATCCTACACACTAACAATGAGAAAACAGAAAGAGAAATTAAGAAAACAATTCCATTCACCATTGCAACATAAAGAATAAAACACTTAGGAATATATCTACCTAAAGAAACAAAAGACCTATATCTAGAAAACTATAAAACACTGATGAAAGAAATCAAAGAGGACACAAATAGATGGAGAAATATACCATGTTCTTGGATCAGAAGAATCAATATAGTAAAAATGAGTATACTACCAAAAGCAATCTATAGATTCTATGCAATCCCTGTCAAGCTACCAACGGTATTTTTCAGAGAACTAGAACAAATAATTTCACAATTTGTATGGAAATACAAGAAACCTTGAACAGCCAAAGCAATCTTGAGAAAGAAGAAGGGAACTGGAGGAATCAACCTCCCTGACTTCAGGCTCTACTACAAAGCCACAGTCATCAAAACAGTATGGTACTGGCACAAAGACAGAAATATAGATCTATGGAACAAAATCGAAAGCCCAGAGATAAATCTACACACCTATGGACACCTTATCTTTGACAAAGGAGGCAAGAATATACAACGGAGAAAAGACAATATCTTTAACAAGTGGTGCTGGGAAAATTGGTCAACCACTTGTAAAAGAATGAAACTAGAACACTTTCTAACACTATACACAAAAATAAACTCAAAATGGATTAAAGATCTAAGACCAGAAACTATAAAACTCCTAGAGGAGAACATAGGCAAGACACTCTCTGACATAAATCACAGCAGGATCCTCTATGATCCACCTCCCAGAGTAATGGAAATAAAAGCAAAAATACACAAATGGGACCTAATTAAACTTAAAAGCTTTCTCACAACAAAGGAAACTATAAGCAAGGTGAAAAGACAGCCTTCAGAATGGGAGAAAATAACAGCAATTGAAGCAATGGACAAAGAATTAATCTCAAAAATATATAAGCAACTCCTGCAGCTCAATTCCAGAAAAATAAATGACCCAATCAAAAAAATGGGCCAAAGAACTACATAGACATTTCTCCAAAAAAGACATACAGATGGCTAACAAACACGTGAAAAGATGCTCAACGTCACTCATTATCAGAGAAAGGCAAATCAAAACCACAATGAGGTACCATCTCACGCTAGTCAGAATGGCTGCTATCCAAAAATCTACAAACAATAAATGCTGGAGAGGGTGTGGAGAAAAGGGAACCCTGTTACACTGTTGGTGGGAATGCAAACTAGTACAGCCACTACTAAGAACAGTGTGGAGATTCCTTAAAAAACTGGAAATAGAACTGCCATATGACCCAGCAATCCCGTTGCTGGGCATACACACTGAGGAAACCAGAATTGAGAGAGACACATGTACCCCAATGTTCATTGCAGCACTGTTTATAATAGCCAGGACATGGAAGCAACTTAGATGCCTGTAAGCAGACGAATGGATAAGAATTCTGTGGTACATATACACAATGGAATATTACTCAACCATTAAAAAGAATACCTTTGATTCAGTTCTAATGAGATAGATGAAACTGGAGCCTATTATACAGAGTGAATTAAACCAGAAAGAAAAACACCAATACAGTATACTAATGCTTTTAAATGGAATTTAGAGAAATTGTAATGATAACCCTATATGTGAGACAGCAAAAGAGACACAGATGTATAGACCAGTCTTTTGGACTCTGTGGGAGAAGGCGAGGGTAGGATGATCTGAGAGAATAGCATTGAAACATCTGTATTATCGTATGTGAAAAAGATCACCAGTCCAGGTTTGATTCATGAGACAGGGTGCTCAGGGCTGGTGCACTGGGACGACTCTGAGGGATAGGATGGGGAGGGAGGTGGGAGGGGGGTTCAGGATGGGAAACACATGTACACCCATGGCTGATTCACGTCAGTGTATGGCAAAACCCACTACAATATTGTATAGTAATTAGACTCCAATTAAAACAAATAAATTAAAAAAATAAAAAAAATAAAAATGGAATCATGGTTGGGATTATTTGTTGGGAACCTTAAGGTTTATTCCTCTGGGAAGACAGGGCAGTTCATGTAAAGAGTAATAAATGTTGACTGCCTCTGAGTTTTAATATTGTCTCCCAGACACAGAAAATGAGCAGGAAAGTGTTTCTATCTGTCCAGATCAGCATCCCTCAGGGAGATCAGTTATTAGAGGTGGTGGAAACAAGAGAGAAATATGGTAATGAGCAGACACGGGAAGCTATAAATATCTCCTCTGCTGCATCCCTCAGCCTGTGCATCCTTGGGCTGGACGGGACACGGTTGTTGTTTTTGTAGTCATTACTGACTTAGGGGACCGATGCTTGACTGCATCCCACTGTCTTGTCTGGGAACAGAGCTTCTATTGCCATCATCAACCATTCAATAGGAATTTGAACATCTCTGTTGAGACCTTCCTCTCAGAGACTCACCCAGGTGAGTCAAGAACCAGATAAATACTGCAGAAGATCAAAGGGAATGACAATCAAAACATTCACCCGAGTTCATCTGAGAGCCAGTCCAGGCTAACCCAGAGGCAAGATCATTGAAGTTGTTTGTGTGCTTGATTAATAATATATTCATTTTTTATTCCAAAAATAGAAGTGAAAATTTAACTAACAATGCAAGGTCAGGGTTAACCATTAAAAGCTGAACATGAAAGCCCAATGAGAAGAGGGAATAGGAGGTATAAAGTGCTTCCAGTAAGAGTAGAATATAAGTTCAAGGATTTTGCAATTAACTGGAGAAGAGACAAAGGGTATTAGCTGTGGAAGGATGTACAGAGATGTGAGGACTTTTTTTTTTTTTTTTTTTAATATGGAGCATATTTGACTATGATGAGGAGTATCCAGACTAAGGAATGCCTCCACATATTTTCTTGAAACAGCAGTTCATGAGATATACATATATTTGACAGTATTTCTTCTCTCAATGTAGAAAATAAAACATACTATTATGTGAAAAATGATGTATTAATGAGCTTCATCTGTACTTATTTCCTGTAAGAGTGAATACATTTGTAGATAAGCTAACCAATCAGTTTCTATGTTGAAAATGTAGAGACATGACTAATCAGGACATTTCTGCTTTTTAATTTATTTTTTTAAAATATATTTATTTATTTTAATTGGAAGATGGTTACTTTATAAGATTGTGATGGCTTTTGCAACACATTAACATGCATTGGCCATAGGTATACATGTGTCTCCTCAGCAGAAACCCCCTCACACCTCCTTCCCCACCCCATCCCTCCAGGTGAATCCAGCATGTTTTACTTCTGTTTTATATTTTATTCTTCCAAACAAAGAATTAAAAATTTTCATCAAGCTTGCTGTTTGCCATTTACTTATTTTATGTATATATATAAAGTTTGTACATAATGTCTGAGAGTTTATAAATTTTGTGTGGCGAAATCAGTGTCAATTCATCTTATTGCTTTTCATTTTTTGCAATTCATCTTTATTGCTTTAAAAAAAAAAGTGTAACTGAAGGAATAGAGTTGTCACTTAAATATTCTGTACTTAAAAATCCTTGCTCTAAGTAGAAATGAAAATGTTCTTCTGTTTATCAGGTGCTAATAAATCATGCTTTTTTATGCATTTCCAACTACCTTTGATATCTCTTATCCCTTATTGTTTAATTTATTCTATTTTGATCAGATCAATCTATGAATGTTGCACATATTCAGTCACTAATATTTGGAAGGCATTCTCCTCTACATTTAACTAAAGACAACTTTATGTTCCATACCTGAATTTGAGTCCATATGTCCCCATGGAAGAGGAAGTTATAACTTAGGTCCTGCTTCCTCCCCACATTATAAAAGAGTTTCTGTCATAGTCTTTCATTTTCAAATCTAAAATTGAATTAGTGACACATGTGATATCATTAAATTGTAATTATCATATATCATTTCTTTGAGAAGTCATTTCTGGACTTTCCTTAAGTTTTGTTTCCTATAGGCATTTTTAAAAAAAAGTATCTTTTATTGAGATGTAATCAACATATGTTATATTAGTTTCAGGTTTATAATATAATGATCCAATATTTATATATATTTTGAAATGGTTACCAAAATGAGTCTAGTTAATACATGCCACCAAGTGTAGTTACAATTTTTACCTTGATAGAAACTTTTAAGATTTACTCTATTAGCAACTTTCAAATATGCAATGCAGTAGTATTAACTATAGTCACAATACTGCATATTATAGCCCCATGACTTATTTATCTTATAACTGGAAGTGTGTACCTGTGACCCCTTTCATCCAGTTTACCCACTCCCACTCCCTGCTCCTGCCTCTGGCAGTCACAATCTGTTCTCTCTATCTATGAGCTTGGCTTCTGGTTTTGTTTTTTTGATTCCACATATAAGCAAGATCTCACAATGTTTATTTTTCTCTGTCTGACTTATTTCATTCATCATAAAAGCCTGCATGGCAATGAAGACGCAGCACAGACAAAATAAATAAATAAATAATTTATTTAAAAAATAATATTAAGAAATAAAACAAAACAAATAGGATATAAATATGCAATATGCAGTATAGGGAGTATAACCAATATTCTGGAATAATTTTAAATGGAGTATAATCTATAAAAACATCAAATCACTATGTTGTACACCTGAAACTAATAAAACAGTTTCGATACACCAGTTTTTATGAAAAGAATGAAATCTTGCTATTAGCAACAACTTGGTTGGAACTTGAAGCCATTATGCTAAGTGAGATAAGTCATATAGGCTTTTTAACATATGGAGTTTCCTAAAGCACTGAAGACACATGTGGACTTTATGACTTGAAGTTTCAGCAGTAACACGGAGGCTACATAATTTTTCAGCATTCTCTGACAATATCTCTCCTCACTAATCCTCCTGCTCATTTTCCCTCACCAGATTGGCTTCCTTGTATCCACTGGGTCATCTTAAACAAGCACTTTCCTCAGGGCCTGTACACTGGCTGCTCCCTTGTAAGGACACTCTTCCCCAAGTCTGTTCATGACACTCACCCTTCTTTGAAGTCTGTTCAAATAGCATCTTGTTTGCAGTTCTTATCTAAACATGCATAAAATAGTATTTCCTTTTCACTCTTGCTTTTATGCCAGCTTTCTTTTTATTTTATGGGTCTCTTTTTAAGAGACCCGTAAGCATAAGACATGCTATATACACATTTAAATTTCTATGTAACTTTTTATTTGCTTATATCCTTTTTGCCCAACCAGATTTTATGAGCTTTTGTTTTCCAACACCCTAACTCCTTGCATAGATAGCACCTGGAATATTGTCACAATTCAATTTATATTCTTCAAATGCATGAAAGAATTTCTCATTAAAATTGTAGTATACATAACATGTTGGGGGAAACTCTGACCGCGAGACAACTCTGCTAACTAGAGATGCCACAGGAGGTTCCTTCAAGTGCATAAGATCCATGAACAAAATGTTGAAAGCAATTATTGATGGCAAAATATAAATGGTAGCATTTCTACCACATGAGTAATGATGCTTTTGTGTGGAAATAAATCATGCTATTTCCTTCTTTTTCCATAGTCACCATCAACACATGGCAATAAGAAACCTAACAGGAGTTTCACAGTTTCTTCTTCTGGGATTCTCAGAGGAATTAAAATTGCAACCGTTCATATTTGGTCTTTTCTTCTCCATGTACCTGATCACTGTATTTGGAAACTTGCTCATCATACTGGCCATCAGCTCAGAAGCCCACCTCCACACCCCCATGTATTTCTTCCTCTCCAACTTGTCCTTTGTGGACATTTGTTTCACCTCCACCACCATCCCAAAGATGCTGTGGAATATCCAGACACAGAGCAAAGTCATAACCTATGAAGGCTGCATCACCCAGGTGTATTTTTTCATGCTCTTTGCAGGACTGGACATCTTGCTCCTAACAGTGATGGCCTATGACCGCTTCATGGCCATCTGTCACCCCCTGCACTACATGGTCATCATGAACCCCCAGCTCTGTGAACTGTTGGTGCTGGTGTCCTGGGTCATCAGCATCCTGCATTCCTTGTTACAAAGCTTAAGTTTGTTGAGACTGACATTCTGTACATTCTTAGAAATCCCTCACTTTTCCTGTGAACTCAATCAGATGATCCAACTTGCCAGTTCGGACACCTTTCTCAATAATGTGGTGATGTATTCTGGAGCTGTGCTGCTGGCCGGGGGTTCCCTCACGTGTATTCTTTACTCTTACTCTAGGATAGTTTCTTCCATAGGCAGAATCTCATCATCTCAGGGGAAGTATAAAGCATTTTCCACCTGTGCATCTCACCTCTCTGTTGTCTCCTTATTTTATTGTACGGGTTTAGGAGTATACCTCAGCTCTGCTGGTACCCACAGCATCCACTCAAGTGCAACAGCCTCGGTGATGTACACTGTGGTCACACCCATGCTGAACCCCTTCATCTATAGTCTGAGAAATAAAGACTTACAGAAGGGTCTGAAAAAATTCTTTGGAAACATAATCATAAAAGGTCCTATTGGCATAGGTCTTAAGAAGTAATTAGTCGCTAAGTCATGTCCAACTCTCTGTGACCCTTTAAAGACTGTAGCCCTCCAGGCTCTGTCCATAGGATTTCCCAGGCAAGTATACTGGAGTGGGTTGCCACGCCCTCCTCCAGGGGATCTTCCTGAACCAGGAATCAAACCCATATCTGCTATGTCTCCTGAATTGCAGGTGAATTCTTTACTCGCTCAGCCAACAGGGAAGCCTAAGAGGTCTGAATTCTCCTGGCTTATAACCCGATCTCTTGAGAACAGAGCATCAGCAGGAAAAATTTCTTTCTGTCCAGGCCAAGTTCCATAGGGAATTCATGTGCTTACAGGCCATTGAAAAATGAGAGAAATGTACATAATGAGCAGACAGAGAGAGCTGTAAATATCTCCTCTGCTGTGGTCCCTGAGCTTGTACAACCTGAGTGTGGATAAGACACAGTTGTTGCTTTTGGAGTCCTAAGTCTGGCTTAAGTTTCGATAGTTTAACCCTTCCTGTGGTCTCATCTGCACACAGAGCTTCAGTCTCCATCATCAACCATCCAGGAAGGAATTCAGACTTCACCTAGGGAACTTTCTCTCAGAGTTCCCATGCTGGTGATTCTAAGAGCCCAAAAGACACTGCAGGAACAGGTCATAGAAAATGAAAATCAAGAATATTTACCTGAGGACATGTGAAAAATTATTCAGTCTATCCCAGAGTCCAAAGAACACTGTGGTGGTTTGCTTGTTTGATTGAAAGATTAAAGTATTTTTTAGATGCTAAAAAGATAACTCAGTAAGGCAATGCTCAGTGATGACAATTAAATGACAGGAAAGGAAGCCCAATTACAAAAGACAAGAGAGTCATAAAGGGCTTCCAGGTGGAGTATAATAGAAAGTATATCCAAGTATCTTACTAATTCACTGGAAGAAAGAGGTATGGTGTTAACTGGAAGGACATAAAATGAAGTGAAGGCATTTTTTTCTAACTTTCAATAAAGGGCATATTTGACTATATTTCCTTACTGATGAGAAAGGTCCATACCAAAGAAGGCCTGCAAACACATCCTTGCAAGAGCAGTTGCAAGAGACATGTATTTCACAGTATCTTCTATGGGGAAAAAAAAATGGAAGGACAATAATTAATTTGCATAAAGGGGAATGCTAATGAACTTGAATTATTCCATTACTTGTGATGCTTGAATATGTAAGTGGATTTGATAACTATTTACTTTCTGTATCTCAAATTATTGTTATGACTCCTTTCCTTGGTAGAATAGAACTGGAGAATTTCTATTCTTGCTTATAATTATGATCATTTTTTATGTGGAATGTAATTTTTTATTTAATTTTATTTTTTTCATTTATTTTTATTAGTTGGAGGCTAATTACTTTACAATATTGTAGTGGTTTTTGTCATACATTGACATGAATCATCTTTCAAATAAACAGTTGGAGGTTCCCACCACCCCCTCATACTGGCTATTTGTCCTTTAGTTCTTTACTTATGTATAGATGTGTTTGAGGGGAATTGTGAATATACGTGAATTTGGTGTGGTCAGACTTCTCAGTTAATCATATCGTATACTCTCCGTCGCCTTCTATTTATTTGTTTATTGGCAGACAGTTGCTTCACCACGCCGTGGTGGTTTCTCAGCGCTGTGACGTGAATCAGCTGTATGTACACACACATCCCCTCCCTCGGAGACCTCCCTCCCATCCCCGTCCGTCTCTCTAGGTCGTCACAGGGACTGAGCTGAGCTCCCTGTGCGGCACCGTAGGCTGCCTCTAGCTTCTGTTTTACACACGGCATTGCTCCTGCGTCAGTCCCGGTCTCCCAGTTCATCCCCCTTCTCCCCTCCAGCTGTGTCCATATGTCTTTTGCCGATGTCTGTGTCTCTGTTCCCGCCCAATAAATAGGTTCCTCTGTACCATTTTCCTAGATTCCACTTACATGCATCACTATAGATTTTTTTTTTTTTAATTTTTTTTTCTGAAAGAAATTGAGCTGTCAGTTTAATATTCTCCACTTGCCGATCATTGTTTTAGACAAAAATGAAGTTGAAAGTTCTGTATCCTTCGTGCTAATAAATCACCGTTTACAGTTTTTCCAACATGCATTTACACCCCTGCTATTTCTAGTTGCTCCTTTATTTATTTATTTTTGGCCATCCTACATGGCATATGGGATCTTAGTTCTCTGACCAGGGATGGAACTTGTGTCCCTTGCAGTGGAAGTGCCGATTCTTAAACATTGGACCACCCGGGAAATCCCTAATTTCTCCTTTTTATTAGACCTATATTTAAAAGTTGCTTCACATCAAGCCATCACTTGGAAGGCATTCTTCTTTATCATTTGCCTAATGATCACTATACCTTCTTTGAAAATTGAAAGTGAAAGTCACTCAGTCATGCCAGACTCTTTGTGAGCCCATGGACTCCTCTGTCCATGGAATTCTCCAGGCAAGAATACAGGGATGGGTTGCCATTCCTTTCTCCAGGAGATCTTCCTGACCCAGGAATCGAACCTGGGTCTCCTGCATTGCAGGCAGATTCTTTACCATCTGAGCTACCAGGGTACACTGAAATCCACAGCTATTCACATAAGGTGAAATTATAACTTAAATACTGCTTTCTCCCTACATTTTAAAAGTCATTCTGTTTTATTCTTTTTTTTCAAGTTGTTGGCAGCTTAACTTTATATTAATGATCCATGTTGATTTTGTTAAGTTGTTACTATTTCACATTTTTATATAACAGAAATTTTCATTCCATTTTGTTACATACAGTTGTTTTGAAACTACTTTACTTAACCTAGTTTCATTCAAGTTAACATTTTTTGCCATAAATTCTTTAGATTATTTTAAAACTTCTCTTTCTGTATTATGCACACATATATACTCATACTAAAAGCACAATCGTTTTTCTTACTTTTGTCCCATTTTCCTTCTTACTCAATATTTCCTCACTATATACCCTCTCAGCACTAATGATGATGACATGATGATGACAGTGATGGTTCGCTATTATCATGGCATATGCTATTTCATGCACCATTTCATGGTGTGCCTGTGTTACTCTCATTTTGCCATTCCTAATCTTTATCATTAAACAACTGCTATGCAAATGCTATAAAAATATGTTGAGTTAGTTATGTTCAAACTGTCATTCTAACCAAGCATCCCCAGGCCACTTTGAGCAATGCCCAGACTTCTATGACAGTCACATGAGCAAGGGTCCACAGAGGTCAGAGAGGCTCTAACACCTGTAGAACACGGGACAGACCCCACCACAGTGAACTGGACCTGAATGCCAATTGTGCTAACACGGAAGAATCCTCAGTTAAAGAATCTCTGTATTTCATACTTCTCCTTTCAGAAATAGAAACCAAGATAGAACACATTCATCGTTGCCAAAGGAGGGACGTGGGGGTGGAATGGATTGGGAGATTGGGACTGGCATGTATACACTGCTATGTATAAAAGAGCAGCTAGTGAGAAATCACTGTGCGGCACAGGGAACCCTACTCGGAGCTCTGCGGTGACCTAAAGGGGGATAGAATCCAAAACAAGAGGGGATATGTGTGCATATGTTTATAACTGATTCATGTGTATAACAGAAACTGACACAGCATTATGAGACAATTACACTGTAGTATTTATTGTTTTTAAGTTAGAGATAAGGGGAGAATGAGAGTAAGCAGAGGCCAAGGAGGCCCAGAACACACAGTGGGAGAGGAAGCGGTGATCAATTGCTGCCATGAAGAGAAGATAGATACAGGAAATTTCTATCACACATTTAATGACTTAGTTATTTAAAGGAAGGGCTTTCCAGGTGTCTCAGCAGTAAAGAATCTGCATGCAATGCATGAGATGTGGGGTTCCATCCCTCGATTGGGAAGATCCCATGGAGTAGGAAATGACAACTCACTTCAGTATTCTTGCCTAGGAAATCATATGGACAGAGGAACTTGGTGGGCTGCAGTCCATGGGGTCACAAAAGAGTCAGTCATGACTGAGCAATTAAACAACAACAAATGTTAAAGGAAGTGAAAGCAAAAAAGTCAAGGATGCTGAGCTTGGAAACAATGAGTTTTAGATCTTCAGCTTCTGGAAATGCAACCCACTATGATCTCTATTTCCCTGTTCCTGATCTAGTGTTAAATTTTCCTATTTCAGTGCATTTGTTTGTGAGACTTATTTCTCCTAGCATTGCTTTAGACTACCTCAGTTTCTGACATGCTTCTTGAGCATTGTCTGTGTCCATCATAGCGCTTATTTTAATTGCAATATGACATTTATTTCTGTAAGTCTTTTACAAATGTATTTTTTCTTGGTTAAATTGTATCATCCTTGAATTGGGTTAAAAATCTTCGGTGACTAGCTTACTGTATAGCCTAGAGCAGGTATTCAGTAAGCATTTATTTAATAAGTGGATTAATGGACAATACATACATCTTTTCTTATTCCCATAAAATTTTGTTTTTACTCATTTTTTAAAAATTAACATCCTTTTTTTTTTCTTTTGTCACACAGCATTTGGGTCTTTGTTCCCTGACCAGGGATTGAACCCTTGATCCTTGCATTGGAAGCATGGAGTCTTAACTACCAGACTGCTAGGGTAGTTCCCAAAATTTAGCATCTTGTTTGTACTGTCCACTTTGGATATATTCTTGACTATGGTAATTGTTAAAGATATTTGTCAGTCTGAAAGCATTTAAGTTCCTAATGGAAAAAATCTTACTCACTATTAAAATAAAAATTGATTTAAAGTAAAAAAAAGAATATCTGTAGTTTGACTATTAATAGCTATCTTCAGATTGTTTCCCTAAAAAGTTGTAATCCCTCACATTTCTTCCATAAAAATCAGAGACTGCTTCTTTACTACCACTAGCACATTTGAGGGTAATTATTCTTACCCCAAAATGTGGAAGGTCTTTAAGTTTTTCGCAGGACAATAGTATGATAAAGATTTTTTGCTGTTCTCTTAGACTATATACTGAGTTCAAGCAAAGATTTTTATGCTTGGTCATGATTTTGATTTGCCTAGTATTATTATTATGTACCCACATGTTATATGACCATTTTTCTATAGGTATCAATCTTTCAAATAATTTTTACAAAATATTGTTTTTGAACTGACTTAAAGTACTTACTTTTTGTCATAAATTATTCCTCTAGTTAAAAATGTCTATTGTCTTACTTCTGAATATCTTGACTTATTTGCCATGGTTTCACCTACCCAAAGACTTTATATGTAGATTGCAAGATGTTTACCTATGAAATGTCTGTTACTCTTACACTGAGGTCATAACCTTTCTAATTTTTTATAAGATGTTTTACAGTGGGAAACTATAGACTTGGCAAAATAAATAGACATTTGTGTTTAATTTCATCAACAATTCACTTCTTCCTAATAAAGTGAAACGCAATCTTTTTTTTTTTTAATTTTTATTTTTTTATAAGTTGGAGGCTAATTACTTCACAACATTTCAGTGGGTTTTGTCATACATTGATATGAATCAGCCATAGATTTACTTACCACATATTAAATGTACATAAATAGAGACCTAAATCCTAATGTATTCAAGAAATAACTGAGAATGTGCTATATACCAGAACATTCTAGGAAGATTATGTTTTATGTTATTTTATATCTGAGTCATTGTCAATTTAATTACTCCATTTTGATATCATGAGTCAGAATGTCTCTCAGTCCTGTTGACTCTTTGCGACCTATGGACTATATATACAGTCCATAGCATTCTCCAGGCCAGAATACTGGTGTGGGTAGCCGTTCCTTTCTCCAGAGGATCTTCCCAACTCAGTAATCAAACCAGGACTCCTGCATTGCAGGCAGATTCTTTACCAGCTGAACCACAAGGAAAACCCATAAATTACTGCTGTTATATTTGTTACACAATTAGCTTTCGACACTGCATTCACATTTGTTTCCTAAACTTGTCTTGAAACCATGCTATTTAACCTGGTTTCATACTCCTTTTCCAAATTTTTCATTTTTTCTAAATTCATTTTTGTACAAGTGCATATATATTCAGTTCAGTTCAGTTTAGTTGCTCAGTCATGTCTGACTCTTTATATTGAACATATGTATTCACACACGGTTAAAATACAAACTTGAACATAAAAGGTGAAGTCTTTATCTGCTTGGAATCTGTGTTCATTGAGAAGATGAGTACAGTGAAGTAGATGTATGAATAACACAATGTCTCAGATAACTAATACGAAGAATGTTTCTCAGAGAGAAGGTTGGAATCATCATGACATGTATATTGTATGTGTATGGTCTGTGGAGGTCACTGACGGTTGGGCAAACTACGAACAAAGAATTAAGAGAAAAATGATGAAAACCCAAGAGTAGCAAAGAGAAGGGGCCACTTATGAAAAGAGAGAAAGAGGATTGCCTAGTCTGCTATTGGACCACAGAAAAACAACTAAACCAAAAAATATAAAACAGACACTGGAAAAAGAGGTTTTGTGGCCTCATCTTAAAGATGGGCTTTCCAGGTGACGCTAGTGGTAAAGAACCTGCATGCCAATGTGGGAGACATGAGTTGTGGGTTCGATCCCTGGGTCAGGAAGATCCCCTGGAGGAGGAAATGGCAACCCACTCCAGTATTCTTGTCTGGAGAATCCCATGGACAGAGGAGCCTAGTGGGCTACGGTTCATGGGTTTGCAAAGAGTCAGAGATGATTAAAGCAACTTAGCACAGGATAGCACATTAAAAGTGGTCAACATTCATTTTACATTATGTACTGTACTTTATAAACATCCTTTTATAAAGTGTTGTTGTTGTTGTTTTGTTTTTTTGCCTTTGCTCATTTTTATCTTGAGTGGTATAATCTGCAAGTGTTTTAAAGCATAAAGACATCACTACTTTATCTTTTGGGTAAGTGTATTCTTTTATATCATTTTTCCTGGGCATCAAGGGAGTATAATAGCACATGAAATGTCACCAGAACCAATGAAGGCTTTCTTTACTACAGTCTGTCAGGGACCATTTGAGCTTATGAGATCCTTCTTTTCTCTTATGTCCAATTCCCCTCTCTCTCTCTCTCCCAATGTATACATACATCATTTTTCAGTTTTATTTATTTATTTATTTTTGCCTGTGCTGGGTCTTCATTGATGTGTGGGCTTTTCTCTAGTTGGGGCGAGCAGGGTCCACTTTCTAGTTGCAGTGTGCAGGCTGCTTATTGTGGTGGTTTCTGTTTGGGGGAGCACGGGCTCCAGGGAACTCTGACTCAGTAGTTGTGATGCATGGGCTTAGTTATCTGGCGGCATGTGGAATCTTCCTGGAACAGGGATCGAACCTGTGACGCCTGCATTGACAGCCAGATTCTTAACCACTGGACCACTAAGGAAGTGCACATATATATATATATATCTTAAATTTCGGCTTTGAGAAAGAAAATAATATGTGTATATATATATATATGTGTGTATATATATATACATTAATATATAATATATTATATACTATGTTATTGTATATAATATATTATATTATGTATATTCTATTATATATTATATTCCACTATTAATTATATTATATTAATATATTATATTATATATTATATTAATGTATAATATATTATGTGTGCTATATATATCTAAATATATATATATACAAACATATAGCATCACAGACTCAATGGGCATGAATGCGAGCAAACTCCAGGAGATAGTGAAGGACAGGGAGGCCTGATGTGTTGCAGTCCATGGAAAGAATCAGACATGACTTATTGACTGAACAACAACATGAGTTTATGTAATAAATGTTCAACAGAAGTTTAATATGAAGCATCAAATGGCTATACCAAAGCAGAGCTCCAAGTTTATTGGTACTGTGCTCTGTCATTTCAGTTGTGTCTAACTCCTTGCAACCCTATGGACTGTAGGCCACCAGGATCCTCTGTCCATGGGATTCTCCAGGCAAGAATACTGGCGTGAGTCGCCATTCCCTTCTCCAGGGGATCTTCCTGACCCACGGATCGAACTTGCGTCTCTTGTGTCCCCTGCATTGCAGGCAAATTCGTTACCCACTGAACTATCTGGGAATGTTGGAAAATTTACAATCTGGAATTTCTGAGTGACATTTCTAGGTAATTTGCCATGATCATCTTGAGTTATATCAACATTTAACTTAATAAGGGTAGTTAGGGGTGAAAACGACATGGAAGTTACACAGCCTAGGAAGGAAGGTTCTACAGTGTGTGTGTGTTTTCATGCCTTGTGAAGTGTGTTAAGTTCTCTAAGCAGGAGTTCTGAGCACATACATTCCAAGGTGAATCTTATAACAGAGTTCTAAACTCAACTGACAGAAGGGATTCATTAGTACTTACAAGCCAACTTTGCAACAATTTCCTAAGGTTCTAAAAATACATAATGTATATAAAGGACTCCTTAATATTTGATGGTTCAGCAGCAGTGGGGAGGCCACCTTCCTCCTCAGCATCCTATGACATCATCTGTCCTCACTCTCCCTCCTGCCCATTACCTTTCCCATACTGAACATCTTAAAGAAGTACCTCCTTTACACAGCTGTTCTCCCTACCTGGCACACATTTCATCTGATGTGTTCATGGAAATGTCACCTTGATTTTCAAGTTTTCAAGTCTTATCATGAACATCCATAAAAAATAGCACCCCTCTTTACTCATTCTGTTATACCTGCTTTCATTTTCTTCATAGCATCTGTCACGATCCAAGAAGCTATACATAACTTTTTTTTTTTTATAATTCTCTGGATTTTTCTCTGTAGATGGATAGTCAGAGCTTTTATTTTTCAGCACCCTATACTCATTGCCTAGACAGCACCTGGAACATTGTTGGCACACAATTTAAATGCCCTGAAAAAATGAAAGAATTTCTCCCTAAATATGAGAAATATCTGACTTGCCAGGGAAAATGCTGAAAGTCGAACAAGCTTGCTAATTAAAGATGATATAAGAAATTCCACCAAGGGGATTGAATTCATGAACAAATTTTTGAAATTAATATTATGTAAATGGCAGCCCTTCAACAATGTGAGTGATATCTAATTGTGTAAAAATCAGTCATGCTATTTTCCTCTTTCCTCATAGTTACCTTCAGCCCATGGTACCAAGGAACCTAACACATGTTTCAGAATTTCTGGTACCAAGGAACCTAACACATGTTTCAGAATTGCTGGTACCTTGCTTGCTGCCACCATTACCGGTATACTGCCCGGGTCCCAGGGATGAAGGCTTCTCTAATGGGTCTGAGAAATCCTGAGTCACAGACTCTATCACCATCTTGTAGGTAGTTGGCTTCTCCTGTATGTCCCCACCTTAAAAGTACAGGTTTGTGGAGTTATCTGATAACCTGGTAGGTTGTGCAGAGGCACCTTTCTTGTGTGGTGGAAGTTTTCTTGGCTGTTGATTGAAGGGGAAAGACAAAAGGAGTCTTTCATAAAGCCATGATGTAGAAGGCAAGATACTTTAAATAGAAAAACCCGAAGTCTCCACCAAAAGTGTATTAGAATGATTAAGTGAAATCAGAAAAGTTGCAAGATAAAATATTAATATACAGAAATCTATAGCTCCCTATACACTAATAATCAACTATAAGAAGGAGAAAGGTAATATATATATATATATATATATATATATATATATATATATATATATAGTTAAAATCACATAAAATATGTCTAGAAATAACCTTAACCAATGAGGTGAAGATCTGTATTCAAAAATGTATAAAACATTGATGAAGAAAATCAAAGACAATAGAAAGAAATGAAAAGACATTCCTGTGCTTTTGGAGTGGAAGAATACTCTTAAAATGGCCATGCAACCAAAAACAATCTATAGATTTGATGCACTCTGAATTAAAATACTCATGATAATTTTCCCAGAAGTAGAACAAAATCCTAAAATTCACATGAAACTACAAGAGACCCAGAACTGTCAAAGCGATCCTGGGGAAATGACAATGACAACAAAGCTGGAGTCATGAGGATCCCAGACTTCAGACTGTACTCTCAACACCAAGACATGATGATCAGAACTGCATAGTACTGGCACAAAAACTGACTCATGAATCAATAGATGAGAATAGAGACCCCAGCAATAAACCCAAACATTTGTAACCAATCAATCTATGACAAGGGAGGAGGCAGGCATGCACCGTGGAGAAAAGATCAGTCCCTTCAACAAGGTGCACTGCCATAACTGAATGGGCATTTGTGCTCAGTCCTGTGCAGCTCTTTACAGCCTCGTGGACGAGCCCTCCAGGCTTCCCTGCAGGTGGGATTTCCCAGGCAAGAATACTGGAGTGGATTGCCATTTCCTTCTCCGGGGGATCTTCCTGACTCAAGGATAGAATCTGTGTCTCCTGTACTGGTGGGCAGATTCTTTGCCATTGAGCCACTTGGGAAGCTGGTGAAAACTAAACAGCCACGTGTAAAACAATGAGCTTAGAACATTTTCTCACACCACATATGAAGAAAAAATTCAAGATGGATTATGGACTTAATGTAAGACCTGAGTCATAAAATTCTGAGTAGTGAGGACATGGACAGTACATTTTTTACATAAATCATTGCAATATTGTTTAGGATCTCTGTCTTTTGGTTAAGGAAATAAAAGCAAAAATAAACAAATGGAACTTAATTAAATTGAAAAGATTTTTCACAGTAAAGGAAACCATCTAAGAAATGAAAAGACATCTATGTAATGGGATAAAATATTTGCAAATTATATCACTAGCAGGGATCAAAATACAAAATATATAAACAGCCTATACAACTCAATATAAAAAAATAAACAACTCAATAAAAAATGATCAAAATACCTGAATAGACATTTTTTTTCCCTAAAGAAAACATACAGATGGATAACCAACACATGGCAGGTTGATCAGTATCACTAATTCCTACAGAAATGCAAACCAAAAAAGCATGAGATGTCACCTTGCACTTGTGGGGATAGCTATTATCAAAGAGTCTACAATTAATGAATTTTGAAGAGGATCTCAAGAAAAGGAAACCCTGTACACTGTTGGTAGGAAAGTAAATTGGTGCAGCCACTATAAAAAATAGTACAGAAGTTCCTCCAAAACTAGAATTAGAACTATGCTATGATTAAGCAATTCCACTTCTGAGTATTTATCCAAAAGATGTAAAAACACTAAATAACATGTATTGCTATATCCATTGCCACATAGTTAAGATAATCAACATATGGTTTCAACCAAAGTGTTCATTGGCAGAAGAATGGACAAAGATGATGTGTTCTATACAATAGAATGCTACTTAGGTATAAAACAGTGAAATCTTACCATTTGGAACAATATGGCTAGACCTAGAAGGTATGGTTGTCTGAGGAGGCCTTACAAATAGCTGAGAAAAGAAAAGAAGCTAAAGGAAAAGGAGAAAGAGCTTGCTCAAATTCATGTCCTTTGAGTGAGTGATGCCATTCAACTGTCTCATCCTCTGTCTTACCCTTCTCTTCCTTCCTTCAATCTTTCCCTGCATTAGGATCTTTTGAGAGTCACTTCTTCACATCAGATGGCCAAAGTATTGGAGTTTCAGCTTCAGCATCAGCCCTTTCAATGAATATTCAGAATTGATTTCCTTTAGGATGGACTGGTTAGATCTCCTTGTAGGCCAAGGGACTCTCAAGAGTCTTCACCAACACCACAGTTCAAAAGCATCAATTCTTCAGTGCTCAGCTTTCTTTATAGTCCAACGCTCACATCCATACATGACTACTGGAAAAAACATTGCCTTGACTAGATGGACCATTGTTGGCAAAGTAATGTCTCTGTTTTTTAATATGCTGTCCAGATTGGTCATTGCTTTTCTTCCAAGGAGCAAGCATATTTTAATTTATAGGTTAATATAAAATAATCTATATCACCTGCAGTGATTTTGGAGCCCCAAAAATAAAGTCTGCCACTGTTCCCACTGTTTCCCCATCTATTTGTCACGAAATGATGGGGCCAGATGCCATGATCTTAGTTTTCTGAACGTTGAGCTTTAAGCCAACTTTTCCACTCTCCTTTTTCACTTTCATCAAGAGGCTTCTTAGTTCCTCTTCACTTTCTGCCATAAGGGTGGTGTCATCTTCATATCTGAAGTTATTGATATTTCTCCTGGCAATCTTGATTCCAGCTTGTGCTTCTTCCAGCCCAGGGTTTCTCATGATGTACTCTGCATATAAATTAAATAAGCAGGGTGACAATATACAGCCATGATGAATTCGTTTCCCAATTTTGAACCAGTCAGTTGTTCCATATCTGGTTCTAACTGTTGCTTCTTGATCTGTATACAGATTTCTCAGGAGGCAGGTAAGGTGGGCTGGTATTCCCATCTCTTGACTAATTTTCCACACTTTGTTTGATCTAGACAGTCAAAGGCTTTGACGTAATCAATAAAGCAGAAGGAGATGTTTTTCTGGTACTCTTATTTTTCAATGATCCAACAGATGTTGGCAATTTGATCTCTGGATCCTCTGCCTTTTCTAAATACAGGTTGCACATCTGGAAATTCACTGTTCATGTCCTATTGAAGCCTGGCTTGGAGAATTTTGAGCAGTGCTTTGCTAACATGTGAAGTGAGTGCAGTTGTGTGGTATTTTGAACATTCTTTGACATTTCCTTTCTTTGAGATTGGAATGAATACCTGAAAACTGATTCTAAATAGCATATGATAAAGAAAAATCCAATTCTTTGCTTGAATGAAGTAAACCAGAAATACAAAAGAAAAGGACTTGAACAGACAGTTTTCCATAGAGAAAGTAGCTGTCTAATTGATCTACAAATATAGTCAGTCCTACAGGAAATGGAATAATTGCAAAGTAAGCTCATTAGCACACCCCTTTTCATATAATAAATACATTTTTATTTGAATACTAAAAGAGGAAAGATGCTGTGAACTCTTTGACTCATGAGCTGCTCACATGAAAAATTGTCAGCATTCCTTGGTCTGGATATTTGTCATCACAGTCAAATATGCTCTGTATTTTCAAATGTGTCCTTATACCACTATACATCCCTCTATTGTTAATGCCCTACTTTATTCCAGTTAATCACATAGGTTCTTGGATTTAGCTTCTATTTTTAGTGGAAGCACTTTTCACCTCCTATTCTCTTTTCAAATCAAACTTCCATTTTCATCATTTAATGGTTGACTTTGTCCTTTACGTTACTGAGTCCAATATTACTTATATCTTTGTCATCATCATCATAAATACTCAAGTGAACAAACTAATGCAGTGATCTTAGCTCCAGGCTAGTCTGGATTGGCTGTCATGTGAACTCAGGTAAATGTTATGACTGCCACTCCCTTTAAGCTTCTTCTGCAGTATTTACTGGGTTCTTGGATTTATTTGGGTGGAGTCTCTGAGGGGGAGGCCTCTACAATGATGTGCAAATCTGTCTTGGATGGTTGATGATAGAGATAGAAGCTGTACTCCCAGACAAGACAGCAGAGTGTTGTCAAACATTTGTCTTGCACTGAGTTATGAATAACCACATACCGTTCAGTCCAAGGTTGTACAAGTTGAGGGACACAACAGAAGAAAAAAATTATTACCTCTTTTTACCACCACCTTCAATAATTGTCCCTGAGAGACACTGGTCTGAACAGAAAAAATATTCTACTCATTCTCCCTGTCTAGGACACAATGTTGTGAGCTGGATAGACTCAGTGATTATTAATCACTCTCCATGATCTCTACTGTCTTCAGGCATTGTAATCCTTAAGATCTCAGCACTTCTCCCAACTCTGAGTTCAAGTTTTCTCCAGGATCTAAGACTGAGGATACCCCTTTGATAAAGTCCCTAATCAAAACATTGCCTTTAGTAGATCACAGTCCATATCTCTCAGTTCAGTTCAGTCGCTCAGTCGTGTCCCACTCTTTGCGACCCCATGAATCACAGCACGCCAGGCCTCCTTGTCCATCACCAATTCCCCAAGTTTACTCAAACTCATTTCCATCGAGTCGGTGATGCCATCCAGCCATCTCATCCTCTGTCGTCCCCTTCTCCTCCTGCCCCAATCCCTCCCAGCATCAGGGTCTTTTCCAATGAGTCAACTCTTCACATGAGGTGGCCAAACTATTGGAGTTTCAGCTTTAGCATCATTCCTTCCAATGAACACCCAGGACTATTGTCCTTTAAGATGGGCTTGTTGTATCTCCTTGCAGCCCAAGGGACTCTCAAGGGCCTTCTCCAACACCACAGTTCAAAAACATCGATTTTTCGGTGCTCAACTTTCTTCACAGTCCAACTCTCACATCCAGACATGACCACTGGAAAAACCATAGCCTTGACTAGATGGACTTTTGTTGGCAAAGTAATGTCTCTGCTTTTTAATACGCTATCTAGTTTGATCATAACGTTCCTTCCAAGGAGTAAGCATCTTTTAATTTCATGGCTGCCATCACCATCTGCAGTGATTTTGGAGCCCACAAAAATAAAGTCTGACACTGTTTCCCATCTATTTCCCATGAAGTAGTCGGACCAGATGCCATGATCTTAAGTTTTCTGAATGTTGAGCTTTAAGCCAGCTTTTTCACTCTCTTCTTTCACTTTCATCAAGAGAGTTTTTAGTTCCTCTTCACTTTCTGCCATAAAGGTGGTGTCATCTGCATATCTGAGGTTATTGTTATTTCTCCTGGCAATCTTGATTCCAGCTTGTGCTTCTTCCAGCCCAGCATTTCTCATAATGTACTCTGCATATAAATTAAATAAGCAGGATGACAATATACAGCCTTGATGTACTTCTTTTCCTATTTGGAACCAGTCTGTTGTTCCATGTCCAGTTCTAACTGTTGCTTCCTGACCTGCATATAGGTTTCTCAAGAGATGGGTCAGGTGCTCGGGTACCACCATCTCTTTCAGAATTTTCCACAGTTTATTGTGATCCATACAGTCAAAGGCTTTGGCATACTCAATAAACCAGAAATAGATTTTTTTTTTTCTGGAACTCTCTTGCTTATTCAATGATCCAGTGGATGTTGGCAATTTGATCTCTGGTTCTTCTGCCTTTTCTAAATCCAGCTTGAACATCTGGAAGTTCACAGTTCACCTATTGCTGAAGCCTGGCTTGGAGAATTTTGAGCATTATTTTACTATCATGTGAGATGAGTGCAATTGTGCTGTAGTTTGAGCATTCTTTGGTATTGTCTTTCTTTGGGGTTGGAATGAAAACTCACCTTTTCCAGTCCTGTGGCCACTGCTGAGTTTTTCAAATTTGCTGGCATATTGAGTGCAGAACTTTCACAGCATCAATTTCAGGATTTGAAATAGCTCAACTGGAATTCCATCACCTCCACTAGCTTTGTTCGTAGTGATGCTTTCTAAGGCCCACTTGACTTCACATTCCAGGATTTCTGGCTCTAGATTAGTGATCACATCATCGTGATTATCTGGGTCGTGAAGATCTTTTTTGTACAGTTCTTCTGTGTATTCTTGCCACCTCTTCTTAATATCTTCTGCTAGGTCCATATCATTTTTGTCCTTTATCAAATCCATCTGCATGAAATGTTCCCTTGGTATCTCTAATTTTCTTGAAGAGATCTCTAGTCTTTCCCATTCTGTTGTTTTCCTCTATTTCTTTGCATTGATCACTGAAGAAGGCTTTCTTATCTCTCCTGGCTATTCTTTGGAACTCTGCATTCAAATGGGAATATCTTTCCTTTTCTCCTTTGCTTTTCACTTCTCTTCTTCTCACAGCTATTTATAAGGCCTCCTCAGACAACCATTTTGCCTTTTTACATTTTTTTCCATGGGGATGGTCTTGATCCATGTCTTCTGTACAATGTCACAAACCTCCTCCCATAGTTGATCAGGCACTCTGTCTATCAGATCCAGTCCCTTAAACCTATTTCTCAGTTCCACTGTATAGTCATAAGGGATTTGATTTAGGTCATACCTGATATCTCTTATAAACTATAGTTCATATCTTCAAGAAATGTTAACTCTGTTTGGTTTTTAAAAATACAAACCCTTGGGTTGTACATTACTTGGATTCATGACAATTTTGCCAAAACAACGAGCCGTTTCAGCTTTCTGTTACTAGCTAATGTCTATCCATCCCTCATCAGAAAATGCTTCTTAGATACAAAAGTTATGTTTAGATCTTAGCACCTTAGAGGTTTCTCACCTAATGTGTAAAAATGAGATTTTTAAACCCCAGTGCAAGGCCTGAAACCATAAAACTCTTAGAAGAGAAAGTAGGCAGAATACTCTTCGACATAAACCATGGTAATGTTTTTTGGAACTTTGCTCTAAAGCAAAAGAAATAGATGCAAAAAAATAAGCAAATGAGACCAAATTAAATACATAAACAGAAAATGAAACCATCTACTGAGCCAAAAGATAAGCTACAGAATAGGGTACGTAGTTACAAAAACCAACTGACAAAAAGTTAATATCCAAAATACATAATCAGTTCATACAACTCAATATCATATAAAGGAAAAAGAAAAAAAAATGAAACATGAGCAGAACAACGAACAATATTTTTTCAAAAGAAGACTCATGGCAGATCAACATTATTAATTTTTAGGGAAATTCAAATCAGGAGAGAAGAGCATTGAAATATATACATTACCATATGTAAAATAGGTAGCCAGTGGGAGTTTGCTGGATGACTCAGGGAACCCAAAGCTGGTGCTCTGTGACAACATAGAATGGTAAGACAGGGAGGAAGGTGGGAGGGAGGATATAAGAGGGAGGGGTCATATGTATATCTATGATCATTTCATGTTGTTGTATGACAAAAGCCATCACAATATTGTAAAGCAATTATCCTATAATAAAAATAAAATTTTAAAAAAAGCTTTGGGATTGATAGGAAAGAAGTCCTGTGTGAAAAGAACAACAACCAAAAAATGAACAGAGAAACTAAAAAGTAAAAACCACAATGAGATTCTCACTTACATCTGTCAGAATGTTTATTATCAATACATAAGAACCAACAATGCTGGTGAAAATGTGGAGAAAATGGAACTCTCTTACACTAGTGGTGGGAATGTAAGTTGGTGTAATCACTATGGAGAACAGTATGGAGGTTCCTCCAGAGTTTTAGAACTAATCCATGATCCAGGAATTTCATTCCTGAGTATCTGTCCAAGTAAAAGGTGCAGGTGTGCTCAGTTGTGTCCAACTCTTTGCAACTTCACAGACTGTAGCCCCCCAGGCTCCTCTGTCCATGGGGTTTTCCAGGCAAGAATAATTGAGTGGGCTGCCATTTTGTTCTCTAGGGGATATTCCTGACTCGGGGATTGAACCCCCATCTCCTGTGTCTCCTGCATTGGCAGGCAGACTGTTTACCACTGAGTCACCAGAGAAGGCCCTTTTCCAAGCAAATGAAAATACTAATTAATATGCATCACTATGATCATGAGTGCATATTTATGATAGCCAAGATATAGATACAGCCTAAGTACTCATCAACAGAAGAATGAATAAAGGCTATATGGATAAAGGATATATATATAATGGATAATGGATATGTATGTGTGCATATATAAACACAGCATACAGTTGAAATACTACTTAGGTAAAGAAGAGTGAAACTTTAGCATTTGCAACAATATGGAAAGATCTTGAGGGTATTATGCTAAGTGAAAGAAATGACAGCAAAAGACAAATACTATATAATTTCACATACATGTGGAATATAAAAAATATCAATTCACAAACAAAACAAAAATGTACATATCGATAAAGAAAACACAGTAGTGGTTACCTGAGGGAAAGTGTGATGGATGGAGGACAAAATGAATAAAGAAGGTGAATAATATTAACAGATGAAAACAAAATAAATGTTGGTGGTGAGCACACCAGTGTGTACAGATAATTCAAAATCTAATGTTGCAACATTAAACATTTATAATACTATAAACTAATATCACTGCAATAAAATGAAATATTGAAATATTACCTCAATAAAAAAATTAAAATAAAAAAAAAAGATGGTTGGATAGTATCACTGACTCTATAGGCGTGAGTTTGAGCAAGCCCCTGGAGGTGGTGATGGACAGGGATGCCCGGTATGCTGCAGTCCATGGGGTCGCAAAGAGAAGGAAATGACTGAGAGACTGAACTGAACTGAAAAAAATGAGAATGTTAGTGTTGGTGTGGATGTGCAGAAAAGTGAACTGTTACACACTATTGGTGTTAATGTAATTTATAGTACAGCCAGTATGCAAAAAAAAAAAAAAAAAGTATAAAAGTTACTCAAAAATGAAAAATAAAACTGGGATGAAAGTGAAAAAAATTGAAAGTGTTAGTCGTTTAGTCCTGTCTGGCTCTTTGTGACACCAAGGACTATAGCCTGCCAGGCTCCTCTGTTCATGGAATTCTCCAGGTAAGAATACTGGAGTGAGTTGCCATTTCCTTCTCCAGGGGATCTTCCCAACCCAGGGATTGAACCTACCTCTCCTGCATTGCAGGCAGGTTCTTTTCCATATGAGTCATCAGGAAAGCCCTAAAAAGCCTATATCCAAAGGACTAAATTCAGTCTCTTGAAGAGATATGTACAACCATGTTCATTGCAACATTACTCACTATATGCAAGACAAGAATACAACCCAAGTGTCCATTGGTCTGTGAACGGATTTTTTAAAATGTTTTCTGTAGAACAAAGAATCTTAAAATCCACAAAGAAATACAAAGGACCCCAAATTGCCAAAGCAGTCTTGAGGGGAAAAAAGAGCAAAGCTGGTGTATAGCCCTCTCAGATTTCTGACTGTACTACAAAACTATAGTAATCAAAAGAGCACTGTACTGGCACCAAAAAGGACACACAGATCAATGGAACAGAATAGAGAGCCCAGAAATAAACCCATGCACCTATAGCTGATTAACCTATAACAAAGGAGGCCAGGCTATACAGTGGAGAAAAGATAGTCTCTTCAACAAGTGGTTCTAGAAAAACTGGACAGCAACAGGTAAAAGAACAGAGATTAGAACATTTCCTCACACCGTATACAAAAATAAACTCTAAATTGTTTAAAGACCTAAATGTAAGCATGAAACCATAGAATTCCTAGAAAAGAACATATACAGAACACCTTCCAACATAAATTATAGCAATATTTTTTGGATACGTCTCCTAAGGCAAAATAGCTAAAAACGAAAATAAACAAATGGACCAACTAAATTTTAAAGCTTTCTCACAGCAAAGCAAAACATTAATAAAATGAAAAAAAAAAATAGCCTACTAAATGGTAGAAAATACTTGCAAATGACAAGACCAATAAGGTGCCGATATCCAAATTTGCATACAGCTCATACAACTCAATATCATAAAAATAATCCAATTAAAAAATGAACAGAAGACCTGAATGGGCATTTTTCTATAGAAGACATAAAGGTGGCTAACATGCCCATGAAAAGATGTTCAACATCGCTAATTACTAGAGAAATGCAAATCAAAACCACAGTGAGATATCACACCTTTCAGAATGGTTATCATCAAAAAGTCTACAAATAACAACTACTGACAAAGCTGTGGGGAAGAGGGAAACTTGTACACTGTTGGTGGGAATGTAACTTAATGCAACCATTATGGAAAATAGTATGGAAGTTTCTTAAAAAAACTAAAAATAGAACTATCATAAAACCCAGCAATTCCTCCTGGGAATATATTCAGAAAAAAATGAAAACACTAATTTGAAAAGATACATGCAGCCCAATGTTTGTAGCAGCAGTGTTTACAATAGCCAAGATACAAAAGCAATTTGTGTCTATCTTTCTGTTATTGATTCCTAATGTATTTTTTATGGTCAAATAGCATAATTTAAATGATTTATTTAAAATCCCTTATTTATTGCCCAGAATATCTATCTTGGTGAAATCTGCTTGTGCCTCTGGAAGGGATTTGCATATTGTTAATGCTAGGTTTAGTGTTCCATAAATGTCACTTTGATTAACATGAGTGATAGAGTTGTTGAGATCTATTATATTTGGGGATTTGATGTACTTGTAGAATTGATTACTAAAACATTTCCAACTGTAATTGTGTATCTGTATTTTTCTCCTAGCTTTATTTTCTTTTAACTCATGTATTTTGGAGCTATTTAACTAAGTTGTATTTCACATACAATATTTATTTCAGATGTATAACAAAGTATGCAGATTCAATTGTTAAAAAAAGTATACATTATGAAATAATCACCACAATAAGTCCAGTTACCATAAAAAATGTAATTGTGAAAAATGCAATCTCCCCAAGCCTAAATATCATTATTTCTGAATGTGCCACAGGATAATAAACAGCACTGCTAACAAATGTGCGGGCTTCCCTGATAGCTCAGTTGGTAAAGAATCTGCCTGCAATGCAGGAGACCCCTCTTCGATTCCTGAGTCGGGAAGATCCCCTGGAGATCCACTCCAGTATTCTTGGACTGGGAAGATACCCTGGAGAAGGGATATGCTACCCACTCCAGTGTTCTTGGGCTTCCCTTGTGGCTCAGCTGGTAAAGAATCCACCTGCGATGTGGGAGACCTGAGTTTGATCCCTGGGTTGGGATGATCCCCTGAAGAAGGGAAAGGCTACCCACTCCAGTATTCTTGCCTGGAGAATCCCATGGACAGAAGAGCCTATAGCCCATGGGGTGGAAATAGTCAGACATGACTGAGCAAGTGAAGTGAAGTGGCTCAGTCGTGTCTGACTCTTTGCGACGCCATGGACTGTAGACCACCAGGCTCCTCCCTCGGTCCAAGGGATTTTCCAGCAAGAATACTGGAGTGGCTTGCCATTTCCTTCTCCATGACTGAGTAAGCACACATGCAATTAATTATGGACTAATCAAGAAAGAAGCCTCAAGCTTAGACTCTGGAGAAAACGTGAACTCAGGGATGGGATTTGGTATTGGGATCTTAAGGTTTATTCCTCTGGAGGACAGATGAGATGATGGAAGGAGTAATAAACACTGTTTTGTCTGGCTTGTTGCATTGTCTCCTGGACAAAGAGAATAAACAGGAAAATCTTCCTGTCTGGTCCTATGGGGAATCAATTACTTAGAGGTGGGGATAACAAGGGAAATGTGCTAATGAGCAGACACAAGGAGTAAATATATCCTCTGCTGCATCCCTCAGCCTGGGCAACCTTGGGCTAGCCAGGATGTGGTTGTTGCTTTTGGAGTCATAACTCCTGCTGGCAAACCCATGTTTGACTCCATCCCACTGTAACATCTAGAAACACACTTTCTTTCTCCATCATCAACTGTCCAAGAGGATTTGACATCTATATTGAGACCTTCCTCTCAGAGACTCCACCCAGCTGAGTTCAGTGGTCCAGTAAATACTGCAGGAGAAGGTGAAAGGGAATGCAAGGCAAGAAGCTTTACCTAAGTTTACCTGAGAGGCAGTCCAGACTAACCCAGAGCTAAGATCACTGGAGTTGTTTTTGTGCTTAACAACTTAATATATTAATTTATGAAGCCAGAAGTAAAAGGGTACATTAAACTCTACAATGCAAAGGTCATTGCAACTCTTTGAGCTATAGCCTGCCAGACTCCTCAGTCCATGGAATTCTCCAGGCAAGAATACTGAAGTGGGTTGCCATTTTCTTCTTCAGGGGAATCTTCCTGACCCAGGGATGGAACTCTTGTCTCCTGTGTCTCCTGAATTGGCAGGTAAATTCTTTACCATCTGAGACACCTGGTAAGCCCCAATAGTGGACATGGAAATTCAATTAGAAGAGGAAATGGGAGGTGTAAATTATTCCAGTTAAAGTAAAACTTATGTCCAAGGATATTTGCAACTAATTGAAAGAGGGGATAAGAGTGTTGTGGAGGCATGTGCAGTGACGTAAGTACAGTGTTGTGGTTTTTTTTTTTTAAGACCCTATCCAAGGAATGCAGGCAAACATTACCTTAAAATACCTTTCGTGACACAAGCATTTCACAATATCTCGAGTTAATATTCAAATAAAAAAAATATTGTGTGAAAATGAGAATGTTAACGGGCTTAGTTTGCAATCATTTTTCTACCTGTAAGACTGAATATATTTGTAGAATACTTTTCTAGTTACATTCTCTATTTGACTGTTTTTCTACTTGCTTAAGTTCTTTGCTTTTATAGCAAATTCAATTTTTTTTCCTATTTCTTTTTTTGTTTGTATCCTCAAATAATTGGAATTTTTAATCGATTTTTTTCTTTAACATTTAGTTATTGTATGTATGTATGTATGTACGTATCTATCTATCTATAATCAATTTGGTTTAGTCACTCAGTCCTGTCCAGCTCTTTGTGACCCTGTAGACTGCAGCCCACCAGGCTTCCCTGTCCATCATATTGTATGTATGTATGTATGTATGTATGTATGTATCTATAATCAATTCGGTTTAGTCACTCAGTCCTGTCCAGCTCTTTGTGACCCTGTAGACTGCAGCCCACCAGGCTTCCCTGTCCATCATCAACTCCTGGAGCTTGCTCAAACTCATGTCCATCAAGTCAGTGATGCCATTCACCCAGCTCATCCTCTGTTGTCACCTTCTCCTCCTGCCTTCAATCTTTCCCTGCATCAGGGTCTTTTCCAATGAGTCAGTTCTTCGAATTAGGTGGCCAAAGTATTGGTGCTTCAGCTTCAGCATCAGTCCTTCCAATGAATATTCAGGACTGATCTCCTTTAGGATGGACTGGTTTGTTCTCTTTGCAGGTCAAGGGACTCTCGAGAGTCTTCTCCAACACCACAGTTCAAAAGCATCAATATGTATATATATATATATATATATATAAGTATTTGCAAAACTGAACCCCTGCCTCTTGAATCACCTGCATTGGCAAGCAGATTCTATACCGCTGAGACATCTAGGAAGCCCCTCTTTTGCATACTTGGTGTTATTAAATCACTCTTTGCATATATCCAACTACTTTCCATATCTACTGTTCCTCATTGTTTCTTTTCTTCTCTGGTGATTAGATTTATTTCTAAAAGTTGCACCAAAATAACTCTGTGTTAAGGCAATCTTTACATTTGATGAAAATCATCTTGTCTTCCATATGGGTATTTGAATCCTTCTGTCTCTGTTAATGGAGCTTCCCAGGTGGCTGAGCCGGTAAAAAAATCTTCCTGCAATACAGGTGACCTGGGTTTGTTTCCTGGGGGGAGAAGATCCTCTGGAGAGGGGAATGGCAACCCACTCCAGTGCTCTTGTCTGGAGAATCCCATGGACAGAGGAGCCTGGTGGGCTACAGTCCATGGGGTCACAAAGAGTCAGACATGACTGAGAGACTGAGCGTGTGCACACACACAGGTCTTTGTGTAAGAGGAAGTGATAATTCAGGTACTACTTTCTCTCAGTATTTTAAAAGATTTTCTCTCATTTAATTTTATTCCCAAGATTTTGGTAATCCACAAGCGAATTAGTGGCTTTTGCAGGCCAAAATCTTGGCTTTCTCTGCTCACCAAAGCTGAATAAAATATACGGAGACAGAGTTTGGAGGAAATAGAAAGGTGACTTTAATTCTCAGCTGGCAGAGGGGGAACACAGAAGGCTAATGCCTCAAGAACTGTGCCTCTCTCCATGAGGAGTCTAGGGGATGTAGGAGACAGAGGGCCCCAGGTTAGATGTTTACAACTAGCCCCCTGTTTACATGTCCTGAGACAAGAGATGGGTGACCCCTCCCGTTGAGGAATTTATAACCAGCCTCCTGTTTGCCCTCCAAAATGAAAGTAACAACAGAAATAGGCAGTCTTTGTCTCTTGTAAACATCTCAGGGAAGTAACCATGGCAAGGACAAAGGGAGACGGAACTCGGTCTGAGTAGAGGATGAAGGGATTTCTGTTCCTCCCTCTTTTTGGGACAAGGGAGACACTGCACATGCTCAGAAGGGCTCCTTGTGGGTCACAAGTCAAACGATAATGTCAGACCGTAATGAGTCCTGTTCCTCCCAGAAGCCTTAACTTCAAAATCTACCTTGGCTGAGGGGGTGTGTGAACCTGCACCCCAGGTGAGAGACCCAGGGTAGGTCGGGTGTGGAAAAAGAAAGCAGGTAATTGGCCTGAAGGAAAATGAAGACCCAGAAGAACTGGCTTGTATAAGTGTTTAACCCTCTCACTGGGGGGACACCGACACTCTTTCTCTCTGGGTGTGCATCTCTGCCTTGCTTCTACCTCAACTAAACAAACCGTTACTCTATGTGTGCTCCCACTTGTTGTTCTGTGTCTCTAATAATAAACTTTGTACCTACATTTATGGTTTCTGCCTCTCTGATAAACACATTTTTCAGTGGGAGCAAAAATCCAGAGAAAAGCAGCCTCTAGCCTATAACCCTTGCTGCTTTGGTGGTGAGAAATGAAAATGTCTCCTGCCATATCAATAAACAAGACATGTCACAGCCATCATTGATTTCTGGCCTCCAAATGTGATTGTGATCTCCCCAATCTATGATCCAGCAGATGCCACCAACAGCAAGTTGATTGCTGAGGAGCAGGGGGAATGCAAGAAGCAAGGTGAACAAGGAAATAGGATTGGCACCAGATAGCTGAGGTGCACATGAAAGGAATGAATTCAGTGAGCCCAGAGGCTTGCATTTTCTCATGCATAAAATGGGAAATTCTTTGACTTGATACCTGATCTTTGATGTTCAGAATGCCTGCTCCCTTTGTTGCAAACTTGTATATAGCCTGACTTCCACTCCTGCCTCCTTGGAGCAGTTTTCTCAGAGTTACTGAGATTCTATCTCCCTGGCTCTGAGTCCTTAACATTCCCACCAAATAAAATAACTCTCTACTTTCAGGCTGTGATTATATTTTTTAGTGAACAGTGGCTAGGATTCCTGGTTCTCATCCGGGATACCCAGGTTCAATTCCTGGGCAGGGAATTTAGATCTTGCTTCATGCCACTGCTCACTGCTCCCTCACTGAGATCATAGGGGCTTACATAAGATGAAGGCTCACAGTCAGGGGTTGGTGATGAGGAACAAATGTGCAAGGATCTTGTCTTCTTCCTCTTGTATTGTTTCAAAAACAGTCATAGGCTGGCATCAGTAACCTAGTAATTGAGTCTGGCAGTCAGGGGACTCTATGACCTTCTTTCTGATATGTAAAAAGAATCAAAAGGGGGAGAGTGCTGTAAAGGTAAGCACTAGATAAAGGATGTATTTAGCATAGAGTCAAAGGATAGTCAGGGTTAGAGTTAGCGTTAGACGGGGAAGCCTGGAGTGCTGCTGTCCATGTGGTCGCAGAGAGTATGACATGACTCAGTGACTGAACAACAACAGCAGAAAAGGATAAAAGATGCAAAATGTAGTTCCTGCAGACTTTGGGGGCAGAAAAGCAAACTCAGTTAAAGACTACAGATTAGGAACAGTTGAAATAAAAACTAAAGGATGTTCAGGCCTGCTCACTGTTCTCCATATCGGCTTGATTCTTAGGAAAGGGACAGGAAAAACTCACTCCCCTTTTTTCCCATTTCACTGCAACATGACCCACACTGATATTAAATTATAACTAACATATATGTGTGTATACATATATAGAGACTGGTTTTGGATGTATCAGTTTTGTTTCATATAGTCTTCTAAAATTGAATTTCATAAGTTCTGAAAGTACATAACATTGATAAGGGGACTCCGTGTCTTGAAGCTTCAGCAGTAGCAGGAAGGCCCTCTCCTTTTTCTACATCTTCTGACACCATCTCTCTTCTCTCACTCTCCTGCTCATGTCCCTCATTAGAATGACTTCCTTTTCTGGACTGAACCATCTTACATGAGCACTTTCCAGGCCCTTGCACTGGCTCTTCCCTTGCCAGGTACACACTTTCCCAGTTATGCTCACGTCACTGGCTCTCTCCTCCTTGCAATCTGCTCAAATATCACCTTGTTCGAAGTTTCTTCCTGGACATGTAATTAAAAATAACACCTTTCCCTGACTCTGTCTATTATATCTGCTTTATCTTCGTAGCATCAATAACCATTGGACACACTTCCTATTGTTTTTTATTTGCTTCTCTTCTCCATAACTGGATCTTGGAATTTTTGTTTTTCAGAACTCTGCATTTATTGCATGTACAGTACCTAGTCTTTGTCTCAATTCAAGACAAATTCCTCAAATACGTGAAAGAGTTTCTCATTAAAAACTTGAATACATGACATCTTGAGGAAAAACCTGCTAATTAGAGATGGCACAGGTAAATCCCTAAAAAGATTCAAATCCATGAACAAAATACTGAAATTAACTTCTTCATGACAAAATACATATGGTCCCATTTAAAAAATGTGAATAATGCCAGTTTGTATGAAATCAGTCACGATATTTACCTGTTTCCTGGTAATCATACCCACCGTGTAACAGCAAGGAACCAAACAGGAAGCTCAGAATTTCTTCTTATGGGGTTTTCAGAGTCACTTGAACTGCAGCCCCTCATATTTGGGCTTTTCCTCTCCATGTACCTGATCACTGTGTTTGGAAACCTGCTCATCATCCTGGCCGTCAGCTCAGACTCCCACCTCCACACCCCCATGTACTTCTTTCTCTCCAACCTGTCCTTTGTAGACATCTGCCTTACCTCCACCACCATCCCAAAGATGCTGAAGAACATTTGGACACTGAGTAAAGTTATAACCTACGAAGGCTGCATTATTCAGATGCAGTTTTTCACGCTCTTTATAGGACTGGACGTCTTCCTCCTGACCGTGATGGCCTATGACCGCTTTGTGGCCATCTGCCACCCCCTGCACTACATGGTCATCATGAGCCCCCGGCTCTGTGCACTGATGGTGCTGCTGTCCTGGGTCATCAGCGTCCTGAACTCCTTGTTAGAAAGTTTAATGATGTGGAGACTGTCCTTCTGTACAGTCTTAGAAATTCCCCATTTTTTCTGTGAACTCAATCAGATGATCCAACTTGCCTGTTCTGACACCTTTCTCAACAATTTGGAGATGTATTTTAAAGCTGTGTTTCTGGCTGGTGGTTCCCTTATATGTATCGTTTACTCTTACTCTAAGATAGTGTCCTCCATACATAAAATCTCATCTGCTCAGGGGAAGTATAAAGCATTTTCCAGCTGTGCATCACACCTCTTAGTTGTCTCGATATTTTATTGTACAGGCTTAGGTGTTTATCTTAGCTTGGCGGGTACTCACAGCTCACACTCAAGTGCAACAGCCTCGGTGATGTACACTGTGGTCACACCCATGCTGAACCCCTTCATCTACAGTCTGAGGAATAAAGACTTAAAGAAGGGTCTGAGAAAACTCTTTGGAAAGGTGATTTTAAAAGGTCCTATTGTCATAGATCTTAAGAAGTACCTGTAGTAGCAGAGCTCAAACATTGAGCCCAGTGTTGCCATTGTTTGGTCAGATTGTGGAAATAGAGGATGCCTCTTCTATTTTTCTTGAAATTTTTATTTTGATTTCAACTTTATACAATTTATGTAACTCACTTTTATGCTCTGTGATGTCTGATATCCAACATTTCTCCTTTTTAAGTTTCCTACTCTCCCAAATTTCCAGTCTTGGATATGAAACATTGGAAATTCCCATTTATCTCAAGGTGCTACATGGATCTCTTAAGAATAATTTCTCCTCAGATGAAATAGTAAGGCTAGAGTGAGCATTGTTGTCTTTTGCTTAACTAAAAGAAGAGTTATGAATTATTCAATCCCTAGGGGGGAAGATCCCTACTTTTGGCATTCACAACTATCAATAAGTTTATAACAGGGGAAAACTGAGAATGTAGTTTTAATTTTTCTCAACATCATTCTGTGCATATTCCTGTTCTAACTACTCTTCTTGATAATACAAGTTTTAAATTACTGATTGTTATCACTGGTCATAGCATATTTTTCTACTAATTAGGATCTTGCTGTCTTATAGAGCTGGTGTCCACTGTGTCTTCCATCATTACTGGCAAATACTGATAATATACTACATGTTTCCAAGTGAAATCTACACTGAAAGACACATATGAAAAAATAGGCTGATACAATATGAACTTAGACTTCACTGTATATAAGATGAAGCAAAATATCAAAGTCATGCATTTATTACTTTTCAAAAATCTATGTTTTTCAGATGATTCATAGATTCATTAAAATATGGACTATGAGTATCTGTTTGAAAGGTACATTCTTTAAGTTGAAGGACTGGTGGGATATTTTTTTAAATTATTTTTTATTCCTGATTAGAAATTTCCAGTGCTTTCAGTAATTATTATTCTTTCCATTTCTCTTAATAAAATATCTCCATCTATTCATAATTTTGTCAGACCTCAATGGGGGCAGAGAATGAACAGTATCAATAATATCCATTAAGTATCATCCTCATTATTAAAGGATGACACATAGAAAACTCAGATTCTCTTCAGGTATGTGATTTGGGGATGTAGGTGTTGTGCAAACATCCACGTCCTTCCAACCTCGCCATGGGGCATCAAAGGGACCCCCCCTGGAGCTATATGAAACAAACTTGGACAACTGAGTGATTATGAATGTTATCTTCAACTATCAGAACAAGTTCCTTGGAATATATAGAATCAGTTTATTGTTATAGCTCTCAGTTTCATCCAGTTTGATTATTTCGTCATTTAGTTATTGCTGCATACAAACTTGCCTAAAATAAAATTGTTTAATATAGCATCTCTCTTTTCAAACGAGATGGAACAGTGTGAGGTTGTTCTGATCTCTGCAGAGCTTCTCATGAGTCTCTAGTCAGGCATGAATCTCCACCTTGTATTTCAAAGGCTCATCCGTGATGTTGTGTGTAGTTGTACTGTTCTTCTGTCTTGAATCTGTCACTGAACGACTTTCATATGTTGAGGTTAAGCTTCTAATCTGCAAGGGGAAATAAATTTCTTAAATGTGAATTACCTTAATTTGACTACCTTAATACACACATATGAAACCTTAATTTTGTCAGTTGGAAGAGATATCTCCCATCCCAGTCAGCTGTGACTCAGCTATATTTGCTCCAGATCCTACCTTGGCATGGACATTACATTTTTAAAATTCTAATAAATTTATTAAAGCAAAATTACAAGCAGTAAACTGTACTCATTTAAACTGTACCAGTGGAAGAATTTAGAAAGTCATATAACAGTTTAGAGTATGTACTGCCTGCTTCCACTTGTATACAACTTGAGAAGGCATATGATAATTTTACTGTTTTCTTAGGTATTTTTTACAAACGGAATTCCCCAGCCCTTCTATGGAATTCCTCCTTACTTCTAAAGGTAATATGAAAAAAATTAGCATAATTTGTGAAGAAGGATGCTGTGAGAAAATCTGAAACTATAAAAGTACTTGTGTAGTCAAAAGAAGACATTCAAAATTATGAAGTATGTACATGTGTGTGTTATTTATGTATTTATTCTCTCAATTGAGCACTTGTTAGGGATAGAGTAGGATAATTAAATAGTTTAGAAATATCACTAGAGGGTTAAAGATAGAGAGGGGATTTTAAGGGAGTTTTGGAAATATTGTAAGCTAATGACCACTCAAGAAAATAATTTCATAACCAAGCAACAATATCCATATGTAGTTAAAGAATAAGACAATGGTTTAGGATCTACATATTGTTACACAAAGTCAAGAAGAGAATGGTCCTTGAAGAGTAGCATTTCTGCATGAAGCCAAGACATGAGGATAGGTGAAAAGGGAAAGAAATTAGGTGAAAGCAGACATTATAATGAAACTTGAAATTAATAACCGTATTTTAGTATATGTCATCACTCTTTTGCTAATACGTTATTTCAACAGCACCTTAACAGTACTAGTTAGACCACAGAGGGTCAAAGTGAGGCAGGACATAGATGGGCTCCAGGTTAAACATTTACAACTGGCCTCCTCTTTGCATTTCCTGAGACAAGAGACAGGTGGGCTCCAGTTCAAGGCATTTACAATCAGCCTCTTGTTGGACCTCTGAAATGGAAGTGACAACAGAAACAGGGTAAATAGCCAGTATTCACCTCTTGTAAACACCTTAATGTATAGACATGGTGAGGACAAAGCAAAGGATTAAGGGAGCTCCACTCCCCCCTCCCCCTTCCCCCACCCCTGCTTTTAGGACAGGGGAGACACTGCACATGCTCAGAACGTTATTTGGGGGTCAAAACTCAGGGGATGACGCCAGGCCATAAAGAGTCTTGCTCCTCCCAGAAGCCTTCACTTTGAGATCCATCTTGGCTGAGGGGTGCGGGTGCACCCAAGGGAGAGTCCCAGGGTAGGTCAGGGTGGAAAAAGAGGCCAAATAATTGGCTGAAGGTAAATAAAGACCAGAGAGAACTGACCCATATAAATCACTTAACTGACACTTGAGTGTGCTCCTCCTCACTGGGGGGATGCCCACACCCTTTCTCTCCAGCTGTGCATCTCTGCCTTGCTTCTATCTTAACTAAAAATGCATTTCTCTGTGTGCTCCTCCACTTGTTGTTGATCTGTGTCTCTAATTATAAACTTTGTGCCTGCATTTACAGGTGAAGTTCTAGAAGTCAGAAGTCAAAACTCATTTATTGAGCTGCATATAAGATGTCTGGGAGATCTGGGATCCATGTGGACACTCCAGGGAAGAAGGTCTTGCCTTCCTAGACTACTTTCTGGAGGCACCTCCATTCCTTATCTCATGGTCCTTCCTCATCTTCAAAGCCAGCAGTGTAGCATCCTCAAATCTCTGACTCCAATTTTTCTTCCTCTTTCCTCCACACTCAGAAGTCCATTGTAATGACTTTTTACAAACCAAGGTAATTCATGGGGCTTCCCAAGTGGCTCAGCGGTAAAGAACCCACCTGCCAATGCAGGAGTTGCAGGTTCAATCCCCAGGTCAGGAAGATCCCCTGGTGGAGGAAATGGCAATCCACTCCAGTATTCTTGCCTGGAAAATCCCATGGACAGAGGAGCCCAGTGGGCTACCATCCATTGGGTGGCAAAGTCGGACGTGATGAAGCACACACATCTTTCTGTTGGTCAGCAGTTCGGCATGTAGCTCCCTTCAGGGTCTGTATTCAGTCAAAGGCCTGTTACAGCCTCTGAAACCTGAACAAGACTACTTCTATTAACTTCTGCAATAATTTGCCTTTATGGACGCATATTAAATGTTCTTAGGATCAGGATGTGGACATATTTTTGAGGCATTTATTCTGCCTATTATTATAAACTATTTTCTTGATGTATGTGATTTTATATAATTCAAGAGCAAACTCTGGGAGAGAATGAAGGACCAGGGAAGCCTGGCCTGCTGCAGCTCATGGGGTGGCAAAGAGTTAGACATGACTTAGGGATTGAATAAACAACAACAAAAATCTGTATATGAAGAATCAAAAACAGATTTTATTACAACCTCTGCAGGGAGTCAAACTTTTGCTTTCAAAATTACAGACAAAAGTAGATTTTCTTTTGGTGCAGAGCACCTAAACTCACCTATGACTGACTCACAGTCACAGCCTGCTACTCAAGGTGTGCCCACAGACCGGGACGTGCAGCATCGCACCCCAGCAGCTGTTGGACATGCAGGGCCCTGGGGCCCACTGCACAGCTGCTTAGCTGGAAACTGTAGCTGAGTTACGACCCTCAGTGATGTGTGTGCACAACACACTTGGAGCTGTGTGTGTGTTTAGTCATTCAGTCGTGTACGACTCTTTGAGACTTCACGGACTGTAGCCCTCCAGACTCCTCTGTCCAGATTTCCCAGGCCAGAATTCTAGAGTGGGTTACCATTTCCTTCTCCAGGGGATCTTCCTGACTCAGGGATTGAATCCGCATCCCCTGCATGGATAGACAGGTTCTTAATCGTTGAGCCACCTGGGAAGCTAGAAACTTGGAGCAGTGCTGGTTTAAAGGGTGTTTATCACCTTCTAACTGCTAACATTTTTACAGGACAATTATCTGTGTTGAGTCCTGTCCTGGATATTGTGGGTGTTTAGCTGCATCCTCTTTGACATTGCCACATATCTCCAGGATCAAAACCCAGTTCTCTGACTGGGAACCATGAACCAGAGTTTGAGAACTGGAAACATCCTGATAAAATTCCAGTCAAGACTCCATCCCAAAACAAGTTTGTGATTTTTAGCAGAATGTGAAATTCCTCTGAACCTCATTCCTGAAATGGAGGATGGAGTTGTAGTAGTACCACCTCACAGAAGAAGCTTCTCTAAAAATTAAATCTCTGTAATGTGTTGAGGTAGGTTATGGTGTTTGGCAATATCTAAATATATCTCACAACTTACAAACCTTTTTAAATTAAGGGCTAACTGGTAGCTCTTAACTTCAGATATATATGGAATTCCTAAATAGCAAAAGGGTCAGGAAGTCATGGAGTGCACTCCAATGTTTTACATTAAAGGGACACACTTGTCCCTCTCAGAAAGAGGGAAAAAAGCTTTTCTAAGGATTTCCTGAGCTATGTCCCCACCATAGGTCAATGCTTTATTGAACCAAGAGACATAGTCACGACAGTTACCTGAGTCTCAGAGGCTAGAGAAAACTTAAGCTCAGGATTGGGTTAAAGTGCTGGGAGATTTAGATAGCTGGAGGACAAGAGAGTTAATAGAGAAATATTAATACAAATTTAGTCCTTCTGGCTTTATTACCTGGTCTCCTGAGAACAGAGAATCAATAGGGAAACACACCCTTTCTGTCCAGACCAACTCCCTCAGGAATTTCATGTGCTTACAGGTCATTGTATTAATAACAAGAGGGGAATGTACATAATGAGAACTGTGAATATCTCCTCTGTTGTGTCCCTGAACTTGAACAACCTGGGCATGGATGAGACAAGTTGTTGCTTTTAGAGTCCTAAGACTGGTGAAGGACCAATGCATGGCCCTTTCCTGCTGACTTGTCTGGGGACAGAGCTTCAGTCTCCATCATCGACCATCCAGGAAGGGATTCAGACTCCCACACGAGGTCCTTCCTCTCAGCATTCCCATGCAGGTGAGTTCAAAAGCCCAAAAGACACTGCAGAAGAATGACAAATAGAATGAAATCCAAGAACGATTACGTGAGAGAATGTTTACTTCAGTTCATCCCAGAGACCATTGTGGTTGTTTTCTTGCTTGATTAAAATATCAGTGTATTTTAATGATGCTAAAAAGAGTAGTGAATGTAGAACTCAGGAAGATGATGATCTGTGATGTCAATTAAATGTTAGGAGTGGAAGCCCCATTAGAAAATGGGGGAGAAACATAAATTCCTTCCAGTAAGAGTAGAACATACGCCCAAATATCTTAATTAGCTGGAATAGAGAGATAGGCTATTAGTTGGAGGGCTATAAAATGAAGTTAAAGCATTTCTTTTTAACTTTTAAAATGGAGCATATTTCCATTATGCTTCTGTAATGAGAACATTTCACACCAAGAAGTGCTTGCAAATATATCTTTGCAACAGCAGGTGCGAGAGACATTTTTCACATTATTTTCCGTGGGAAAAAAAAAGAAAAAATTCAGATGTGTAAAGGGGGAATACAGATGTGCTTACCTTGTAACTATCTCATTATCTGAGAGGATGAATATGTATGTGGATTTATTGATCATTTAGTTTCTCTATCTCAAATTATTTGTGTGAACTTTTTGCATTAGTATAGGCAGAGAGGAGAAATTTTCTGTTGTTACTTCCAATCTTTCAAACGACGAATTGTTATTTTTTTTCTGTTTTTTTTTTTTTAACCCCCATAGACTGGCTGTTTGCTATGTAGCTATGCATAGGGGCTGGACAGGGAAGTCTGGTGTGCTGAGTCCATGGGGTCACAGAGAGTTGGACACGACACCACTGAGCGACTGAACTGAACTGAACTGAAGGGGCCTTCCCAGGTGGTGTTAATGGTAAAGAACACTCCTGCCATTGCAGGAGACATAAGAGATGCTGGTTTGATCCCTGGGTTGGGAAGATCCCCTGGAGGAAGGCATGGCAACCCATTCCAGTGTGCTTGCCTGGAGAATCCCTTGAACAGAGGGGCCTGGCGGGCTACTGTCCCATGGGGTCACAAAGACTCGGACACAACTCAAGCGACTTAGCACACATGCATGCCTGTACATGTATGCATAGATGCATCTGAGAGGAGTTGTGAGTGTATATAGTTTTCATGTGATCAATGTATCAGTCAAGCACATGCGCTCCCTCCACTGCTTTTCCATTTTTTAAATTTTTCTGAAAGAATTGAGTTTTCAGGTTAGAATTCCTCACTTGTAAATTCTTGTTTTAACAAAAATGGCCGTGAAGTAACTACATCTTTAGTGCTAATTGATCACCCTATTTAATTTCTCCAAGTCTTTATATTGCTGTTTTCCTTCGCTTTCTTTTGTTTTGCTTTCCAGTGTGTGTGTGTGTGTGTGTGTGTGTGTGTGTGATTAGATCTGTTTCTGAAAGTTGCATCAAACCTGGCATTCATGTGGAAGGCACGCTTCATTACCATTTGACCAAAGATCACTTGCGTCTTCCTAAAACAAATAATAATCCACACATATTCATGTAAGAGGAAATAACTCAGGCAATGCATTCTCATTACATTTTAAAATTCATTCTGTTACAGTCTTTTTTTTTTTTTTAACCAAGTCTCGGCAATTTAATTTTGTATTGGTGACCCATGTTGATGTTGTTAAATCATTACTATTTAATATTTCTCTATAATTTTCTTTAGATATTCACCCAATTTTGTTACATACAGCTGTTTTGAAACCACTTGACTTAGACTAATTTCATTCTCACTGACATTTTGTCCCATAAATTCTTAATTTATTGTAAAACATCTCTTTGTATACTATCTACATATACATGCCAATACACTTTTATACAAATGCATGAATAGGATCCTTTGCACATCAAAATTGCTCCTCATGTTTTAGTGAAATCATTTTCCCTACCTTTTTTCCTTCTTAATAATTTCTCATAGACTTGCCTCCAATTACTACTCAAATGACTTATTATTTATTTGACTGTATCATGGGCTTCCCAGGTGGTTCAGTGGGTAAAGAATCTGCCTGCAATGCATGAGCCACAGGAGACACAGGAAATGTGAGTTCGGTCCCTGGGTTGGGCAGATCTCCTGGATGAGGGCATAGAATCCACTCCAGTATTCTTGCCTGGAGAATCCCATGGATGGAGGAGCCTTGTGGGTTACAGTCCACAGGGTCACATGGAGTCAGACACGACATCCGTGCACACACGTGCAGAACCTGCATCGTGTGCCTGTATTACTCTCCCTTTGATGGTCCTTCACGTCTTTTAAAATTAAATCACTAGCATATCAATGATACAGAAACATAAGGTAGGGAAAGTCAGAATCTAGCTGTGACTGTGGTTGTCACCCGTGGAGGGCTCAGAAGAAGTTAGAGACATTGCACAACATCCTACAAGGCACAGGACAGATCCCATCACAACAATCTGGATCAGAGGGCCAGTTGTGCCAGCACTGGAGAATCCTGAGTTAAAGCACATCCACATTGTGAATAGTTAGAGATGTCTTCAGATTTTCCCCTAAAATACTGTCGTTTTTGCCAGAAGAGTCAGAGAGCACTCCTTTGCTACTAGTTTGAAAGTTCTTGGCTCAAGTTTTTCCCAAGATGATGGTATGTAAGAGCTTCCTTGTTGTCTTCATAAGCTATATACTGAGTTAGAGAAAATTTATATATTTAATATATAAAAATATATGATACAAAATATATTTAATATTATATAATATATATAATCAAAATGGTGACCAAGTAAATATATTTGATTTGCCTATTACTGTTATATACTCATATTATATGCCCATTTTCCTACACTAAACAGACTCTCAAGTAATTTTTACAAATTATGTTTTCAAATGACTTTTAATAATTAGCTTTTTATTTTTAAATAATACTGGATACACAGGACGGTACAGAAAAATTCAGAAATGTCCCATGAGCTCTTCACCCAATTTCTCCCAATATCTTAAATACCATAATATCAAAACCAGGAATTGACACTGGTACCATCCACAGATGCTCTCACATCGTAGATATTTCAGATAGTAAAATTTCTCCAGTTTTATGTGTGTGTGTGACTTTTGAGGCATATTTTTGGCCATAACATTTAAAAATTTAATTTAGTTGTACATCTCTATTATCTCACTTCTGAGCATCTTGCCTTATTTACGATGATTTTACACAGCCATCGATTTTATATGTAGATTTCAAGATATTAATCTAAAATATTTTGGTTACTCTTACACTGGGGCTATAATTGTTCTAATATTTTATTAATATTATATGTTGGGGGGAGGGCAAAACTTCATTTTTTGCTAAATAGTTATGCCAGCTATTACCAACAATTCTATCCTTCCAAAGTTAAATAAATGTTCATGTATACTAAATGTTGATATAAGATGAGAAATAAGTCCTGATTCATTCAACAACAATAAATGAGCATTTGCTACTTGAAAAAAACATTATATGAACATTACATAGTATATTATTTTACCTATAGGTCATTTTCAGTTTAATTAATTCTTATTGACATCATAAATTATTTCTTGTTCATTTAGTTTTCAATACTTCCTTTAATTTCATTTACTAGACTTGTTTTTTGGAGAAGGAAATGGCAGCCCACTCCAGTGTTCTTGCCTGGAGAATCCCAGGGACAGAGGAGCCTGGTGGGCTGCTGTCTATGGGGTCGCACAGAGTCGGGCATGACTGAAGCCACTTAGCAGGAGCAGCAGACTTGTTTTGTAATTATATTATTTAACTTGGATTCATTATTTCCTTACTTTTTATTTTTACCAATTTAGTTTTGTGAAAGTGTTAGTCGTTCAGTTGTGTCCGACTCTTTGTGACCCTATGGACTGTAGCCCACGAGCCTCCACTGTCCATGGAATTCTCCAAGGAAGATACTAGAGTGGGCTGCCATTTTTTCCTCCAGGGGATCTTCCCGACCCAGGGATTGAAGACGGGTCTCCTGCACTACAGGCAGATGGTTTACTGTCTGAGCCATCACATATAGTCACATACTTGGTTAACAAAACAGGTGAAGTCTCTGCCTGGGGGATCTAGAATCATGACTGAGAAGACAGAATACAATGAAAGGCATGTATGCATAATGCAATGCCCTCCGATAACTAACATGAAGAAAGTAATTTAGTGACAAGATTGGAATTGTCACAGAGTGTGGGTGTATATGTGTGGACCGTGGACTTTGTTGATGCTGGGACAAAGATCAGACTTAGGACAAAGGATGTCTTGAGAACTAATCAAAAAAGCAATCAAAACACAAGCAAAGCAAAGCAAAGATGCCATTTATGAAAATGGAGACAGAGACTTGCCAGGTCTGCAATGTGAACCTGGTTAGTCAAATAAACAAGAAATGGGCACAGGAAAACAATTCTGCTAGCTGGTATGTCAAATGCTCAATATTCAGTTACTTTCATTTTACTTTATAAACGTCCTTGTGTACAGTATTGGTTTATTGCTTTTGGCATTTTATCTCATGGGCTGTAAAATCTCTAATTGTTTCACACCATAAAGATATAGTGATCTTTTCTTTTGAATGCCTTTATTTTAGCTTTTTCATTATTTTCCATGGCCAAGGACAAAATATAACAACACATGAAATGTCACCAGAACTGAAGATGCTTTTCCTCACCAAAATCTCAGGGATCTTTTGAGCTTATGCACCATCTCCCTCCCTCTCAGGTCTCTCTCGATCTTTCTCTCTCTCTCTATATATATATATATACATGTATATAAAACATATATATATTTCTGCCTGCTTGTGCTCAGTCATACCCAATTCCTTGCAACTGCATGGACTGTAACCCACCAGGCTCTTATGTCCATGGGATTTTTCAGTCAAGAACACTAAAGTGGGTGGCCATGCCCTCCTCCAGGGGATCTTCCTGACTCAGGGATTGAAATTATGTCTCCCGTGACTCCTCCTCCATTGACAGGTAGATTCTTTACCACTGAGCTATCTAGCAATCCATATATATATATATATGGATTGTATATATATGGATTATACCTATATATGTGGATTATACATATCTATGTAGAATTACATATATGTGTGTGTGTATATATATATACATATATATGTAAATTTATACATATATATATGTAAAATCTAGGTTTCAAATATTTCATGTTTTTCATATTTTCATATATTTCATTATTTTCATGTATTTCATATATTTCATATAGTTCATTCTTTTCATATATTTCATGTTTTCATATTTCATATATTTCATATTTTTCATATATTTTCATATTCTTCATATATTTCAAATATTTTCATATATTTCATATATTTTTCATATATTTCATATATTTCACATATTTCATATGTTTAAATATTTTTCAGATATTTCATTTATTTCCATATTTTTCATATATTGTCATATTCCTCATATATTTCATATATTTAAATATTTTCCAAATATTTCATATAATTCATATATCTTCATATTTTTCATATTTTTCATGTATTTTCATATCCTTCATATTTTTCATATATTTTCATATTCTTCATAATTTCAATACAGTTCATATATTTCATATATTTACATATATTTCATATATTTCATATTCTTCATATATTTCATATATTTCATATTTTTCATGTATTTTCATAACCTTCATATTTTCATGTATTTTCATATATTTCATATTTTTCATATATTTTCATACTTTAAATATTTTTCATATATTTCATATTTTTCATATAATTTCATATTCTTCATATTTTTCATATATTCTTCATATTTTTCATATATTTTCATATTCTTCATATTTTTCATATATTCTCATATTCTTCATAATTTTCATATATTTTTATACATTTCATATACTTTCATATATTTAATATTTTTCATATATTTCCATAGTTTTCATATATTTCATATATTTTCATACATTTTCATATTCTTCATATCTTTCACATATTTTCATATTCTTCATATCTTTCACATATTTTCATATTCTTCATATTTTTCACACATTTTCATATTCTTCATATTTTTCATATGTTTTCATATTCTTCATATTTTTAGAATATTTTCATATTCTTCATATTTTTCACCTATTTTCATATTCTTCATATTTTTGGAATATTTTAATATTCTTCATATTTTTAGAATATTTTCATATTTTCACATACTTTCATATTCATCATATTTTTGGAATATTTCCATATGTTTCACATATTTTCATATTCTTCATATTTTTACAATATTTTCATATTCTACATATTTTCATATTCTTCATATTTTTGGAATATATTCATTATCTTCATATTTTCCCCATATTTTCATATACTTCATATTTTTCACATATTTTCATATTCATCATATTTTTCACATATTTTCATAATCATCATATTTTCACATATTTTCATATTCATCATATTTTACACATATTTTCATATTCATCATATTTTTCACATATTTTCATATTCTTCATATCTTTCACAGATTTTCATATTCTTCATATTTTTAGAATATTTTCATATTCTTCATATCTTTCACATAGTTTCATATTCTTCATATTTTTAGAATATTTTCATATTCTTCATATCTTTCACAGATTTTCATATTCTTCATATTTTTAGAATATTTTCATGTTCTTCATATTTTTAGAATATTTTCATATTCTTCATATTTTTAGAATATTTTCATGTTCTTCATATCTTTCACAGATTTTCATATTCTTCATATTTTTAGAATATTTCCATATTCTTCATATCTTTCACAGATTTTCATATTCTTCATATTTTGGGAATATTTTCATATTCTTCATATCTTTCACAGATTTTCATATTCTTCATATTTTGGGAATATTTTCATATTCTTCATATTTTTCACCTATTTTCATATTCTTCATATTTTTAGAATATTTTCATATTCTTCATATTTTTCACATAGTTTCATATTCTTCATATTTTTGGAATATTTTCATATTCTTCATATCTTTCACTGATTTTCATATTCTTCATATTTTTCATATATTTTCATATTCCTCATATTCTTAGAATATTTTCATATTTTTCATATTTTCATATTTTTCACACATTTTCATATTCATATTTTTTGAATATTTTCATATTCTTCATATATTTACAATATTTTCATATTCCTCATATTTCTGGAATATTTTCATATTCTTCATATTTTTGGAATATTTTCATATTCCTCATAATTTTGGAATATTTTCATATTCCTCATATTTTTAGAATATCTTCGTATTCTTCATATTTTTCACACATTTACGTATTCTTCATATTTTTCACACATTTTCGTATTCTTCATATTTTTCACACATTTTCGTATTCTTCATAGTTTTCACACATTTTCGTATTCTTCATATTTTCACACATTTTCATATTCCTCATATTCTTAGAATATTTTCATATTTTTCATGTTTTTCACATATTTTCATATTCATCATGTTTTTCACATATTTTCATATTCTTCATATTTTTCACATAGTTTCATATTCTTCATATTTTTCACACATTTTCATATTCTTGGAATATTTTCATATTCTTCATATTTTTAGAATATTTCCATATTCTTCATTTTTTTCACATATTTTCATATTCTTCATATTTTTCACACATTTTCATATTCTTGGAATATTTTCATATTCTTCATATTTTTAGAATATTTCCATATTCTTCATTTTTTTCACATATTTTCATATTCTTCATATCTTTCACATAGTTTCATATTCTTCAAATTTTTCACCTATTTTCATATTCTTCATATTTTTGGACTATTTTAATATTCTTCATAATTTTCACCTATTTTCATACTCTTCATATTTTTGGAATATTTTCATATTCTTCATATCTTTCACTGATTTTCATATTCTTCATATTTTTGGAATATTTTCATATTCTTAATATGTTTGGAATATTTTCATATTCTTCATATGTTTACAATATTTTCATAATCTTCATATTTTTGGAATATTTTCATATTCCTCATATTTTTGGAATATTTTCATATTCCTCATATTTTTAGAATATCTTTGTATTCTTCATATTTTTCACACATTTTCGTATTCTTCATATTTTTCACACATTTTCGTATTCTTCATATTTTTCACACATTTTCATATTCCTCATATTCTTAGAATATTTTCATATTTTTCATGTTTTTCACACATTTTCATATTCATCATGTTTTTCACACATTTTCATATTCATCATGTTTTTCACACATTTTCATAGTCATCATATTTTTCACATATTTTCATATTCTTCATGTTTTTCACATATTTTCATATTCATCATATTTTTCACATATTTTCATATTCTTTGTATCTTTCACTGATTTTCATATTCTTCATATCTTTACAATATTTTCATGTTCTTCATATTTTTGGAATATTTTCATATTCTTCATATTTTTCACATAGTTTCATATTCTTCATATTTTTCACACATTTTCATATTCTTCATACTTTTGGAATATTTTCATATTCTTCATGTTTTGGGAATATTTCCATATTCTTCATTTTTTTCACATATTTTCATATTCTTCATATCTTTCACATAGTTTCATATTCTTCATATTTTTAGAATATTTTCATATTCTTCATATTTTTCACAGATTTTCATATTCTTCATATTTTTAGAATATTTTCATATTCTTCAAATTTTTCACCTATTTTCATATTCTTCATATTTTTGGAATATTTTAATATACTTCATATTTTTCACACATTTTCATATTCTTCATATTTTTGGAATATTTTCATATTCTTCATATTTTTCACACATTTTCATATGCTTCATATTTTTAGAATATTTTCATATGCTTCATATTTTTCACAGATTTTCATATTCTTCATATTTTTCATATATTTTCATATGCTTCATATTTTTCACACATTTTCATATTCTTCATATTTTTCACACATTTTCATATTCTTCATATTTTTCACACATTTTCATATGCTTCATATTTTAAAAATATTTTCATATTCTTCATATTTTTCACATATTTTCATACTCTTCATATTTTTCATATATTTTCATATTGTTCATATTTTAAAAATATTTTCATATTCTTCATATTTTTCACATATTTTCATACTCTTCATATTTTTCATATATTTTCATATTGTTCATATTTTTAGAATATTTTCATATTCTTCATATTTTTCACATATTTTCATACTCTTCATATTTTTCATATATTTTCATATGCTTCATATTTTTCATATATTTTCATATTTTTCATATTCTTCACACTTTTCATATTTGTCATATTTTTCATGCATTTTCATATTCTTTATATTTTTAGAATATTTTCTTATTCTTCATACTTTTCACATATTTTCATATTCCTCATATTTTTCACACATTGTCATATTCTTCATATTTTTAGAAGATTTTCATATTCTTCATAGTTTTAGAGTATTTTCATATAGTTCATATTTTTCATACATTTTCATATTCTTCATATCTTTCATACATTTTCATATTCTTCATATTTTTAGAATATTTTCTTATTCTTCATATCTTTCACATATTTTCATATATTTCATATATTTTCATATTTTCACATATGTCTTATATTTTCATATTCCTCATATATTTCATGTATTTTCATATATTTCATATTTTTCACATATCTCAGATATTTTTCATATTTTTCATTTTTGAGGAAAGATACAGGCATCTGGGTAAATAATGTAGAGACACATATGTTCCCTGAACGTATCTTGATGTGCCTTTCCGACAAGAATAAAATGACGACCGAAACTGAGCACTACGTTCACTGGTACCTGGGAAATCTGCTGCTTTGCTCAGTCTTGTCGGATTCATGGGATTTCCCAGGCAAGAAAACTGAAGTGGGTTGCCATTTCCTGCTCTAGGGGATCTTCCCAACCCAGGTATTGAGCCCCCATCTCTTGCATCTTCTGCATTGGCAGACAGATTCTTTATCACTGTGCTACCTGGGAAGCCACCTGGGAAATGTACAAAAGGGAATTTCTGGATGCCCTTTCTACATAATCTGATCTAATCACCTTGAGCAACATCAACCTTAACTTCATCAGGGTAGTTAAGGGTGAAAACAAGGTGGAAGTAACACAGCCTAGGAAACCAGGGTCTCCCTGTAGGTCATTGTTTTCTTGCCCCCTGGAGTGTGAGAAGTCTTCAGGGAAGCGGTACCGAGTTCACATATTCCAAGGTGACTCTCATACACAGAGGCCAGAACTCGATCAACAGAAGGGATCCATTTAAACATACAGGACATCTGTGCAGCAATTTCATAAAGTGCTAGGAGAACATAGTGGGGCTTTGAAGTTTCAACAGCAGTGGGGAGCCCACCTTATTGCTCAGCCTCCTCTGGCTCCATCTCTCCTCACTCTCCCTCTTGCTCTCATCCTCTCCCCTCATTAACCCCTCCCACATTAGTGTCTTTTTTTAAAAACTAGGGCATCCTAGACAGGTACCTTCCCCAGGGCCTTTGCACTGGCTATTCTCTCTGCCAGGCACAAAGTTCTTGTGCCTGGCACATTCATGGCTCCTGCTCTCTCTTCCTTGAGGTCTCTGTTCAAATGATAACTATTCTTTGCATGTCTTGCCTTAAATAATAGGAGCCCTTCATAAGTCTTTCCCTTATACGTGCTTTCAAATTTCTACATAGAACATTTCACCATTTCCCAGGCATATATATCCTAGAGGAGGAAATGGCAACCCACTCCAGTATTCTGTCGTGAGAAATCTCATGGATAGATGGACAGAAGAGCCTGGCAGGCTACAGCACATGAGGTTACAAAGAGTCAGACATGACCGAGCCCACACATACACACACACTCACATGCACATAATATTTTTTCTTCTTGGACAGATTTTTTAAGTTTTCATATTTCAGCACCGTATGCACATTTCCTAGACAGTACCTGAGATATTGTGTCACTCAATATATAGTGCCCAAAGGAATGAAAAAATTTCTCATTAAATATGTGGATTACATGACATCTTGGGGAAAATGCTAAAACTGGAACACATTTGCAAGTTAGAAATGACAGAGGGAATTTCCTAAAGAAGACCAAGTTCTTGCAAAATATTGAAATTAATTAAGAAATATAATTAAATATAATTAAGCAAAATACAGAGTGTATTTTTTCAACACTATAATGGGCCTTTTTGTGAAAATGAATCATATTGTCATGTTTCTTTACAGTCAACATCGACAAATGACACCAAGCAACCTCACAAAGGTTTCAGAATTTTTTCTTCTGGGATTTTCAGAGGAACCAGCACTGCAGCCCCTCATATTTGGTCTTTTCCTCTCCATGTACCTGGTCACTGTGTTTGGAAACCTGCTCATCATCCTGCTCATCAGCTCAGACTCCCACCTCCACACTCCCATGTACTTCTTCCTCTCCAACCTGTCCTTCATAGACATCTGTTTCACCTCTACCACCATCCCAAAGATGCTGCAGAACATATGGAAACAGAGCAACGCCATCACCTATGAAGGCTGTGTCACCCAGATGCATTTTTCCATACTGTTTGCAGGGTTGGATGACTTCCTCCTGACTGTGATGGCCTATGATCGGTTTGTGGCCATCTGCCACCCCCTTCACTACATGGTCATCATGAACCCCCAGCTCTGTGTAATTCTGGTTCTAGTTAGCTGGGCCATCAGTGTCCTGGATTCCTTGATACAGACCTTCATGGTATCAAGGCTGTCCTTTTGTAGAGATGTGTTTATCCCTCACTATTTCTGTGAACTCAAACAGCTGGTCCAACTTGCCAGTTCTGACCACCTCCTTAATGAAATTGCCATGTCTTTTGCAGCAGGGTTACTGGGTGCTGGTCCCTTTGCAGGCATATTTTACTCTTACTGTAGGATTGCTTCCTCCATATGTGGAATTGCATCAGCTCAGGGTAAATATAAAGCATTTTCCACCTGCGTGTCTCACCTCTCAGCTGTCTCCTTAGTTTATGGCACATGCCTGGGAGTGTACCTTAGCTCTGCTGCTACTCACAGGGCACATTCAAGTGCAATCGCCTCCGTGATGTACACTGTGGTCACACCCATGCTGAACCCCTTCATCTACAGTCTGAGGAACAAAGACATAAAGAGGGCTCTGCGAGCATTCTTCAGAGAGGCAGCTCTAAAAAGGCCCATGGTTGTGGGATAAAGAAGGGGACATAATTTAAAGTTTCAAAGCCTCAGAGTCTGAAATTATAACTCTCTGATCAGAATTTTTGATCAGATTGTGAAAAGAGAATTTGCTCCTTTATTTCTTGGAATTCTCATATTTTGACTTTGCCTCCTTCATTGCACTTTATGTAACTCACTTGATTAGCCTTAGTGATTTCTATCATATCCATCAGTTTTTCACTTTTATGATTTTCCACTCTCTCAAATTTAACAAATGGCAAGAAGCTCAGTCGCTAAATTATGTCCAACTCCTTGTGACCCTTTGGACTGTAACCCGCCATGCTCCGCTGTCCATGGGACTCTCCAGGAAAGAATACTGGAGTGGATTGCCATTTCCTCCTCCAGGGGATCTTCCTGACCTAGGGATTGTACCTGCGTCTCCTGTGCCTCTAGCATTTGCAGGCAGATTCTTTACCACTGAGCCACCTGGGAAGCTCTGGGAAATTATTATAATTGCCTTCATTTCTGTTTCTTTTGATTGTTGTGTCAGTTTGCCATTGCTACATAACAATCTGTCTTAATAGCAAGAGATGTGACATTGTTTTATTAAAATGGATGGTTTGGAATTGTGCTGATCTCTGCTCAAATCCTCCTGTGTATTTATTTACAGGAAAGTCAGCCGAGGAGGCTCTGTTGATCTTGGTTGAGCATTCTAATACACTGGGAAATCAACTAGTGGTTGTTTAGTCCCTAAATCATGTCCGACTCTTGTGATCCCATGCACTGTATCCTGCCAGGCTCGTCTGACCTTGGGATTCTCCAGGTGAGAATACCAGAGTGGGTTCCCATTTCCTTTGCAAGAGGACCTTCCCTACCCAGGGCTCCTGCACTGCAGGAAGATTCTTTACCGACTGAGCTATGAGGGAAGCCCCCAGCTAGCTATAGGCTGACTTATCATGTTCTTGGCTGGGACCGTGAAGCTCTGTTCTGTAGGTCCTCTTAAGCTTGGGGTAGCCCAACTGGATTTATTCATGTTTCTGAGGCAGAGTTATTTGAGAATTCAGCAAAATACACTCAGTCCTCTCAAGGCACACCATTATTTTCACCAAATTCTATGGACTCAAGCAAATAAAAATCCTAAGTCTAGCCCAGATACAAAGGTGGAGAAAGAGACACCTCCTCCTAATGCAAGGTGCTTCAGTGTCATGTTTCAAAAGACATGGATACAGAGAAAGCTTCACTTAGGGCCATCTCAACAAACCTGTCCAACACAGGTGCAATTTCAATTCAGTAATGTTTTATTTTTCTTCTATTTTCAATGGATGAATGATCTTAGAAAACACCAGTATATATGTCTTCGTTTTTATTCATTTTTAATTGATATGTAATTTGTTGAGATAATATCATATAAGCTTCATGTGTACAAACAATTTTTTTTTTTTTTTACTTCTGTATATGGGACAGAGCACTCACAAGCAAAACTTTAGTTTCCATTCATCATGATGAAGTCGATCCCCTTTAAGCCATTAACCCTATATGTTCGATCTTGTTTGCTTTGGAGTGCTCATTTACTAACTTTGTTTGTTTATTCTGTTCCATATATGAGTGAAATCAAAGAGCATTTGTCTTCCTCTATCTGTTTTATTTTACTTAGCAAAACACCCTCAAATTTTATCCATGTTGTTGCAAATGAAAAGTTTCATCTTTTTCATTCTGAGTAGTATTTCATTGTGTATGTATGAACATACACATATTTACACATATTTTCCCCTTTATCTTGGCTATTTTAAATACTGTTGTGATGAAATTAAGGGTGCATGCATCTTTAAAAATTCATGCTTTCATGTTTGAGAATAAATACTCAGGAGTGGAATAGCTGAATCATATGATAGTTCCTAATTATTTGGGGAGTCTCTATTTTGTTTTCCATTGTAGCTGTACCAACTTAAATTCACACCAACGAGGCACGCATATGGGACAATTAGCTTATAATAAGCAAATAACATATGATGGAAAAAAGGTACTCTCTACAATAAAAAGGTTTCCCTTTTCTCCATATGATCGCCAACACTCATTTCTTGCCTTTTTGATAATGCCATTGTAACAGGCGTAATATCTCTATGAGGTAATATCTCATTGTGGTTTTCATTTGCATTTCCTTAGTAATTACAGTAAGTGCCCTACATATGAACCTTCAAATTGCCAACTTTTAAAATGCAAACATGTGTTCACATATCCAGTCATGTAAGTTAGTTTGTGTCTGGCATTATCTGTAAAAGTTAGGTACCTAGGCTAACTTTGTTGGATTTACAAACAAATAGAACTTGGAACACACTCTCAGAACAGAAGTCGTTCACAAGTAGGGGAATTGACAGAGCGACGTTAAACATTTCTTCCTGGGTCAGTTGGCCATCTGTATGTCTTTCTGAGGGCACACTGGTAGCTCAGCTGGTGAAGAATTCTCCTTCAATGCAGGAGACCCAGGATTGATCCCTGGGTCAGGAAGATCCCACGGAGAAGGGATAGGCTACCCACTCCAGTATACTTGAAAAAATCTATTAAGGTCCTCTGCTCATTTTAAAATCTAGTTATTTTGTTGTTATTGTTGAGTTATGTGAGTCATTTGTATATTTTAATATCAACTGCTTATCAGATATACCCACTGTAAACATATTCTTACATTTGGTAGTTTGTCTTTTCAGTTTATTGATTTTCTTTTCTATACAAAGGTTTTAATAAGATACAGTAACATTATTTATTCTTAGTTTTGTTTCCCTTGCCTGAGGAGATATATATCTAGAATAGATATTACTAAAACTAATGTCAAAAAGCTTACTACCTTTATCTTCTTTTAGGTGTCTTATGGATTCAGTCCCAGAGCTTACTGGCTGTGTTTCCTTTTGCTGTTTTATAAATTCAATCCCAAGGAAGGTAGAAGCAGCAGGACAGGTGGCACCAGGTCTGGCATTCCAGCATCGGGTGCCTGCAGCTTAGGGAGGAGCAGAGGTGGCCCGACTGGGCCCCCAGCTACCTAGTGTCCATGACCCTGTGTCCCCACCAGCTACCTAGTGTCCATGACCCTGTGTCCCCACCAGCTACCTAGTGTCCATGACCCTGTGTCCCCGCCACCAGCTACCTAGGTGTCCATGACCCTGTGTCCCCGCTACCAGCTACCTAGGTGTCCATGACCCTGTGTCCCCCCTACCAGCTACCTAGTGTCCATGACCCTGTGTCCCCCCTACCAGCTACCTAGGTGTCCATGACCCTGTGTCCCAGCTACCTAGGTGTCCATGACCCTGTGACCCCCACCAGCTACCTAGGTGTCCATGACCCTGTGTCCCCCCTACCAGCTACCTAGTGTCCATGACCCTGTGTCCCCCCTACCAGCTACCTAGTGTCCATGACACTGTGTCCCCCCCAGCTACCTAAGTGTCCATGACCCTGTGTCCCCCCTACCAGCTACCTAGTGTCCATGACCCTGTGTCCCCCCTACCAGCTACCTAGTGTCCATGACCCTGTGTCCCCACCAGCTACCTAAGTGTCCATGACCCTGTGTCCCCCCTCACCAGCCACCTATAATGCATCAGGGAACTACCCACCCAGCATTCCTAGCAGCACACGAAGAACACTGACAGCAGCAAGGTACCAAAATCTCTGAGGCACAAAAGCAATGGCTAGAGCACAGAAACTCCTCTGACAGGTCATGGAGGGTCTAAAGTGCAGATTCATAAACAGAAGCAGCTCAGGTAAAATTAAAAAAAACAAAACAAAAAAAACCAAATAAAAAACAACTTTATCGTTTCGCCACCTACTGGACAAAGAAAGAAAAAAGTTCTAACCTCCTGAATCCTTCAGCCCGCTGAGCTCCCACTGTGTTAGAACTCTCAGCCAAGATCAACAGAACCTCTGCTGTTGAAATAGAGGTGAATAAAGACATATGTAGAGTCCAGCAGAAATGTGCACAATTCATTACTATGTAAAGTTATTTAGTGAAACATAATGTTAAATCTGAAGGAGTTGAATCTCCAATACTTTGGGCACCTGATGTAAAGGGCTGACTTATTAGAAAAGACCCTGATGCTGGCAAAGATTGAAGGCAGGAGGAGAAGATGAAAGAGGATGAGATGGTTGGATGGCATCACCAACTCAATGGACATGAGTTGAGCAAGCTCCGGGAGTTAGTGATGGACAGGGAAGCCTGGCGTGCTGTGGTCCATGGGGTCCCAAAGAGTCCAACAGGACTGAGTGACTGAACTGAACTGAGTGTTAAATCATTTTCTTTCAGGATGATTTGTTATATAGCAACAGATTAATGATACAAAAATAAAAATACACAGCAGTGAAGGCAATTATAAAAATTTGCTGATTCTTGATTTTGCCATTTGTTTCGATATAGACCCATTGATGATCTTTCTATTATTCAAGACTTTTTCTTTTTTTTCAGAAAGCTGTATCAAAATATGACTTCATGGAGATTGCCTTCCAGGTGATCAGGGGAGCATGAAAAGAAATGAATGTTTATGGAGAAAAAATTGTGACTCTGGTTCACAAGACCGAGAAGGTATCCAAGTTCTCATTTTAGTCACCCTATGATCATAATGATTGTAGAGATGCCCTTGTTGTTTAGTCACTAAGTCATGTCTGACTCTTGTGACTCCATGTGCTACAGCTTGCCAGGCTCCTCTGTCCATGGGATTTCCCAGTCAAGAACAATGGAGTGGTTGCCATTTCCTCATAAAGGAGAATCCTTCTTTATCTGACTGTAGATGTATCTGATCATAAAGGGACGTGTATTGGATGATATTTATAATGTACATTCATCATTCCTTAAATTACTATATCTATTTATAAAAGTGGGAAATATTTCACTTAGAAAAGTGAAAAGGTTCATATGCAGGCAGAACTGTAGATTTTCAAGCAGAAATAAGAAGAAAATCCAATTAAAAAGAGCAAAACAAGCCTTCAACTTCTTAATTCCAAAGTAACTCCAGCTTTACATGAATACTGATCATCCATAATTAAAGAAATAGATGCATCGTATGAAAAATGAAATCTTTTGCCAAATAACACAAAGTGCATCTTAACATTTTTCTTCATCATATTACACACGTCTATTATATCAAATGGTTCACTGAAGCTTGTGTTCTGTTGGGAACTCTCCCTGAAGACATGTATATGATAATCTATTTTTGCCAGTGACTGTGATGACTCAGGGACTTCCCAAGTGGCGCTAGTGGTAAAGAACCCACCTGCCAATGCAGGAGACTTAGATGGAGCTTGATCCCTGGGTCAGGAAGATCCCCTGGAGGAGGAAATGGCAACCCACTCCTGTATTCTTACCTGGAGAATCCCATGAATAGAGGGGCCTGGCAGGCTACAGTCCAAAGGGTTGCAAAGAGGCAGGACTGAGTGTGTAAGCAGAAATAAACAAGATAGGTGTTGTGGAAACAAAGCTGAATGAAGGAATAGAATCCTAAAGAGGCAAACAGAGTGACAACTAACAAGACATAACGTATGTTCTAGTCCAGAATATCAGGAAGAGCAGCTCAGGTGGTGATAGATAAAGGAGCGATGTATGCAAATATGAAATCAGTGGTCTGAGATTCTCCTTGTTATAAACACGTAAATAGCCATGAATGTCTTGAGTAATTCCCCCTTGCTGCCCCCCCCACCTGCCCCCACCATAGGAGTAGTACAGCTCCTGACTATTCTTTATTAAAATGAAAGAAAAGCATTTAATACTTTAAATATTATTTGAGAATACTCTGTTCTTCAGAATTCTATCAATTTGCATGATAAACAGTAATTTCCATGTTGTTCAGGGCCAAAGTTCAAAACACATATTTACACATATTTCCCCCTATATCTTGGCTCTTTTTAATACTGTTGTGATGAACTTAAGGGTGCATGCATCTTTAAAAATCTGTGCTTTCATGTTTGAGAATAAATACTCAGGAGTGGAATAGCTGAATCATATGATAGTTCCTAATTATTTGGGGAGTCTCTATTTTGTTTTCCACTGTAGCTGTACCAACTTAAATTCACACCAACGAGGCACGCATATGGGACAATTAGCTTATAATAAGCAAATAACATATGATGGAGAAAAGGTACTCTCTACAATAAAAAGGTTTCCCTTTTCTCCATATGATCGCCAACACTCATTTCTTGCCTTTTTGATAATGCCATTGTAACAGGCGTAATATCTCTATGAGGTAATATCTCATTGTGGTTTTCATTTGCATTTCCTTAGTAATTACAGTAAGTGCCCTACATATGAACCTTCAAGTTGCCAACTTTTAAAATGCAAACACGTGTTCACATATCCAGTCATGTAAGTTAGTTCAGGTGTCTGGCATTATCTGTAAAAGTTAGGTACCTAGGCTAACTTTGCTGGATTTACAAACAAATAGAACTTGGAACACACTCTCAGAACAGAAGTCGTTCACAAGTAGGGGAATTGACAGAGCGACGTTAAACATTTCTTTCTGGGTCAGTTGGCCATCTGTATGTCTTTCTGAGGGCACACTGGTAGCTCAGCTGGTGAAGAATTCTCCTTCAATGCAGGAGACCCAGGATTGATCCCTGGGTCAGGAAGATCCCACGGAGAAGGGATAGGCTACCCACTCCAGTATTCTTGAAAAAATCTATTAAGGTCCTCTGCTCATTTTAAAATCTAGTTATTTTGTTGTTATTGTTGAGTTATGTGAGTCATTTGTATATTTTAATATCAACTGCTTATCAGATATACTCATTGTAAATATATTCTTCCAATTGGTAGTTTGTCTTTTCATTTTGTTGATTTTCTTTTCTATACAAAGGTTTATAATATGATACAGAATATCATTATTTATTCTTGGTTTTGTTTCCCTTGCCTGAGGAGATATATATCTAGAATAGATATTACTAAAACTAATATCAAAAAGCTTACTAGCTTTGTCTTCTTTTAGGTGTCTTATGGATTCAATCCCAGAGCTTACTGGCTGTTTCCATTTGCTGTTTTATAAATTCAACCCCAAGGAAGGTAGAAGCAGCAGGACAGGTGGCACCAGGTCTGGCATTTCAGCATCGGTGCCTGCAGCAGAGGGAGGAGCAGAGGGGCAGTGGGGCCCCTGTCCCCCGCCCCCCGCGCCGGCTACCTAGGTGTTCATGACCCTGTGTCCCCCCACACCAATAACCTAGGTGCCCATGACCCTGTGTCCCCCCACCAGCTACCTAGGTGTCCATGACCCTGTGTCCCCAAACCAGCTACCTAGGTGTCCATGACCCTGTGTCCCCCCAACAGCTACCTAAGTGTCCATGACCCTGTGTCCCCCCCACCAGCTACCTAGGTGTCCATGACCCTGTGTCTCCCCTACCAGCTACCTAGTGTCCATGACCCTGTGTCCCCACCAGCTACCTAGTGTCCATGACCCTGTGTGCCCCCCACCAGCTACCTAGGTGTCCATGACCCTGTGTCCCCACCAGCTACCTAGGTGTCCATGACCCTGTGTCCCCACCGGCTACCTAGGTGTCCATGACCCTGTGTCCCCACCACCTACCTAGGTGTCCATGACCCTGTGTTCCCTGCTCCCACTTCCATACCTTCTGTGTTAGAGCTGGCGAAGCTTACCACACTGGACATGCCACAGCACCCCTACCACCCCAGTGCCACCGCCTACCACCACCCTGTCACATCAGAGCCTGTGACTCAGGAGATCTCGGAGAAGCTACAAGAAAAGCATCACAAATGCATCAGGGACACTGACAGCAACACTGACAGCAGCAAGGAACCAAAACCCCTGAGGCACAAGAGCAATGGCTAGGGCACAGGGTAAGTCCTTTGACAGGTCATGGAGGCTCTAAAGTGCAGATTCATAAACAGAAGCAGCTCAGGTAGAATTTAAAAAAAAAAAAAAAAGCTGTATCGTGTCGCCACCTACTGGACAAAGAAAGAAAAAAGTTCTAACCTCCTGAATCCTTCAGCCTGCTGAATTCTGATTGACTAGGTCCTCAGTGGGCCCTGGGACCCTGCACTTCTAACAAGCTACTGGGCTGTGTGTTGATGCAGGTCTGAGTATGAGGGTCACACTTTCAGTAACAAAACACTGGTTCTGTGTTTAATTCAGGTACTGGAACTTGAATTTATGTTAAATTCAGATACAGGCATTTGAATTTATATATGACAGATTGATTAAACATGCACACACACACACATATATATTCATATATAATGCTAGGCGCTCAGTCCTGTCTGACTCTTTGTGACCCCATGGTGTGCAGCCCACCAGGGTCCTCTGTCCATGGAATTCTTCAGGCAAGAATACTAGAGTGGGTTGCCATTCCCTTCTCCAGGGCATCTTCCTGATCCAGTAGGTCTTTGCTGGCTATCCATTTTAAATATAGCAGTGTATATATGTACACGCCAAACTCCCTACCCACATTGGAAATATAAATCATTTTTTGTGTGTGTGTGGGGAGATTGTGGATTGGATTAGATAATCTTTTCATTCTTTCAATCCTTCATGCCAACCAGAATGAGACAAACTTATCTCAGACCCCTGAAGTTATCTATTGTAAAATATGGGACCTGCTTTCTGGGTTTATCCTGAGATGAGAAGACAGACTGGAGGTTCATCAAAGGCAGGCTGGAAGCTACAAGCAAGAGATGAAACTCAGGGGGATGGAATAAAGCCTGTGTTCACCTGTGTTGCTTCTGACCTCAGTGATGAGGGATCCTGCAGAACCCAAAGACCTTTGTCATGGAGATAAACATACACACTTGGCCCAAGAGGCAGAGAGACTCAAAGAGGTTCTCCGGGAATGTAGAACAGTTGTAGGTCCATCTGCAGCTTCATGTGCACGTGTGCTAAGTCGCTTCAGTCATGTCTGATTCTTTGTGACCCCATGGACTGTGGGCTGCCAGGCTCCTCAGTCCATGGGGTTTCCCAGGTAAGAACACTGGAGTGGCTTGCTGTCCCTTCCTCTGGGGGAATCTTCCTGACCCAGGGATCAAGCCTATGTCTCTTCCGTCTTGTGCACTGGCAAGCAGGTTCTTTACCACTAGCACCCCCTGGGAAGCCCCTGCAGCTTCATGCTAGTGAGCAAATCAGCAGGCCTTTAGCAGTGTGTGTGTGTGTGTGTGTGTGTGTGTATACACAAATGGCAGCTGATGCCTGTAACCCTCCAAATACACTAAGAATCTTCCTTACAATCTGTGTTAGTTGCCTATGGCTGTTGTTACACATTACCACAGTGTGGGTGCCTTATAGGGCTTCCCCTGTGGCTCAGCGGTGAACAATCTGCCTGCCATGCAGGAGACTCTGGTTCAATTCTTGGGTGGGAAGATGCTCTGGAGGAGGGCATGGCAACCCGCTCCAGGATTCTTGCCTGGAGAATTTTGGCAGAGGAGCCTGGTGAGCTACAGTCCTTGGGGTTGCCAAGAATCGGACATTACTGAAGCAACTGAACACATTCACACAGGTGAACAGAAATTGTTATAGGAACAGAAATTGTTTTCTTACAGTTCTGGAGACCACAAACCCCAAATCAAGACGTCAGTAGGGCTGCACTCCCCCTGAAGGCTTTAGGGCAGCGATCCCCAACCTTCTGGACTTCTCAGGTGGTGCTAGTGGTAAAGAGCACACCTGCCCATGCAGGACACGTAAGAGATGTGGATGCGATCCCTGGGTTGGGAAGATTCCCTGGAGGAGGGCATGGCCACCCACTCCCGTATTCTTGCCTGGAGAATTCCATGGACAGAGGATCCTGGTGGGCTATGGTCCATAGGGTTGCAAAGAGGGTTGAACATGACTGAATCAACTTAGCACGCATGCACCCCAACCTTTTTGGCACAAGGGACTGGTGTAGTGGAAGACAATTTTCCTAGACCTGGGATTTCAAGATGTTTCAAGCACATTATTTTTATTGAGTTTGTTGAGCAGGAGGCAGAACTCAGGCGGCAATGCAAGCAGTGGGGAGCAGCTGTAAATACAGATGAAGCTTCACTTGCTGGCCTGCTGTTAACCTCCTGCTGGCTGGCTCAGTTCCTAACAGGCCATGTACCAGGAGCCAGCACACGAGATCCCACCCATAACAAGGTCGTGAGGAGGAGACCTGACAAGCAAGGCAGATCAGGACTTCAGGGATTTCGAAAAGCTGCCCCGGCGCTCACCTTAAAGATGATCTCTGTCTTTCTGATGCTTGCTATATTAGACTACTCCCTAATTTCTGTGACACAGGTAGAAGGCCTTCCCCAATCTCTTTCCAAACAGAATCAACTTAGAACTTTGATTAATGTGTCCGCCGGACGGTGGTATCCTATAAGATTATCCAGGATGAAAGGAGTGTTTCAATTTAGACCCCTTTGCTGGCATTCTAGCCTGCTTGGCAAATGCGTACTAATGCACACGACTGCTCACAACACCTTAATCATAAACAGCATAAAGAACCTGATCACACAAAAGGCCCTAATAGGCACAGAGCCCTTCAGGGGTGAGGAAGCCCTATTAGAGAACATAAAAATATTATTCTAAAAGCAGTTATAGTTAAAGATTTAGAAAAATAAGAGTTTAGAATTGTTAATTTTAACCAGGAATGCTAAACAGGGGCTGCCTCACTGGAGCTGCAGAGTCTTTGTGTGGTAAACCTTTTAGATAAATTTAACTGATAACTTTTGCAAAAGGACTGACCTTTGTGTTCATTAAAGAATAGATTATGGAAAACAGTTTTGCATTCACCTAGGTCATAAAATGTCAATAGGCCCCAAGGCCAGAAGATAATGTACAAGACCCTCATAAACAAAGAAGCATGCAGAAAACACCCTGGTTTCATGAAGAACAAGCTGACGTAATGTTAAACTATCTTCCCCTTAGAAATGTACTAACTTAGGGTATAAAAGCCACGGTAAAAAATAAAGCATTGCCAGATTCTGCCAGACCCTGCCAGACCCTGCTGCATGCCACTCCCCCCCACCCGCCCCCGCCCCCCCGCCCGGGGCCTGGTCCGTCTGTCTGTCTGTCTCTCTCTCTCTCCCCCTCGCAGACTTGGCCCTATGAAGGCTGGTCTCATGTCTCTCTCTCTCGCCAACGCTGTTCATCCTGAGGGTATCCCCTGGATCCTGCCGAGGCTGGACCCCGGCAGCCATGGGTTGGTACTAATCCATGGTCTGCAGCTTGCAGACCCCTCCTTTAGGAGAGAATCCATTCTTGCCTCTAACAGCTTCTGGTGGCTCCAAGAGTCCCTTGCCTTTTGGCCATGTCACTCCAATTCCTGCCTTTATGTCACAGGACTTGTTTCTGTCATATCATCTCCTGTCTCTTTTTTGTTGGGTAAAACATTTTTAAAGTTTATTTCTATTTGTTTAGCTGTGTCAGGTCTTAGCTGTGGCTTGAGGGGTCATTCATGTGGCTCAGCGTCTCTCTCGCTGTGGCACACAGGCTCAGTGACTGTGGCTCAGGCCTTCATTGCTCCGAGGCTTGTGGGGTCTTAGTTCTCCAGCCAGGGATCAAACCCAAGTCCCCTGCATTGCAAGGTGGATTCTTAACCCCCGGACCAGCAGGGAAGTCCCTCTCCTGTATCTTCTAAGGACAACTGTCATTGGATTTAGGGCAATCCATAATTATCTTTTTGACGACCCTTAATTAAATTGGCAAAGATGCTTTTTGGAAAAAGGTCACATTCACAGGTTCCAAGTAGGCATATCTTTTGTGGTATTGCCAATCAAGTTACTATGTGGTTCAGGAAATGTAGCTCAGTCTAGTGAAGACAAAGATTTTAGTGGTCCTAAGAAATAGAACCACGAGTCAGGCAAGAGAAAACAACAATGAAAGATGTGTTTATCAAGCCGATTACCACCATGATCTGCCAAGATTTCTGCTGGGGAAAGACAGGAGCCAGTAAAATATGTATGCTTCAGACTTATTTCACTCAATGGGCAAGTGATTCATACACCAATTCCTGTTGGTCTTTTTGGTTAAGGAGTGATTCCTGGGACATTAATTCTCTAAACATGGGCAGAACAGACTAGAGGAATTTCTGAGGTAATGGATACAGATATGAAAGTTTGAAGCCAGACAGAATACACTAAAGTGGTCAATGATGAAAGGATATCTTCTATACTATACTTCTCCATTCCACCTTCCTGGAATGCAGTTGCAATTGCTGGAAGGGCAGAAGTCATTTTGTGACCTTGAGGGTAGAAGCCCCACGGTCAAGCTAGAGATAGAGCAAAAAAGCAGAAGGATCGTGAGTATTTGACGGCTAGCTTTGAGCTGTTCAGCTCCAGAATTCACATATCAGGAATGAAATAAAATACATTAAGTTTGATGTGACTGAAAGTTATTCAGAGAAAAGGCACTTCTTCCAGCTCATGTAATTCACACAGCCTCAGAAAACATCTCTGTAAATGAGTTTGGCATGCAACATTTCCATAATAGTTATACATCCCATCACTTTGACAATATATATTAAAAACATGAGATTCAGTTTATTTTTTTAAGAAATTTAAATCATCACTAAATGTAACAGAAAATGTCAGGTTCAATTCATATGAAGTTAAAATTCATATGGTTACAAACTGAAAAAGGGAACCAAAGATATAGCATGAAGGAAAATAGAGAGGGCTGTGAAGACTCAAGGAAAGTTTTTCTTTAAAACATGAGTATTAGGAAAGATAAAAACATTAAGTGAAGGAAGCCAGGATTTCTGGTCCCCAATGTTTTGTGCCCAGTTACTTATGAGAGCCCTCTGAAGGCCCTGTGAATGAGAGACGGTGCCCTGCTAATGAGCCGCACAAGGGCCCCCTTCATGTCCCTGTTCCTCAGACTGTAGATGAAGGGGTTCAGCATGGGGGTGACCGTGGTGTACATCACAGAGGCCACTAGACTTGTCCTAGAGGATGAAGTGACTGCAGAACTGAGGTAGATCCCTAGGCCTGTGCCATAGAACAAGGAGACCACTGAGAAGTGAGACCCACAGGTGGAAAAAGCTTTGTATTTGCTCCTGACTGATGACATTCTCAGGATAGAGGAGGAAATCTGATAGTAAGAAAAGAGGATCCCAGAGAGAGGAAAAACAGCTAGGATAATAGTCACAAAATAGACCACTGTGTGATTGATGAGGGTGTCAGAACAGGTAAGCTTCAGGATTTCAGGAAGATCACAAAAAGATTGTGGGATCTTCATGCTTCTGCAGAAAGACAGCCTCAAGATAGTCAAGGTCTCAGGCAGGGAGGCTGTGACACTGAGGCACCAGGACCCCAGAGCCAGCAGCCCACAGACCCGGGGGCTCATGATGACCGTGTAGTGCAGGGGGTGACAGATGGCCACGAAGCGGTCATAGGCCATCACAGTCAAGAGTAAATTGTCCAGACATCCAAACAAAATGAAAAAGAATACCTGGCTGAGGCAGCCTGCATAGGTGATAACTTGACTCTGTTTCTGGATGTTCCACAGCATCTTTGGGACAGTGGTGGAGGTGAAGCAGATGTCAGCAAAGGACAGGTTGGAGAGGAAGAAGTACATGGGGGTGTGGAGGTGGGAGTCTGAGATGACGGCTAGGATGATGGCCAGGTTCCCAGTGAATGTGACCAGGTACATGGACAGAAAGAGCCCGAAGAGGAGAGGCTGTAGGTCTGGGTCCTCTGTGAATCCCAGGAGGAGAAAGTTTCTGATTCCTGTTTGGTTTCCTCTTTCCATGAGTCTGCTGGGCTAGCCAAGAAGGAAGAAAAAAGGAATACAAAATTTACCCCAAATAAATATTCCCCAGAAAGACAGAAATATCCTTAATACAAACCCAGGGAGATCATGAAGTCATTCATTTTGGCTGAGGATTGACTTCATTTGATGACAAATTGTGGTTACTGTTGACATCTAAAAAAATTGTCTTTTGAGTTCAGCAATTCTCAAATTGTGATTGTCTCTGACCAGCAACATCAGCACCCCCTAGAAATATTAGAAATTCACATTTTTAGGCTCATCTGACCTGCGTGTGTGCTCAATCATGTGTTTGACTCTGAGACCCCATGGTGTGTAGCCCTCCATCTCCTCTGTTTGTGAGGTTTCCCAGGCATGTGGACTGAAATCGATTGCCACTTCCTCCTCCAGGAGATCTTCCCGACCCAGGGGTTGGAGCCAGCATCTCCTGTGCCTCCTACGTTGGCAGGTGGATCCTTCACCAGAGTCACCTCTGACCTACTGAATCAGATGCTCTAGGTGTGAAGTCCGCACTTGGTACTTTAACAAGCCCTCTTGGAAATTCTGACGCACATGTTTGAGATGCACTGCTCTAGTGCTTGCCTGCATCCCCAAACAATCGTCCCTTCCCTGGCATCCACGATGACTGCTCATGAGGATTTAACTGTGCTTATAGAAATGGGGAATTCTCTGACTCTAGGCAGTTTTTTTTCATCGTTGAGAGTTTCTTTCATTGTACTGTATTTCTGTAATTTCTATATCATATCCTGTGGAACTTGGGTGCTCCTTTTGTAAAAAAAGGAAAAAAAAAAGCCCAATATTATCATTAATCCTCATTTACATGTTATTTATATTGTCAAGAACCCTATATAAATTCAATCACAATTGAACTTCTAAATATAGACTCTCCTAGAGTTTCTAAATATGGAGTTTGTCTTCACATAAATCATCTTTTATTTTTCATTTTGGGTGCATGTGTGCTCAGTCGTGTCTGACTCTTTGGGACCCTGTGGACTGTAGCCTGCCAGGCTCCTTTGTCCATGGGATTCTCCAGGCAGGAATACTGGAATGGGTTGCCATTTCCTTCTCCAGGAGATCTTCCAGACCCAGAGGTCCAAGCTGCATTTTGTGTCTCCTGCATTGGCAGGTTGATTGTCACTGAACCACCTGGGAAACCCACTAGAAACAACCTACCACCTCCAAAACTGTCCTTGTATTCTTTTGTGTGGTATGAATACTTACAATCTATCCTTCTAAAATATTTTAAAGAATACAAAAGCATATCCTCAACCTTATTAACTATGTTATATCCCTGGAGAAGGAAATGGTGATCCACTACAGTTTCCCTGCCTGGGAAGTTCCATGGGCAGAGGAACCTGGCAGGCTACAGTCCATGGGGTTGCAAGAGTTGGACACGACTTAGCCACTAAACCACCACCACCGCCATGTTATATGCCAGATCTCTAGAGTTTATTCACTTTGCATAACAAAAACTTTATACACTGAGCAGAGTTCCCTATTTCCCTTGCCTTCTAGCCACTGACAATCAACATCCTATTCCCTGCTTCTATGAGTTTGATGATTCTAGATGCCTCATGTGAGTGGAATCATACATCATACAGTATTTGTTCTTTTCTGTATGGCTTATTTCATTTGTTATAATGTCCTCCAGATTCATCCAAAGTGTTGTGAGCAGCAGGATTTCTACATAGTATTTTAATGTGGTTTAGGTTTAATGTCATTGATAATGAGGTTTAGTCCTTCCCATTATATCTCTGACATTGCCTTTATATTAGGAAAGTATTAGATTTTGTTTTTTGTTATTTATAAGCTGCTATGGGCATTTTCTAGTTTTCCTTATTAATTTCAAGATTTTCTTTAATATTTATATACTTTCTCCAAATAGTATTATTTTACAATGTCTATTTGTCTTTAGGTCTAATTGCATTGCTATGAAACTCCACAACACTGTTCAAATTTATATTAATAGCTGGAATTCTTACTATTCTTCTTTTCCTTCAGGGGAATAATTCTAGAGTTTTTATTTAATATATTTCTCATAATTTAGGATATATGTATATGTATTTTTATCATCTGAACTTTGATTTTTATTCTTGGATATATTAGAGGGCCTTTTAGAGATGTAAATAAGTATTTCACAATTGATTAATAATTTAGAAAAAATGTTAAATCTTATCTCCGTATTTCCTAATGAATTTCAAATGTTAAGTATGGAGAAAGGGACCATATAGACTATCAGAAGAAAATAAATAAAATGCATAGATAATATAATTATATATGAATATATGTAATTTTTAAAAGCAGATGTTCTAGCTGAATAAAAAGTCTTTGATAGAAATAAGGGGAGAAAAGATTAATAATTGGACCATAAATTGAAAAATTATTAATGAGAAAATGTGCCATGCAGAAAGATAATGTATTTGACTAATAAAAATTAGTACCTTTAACCTATAAAGCCTTAATTAAAAATCATAGAAACGTTAATGTATTAGCTGGGGAAAAGGCATAAGATATTAAATATTTATAGAGAGTATAAAAAAGGTAGTAAGTTTTGAGAAATTTTTTTATAGTATTAACCTAGAGTGTGAAAGCAAAATAAGATACACTTTTCACAGGTTATTAAGAAGTCATTGGGAAAAATAAAGACTCAAAATGCAAAATTTCATCAAGTGGAAAGAGAAATAGCACTTCATATATTTAGGCGGCTGTGCTTTGCTGCAGCGGCCATGAAGAGATAACTCACGTCCAAGGTAAGAGAAACCCAAATAAGATGGTAGGTGCTGAGAGAGAGCATCAGAGGGCAGACAGACTGAAACCACAATCGCAGACAACTAGTCAATCTGATCACACGGACCACAGCCTGTGTAACTCAATGAAACTAAGCCATGTTGTGTGGGGACACTCAAGATGGAGGGGTCATGGTGGAGAAGTCTGACAGAATGTGGTCCACTGGAGAAGGGAATGGTAAACCACCGCAGTATTCTTACCTCGAGAACCCCATGAACAGCATGAAAAGGCAAAAAGATAGGACATTGAGAGATGAACTCTCCAGGTCAGTAGGTGCCCAATATACTACTGGAGATCAGTGGAGAAATAACTCCAGAAAGAATGAAGGGATGGAGCCAAAGCAAAAACAACACCCAGTTGTGGATGGGACTGGTGATAGAAGCAAGGTCCGATGCTGTAAAGAGCAATATTGCATAGGAACCTGGGACGTGAGGTCCATGAATCAAGGCAAATTGGAAGTGGTCAAACAGGAGATGACGAGAGTGAACGTTGACATTTTAGGAATCAGTGAATTAAAATGGACTGGAATGGGTGAATTTAACTCAGATGGCCATTATATCTACTACTGTGGGCAGGAATCCCTTAGAAGAAATGGAGTAGCCATCATAGTCAACAAAAGAGTCCGAAATGCAGTACTTGTATGCAATCTAAAAAACGACAGAATGATCTCTGTTCACTTCCAAGGCAACCCATTAAATATCACGGTAATCCAAGTCTATGCCCTGACCAGTCATGCTGAAGAAGCTGAAGTTGAGTGGTTCTATGAAGACCTACAAGACCTGCTAGAACTAACACCCCAAAAAGATATCCTTTTCATTATAGGGGACTAGAATGCAAAAGTAGGAAGTCAAGAAACACCTGGAGTAACAGGCAAATTTGGCTTCGGAGTACAGAATGAAGCAGGGCAAAGTCTAACAGAGTTCTGCCAAGAGAACACACTGGTCCTAGCAAACACCCTCTTCCAACAACACAGGAGAAGACTCTACACATGGACATCACCAGATGGTCAACCTCAAAATCAGATTGAGTATATCCTTTGCAGCCAAAGATGGAGAAGCTCTATGCAGACAGCAAAAACAAGACAGGGAGCGGACTGTGACTCAGATCATGAACTCCGTATTGCCAAATTAAGACTTAAATTGAAGAAAGTGGGGAAAACCACTAGACCATTCAGGTATGACCTACATCAAATCACTTATGACTATGCAGTGGAAGTGAGAAAAAGATTTAAGGGGCTAGATCTGACAGAGTGCCTGATGAACTATGGATGGAGGTTTATGACATTGTACAGGAGACAGGGAGCAAGACCATCCTCAAGAAAAAGAAATGCAAAAAAGCAAAATGGCTGTCTGAGGAGGTCTTAAAAATAGCTGTGAAAAGAAGAGGAGCAAAAAGCAAAGGAGAAAAGGAAAGTTATACCCATTTGAATGCAGAGATCCAAAGAATAGCAAGGGGAGATAAGAAAGCCTTCTTCAGCAATCAATGCAAAGAAATAGAGGAAAACAATAGAATGGGAAAGGCTAGAGATCTCTTCAAGAAAATTAGAAATACCAAGTGAACATTTCATGCAAAGATGGGCTCAATAAAGGACAGAAATGGTGTGGATCTAACAGAAGCAGAAGATATTAAGAAGAGATGGCAAGAATACACAGAAGAACTGTACAAAAAAGATCTTCGTGACCCAGATAATTATGAAGGTGTGATCACTCCCAGTCACCTAGAGCCAGACATCCTGGAATGTGAAGTCAGGTGGGCCTTAGGAAGCATCATGATAGACAAAGCTAGTGGAGGCGATAGAATTCCAGTTGAGCTATTTCAATCCTAAATGATGATGCTGTGAAAGTGCTGCCCTAAATATGCCAGCAAATTTGGAAAACTCAGCAGTGACCACAGGACTGGAAAAGGTCAGTTTCCTTTCCAATCCCAAAGAAGGGTAATGCCAAAGAAACACAAACTACAGCACAATTGCACTCATCTCACATGCTAGTAAAGTAATGCTCAAAATTCTCCAAGCCAGGCTTCGGCAATACATGAACCATGAACTTCCAGATGTTCAAGCTGGTTTTAGAAAAGGCAGAGGAACCAGAAATCAAATTGCCAACATCTGCTGGATCATTGAAAAAGCAAAAGAGTTCCAGAAAAACATCTATTTCTGCTTTATTGACTATGCCAAAGCCTTTGACTATGTGGATCACAGCAAACTGTAGAAAATTCTGAAAGAAATGGGGATACATGAACACCTGACCTGCCCCTTGAGAAACCTGTATACAGGTCAGGAAGCAACAGTTAGAACTGGACATGGAAAAACAGACTGGTTCCAAATAAGAAAAGGAGTATGTCAAGGCTGTATATTGTCACCCTGCTTATTTAACTTATATGCAGAGTACATCATGAGAAACACTGGGCTGGAGGAAGCACAAGCTGGAATCAAGATTGCTGGGATAAATATCAAAAACCTCAGATATGCAGATGACACCACCTTTATGGTAGAAAGTGAAGAAGAACTAAAAAGCCTCTTGATGAAAGTGAAAGAAGAGAGTGAAAAAAGTTGGCTTAAAGATCAACATTCAGAAAACTAAGTTCATGGCATCCGGTCCCATCACTTCACGGCAAATAGATGGGGAAACAGTGGAAACAGTGGCTGACTTTATTTTTCTAGGCTCCAAAATCACTGCGGATGTTGACTGCAGCCATGAAATTAAAAGACACTTACTCCTTGGAAAGAAAGTTATGACCAACCTAGATAGCATATTCAAAAGCAGAGACATTACTTTGCCAACAAAGGTCCGTCTAGTCAAGGCTATGGTTTTTCCAGTAGCCATGTATGGATGTGAGAGTTGGACTCGAAAGAAATCTGAGCACAGAAGAATTGATGCTTTTGAACTGTGGTGTTGGAGAAGACTCTTGAGAGTTCCTTGGACTGCAAGGAGATCCAACCAGTCCACCCTAGAGGAGATCAGTCCTGGGTGTTCATTGGAGGGACTGATGTTGAAGCTGAAACTCCAATACTTTGGCCACCTGATGTGAAGAACTGACTCATTGGAAAAGACCCTGAGGCAGGGAAAGATTGAAGGCAGGAGGAGAAGGGGACGTCATAGGATGGGATGGTTGAATGCCATCACCTACTCGATGGACATGAGTTTGCGTGGATTTCGGGAGTTGGCGATGGACAGGGAGGCCTGGCGTCATGTGGTTCGTGGGATTGAAAAGAGTCTGACATGATTGAGCAACTGAGCTGAACTGATACCTCTCTAAGGTGATAATTGATCTGTTTTTCTGGACTGGAGAAGTTAAATCAGTGTACAGATCTTTTATGTTTCCTTGCACTTATCAAGGGCAATTATCTACAAGAAATATCAAAATGTGGACAAGAGTCACCTTGGAGTGATAAAATGAGTCTTGATTTTTACATTCGTTTTCTTCTATTACATATTTCAAAAAACTACAAATGACCCACGTGTAGTCTACCCTCAAGAAATAAAGAAGTGAATATTTCCAAGATGTTGTTAATGAAAGTCACACATAACAAGCCTAATTAAAGCAGAAAATTAAGATAGAAGCAGAGTTAATGTGTTAAAAAGCAAAAAATTTCTAGAACTGAGATATTCCAGAGCTAATTCTTTGGCGAAAGCAAGCATACAGGCAAAAGTAATTTGATGAGTGAAATAAAAAGAAAGAGAACAAAAAATGCCTAAAATTAGGAATGAGAAAAATAAACATGGAGGTAAGGAGCTCAACTTTACAAGAAAATATTAATTAAAACTTCATGCTAAAAATTAGAAAATCTCTAAGAAATTAATTTATTTCTGGTAAAATATAAGTGTCCAAAGTTGATTCAGCATGGAGGAGAACAGATCAATAATTAGGGAAAGAATTGAGCAAACAACAAGACTTACATCCAAAAATGCCTTTGTGGGACCTAAAGACAAGAACAATAGAAAAATTTCCCTTTAAATATTAAAGAAGAAAAGAAAGATTATTGTCACTATTATCAATTCTAGCCAATGCAATACAAAGAGAAAAAAGATACAAAAAATGTTAAGTATCAAAAAAGCAATTGTTGTTTGAAGATGATAGATTGGCTGAAGATAATAAAAAATTGGCAATGTAAAACTTCTTTTTAAATGTATTTTTTATTGGAGGAGGAAACCTCTTTGAACTGAAGATGATTTTAGTAAGGCAACTGATACCAAAAAAAAAAAAAGTAAAAACCAATAGTCAGCTTAAAGTAAACTTCAGTGGCATACGAATGTGTTGCAGCCATTGCTTCTGTCTAGTTTCAAGACGTTTTCATCACTATGGGAGCTCTCTGCACTATCTTTGCAACTTTTCTTTAAAATTCTCTATAACTATTCAAAAATAAAAATTAACATAAAAAGTGGGTTCAAGGGAAAGAAAAAAGACCAGGAAGTTTCATATGTGCAGTTAAGTCTCTCAGAAAATAGATCACAATCATTTCACATATTAACAAAAATGTAAGCCTCTTAGAACAGGGGCTAGAAACTTGCAAATACACAGTAAATGAAAGTGATACATTTACAAAATATGGACATATTTACTAAATATGTCCAAATGTCAAGTATTTGTGCTAAGTTTTATATGCCTTAGCTCATTTTATCATGATCATTGTTGCTTTGATTTAACAAATGAATATATGTGAACAGTAATAAAATAATAATGATTAACATATATAGATGCTCACAGGGTGATAAGGGTAATTAAAAAACCTCCCATGCATTATCTCCTTTAATTTAATTTTCATATTAACATTACAAAGTGGACACTATTATTATCCTCATTTCACAGATGGGGAAACTGAGACAGAGAAACAGTCAGTAAGCTGTTTGAATCACAAAGCTGTTAGAATGGGCTTGTAAGGTGCAGTGGTAAAGAGTCTGCCTGCCAATAAAGGAGAGGCAAGAGGCCCGGGTTCAATCCCTGGCAGTTGGGAAGATCTCCTGATGTAGGAAATGGCAACCTGCTCCAGTCTTCTTGCCTGGAAAATCCCATGGACAGAGGAGCCTGGTGGTTTACAGTCCATGCGGTTGCAGAGTCAGACCCAACAAAGCATGCATGCATGTAGGTACATGCTAACTAGGAAGAACCCCTAGAATGCTTCTTGTTTGAGTGAGTGAATAAATCAGTAAGATATGATAGATAAAAGGAGACAGGAGAATCTGCTGGAGAATAGAAGCACTTGACTGCTAAAAAACAACTAATATGGTTGCATAAGAAACCTGGAGAGATGCTGGGGGCTGAAACAAGGTCAGTTTCCATTAGGAATGTAAAAGATTCTCAAAAATGGGTCTCAGAAGAGAGGGGAAGGAACCTGAGTGGAAGAGAGATTTTGAGAGACTCGGAACGTGAACTGTGTAGACTCACCATTGTGTTATCCTCATTTGTGCCACCCAAGTTAATACTCAGAGTTCTGCCTGCCTCCATACCTGTTTCCCACAGCACACACTCTAAAGTCCTCAATGAGCCTCTCGTTCCCTGGATCCTTTCATTCCTCGGTGATGGATCCTCAACTCAGCTCTAATGAAGTGCAGGGAGGTGGCATCAGGCATCCATTCTCTGAAAGGGCACAGCTGAGCCACCTCCTTTCTGGGACAGTTGAACTGTAGTGAGAGGAGTAAGGGGCATTTTTACTGTTTCTGTGGCTTCCAAGGCTGAATTCTCCCAAGTGCTCATTAAGTTAATTGTTCCATTGTTACTCTGTTCTCTGAGCAATGTGGTTCCCACTAGCGAGGAAGCCAAACTAGAAAGGAGCTTCTGCTGGTTTTGTTCCCATGGGAACATCTTGGATGCAAGAGATACTTACCCCTCCCCATGCACCTTAGTCACAGTACTCTTTTCTCCAGGATCTGATCTCCATTATCTTTTCCCACAAGCACTTCCTCAACATTTGAGATGGAATTTCTTTGTCTACCAAGGGCATGATGGCACATTTTTCAAGACCATGTGAATGTCAAGCATATTAACGTGGAATTATGATCAAGGATATGGGTTGCACCTGACTACCAACAAAACCAGGCCGTGACTTTACCACAACTTTTGCTCTTATTGTTGAAGGTACATTCTGGAGAAGGTCCCAGGAATACAACAAGATAAATAGTGTGAGAAGGCGATTGGTTGGCTGTTCAGTCAGACTCCATGGGAATATGTGGCTTTTCAGGATCAAAACTTGACTTCAGGGTCAAGTTCATTGGATGGTCCTCAACACTTTAGAGCAGAGAAAATGGGCTATCTTAAATAATTCACAAGACAGTGACTTTGTTTTCTATATATCTCTTATTTTATAAAAGAAATATTTATTTTTTAATTGAAGGATAATTGCTTTACAGAATTTTGTTGTTTTCTGTCAACCATCAACATGAATCAGCCATAAGTGTACATATCTTTTATAAGTGAAATCTAAAAAATAAAACAAACTAGTGAATATAACCAAAAAGAAACAGACTCACAGACATAGAATTTCTTTTTCTTTTTTTGACTGCATTGCTCAGCACATAGAACTTCCCTGACCAGGGACTGAACCCATGCCCTCTCCACTGAAAGTGCAGAGTCTTAACCACTGGATCACCAGGGCAGTCTGGACTCAAAGACATAGGGAACAAACCAGGGGCCAACAGTGGGAAGAGGGAAGGGAGAGGGGCAAGACAGGGGCAAGGGATTAAGAGGTACAAACCACCATGCATAAGATAAGCCACAAAGATATACTGTAGAGCACAAGGAATATAGCCAATGTTCTATGCTAACAGTGAATGAACTATAACCTTTAAATTTGTGATTCACTATGTGACTACACCTGAAACTTAAATAATATTTTTTTGCAAAGTTTAAGCTTTTTATTGTATTGGGGTATAGTCAGTTAACATCGTTGTGGTCATTTCATGTGAACAGCAGAGGAACTCAGCCTTACGTGTACATGTATCCATCCTTCCAGACCCCCATCCCATCCAGGCTGGCACATAACATTGAGCAGAGCTCCATGTGCTATGCACTAAGTCCTTGTTGGCTATCCATTTGGAATATGGCAGTGTGTACATGACTTTCCCAAACTCCCTTATTATCCCTTCCCCCTGGCAACCGTAAGTTCATTTTCTAAGTCTGTGAATCTCTTTCGGTTTTATAAGTGAGTTCATTTGTATCAATTCTTTTTGGATTCCACATATAAGAGATGCAATACAGTATTTCTCCTTTGCTGTCCAACTTACTTCACTCAGTATGACACTCTCTAGGTTCATCCATGGACTGTAAGCAGCACTATTTCATTCTTTTCAATGTCTGAGTAATACTCCACTGTATGCATGTACCACTTCTTCTTTATCCATTCCTCTGTTGATGGACATTTAGGTTGCTTCCATGTCTTGGCTATTATAGACAGCACTGCAATGAACATTGAGGTGCATGTATCCTTTCAGATTGTTTTTCTCTGGATATATACCCGAATGGGATTGCAGGGGTCATATGGTAGCACCATTTTTAGTTTTTTAAGGGACCTCTATACTGTTCTCCATAGTGACTGTACCAATTTACATCCCACTGACAGAGTAGGAGGATTCCCTTCTCTCCATACTCTCTCCAGCATTTGTTGTTTGTGGATTTTTTTTTTTTTTAGTTTATTTGTTTTTTAATTGAAAGATGATTGCTTTACATAATTTTGCTGTTTTCTGTCAAACCTCAACATGAATCAGCCATAAGTATACATATATTCCCTCCCATCTGAACCTCCCTCCCTCCCATCTGCCTCCCCATCCCGCCCCTCTAGGTTGATACAGAGCCCCTGTTTCAGTTTCCCGAGACATACAGCAAATTCTCATTGGCTATCTATTTTATATATGGTAATCTCATCATACATCTCACCCTCTCCTTCACTTTCCCCATGTCCATAAGTATATTCTCTATGTCTATTTCTCCATTGACATCCTGCAAAAGAATTCTTCAGTACCATTTTTCTAGATTCCATATATGTGCATTAGTATACGATATTTATGTTTCTCTTTCTGACTTACTTCAGTCGGTCAATAGGCTCTAGGTTCATGCACCTTATTAGAACTGACTCACATGTGTTCCTTTTTATGGCTGAGTAATATCCCATTGTGTATATGTACCACACCTTCTTTATCCACTCATCTGTCAATGGACATCTAGCTTGTCTCCATGTTCTAGCTATTGTAAATAGTGTTGCAATGAACAATGGGATATATGTGTCATTTTCAGTTTTGATTTCCCCAGGGTATATATGCCTAAGAATGGTATTCCTGGGTCTTCTGGTGGTTTTATTCCTTGTCTTTTCAGGAATCTCAATATTATCTTACATAGTGGTTGTATCAATTTACATTCCCAGCAACAGTGCAAGAGTATTCCCTTTCCTCCACACCCTCTCCAGAATTTATTGTTTGTAGACTTTTTGATGATGGCCATTTTGACTGGTGTAAAGTGATATCTCACTGTAGGTTTGATTTGCATTTCTCTAATAATGAGCAGTGTTGAACATCTTTTCATGTGTTTGTTAGCCATCTGTGTATCTTCTTTGGAGAAATGTCTGCTTAGGTCTTTCACCCACTTTTTGATTGGGTTGTTTGTTTTTCAGGCATTGAGTTGTATGAGCTGCTTGTATATTTTGGAGATTTATACTCTGTCAGTTGTTTCATTTGCTATTATTTTCTCTCATTCTGAAGGTTAACTTTTCCCCTTGCTTATAGTTTCCTTTGCTGTGCAAACACTTTTATGTTTAATTAGGTCCCATTTGTTTACATTTGTTTCTATTTCCATTACTCTAGGAGGTGGTTCATACAGGATCTTGCTTTGATTTGTCATCAACTGTTCTGCCTCTGTTTTCCTTTAAGAGTTTTATACTTTCTGGTCTTACATTTAGGTCTTTAATCAATTTTGAGTTTATCTTTGTGTATGGTGTTAGGAAGTGTGGACTTAGGGCATCCCCATTTAGGATGACTGTAGCCACAGCTACTGAGCCTGCACTCCCTAGAGCCCATGCTCCAAAGCAAGAGATGCTGCTGCAATGGGAAGCCTGAACAATGCAATGAAGAACAGTCCCCACTTGCCACAACTATAGAAAGCCCGAGAGTAATAGGGACATTTAGTGCAGCCAAAGATAATAAATAAAATTTTTTAAAGTCTTAATGGTTTTTAAAAAGTCTAAAGTGATGTGGCCAAGTGTCTTCTTTGTCCATGTATCATTTGAGTAATAGATTTTAGCTTTTCAATGTCATTAATCTTGTAATTGATCCAGGCTCCCTCCCTTCTTATGGCTGTTATGCAAAATAGAGTCAAATCTGGGATTCTGCTGTTCTATTGGTACAGGGATTTGTGGTTCATTATTGTCAAGTGTAAGAAATGTTTAGCTGGAGAAGGAAAGGGAAACACATTCCAGTATTCTTGCCTGGAGAATTCCATGGACAGGGGAGCCTGGTGAGCTATCATCCATAGGGTCGCAGAGTCAGACACGACTGAGCACAGATGCACGCACAAGGTGGTGGGTGGAGAGAGGCTGGTTTCGGGATGACTCAAGCGCACTGCATTTATTGTGCACTTTATTTCTATTATTATCATATGAGTTCCTCCTCAGATCATCAGGCATTAGATCCTGGAGCTTGGGGACCCCTGCTTTAGCTCACTCCCTTGGGGATTTTTCACATAGAACTTTTTCATATGTTCACTTTCTGTTTGGAAGACACATTCCCGTGGTTCTCAAGGGTGATTTGGCCCCTTGGAGTATATGAAGACACTTTTAGTCCTTGTAACTCAGCTGATGATGCTACTGGCATCCATATCCAGGGATATGGCTAAACATCCTACAATGTATAAGACAGCCCCTATAGCAAGGAATGACCCAAACCAAACCTCCATGGTGCCAAGTTTGAGAAATTATACTCCATATTACACATCCTCTTTCTTCCTGGGGGATACTGAGCTTTATGACTTAGACCTAACAGAAGACAATGCATATGGAGAGAAATCGGCTTAATATGTGTGAATAAAAAGCTGGAGCATTACAAAAATTACTCTTGTATGTAACAACAGCTGACATTTATTTAGGACTTGTCACCTGCATTCCTTAGCAGAACCTTTGCCATTTTATTCTATTTAATCCTCTTGTCACCCTTCTGAGGCTGATCTTGATATAGGTTCATCTCACAGGCAGAGAAATGGAAGCCAGTGGGGGTTGGGTATTCTTTGGATAAAGAAGGTGTGGTACATATGCACAATGGAATATTACTCAGCCATAAAAAGGAACACATTTGACTCAGGTCTAATAAGGTGGATAAACCTGGAGCCTATTATACAGAGTGAAAGAAGTCAGAAACGGAAAGACAAATATCATTTATTAACACATATGTATAGAATCAAGAAAGATGGTACTGATGAATCTCTTTGCAGGATAGCAATGGAGACACAGACATAGAGAAGAGACTTGTGGACTCATCAGGGGATGGAGAGGGTGAGACGAATAGAGTCAGTATCATTGAAACACATACATTACCAGATGTAAAATTAGAATAGCCAGTGGAAATTTACTGTATGATGCAGGGAGCTCAAATCCGGTGCTTTGTGATAACCTAGAGGTGTGGGATGGGGTGGGAGGTGGGAGGGAGATGCAAGAGAGAGGGAAGGTACACATACCTATGGCTGATTCATGTCATATACAGCAGAAGCTAGCACAATATTGCAAAGCAAGTGTCCTCCAATTAAACATACATATTTTTTTAAGAGAGAAAAAATAAAATATAGGAAAGACAAAAATAATGCAATGAAATATATTTATCTTATCACTGAGAAAAAAATCACCAATGCTTTTGCTGAATGGTCTCTTCTCTCTTGTCTGTCAGTTTGGGGTCTCCTAATGCCATCATCTTCTCCTGTGTTGCAACCACTAGCTAGAAATGCTTCACATGCAAAGTAATTTTGCACCAAAGAAGATCTCATTTGTTTAACTACCTTGACCCCTGGTCACCCAGGCTTAGATTTCTCAGATGCCTTTGAGTTACTTTGTACTTTATTGTTAAATGTCTTTATAATAAAATAATTATTTAAAGTATTACTCATTTTATTTAAATTCTATTGATTTATAATCAATTGATACTATTATTTTATTTATATTATTATTTTAATACATTAATTAAAAAGGCATGACTCTGTGCATAATTTCCATAAACTATGTTAATGACATGGTATTTTCTACTCACTTGATTAGAATGTATAATGGACAATCATGAAATAAGATATTGAGTCATCAACCAACTTTACCACCCAGAAAAGATTTCAAAATTGCTTTGAAATCTCAGAAAACCTGTTTGAAATACATAAAAATTATCTGAAGGCATGTGAAAATAAGTGTTAGTGAATTTTCTAAAACTATTTTAATAATGATACCAAAAGCCAACAGCTTTCTACAACAGCAGTGGTATGAGAAAAACCAAAGAATAATCTCTAATTTTCATATTATTTTTAAAAGTCCAAGAAAATAGCAATAAAATATAAATATACTCAGAAATTTATCATGCAAACCAAATACTATGACCCAGTAACATTTAACCCTAGCAAGCAACCAACATTTCATATTGGTAATGTATTTATTATAGTAGTGCAAATAAGTAGAAAAAAAAATCATCCAAAAAATAAGATCATCTTATTGAATGCTAAAGATATGGCATGAAAAGAGTTCTGAAGAAACTAAATAGGTTTCATTCCTATGAAAAAAGTTTCCTTGGTCATCAGCTTGTATCAACCTGCACATGAAAATATTTGAGAACTGGTTTTCAAGCCAGTTCCAGTATTCTCATCAATACACTCCATAAGGACCTGAGACTGAGCCTAACAGCTCAGCAGAGTAAGACCCAAAACCAAGGGGAGAAAACGGCGGCTTTAAAATTCAAACCACTGGGAATGCTTCCTCAGCCAGGCCTTACAAACAGTAAAGCCTCAGTCATCTGAGCAAGCAACTTTAATGTGCCCCAACAGTTAGTAAGCTAGTAAGTTTATATTGTAAACTTACAATATAAGTTTTCAGTCAAAGTAGAACCTAAGCCCAAGTACATTTGTCATTAACTGAAGTCGAGTTAAAGAGTATTAGCTGTGGAGGGATGTATAGTGATGTAGCATGTTTTTCTAGCAGAAGCATATTTAACTATGGTGAATAAGATCCAGACCTAGAATGCTGGCAAACATTTCCCTTGCAACAGCAATTGATGAGGCATACATTTCAGTGTCTCTACCCTCTTAATATTCAAATAAAAAAGATTATTAAATCAAAACTGTATGCCAAAGAGTTTAGCCTGCCATTATTTCATTTCCTATAATATTAAATATATGTGTAGAATCATTCAGTTCAGTTCAGTTGCTCAGTTGTGTCTGACTCTTTGCAACCACATGGACTGCAGCACACCAGGCCTCCTTGTCCATCACGAACTCGCAGAGCTTGCTCAGACTCATGTCCATCAAGTCAGTGATGCCACCCAATCATCTTATCCTCTGTTGTTCCCTTCCCCTGCCTTCAATCTTTCCCAGCATAGGGGCCTTTTCCAGTGAGTCAGCTCTTCACATCAGGTGGCCAAAGTAGTGGAGCTCCAGCTTCAGCATCAGTCTTTCCAATGAATATTCAGGACTGATTTCCTTTCAGAGTGACTGGTTTGATCTGGTAGAATCATAGGCCCATTACTGTTTCCTTTTTAAACTGATCAGTCAAGTTATTTACTTTCATAACTCCTGTTTTTCTTTTTAATTATTATATGCTTTCAAACTAGGAATTGGATTTTTATGATCAAGATTGCTTTTGCCCTTAGATATGTCATTATGTATACAATTATTTGTGCAGAATTTCTGAGAATTTAAATTTCGTGTGGCAAAATCTGTGTCAGTTATCTTATGCTCTCTCAATATTTTTTTAACTGAAGGAATTGAGCCATCAATCAAATATTCTTCTCTTGCAAATCCTTGCCTTAAACAAAAATGAAAAGGAATGTTCTTCACATGTGGTACAAATACATCACACTTTTGCATATTTTCAACTACTTTCCACATCTCTTATTCCTCACAGTCCTTTCATTCTAAATCTATTCTTAAAGTTGCACATGATAGCAGGGTTAAAGCCTCAGGGCCACATATTTATGATTCTTTGATCAGATTGTGAAAATGGCACTTGATCCTTCTGCTTGTTGTCTGCTATTGCCATTTCTTTGCTTTAAACTTCTCTATACAATTTCAGCAACTTGCTTCATTAACTTTTTTCTACTTTCCTAAATTGATTCCCCTCCTTAAGTAAAATATATGGAAATGTCCATATATCTCATAAGACTGGGTGCATCTGTGTTGGTCCTTTATTGGAATGGAACTTGGTGGTCCAGATTTGACGATGAGAGAGTGAAAGAAGGAAAGAGGCTAATATTCCCTGGGTTACGCAGCTGGCCTTTGCACTCCTGGGAATCAGCTGGGAATAGAGAGATAGAAAGAGAGGAAGAGAAAGAAAGAAAGAAAGACACGGGGACCCAAGCTCTGATGGAGCAAAGGTGTTTTAATCAACATGGTGTGGGCATATATACTGCCTTACACGGTAGTTATTCTCAGCAAAGATAAAGATTAAAATTCCAGACTTATAAAACATAAGGCAATCCATGTTAAAGAGAGAGAGCTGTAAACAATCACTTTTACCTTATGGTTCATAGGAAGGAAGAGGGTACTTATCACCGTATTAAAAAACTAACAAAGGAAATGCCTGGATTCCTCAGCCCTGGGAAAGGCTTGTCCCTGCTCTTAATTCCTGAATATTCAGGAAGGAATAAGGAACAAAGGATTCCTGACAGATCCAAAACAGCACAGAGGAAGACTCCTGTTAAATGCTTCCAGACAATTTCCCCTATTTTATTATATTTGTAAAAAAAAAAAAAAAAAAAAAAATCCTGACCAAATGAGTTTGGTTAGTATTAACCAACCTTATAGAAAGGTGACGATAAGCAACAAATATAATTATCAAGACAATCACCAAAGTTACAGTTCCAGACCCGATGCTGTGAGTAATACTTTGAAACCAACCTTGTGGTTCTAGCCAGGATAATTTGTTCATCTAAAGTTTCCAAATTAGTGGAAGAGGGCAGACGTTTAGAAAAATTTTAAAGATTTTTTTTGCAGTAATTGTACATTTAGAGAGGCATTATCATGTAAATGAAATTTGATTTTTTCCCAATTGTAGGTAGTATGATTGAACTGAACAGGAGTAACACAAAATTGACAATTAATACAAGTTACAGAACGTAAAGTCTTATTAAATTGTAAATTTCTTATGGCTATAACAAAATGAAGTGGCACACAGGCCTGTATAAAATAGGACTGATTATAGCGAAAGAAATAGTTACTATGACCACGACTGGTCCCTGTGAAATGTCAGGTCTAAGTCCCAAGTTCTTCAGTGCTGGCAGCGCTTCCATATGTCCCATTGTTCAGGCCCAGTTTGTTTATTGAGGATGATTCGAGGAGGAGGAGAGGGTGCCATTCCACCCTCAAGCCAGCCAAGAAGTCTTCTGTCATGGTAATGTTCCAGCACACTGTTAGTAATTTTGGGTAGCACAGTCACATGCAATGCTGTTAGTATCATCTGAGCAGTTTAGACAACCACATACCATGGGGTCCCCAATCAACAACTGTATGATTAGCCACAAACATTAATTTTCCAGATTTGGCTTGATATTTGTCTCAATGAACAGGAGTATATGAAAAGTTCTTATAAGTAAACCCTTTGCATAATGTTCTCTGTTCTTTCCCTAACCCTTTCCCTAAAGTCTCAGTAGTATAAAATGGTTCACAGACAGACAAAGGGCAGCAATGTCCGAAAGTCTACCTTTTGGAGGCAGGACGAAAGCCCAAGTTTGTTGGCTAATGTTTACGCATAATTTTGTTGGGCCTATACACAAAGGAAGGACTTCATAGCCTAAAGAAATGTTAATTAGTTTTCCTTCCTCCCCAGGGTGAGGGTTCCAGGGAGGGGGCGTATGGGTGGAGTCATAGGTTGATATGATCGGTCTTTTCTCCATCCATTTTATAACCTGTAATAAACGGGGGTTGGGTAAGTAAGCCCAGTCAAGTCTGAGAAGTGTGGTTTTTAATATTAGTTAATCCGGCTAGAGTGTGGGTCACGTAGGCCAACAGAGCATAGCAATAAGAAGGTTTTCAGGACTCTGAGGCATTTCCTGTTGAGAAACCAGATCTTTAACTTGAATAGTAAGGGTTTTTGTTTGTCCGCAAGTGGGGAGATCACAGGGTTGATGTCGCCAAGGGCGATGCTTCCTGGACATCTTTAGAGACACCATGGCCTGTATTGGAATTTCTTCCTCCTGGGGTTCTTGTTTCATCTGAATCTTGGGGGCCCCCTTGGGTCGAATCTTCTGAAGAGGTTAAAAAATTTAAAACAAATAAAACTGTATTAACAATAGTTATAGGTTTAGAAAATATCTTATGTTGGAATCTAGTCAAGTCTGCTTTAGATAAGGAAGACAGTAGTGTATCTGTGTAGTCCCCGTTTTTTTTATTTTTAACTTTAGTATGTGATGTGTTCTTTTGTCTATGTCTTGTGCCTGTGGATTATAAGGAATACCTGTAATATGTTTAATAGGAAAAGATTGCAAAAATTGTTTAAAGTGTCTAGAAATATAGGCAGGGCCATTGTCTGGTTTTATAGAACTAGGAGTTTATGGTGGAGGTTTCTATATTTTTTAATACAAAAACTTAATATATAGAGTCAGAGACTATATTAATGGGGTGAGGATGTATTCAAATAACTTGAATAAGAGCATATAATTCATTTTGTTGAGCAGAATGAAATTTAGTATAAAATACTTTATATTTTTTAAGAGACCAGAATAAAGCTTTGGCATTTTTAGTCCTATCTATATAAAAACTTTCAGCTTGTGGTATAGGCTGTGATCTGATAATGTGGGAAATAATAAATTCAGTATTTTTGAAGAAATTTCACAGCTTACCAGAAGGATAAAGAAATGAAATTTCTCCAAAATATTTTAGAAAAGCTATTTGGAAATTGGTAGAAGTTTGTAATGTGTTTTCAAATTGAGATTTATTTGTAACAAAGTTTTATTAAAGTATAAAGGAGATAGAGAAAGCTTCTGACAGATATCAGAAGGGGGCAGAAAGAGTGCCTCCCTGCTAGTCTTTAACCAGATGTTATATAACTACTAGCAGTCTACTAATTAGAGAAAGGAAATGTCTCAAAACTCAGAGAATAGCACCAGGCCCCTCACCCACAACAAGCATTTTGAGATAACCTTGGCACCAGGCGAGTTTTCCCAGGCCATAAAATGATTGACATGAATCTTGAAGAAAGGCAGATTACCACACAGCACATTAACATAGCTTAAGACAAACATTTCCATAAGGAAAATGCATTGGTTAACTCAGGGTTTGAGAATAGTTAATTTTAAGTGAAACCAGGTGTCATTATGGCAACATAGCATTTTAAGAGAAACCTCCTTTTAAATTTGTAAGGAAAAAAAAAAATATATATATATATACATGTATATATAATGTATATATATATAGCTAGTTTGTTTCCTCCTGCTGTGTAAGAGAGAGAAAACTGTCTGACACTTGCAGCCTATTTTCTCCATTTGGAGACCCCTGGCCTTCCTGCCTGTTAAGTCAAACCAGATCAGCCAAGTAAAAGACCAAAGGTTTGTGGGGGCAGGGGCCCAAAAATTCCTGTAGGTATTCTAGAGGGGACTGCTTGAGGGTAAAGGAGAAAGTCATTTAGGGCTGGTATATCTACAACAGCACTGCCCGATTTTGAGGGTTTGAGGGAAAAGATGGAATTTTCCCCTGGTTTTTGTTGAAGGGGACCTGGGGAGTCTCCTGCTTGGAGTTTTCCAGAATAGGTTTTCCTTCAATATCAAATTTAGATTTACACTCTTTGGCCTAATGCATTTCTCTATGGCAGCAGGGAAAAACTTTTGGAGGTTTTTTTTTTTTTTTTAATTTTTTTTATTAGCTTTCTTAGGGCAGTCCCTTTTATGACATACTTGATTTCCATTTTCAGAAGCAAGTAATTTTTTTAGTTGTCTTTTAGCACTTGCTCCTTCAACTTATTGTCTGCTATTTCCTTTTCTTAGATTTTGACTTCTCTATGCAACTTCAGCAACTTACTTCATTAGCTTTTCTGTTCTGTCATCTATGCTTCATCTTTTGCCATTTTTCTACTCTCTCAAATTGATTCACAACCTTAAGTGAAATAAAGTCATGAATATGTATCTCATAGACTGGATGTATCTCCTAAGAATGATCTCTTTGAAATGTTATATACAGATCAAATTGATTTCATTTTACTGAGTGAATAATCATGAGTTCTGTAACCTTTTTGGAAAAGAAAAACTACCTTGGTGACTAAACCCAGTGACTAATTTCACGAATGTAAGTATGATACCTCAGGTTATCACTCTCTGTTCATCATTCCTTTGGACATCACTACTGTAATTTCTCTTCCCCCAAATGTAGACTTTAGCAGATAGTGTGTTTCCTAGCAAGGCATTCCATTTGATCCCCTCTAGGATCTTGCTCTTTAGCTCAGTGTGCATGTAGGTTATCAGTGCACACTCAGTTGCTCAGTGGTGTCTGACTCTATGACCCCATGGACTGTAGCCCACCAGACTCCTCTGTCTGTGGGGTTTTTCAAGCAACAATAGTGGAGTTGGTTACCATTCTCTACTCCAAGGGATCTTCTCGACCCAGGGCTCCAACCTCCATTTCCTGCATCTCCTGCACTGCAGACAGATTCTTTACCTGCTGAGCCATTGTTCTCAGAGTCACTAGGAAACCTGATCATCGATGCATGTCTCCAATGCTAGTCTATGTGAAACACCAATTTCAATAAAAAGTTTGACGTAATAATGTCTAGAGTCGAATATGACCTTAACTAAAATGAAGCACATATTTATACCAGATTTAAATTATGAAATTTATTTTTTTCTGGCATACAGTTACTTACCAATGTATGTAAAATCAGTGTCCGTATATAAAGGGGTTTATCATTGGTGTGAATGTTGGGTATAATTATATTTTATATTGAATCATCTTTCTTCTGCTACTTGAAAACTTACATTGTTACCTACAAATATGATTCCTTCCATTGTTCTAAATGAAATATCTTCCCCTTTCTAAATTTTATCATAACCACTAAAGGATACTGAATGAGCAATATATATATATATATATATATATATATATATATATATATATATATATATATGTGTGTGTGTGTGTGTGTGTGTGTCTGTGTTTGTATGTATATCTCCAAAGTCCAGCTCACTAGGGAGCTTAAATTCCTTCTGGTCCTGTGATTCAGAGTCACAGATTTTTGAACTAACAGGCATATCCTTTCAACCTGGCATGGTTACCTACAGGAAAACCTCAATGGAATCACTTTTTAATACAGTTATATGAAATAGACTTGAATAACTGAGTAATTATAAATGCTATTCAATTATCAACATGAGAAGTCATACATTATTATAATTTCACTCAGTTCTGTTCACTTGGATTATTTTATCAGTTTGTTGCTGCATAACAAGTTGTCCTAAGCAAATGGTTTAACATAATGTCTTTACTCTCAAGCAGGAATACACAAGGGGATTTGATCTGAGCGCTGAGAGTCTCTTCTCCATGTGTCTGCTCTCAGCAGTCTGGCTCTATTTTGTGTTTCAATGTTCCCCCCAGGAGATGCATGCAGGTGTAGTGTTCTTCTGTTTTGAGCCATTTTATGACAACTTCTTCTTTTTATGTACGTAGGTCAGTCTTTAGCTTACTAGAAAAAAAGGTGAAATGGATTTTTTTTTATAAATATTTTTTTATTTTTTTGGCATGTGGGATCTTAGTTCCCTGGCCAGGTATTGAACCTGTGCCCTCTGCATTGGGAGCACCGAGTTTTAACCACCTGACTACCAGGGAAGTCCCTGAAATGGAATTTTAGTGTCAATTGGTATCAAAAGGTAATTTCTTTATATTAGTATCAGTAGTCTCATATCCACATATAACACTTTTCTTTCTTCCTCGTTTAAAGAGATATCTCCCAATTTTATGTGTGACTCAACTACAAGGCCTTTCCTTGCTACCCTGAACCTTGCAAAACCAGAAGTTTTAAATTCTAATTCCTTGAAGAGTAATTACATACAATAAACTGCCAGTTTTTAAAGTATACTATTTGCTGAATTTCAAAAATTAGCTGTATATACCACCTGGTTCATTTTCTTAATAGTTCAAAAACATGCAAAAGTTTTAATTTCTTTGAAAGGTCATTGTTAATAATGTAATTGACCTGAGTCTCAGGTTTACTTACTTCAGAAGAAAAGCTGAGATGACAAATCCAAACTTCACATGGACACTGTGAAGAATGAATGAAATGTAGAGAAATACCTTGCTGAGTCTTTTCTTTTAGAAAAGTTGTTTCTGTTAGAAAAGTCGTTGGCTTTTCCAACCTAAGTTCAAGGTTAGCTGTATATGTATGTATATATGTGCCTACATCTGTACACACCTTTCTCTGAAATTAATACACTCACACTTGTATGCACATGCCTACAGTCTCATTTGTAATCCATCCCAAGTTGAAAATAAACTTGAGAGGAAGTTAGACGGATGGAAGTGAAAAGGATAGATGCTTGAAGTAACAGAAAATAGAAAGAATTTAGAAATATTGACAGAAAGCTTTTAAGCAGAATATGTGCCCATAATATTAATAATGATTTCCATTTCTCATCTTAAATCCTCAAAGATCTCACAGTTAGAACCATATTTACCTTTAGGCAATGGGAAATTCTCTCTAGCAGCTAATGAGTCAGAATACCTCAAAAAGGACTCAGTTGTCTCCTGTTTAAGGTAGGATTTCATGACAAAATACCTTTAGATAAGAGAAGTTCACTGATTTCATTGAAAGGTTTAAACTCAGCTCCAAGAACAATATCTGATTGGACACATATCTGTAATAGATTCCTATTGCTCCGCAAGAGACACAGGTTCCGTGTCTGGTTTGGGAAGACTCCTTGGAGGAGGGCATGGCAACTCACTCCAGTATTCTTGCCTCGAGGATCACCATGGACAGAGGAGACTGGAGGGCTACAGGCCATGGGGCCACAAAGACTCAGACACCACTGAAGTGATTTAGCATGCATGCATGCTCTTGTAACAAATAACCACAGTAGTGGCTTAAAACATATGTGTATCTTAAAACTCTTCAGAAGTCTGAAGTCTCACTGAGCTAAAATTATGATGCCTGCGGGACCCTGATCCTCCTGAACACTCCAGAGGACAATGCGTTCCCTTTGCTGTTTTACTGCTAGTGGCCACCAGCATTCCTTGGCTCATGGTCTTTCCTCCATCTTCAAACCCAGGTGCAGAGCATTTAAAAATATCTATCTGACTCTAATTCTTCTGCCTTTCTCTTCTGCATTTATAGGATCACTGTGATCACATTATTCCAAGCTGAATACTCATGTTAATCTGATATCAAGATCAATGATTATTTACTTTATTTCATTTGCTAATATACTCTCGGGCTTCCCTCGTAGCTCAGCTGGTAAAGAATCTGCCTGCAACGCAGGAGACCCTGGTTCAATTCCTGGGTTGGGAAGATCCCCTGGAGAACGGACAGGCTACCCATTGAAGTGTCTCCCTTGCTACCTAGATAGGATATTCAAAAGGTCTTAGAATGCGTTGTGGTTATCTTTTGAGTATCTTATTCTGTACTAAAGTACTAAAGTGTCTTTCCTCAGATATATATCATTTGATGTCACTCAAAAGTTCTTTCTAAAAAGATTACTTTAACAGGAGGATAACTACCATACGACATTTTCAATGGTTTTTCGCCATATATCAACATGAAACGGCCATAAGTATACACGTGTCCCCCCCCCCCCCCATCCTGAAACCCCTCCCACCTGCCTCCCACTCTATCCCTCTGGGTTGTCCCAGTGCCTTGGCTTTGGGTGCCCAGCTTCATGAATTGATCTGGTCATCTGGTCATCTGTTTCACATATGGTAATGTACATATTTCAAAGCTATTCTCTCTAACCATCCCACCCTTGACTTCTCCCACTAAAAAAATCAAACAAAATTTACCACTACTTACAAAGTGAGTGAAATGTTCAAAATTATATACATGGAAGATTCTTGATAAAGACCTCAAACTGTTTATATCTGTTTCTAACAGAATCAATGCTACCAGACAAGGACCAGCAGTGTCAAGAATATGTAGGACATTGTCAGAAATACAGAGTCCCTGGTACCTTGAATCAGACCTGCTGAGTCATAATTTGCATGTGAATTATAGTCCTTGGTAATTTTTAAGAATAGTCAACTTAGGAAAGTGCTAGACTAGAATAAGTTTTATTCCTTTTCACTGATGATATTTGAGGCAGTATAATTATTTGTATTGGATGCTGTTCTATGCATTACATTTGAAGGATCCCTTTAGACACTGAAACACATGACCAGCTACAGAGTCATCTCTGATTGAGAATCACTGCCACAAAACTTGTGAACTTAAAGTGTTCTGATAATCGAGACTCCCAATCAAGACTTTCTTGGTTTATACTTTTGAACAGGACATTAAACCCCCCTGTGTCTCATGTCTATACTGGAGCATGAAGAACATAAGGAGACTACATCACAGAAGGAACTAGTATAAAAATTAAAGCCGATGGTCCCCATAATGTGCTATGTTAGGTTATAGTGTTTGTGCTGTTCTGTGCTTAGTCGCTCAGTCCCGTCTGACTCTTTGTGACCCCATGGACTGTAGTCTGTCAGGCTCCTGTGTCCATGGGGATTCTCCAGGCAAGAATACTGGAGTGGGTCGCCATGCCCTCTTCCAGGGGATCTTCCCAACTGAGGGATCAAGCCCAGGTCTCACAGAAGGCAGATTCTTTACTGTCTGAGCCACTAGGTGTATAAAAATATCTAAATTTGCAGAGTTTAATAACAGAAACATTTTCTTGCTACCTAGACAAGGATATGCAGTGTTAAGAACATGTAGGATCTTGTTAGAAATGCAGAGTCCCTGGTACCTTGAATCAGACCTGCTGAATCATAGTTTTCATTTGAACTCTAGTTCTTGGTATAGAACTTCTTATAGTTCTTTTTAAGAACAGTCAATTTAGAAAAGTGCTGGACTAGAATACATTTTATACCTCTTCATTGATGGTAGTTGAGGCGGTATAATTATAAGTATGGGATACTGTCCTATGAATCCAGGATCCCTTTAGACCCTGAAAAATATCACCTGCTGCAAAGTCATCTCTGATTGCAAATCACTGTCATAGAATTTATGAACTGAAAGCATTCTGACAATCAAGACACCCAATCAAGACTCCATCCCTTTTTTGGTCATACATTGGAGCAGAATATTAAACCCCTCTGTGGCTCATTTCTCTAGTGCAGAATGAAGTCATAACATATAAGAGGACTGTATCACAACATGAACTTCTATAAAAATTAAAGCAGACAGTCCGTATGCTGTGCTGTTAGGTTATAGTGTACAAAAATATCTAAATTTGTCACATAATTCAAAACATAATGAAGTACTAAAGGACAGCTCTTAACTTCTGATATAAGCATAAAAATCCTAATTGAGTTGGCAAAAATGTCAGGGAGCCAACGAGTGTAGTGCCCAAGGTTTTATGTGAAAGGACAAAGTTGTCATACTCATAAAATATTTTTTAGAACTCTCAGGAGTTATGTGCTCACCACTAGTGAAAACTTGAAAGATCTGAGGGACTAAACTAAGTGAGAATTCTTAACCTTAGACTTTGAGGAAACTTTAGCTCAGACTGGGATAAGTTGCTGGGATGGTTTAGACCTCTGGACACAGGAGAATTAAGAAGGAGTAATAAAAACAGAATTCACTTGGATTGTCAACTGGTCTCTTAGGAACAAAGAATGAACTGGAAAATTTCCTTTTCTGTCCTACCCCTGTCCCCCAGGGAAATCAGGTACAGAGTATGGGTGTTACAGCAGAAAGATGCCAAATGAGAAGCCAGGTGAGCTATAAAGTCTCCTCTGCTGCGGTCCCCTCAGCCTGAGAAATCTTGGATGCCACAGGACATGTTTCCTTTGAAAATCAGTGATTGGCTTGGAAACCAGTCCTTTACTCCCTCCAGCTGTCTTGTGGGGACAGAGCTTCTATTATCAACCCTCCAGGAGGCATTTGAACTTCCACACAAAGACCTTTCTTTCAATTCCCATCTAGGTGAGTCTGAGAGCCCAGTAGACACTGTGGGAGAGAAATGCAATGCAAACCTTGAGCATTTATCTGAGGTCACCTGTGACTAAGTCTAGCCCAGCTCAGACACCGGAGATTATTGAGGAAGTTTGCACTCTTGTTTATTGGGTGTGCATGCTTGTTCACTCAGTCATGTTCGACTCCTTGCAACCCCATGGGCTGTAGCCTGCTAGGCTCCTCTGTCCATGAAATTTTTCAGGCAGGAATACTGGAGTGGGTTGCCGTTTCCCCCTTCAGGGGATCTTCCCAACCCAGAGATTGAACCTGAGTATCTTGCATCTCTTTCATTGGCAGTGAATTCTTTATCACCAGCACCACTCAGGGAACCCTAATTCATAAATAAATGCATTTACTTAGGACTAAAAGAGGAGCAAGAGCTTCGCAGATGGCACTAGTGGTAAAGAACCTGCTTGGTAATGCAGGAGACATAAGACACTCGGATTCAATCCCTGGGCTAGGAAGATCCCCTGGAGGAGGGCATGGCAACCCACTTCAGGATTCTTGCCTGGAGAATTCCATGGACAGAGGAGCCTGGTAGGCTACAGTTTACAGGCTGGCAAAGAGTCGGACACAACTGAGCGACTGAGCAGGCACGCAAAAGAGAAGCAAAAACTGACCTCAGTAAGGTAAGGCTCAGTGTTGCCAATTAAATGATAAAAATGGAAGTCCAGGTAGAAGAGAGAAGGGAGCCATAAAGTGTTTCCAGTAAAATTTGAACATAAGGCTAATGACAGTATGAAGTAACAAGAGTAGAGAAATAAGTTATTAGATGTGGACAGATGTATAGTGAAGTAAGGATTTTTTTCTTTTTAAGATGGGTCATATTTGACTGTTTCCATATTAATGAGTAAGATCTGAACCAAGGGCTTCATGAAAATACATCCCTGCAAACATATGTATGTGATGGCTGATTCACGTTGATGTAGGGCAGAAACCAATATAATATTGTAAAGTAGTCATCCTCCAATTAAAACTAAATAAATTAAAAAAAAATTATTGACAGATAGTATCTTCTTTTTGTTGTAATGTTCAGTCTTGTCTGACTCTTTGTCACCCCATGGACTGTAGCCTACCATCTCCTCCGTCCATTGGATTCTCCAGGCAAGAATACTGGACTAGGTTCCCATTTCCTCCTCCAAGGGATCATTCCCATCCAGGGATCAAATCCACATTTCCTGTGTCTCCTGCATTGCAGGCAGATTCTTTACCTCCTGGGCAACTGGGAAAGACCTTTGCTGAAAAGTTTTATATGCATACTTATATAGAAAGAGTTGGAAATGACTGAGCACACACAAACACACACATACACATATATATTTATCTCTGTTACACATTTACTATGTTGATCAAACATTGTCTGTGAGAACCCTTTGTATGCTGCAGTTGGAGTATTTTTATTCCTGTCTTTGCTCACATTATTCAAGATGAATTGGAGCCTTTATTTTCTTTCCACAAAATGCTTGCCATTTAGTTATTTTATGTACATATAGTTGTATTTGTGACAACGTTTGGTAATTTATAAAATTTACATGGTCAGTCAGTCATATGGTGTTCTCTCCATTGCTTTTCACATTTTTATTGAAATAATTGAGCTGTCACTGTAGTATTCTTCACTTGAAAATATTTGTTTTAAAAACATGGCAGTGATTATTTTCCTGTATATTTTTTAATGCTAATTAATCACTTATTATGGGCCTCCTAGGTGACACTAGTGGTAAAGGACCCACCTGTCAATGCAGTAGGTGTAAGAGAAATAGCTGGATCCCTGGATCTGGAAGATCCCCTGGAGGAGGGCATGGCAACCCACTCCAGTATTCATGCCTGGAGAATCTCATGAACAGAGAGCCTGGTGGGCTGTGGTCCATAGGGTTGCAAAGACTTGGAGATGACTGTAGCAACTTAACACACACACACACACACACACACAACCACCTATTAAACATATTTCTAACATTTACTCTCTTCTTCCTTATTGTTCCTTTCAATCTTTTGTGGTTAAATGTATTTCTAAAAGTTGTATTACCTTTGGACATCATATAGAAACAATTATTTAACCATTTGATTAAATGACACCTTTGTCTTTCATGACCATATTTTAATCCATCTATCTTTATTTAAGAAAAAAAAACAAAACAAAACTGAACTTGAATACTGCTTCCTCCTTGCATTTAAGATATCTTCTCTTATTTTATTTCCAAGTCTTTGGCAATTTAACATTGAATTAGTGGCCAGTGTTGTTATCATTAAATTTTTACTGTTCAGGTCTTTATGAAACTTAGTTATAGATATTCATTCAACCTTGTTGCATTCAGTTATTTTAAAACCGCTACCACTTAACCTAGTTTTATTCTCAGTAACATTGTCCCAAGTATGCTTGGTTTCTTTTAAACTTTTCTTTTTATATTAGGTACAAACACCTATTCATACACTTTTCTACAAATGTATGAATAGAATCCTGTGCATATCACAGATACTCTTGATTCAGCGCAGTCTTTTTTTTTTTTTTTTTCTCTACCTGTATTCCCTCTCCCATACTGGTCAATAATGCCCCACGGACTTTCTTCCAATCAACTTGTATTCAATGTAACATGGGTTCATTATTTCAATAGCTGTTTAGTATTTCACAAGGAGCTGAGCTACCCACATTGCAGACTGTCTTTCCTAATCTTTCTCTTCAGGTTGCTATTATATCAATCCTACAAAAATATTTGAGATTGTTAAATTTAAAGTGTGTTTCTAAGCAAGAGCAACTCTGTTTCCCTGGGAACACTGAACAATGTTTTGTAGAAATATCTGTCTGTTACTCTGGGAGCAGTGGGTGGAGGTCAGGGATGCTCTAGACCTCCTGAAAGCACAGAACAGACCCCACCACAGAGAACAGCCTGTCCGAGAATGTCAACAGCACTGAGACTGAGAAGCCTCCAGGTAAAGAGCTTCTGTACTTTTACTATCTGTGCCATTGTTCAGATGGCTTTCCCAACAGTGCAACATTTTAAATTTCTGTCTGCAAACAGATAGTGCACCTTTGCTCCCTGTTTCAAAGTACCACTGTAAACTGTGTGACAACTCTTTAAGTATTTCCCCACATGGATGGTTGTGAAAAAGTGTTCTTTTCTTAACTGTTACTGAGTTTGATAAAAAATAATGCCTTGAATTGTCATTTTGATGTGTCAGTTTTATTATTATATGCCCAGATGATATAAACCTCTTATTCTACCACTATCAGCTTTTGAAATGATTTTTAAGAATTGTTCTCAGTTGACCTTTTGGGGACTGTTTTGCCATAAAAATGCTTTTTCATTTTACATAGTTAAATACGTCTATCTTATGCTGGATTTCTTGCTTTAAGACAGTTCGGCACACGTGTGGATATTAATGTGTCATTTTCTAGGTATTCACCGAAAAGGACTGGTTTTATATTGGATAGATAATCCCTCTGATTTATTCTATAATCTAATATTCCCAAATTGAAGTACATTTCTTATATGTCTTTAACAAAATCTGTTACATTATATATTATATATATTATATTCATGTTTACACATTTCCCAATTTAATTATTATTAGTCCAGTTGGATATCAGCAAATCATTACTATTTTAATATTGTTTGAGTAGTGTGTGAAACTCCATTCAATTTTTTAAAAATACAAATACTTTGGAACTAATTTATTCAATTATTTTTCCTGCAATTCCCTTTATTTTGTAACTTCACATATATTTAAATAAGTTTCTGTTTGACGGCATGCATGCTAAATGGCTTCATTTGTATCTGACTCTGCGACCATATGGACTTTTTTTTCTCTACCAGAAATCAAAGCTTAGAAGACCAAGGAACCTCATCAAGACAAATCCTCAGTATTAAAGTTTAAAGAAGAATTAGATCTCAGGGATGTAATGAGGTTTTGTGAGCCTTAGTGCTTTGAAAGCAGGAGAATTAAAGGTGAAGGAGTGATAAAAACTGAATCACCCAACTTATAATGCAATCATCTAGTAACAGAGAACCAACAGAAAAATAATTGCATTGTGTCCAGCCCAGTGTCCCCAAGGGAAGCCATGTACTTGGAGGCTGGTGTAACAAAAGGAAAATATGCCTAATTAGCTGACATATGTGCATGCTTGCTCAGTCCCTTCGGTCTTGTCCAACTCTTTGAGACTCCACGGACTGTAGCCCTCTAGGCAACTCTGTCCGTAGGATTCTCCAGGCAAGAACACTGGAGTGCGTTGCCATGCTGTCCTCCATGGGATTTTCCTGACCCAGGGATCAAGCCCCCATCTCCTGTGACTCCTGCATTGCAGGTGGATTCTTTATTACTGAGCTGCCGTAGAAGCCCTGTGAGCTGACACAGGAAGCTCGAAATAAGTCCTCTTTTGCAGCCCCTCAGCCTGTGCCGCTTTGGTTGGTGAGGACCTAGTCCTTAATTTAGATCCCTGAATCTGTCTGGGAGCCAATGCTTGATTTTATCCCTTCCTGTTGTCTTGTTTAGGTACAAAAATTCAGTCTGCATCATTAATCATTTAGAAAGGAACTTGGACTTCTACAGGGAAAGCCTTCTCTCTCAGTCTCCAGGCAGGTGAGAGCTCTGCACACATTTCAGGAGAGGGTCAGAGAGGATGGAAGCCAGGAGCATGTACCTGAGGTCACCTGAGGGCCAATCTAGCGTATCCAGAGGCCAGAGGTCACTGTGGTTATTTCTGGCTTTCCTAATGTTAGTGTATCTATTTAGGTCTAAAAGTAAAATGACCCCTTCACTCCTCAATGTTGACAAATGGTAATAGAGGAATCTCAGTTAGAAGGAACAGTGGTGGTGGTTTAGTTGCTAAATTGTGTCTGACCCTTTGGTGACCCCATGGACTGTAACCCACCAAGCTCCTCTGTCCATGGAATTTCCCAGGCCAGAATACTGGAGTGGGTCACACTTTCCTTCTCCAGGGGATCTTGCTCACCAAGGGATTGAACCTTGGCTTCCTGCATTGCAGGTGGATTCTTTACCAATGAGCCACTAAGGAAGCCCCATTAGAAGGAATGGGAGGCATAAAAGGCTTCCAGTAAAAGTAGACAATAAGTCTAATAATCTTATTTATGAACAGAAGTAAACAAATTGGAAAATTCCTCAAGAGAGAGAAGTATTCTGCTTCTTCATATACAATATATTCAACTTTTGTTGTATCTCATTTATTTCTGATTTTGAATTGGTAGTTTATATTCCATTTGCTTATTCTCTTGGTATATTTAAACTGTAAGATATATCACATCATAAATATATCCCCAGTTATGTCTTTGAAAAAAAAAATATTTTTCTTCATTATTTTTTTCTGGGCATGAAGGAGATGCCACTGGAGTTGGAATATTGATGAAGGAAGGAAACTTTTCTTCATTGCATTGTCTCAGGGGCCATTTAAGTTTATTGGATATTTTCCCTCTTAATTTGCCTATGTCCGTTTCATTTTTCTTTTTTTCTTTCTCATGCTTTTCATTCTTCTCTAAATACTGAGAAGAAATTAGCCATACCAACATTGAACCCGAAATTTATTGTTCTATGGGAAGTTTATAAACTGGAATTTACGGATGGGATGGGGAAGAAGATGGCAGGGGGTTCAGAAGGGAGGGGATATATGTATACCTGTGGCTGATTCATGTTGAGGTGTGGCAGAAAACAACAGAATTCTGTAAAGCTATTATCCTTCAACTAAAAAACACATAAATTAAAAACAACAGCAACAACAGCAACAACAACCCTGGAACTTCTGGGTAAAAATTATACATTCTTTTGGAGGATAATAATTTGGTCTGCCAAGCTTGATGTGTAACCATTCATGGCCTAACGAGGGTGTATCTGGGTGACCAGTTTATGACAGTAACACAAGCCAGAAGCATCGTGTGTACGTGTGTGTGTGTGTGTTTGCCTGGCCTTGTGAAGATAGACCAGTTCTTAAAGCAGAGGCATCTGTACTCATATGTTAAGATGACTTATAAAACAGAGGTCAGAATTTGGTCAATAGATGGAAATAAGTAGCGAACTGACATAAATCACAGGATGATTTTAAACTAAGTTCATAAAGTGCAAGGAACTGAGAGGGTAACAGGCAGGAAGGCCAGGGGTCTCCAAACGGAGGAAATAGGCTACAAGTGCCAGACATTTTTAATCTCTCTTAAGCAGCAGGAGGAAACAAACCTTTGATATATTTTTCTTCTCTATACAAATTTAAAAGGAGGTTTCTCTTAAAATGCTGTGTTGCCATGACACCTGGTTTCACCTGAAACTAACTATTCTCAAACCTTGAGTTAACCAATACATTTCTTTTTCTTATGGAAATGTTTGTCTTAAGCTATGTTAATGTGCTATGCATTTACCCCAGACTCTAAGTTCCGCCAAAATGGCTCAAACTATACTCAGATATTGTTCCCCTAATCTATGTAAGCAAAACTATTTGTTTGGTAAACTGCCCTTCTACAAGATTCAAGTCAATCGTTTATGGCCGGAGATGAATTATCTGGTGCCATACTAAATATTATGACATTCCTTTCTTTTCATTAACAGACTGCGAGTGACTATATAACATACAGCTAAAGACTAGCAGGGGGGTACTCTTTCTGCCCCCTTCTGATGCCTATGTCAGAAGCTTTCTATATCTCCTTTATACGTTAATAAAACTTTATTACACAAAAGCTCTGAGTGATCCAGCCTCGTCTCTGGCCCCAGATTGAATTCGTCTCCTCTGGAGGCCAAGAATCCCAGCGTCTTATCATTCAGCAACAACCTTTCAGAGCCACATAGAAGGAGGGGTTCTCTATGTGCTGAAGCTTCAGCTGTAGCAAGGAGGCCACCTTGTTCCTCAGCATCCTTGACACCGTCTCTAATCACTCACCCTCCTACTAATTCCTTACTCCACTGGCTTCCTTGTTTGCACTTGAACACGTGGAACAAGCATCTTCCTCAGGTCCTTAGCAGTGGCAGCTCCCTCTGCCAGGCACACACTTCTTCTGACTCACAAAGGCTTCTCTCTTCAGGATCTTAAACATCACCTAGTTTGAAGCTCTTCCCTGAACACTCAGGACAAAATAACACCTCCTGCCACTTTCTCCTTTATAGCTGGTTTTGTTTTCTTCATAGCATGCTTGACATCCTGACATATTCTATCATATTTTATGTGAATATCCTCAATCATAATCTGTGGACTGGGAGAGGTTTATTTTTCAGCATTTTCTACTGGGTCAGCACTAAATACGTATTTCTCAAATAAATGAAGAAATACCTCATTAGAACTCTAGAATAGATGAGCTCTTTGCCAATGTGATGAAAATGGGACAAAAATTCTTTGTCAGAGTTGAAATGGAGTGTACTTTGGAAGAGAACTTTTCTATAAATAAGGTATTATGATCAATTACTTGAGGGTTAAATAGAAATTGCAGTATTTCAGCTATGTGAATTATGCCAGTTTTTGTGCAAACGAGTCATGTTCTTTTCCTTTTTCCTGATAGGCACATCCACCCCATGGAACCAGGGAATAATACACGAATTTTAGAATTTCTTCTTCTGGGACTTTCAGAAGAAGAAGAACTGCAGCCCCTCATCTTTGGGCTCTTCCTCTCCATGTACCTAATCACTGTGTTTGGAAACCTGCTCATCATCCTGGCCATCAGCTCAGACTCCCACCTCCACACGCCCATGTACTTCTTCCTCTCCAACCTGTCCTTTGTAGACATCTGTTTCACCTCCACCACCATCCCAAAGATGCTGTGGAACATCCAGAACAATAACAGAGGTATCACCTATGGAGGCTGCATCACCCAGATGTATTTTTACATACTGTTTGCAGGATTGGATGACATTCTCCTGAGTGTGATGGCCTATGATCGGTATGTGGCCATCTGCCATCCCCTGCTCTACACGGTCATCATGAGCCCCCGGCTCTGTGGACTGCTGCTTCTGATATCCTGGGTGCTTGTTGCCTTGTATTCCTTGCTACACAGCTTAATGGTGTTGCGATTGTCCTTCTGTCCACTTGTGCAAATCCCCCACTTTTTCTGTGAACTCAGTCAGCTGGTACAACTTGCCAGTTCTGACATCTTTCTTAACTACATGGTGATGTATTTTGCAGCTGTCCTGGTGGGTGTTGGTCCTTTTGCTGGCATCCTTTGCTCATATTCTAAAATAGTTTCCTGCATATGTAAAATCACATCAGCTCAGGGGAAGTATAAAGCATTTTCCACCTGTGTGTCCCACCTCTCAGTTGTCTTCCTATTTTATTTTACAGCCTTAGGAGTGTTCCTTAGCTCTGGGACTACCTACACCTCACATTCAAGTACAATTGCCTCGGTCATGTACACTGTGGTCACACCTATGCTGAACCCTTTCATTTACAGTCTGAGAAACCGAGATATAAAAGAGGGTCTAAAGAGATTGTATTGGATGCCAAGTACAAAAGACCAACTATACTAGTGCTCTGGATTGCATAACTCAAAGTATCAAAACCAGAAATTGTTCTTTGATCATTGTGAAATAAAATTTGCTCCTTGCACTTATTTCTTGGGATTTCCATTTTTCTTTCCTTCTTTGAATTCAGTATCTTTATAGAATTTTAGGAACTCTCTTTTAAGTGTTATTCACAGTCTGCAAGTCTGTTCTCTATGTCTGTGAATCTGTTTCTGTTTCAGAGATAAGGACATTTGTGTCATATTTTAGATTCCCTATATAAGTGATATCATATGGTGTTCACAACAAGACATTATGAAAGCAAACAATCTGACATGTTTTGCTACCATGAAATGGTATGGTGATCTTTTTTCTGTTGCAAATAAAAATTGTTTACCTTGAAATTTTCTTGTGCCCGAGGTAGACCTGTATTGCCAAATATTTCAATATTAGTTCAGTTTTAATATATCTCATAGATTTAAATATGTGATATTTTTATTTTCATTTGTCTTCAGGTGATTCTTTATTCCTCCTTTGGTATTTTTATTGACCTAATAGTTGTTCAGTAGCATGTGTTTCAGTTTTCACAGAGTTCTGTTTTTTGTTTCCAACTTTCTTCTTTTATTTGATTTCTAGTTTCATATCCTAGTGATCAGAAGAGAAGCGTGATGTGATTCAAAACTTCCTAAATTTATTGAGGCTAGCTTTGTGTCCCCAAAACGTGGCCTATTCTTGAGAATGTCCCATGTGCACTTGAGAAATACATATATTCTTCTGTATTAGGATGCAATGTTCTATATAAATATATCAAATGCATCTGGCCTTATATTTAATTTAGCTGATACTTATTTTTTGACTTTCTAGCTGGATGATATTTATTCATATATCAGGATTGTTAAAGTCATGTGCTATTATTGTGTTACTGTCAATTACTCCCTTGAGGTCTGTTAACTATTGTTTTATATGTTTGGTGCTCCTCTGTCCAGTTCAGTTCAGTTCAGTCGCTCAGTTGTGTCCAACTCTTTGTGACTCCATGTATCACAGCACGCCAGGCCTCCCTGTCCATCACCAACTCCCAGAGTTTACTCAAGCTCATGTCCATTGAGTCAGTGATGCCATCCAGCCATCTCATCCTTTGTCGTCCCCTTCTCCTCCTGCCTCCAATCCCTCCCAGCATCAGGGTCTTTTCCAATGAGTCAACACTTCGCATGAGGTGGCCAAAGTATTAGTGTTTCAGCTTCAGCTTCAGTCCTTCCAACGAACATTAGGAGACCCCAAACTGAACTGAACTGACTTCACACTGTTTGCAACAGCTCCAGAGAAAGTCTTAGATATATTTTTACTATTATCATAATTTAAATTAAATAAAAAATTTAAAAAATAATTTAATGATTTTTTTAAATTTTTAAGTCTTCATTACTCCTTTAATTTTCATTTTTATAACCTAATATTACCTTGGAGGAAAAAAAAAAAAAAAAGGAAGACCCTAGTTTTAAAAGCAAACTTCATATGTATATATATTTTATAATTTTGGTGACTTTGTTGTTGATATTATGTTTTGTTTTGTTTTAATATTGTATTTTTGAGAATCTAACTTCTACACTAGATTTTTAATCTTTGCTTTTTGGTATTTGTTATCAGCTTTGTACCTTTAAGAACCCAATGTTCAGTACCCATTTTTACTTGGGAGTGAGATCACAGGCCTGATTGCTCTGTCCCCCTTTTGACTCTTATTTTCCTCCACCAAGTGGCCTCTATCTCCCCCCTCCCCCTTTTCTTCTCTACCCAGCTCAGTGAATGTCTTTGTGTATTCCGGGCTGTGGAGAACATTTAGGGAACTTTTTACTGGCTGGATCTGTCTCTCTCCTTTTGACTCCCCCTTTCATCCTCCTGTCCACCTCTGTCTCCTTCCTCCCTCTTCTCTTCTCCATGTAACTCTGTGTGCCTCTCTGGGTGTCCCTCACTGTGGATAAACTTTTCATCATTAACCTAGATGTTTTCTCATCGGTGTTGTATAGATGAGGAAGTCTTGAGGCTACTGTATGAATGAGACTGAAAAGCAGAGGGAGGCGGCTTAAGTCCAAATCCTGAGAACACCAGGGAACTCCTGAATCCAGGGAACGTTGATTGATTGGAGCTCATCAAACGCCTCCATACCTACACTGAAACCAACCACCACCCAAGGGCCAACAAGCTCCAGAGCAAGACATACAATGCAAATTCTCTAGCAACACAGGAACATGACTCTGAGCCTCAATATACAGGCTGACCAAAGTCACACAAAACCCACTGACATCTCAAAACCCATTACTGGACACTTCATTGCACTCTAGAGAGAAGAAGTCCAGCTCCACCCACCAGAACACCAGTGCAAACTTCACTAAACAGGAAAGTGACTGAAAGTGAAGGACTGGAAAAAGATATTCCATGCAAATAGAGACCAAAAGAAAGCAGGAGTAGCAATACTCATATCAGATAAAATAGACTTTAAAACAAAGGCTGTGAAAAGAGACAAAGGTGGACACTACATAATGATCAAAGGATCAATCCAAGAAGAATATATAGCAATCATAAATATATATGCACCCAACATAGGAGCACCACAATATGTTAGACAAATGCTAACAAGTATGAAAGGGGAAATTAACAATAATATAATAACAGTGGGAGACTTTAATATCCCACTCACACCTATGAATGGATCAACTAAATAAAAAATCAACAAAGAAACACAAACTTTAAATGATACAATGAACCAGTTAGACCTAATTGATATCTATAGGACATTTCACCCCAAAACAATGAATTTCACCTTTTTCTCAAGCACACATGGAACATTCTCCATGATAGATAACATCCTGGGCCATAAATCTAGCCTTGGTAAATTGAAAAAAAAATTAAAATCATTCCAAGCATCTTCTCTGACCACAATGCAGTAAGATTAGATGTCAATTACAGGAGAAAAGCTATTAAAAATTCTAACATATGAAGACTGAACAACACGCTACTGAATAACCAACAAATCACAAAAGAAATTTAAAAAAATCAAAATGTGCATAGAAATGAATGAAAATAAAAACACAACAACCCAAAACCTATGGGACACTGTTTAAAAGAAGTGTTAAGGGGAAGGTTCATAGCAATACAGGCTTATCTCAAGAAACAAGAAAAAAGCCAAATATCTAACCTATCTCTACACCTAAAGCAAGTTGAAAAGGAAGAAATTATAAACCCAGGGTTAGTAGAAGGAAAGAAATATTAATTAGGGCAGAAATAAATGCAAGAAAAACAAAAGAGACCATAGAAAAAAATCAACAAAACAAAAGCTGGTTCTTTGAAAAGATAAATAAAATTGACAAACCATTAGCCAGACTCATCAAGAGACAAAGGCAGAAGAATCAAATCAACAAAATTAGAAATGAAAATGGAGAGATCACACCAGAGAACACAGATATACAAAGGATCATAAGAGACTATTATCAGCAACTATATGCAAATAAAATGGACAACTTGGAAGAAATGGACAAATTCTCAGAAAAGTACAACTTTCCAAAACTGAACCAGGAAGAAATAGAAGATCTTAACAGACCCATCACAAGCACGGAAAGTGAAACAGTAATCAGAAATCTTCCAACGAACAAAATCCCTGGACCAGACAGCTTCACAGCTGAATTCTACAAAAAATCTAGAGAAGAACTAACACCTATCCTCCTCAAACTCTTCCAGAAAATTGCAGAGGAAGGTAAACTTCCAAACTCATTCTATGAGGCCACCATCACCCTAATACCAAAACCTGACAAAGATGCCATAAAAATTGAAAACTACAGGCGAATATCACTGATGAGCATAGATACAAAAACCCTTAACAAAATTCTAGCAAACAGAATCCAACACATATGAAAAAAGATCATACATCATGACCAAGTGGGCTTTATCCCAGGATGCAAGGATTCTTCAATATCCACAGATCAATCAATGTAATAGACCACATTAACAAATTGAAAAATGAAAACCACATGATTATCTCAATAGATGCAGAGAAAGCCTTTGACAAAATTCAACATCCATTTATGATAAAAACCCTCTAGAAAGCAGGAATAGAAGGGACATAACTCAACATAATAAAAGTTATATATAACAAAGACTCAGCAAACATTATTCTCAATGGTGAAAAATTGAAAGCATTTCCCCTAAATTCAGGAACAAGGGTCAGGGGTGCCCACTCTCACTACTACTATTCAACATAGTTTTGGAAGTTTTGGCCACAGCAATTAGAGCAGAAAAAGAAATAAAAGGAATCCAGATGGGAAAAGAAGTAAAACTCTCACTGTTTGCAGATGACATGATCCTCTACATAGAAAACCCTAAAGACTCCACCAGAAAATTACTAGAGCTAATCAGTGAATATAGTAAAGTTGCAGGATATAAAATTAACACAGAAATCCCTTGCATTCCTATACACTAAAAATGAGAAAACAGAGAAATAAAGGAAACAATTCCATTCACCATTGCAACAACAAAAAAAAATAAAATACTTAGGAATATATCTACCTGAAGAAACAAAAGACCTATATATGAAAACTGTAAAACACTGGTGAAAGAAATCAAAGAAGACACAAATAGATGGAAAAATATACCGTGTTCATTAATTTGAAGAATCAATATAGTGAAAATGAGTATACTACCCAAAGGAATCTATAGATTCAATGCAATCCTCATCAAGCTACCAACGGTATTTTTTCAGAGAGATAGAGCAAATAATTTTACAATATGTATGGAAATACAAAAAAACCTCGAATAGCCAAAGCAATCTTGAGAAAGAAGAGTGGAACTGGAGGAATCAACCTGCGTGACTTCAGGCTCTACTACAAAGCCACAGTCATCAAGACAGCATGGGACTGGCACAAAGACAGAAATATAGATCAATGGAACAAAATAGAAAGCCCAGAGATAAATCCTCGCAACTATGGACAACTTATCTTTGACAAAGCAGGCAAGAATATACAATGGAGAAAAGACAATCTCTTTAACAAGTGGTCCTGGGAAAACTGGTCAACCACTTGTGAAAGAATGAAACTAGAACACTTTCTAACACCATACACAAAAATAAACTCAAAATGGATTAAAGGTCTAAATGTAAGACCAGAAACTATTAAACTCCTAGAGGAAAACATAGGCAAAACACTCTCCAGCATAAACCACAGCAGGATCCTCTATGACCCACCTCCCAGAATATTGGTAATAAAAGCAAAAATAAACAAATGAGACCTAATTAAACATAAAAGCTTCTGCACAACAAAGGAAACTATAAGCAAGGTGAAAAGACAGCCTTCAGAATGGGAAAAAAAAAATAGCAAATGAAGCAACAGACAAAGGATTAACCTCAAAAATATACAAGCAACTCCTGCAGCTCAATTCCAGAAAAATAAAAGACACAATCAAAAAATGGGTCAAAGAACTAAACAGACATTTCTCCAAAGAAGGCATACAAATGGCTAACAAACACATGAAAAGATGCTCAACATCACTCATTATCAGAGAAAGGCAAATCAAAACCACAATGAGGTACCATCTCACGCCGGTCAGAATGGCTGCTATCCAAAAGTCTACAAGCAATAAACGCTGGAGAGGGTGTGGAGAAAAGGGAACCTTCTTACTCTGTGGGAATGCAAACTAGAACAGCCACTAAAGAAAAGCGTGGAGATTCCTTAAAAAAACTGGAAATAGAACTGCCATATGACCCAGCAATCCCACTGCTGGGAATACACACTGAGGAAACCAGAATTGAAGGAGACATGTGCACCCCAATGTTCATTATGGTACTGTTTATAATAGCCAGAACATGGAAGCAAGCTAGATGCCCATCAGCAGAGAAATGGATAAGAAATCTGTGGTACATATGCACAATGCAATGTTACTCAGCCATTAAAAAGAATACATTTGAATCAGTTCTAATGAGGTGGATGAAATTGGAGCCTATTATACAGGGTGAAGTAAGCCAGAAAGAAAAAAGCAATACAGTATACTAATGCATATATATGGAATTTAAAAAGATAGTAATGATAACCCTGCATGCGAGACAGCAAAAGAGACACAGATGTATCGAACAGTCTTTTGGACTCTGTGGGAGAGACCGAGGGCAGGATGATATGGGAGAATGACATTGAAACATGGAAATTATCATATGTGAAACGAATCACCAGCCCAAGTCGATGCATGAGACAGGGTGCTGAGCGCTGGTGCACTGGGATGACCCAGAGGGATGGGATGGGGAGGTAGGTGGGAGGGGGGTTCAGGATGGGGAACACATGTACACCCATGGAGAATTCATGTCAATGTATGGCAAAACCAATACAATATTGTAAAGTAAAGTAAAGTAAATAAATAAATAAAAGAAAAAAAAATTAAGTGTTCCTGATGAATTGTCCATTTTTGTCTTTTGGCTCCCCTTTTGTCTTGAAATCCATTTTTTTCTGATATGATTATGGCTACACCTTTTATGTTGCCATTTGCTTGGGGTAGCCTTCTCCATCTCTTAATTTTAAATCTATGTCTTTAGACATGAAGAGTCTCTTGGGTTTAGTATGTATGTGGGTCTTGTATTTTAATCCATCCAGACACTCTGTTTTTTTGATGGGTGCATTCAACACATTTAGAATGATTATTGACAGATGAGGATTTAGTACTACTATTTTATCTTTTCTGTTCTGGTTATTCTATTCCCCACCTCCCTTTTTCCTTTTTCCTGAGTTTCTGTCTGCCATTTAAATTTGGCCATTTTTCTAGGATTTGTTTTAATCAGTTTCCTCTTTTTTGATGTTTTGAGTCTTCTAGATTTGTATTTTGTGATCACCATGGATTTGTGGCAAACATCTCATAGGTAAAAATAGTCATTTTCTCACTGATAGCATCTTATTTTTGTTGCACACATGGGTTCCTTAGTTTTCCTCTTCCCGTTTTGTGTCTTAGTTGCCTTTTTATGTTGTGAGCTTGTTGCCTAATTGAAGTAGCCATAATTGTTTTCTGCTTTTTGTCCTCTTTGCACATTATACTATAATAAGGTATTTAAAAATCTATTCCAGCAGTATTTATGATTTTATGACTCTGTCTATTTGTCACTTTACTGAAAGTTTTGTGTGTTTTTGCCTTTTTTGTTTCATGTTGAAGAGCTTTTTCTTGTAGGTTAGGTCTAGTGTTGCTAAACTCCCTTAGCATTTGTTTGTATGAAAAAGGACTTCTCTTTCATATCTTAATGATAATTTTTATGGATAGACTACTTTGGGGTGAAAGTTTTTCTCTTTCAGAATTTTGAGAATGCCATGCCACTCCCTCCTGGCTTGTAGGATTTCTGCTGTGAAATCTTCTTTGAGTCTAATGAGTGTTTCATGAAGGCTACCATCCTGCTTTCTCTGTCTCAGCCTCTAAATTATTTTTTGTTAATGATTTTGACAACTTTAGTATGATGTGTCCTGGGGAAGGTTTTTGTGCATTGAGGTAATCAGATGGTCTTAACTTTATGGACTTGTATATCCAATTCTTTGTCCAAGTTTGGGGAATACTCAGTTTTGTTTATCTGAATAAACTCTCTACACATTTCTTTTTTCTCTTCTCCTTTTCAGACACTCATTACCTTAAAGTGGCCCTTCTTTCAAGAGTCAGTTACCTCTCCTTGAATAGCCTCATTGTTTATTATCTCATTTCTCTTTCTTCTTCTACTTGTATCATGTTTACCTTTCCATATTCAAACTCACTAATTCTGTCCTGTTTCCAGTGATTTCTAATGCATTCTTCATCTGGCTTATTGTTTCCCTTTCAGCTCTAGAATTTCTGTTTAGTTTTATCTTAAGGTTTCAATATTTTGGAAAGCATTCCTTCTGGTCATTAATTTTATTCCTGGGTTCATTCAGCTTCCTTTCTCGGTTTCCTTGAATTGAGTTTCTTCACAACAGTGTTGAAGCTTGGCTGCTGGGCAGTTGTTGCTTTCTTTCTGCGGTGGTGTTTCTGTGGTTCTTTCTCGGGTTTGATGTGCTGTTCCTCTCAGGTGGTGCCTTTGAAGAAGGGAGCAGTTTTCCCTTTCCTTCTACTAAATTAAAATGCTTTGTTTTTTAATCCACTAGGTGGCATAACTTTTTCTTTTTTCTCTTGGTTTTTCAACCTTCCTATCTGAGCAGCCCTTGATTATCATTTGAAAGTGTGCACTTTCCAACCTCTGCCAAAGATGTTCTCTTTCAGTGGGTAGCTTGCTTGTTGCCACAGTTACCAGTATGCTGCCCGGGCCACAGGGATGCAGGCTTTCCTAATGGGCCTGAGAAATCCTGAGTCACAGGCTCTATCACCATCTTGTAGGTAGTTGGCTTCTCCTGTATGTCCCCACCGTAAAAGTACAGGTTTGTGGAGTTCTCTGATAACCTGGTAGGTTGTGCAGAGGCACCTTTCTTGTGTTGTGGAAGTTCTCTTGGCTGTTGATTGAAGGGGAGAGACAAAAGGAGTCTTTCATTAAGCCATGATGTAGAAGGCAAGATACTTTAAATAGAAAAACTGAAAGTCTCCACCAAAAGTGTATCAGAACTGTTAAATGAAATCAGAAAAGTTGGAAGATAAATTTTTTTTCCTTTTTAAATCTTTTTTTTTTTTTTTTTTTTTGTCATACATTGATATGAATCAGCCATAGAGTTACACTTATTCCCCATCCCGATCCCCCCTCCCACCTCCCTCTCCACCCGATTCCTCTGGGTCTTCCCAGTGCACCAGGCCCGAGCACTTGTCTCATGCATCCCACCTGGGCTGGTGATCTATTTCACCATAGATAATATACATGCTGTTCTTTCAAAACATCCCACCCTCACCTTCTCCAACAGAGTTCAAAAGTCTCTTCTGTACTTCTGTGTCTCTTTTTCTGTTTTGCATATAGGGTTATCGTTACCATCTTTCTAAATTCCATATATATGTGTTAGTATGCTGTAATGTTCTTTATCTTTCTGGCTTACTTCACTCTGTATAATGGGCTCCAGTTAAGGAAGCTGTGGTACATATACACCATGAAATATTACTCAGCCGTTAAAAAGAATTCATTTGAATCAGTTCTAATGAGATGGAAGATAAAATATTAAAACACAGAAATCTATACCTCCCTATACACTAAAAATCAACTATAAGAAGGAGAAAGATATATGTTTTATATGATTTTATATGATATATACATATCTAAAATCATAAAACATGCCTAGAAATAACTTTAACCAATGAGGTGGAAGATCTGTATTCAAAAATGCATAAAACATAGATGAGCAAAATCAAAGACAATAGAAAGAAATGAAAAGACATTCCTATGCCCTTGGCATGGAAGAAGTAATATTCTAATGGCCATACAACCAAAACAATCTACAGATTTGATGTACTCTGAATCAAAATACTCATGATATTTCTCACAGAAGTAGAACAAAATCCTAAAATTCACTTGAAACTACAAGAGACCCAGAATTGTCAAAGCGATCCTGGGGAAACAACAATGACAACAGCAAAGCTGGAGTCATGAGGATCCCAGACTTCAGACTGTACTCTCAGCACCAAGATATGATGATCAGAACTGCATGGAACTGGCACAAAAACTGACTCATGAATCAATAGATCAGAATAGAGACCCCAGCAATAAACCCAGACAGTTGTGACCAATCAATCTATGACATGGGAGGAGGCAGGCATGCACCGTGGAGAAAAGCTCAGTCTCTTCAACAAGTGCACTGCCATAACTGAATGGGCATTTGTGCATGCTCAGTCCTGACCAGCTCTTTGCTGCCTCATGGACGAGCCCTCCAGGGTTCCCTGCGGGTGGAATTTCCCAGGCAAGAATACTGGAGTGGATTGCCATTTCCTTCTCCAGGGGATCTTCTTGACTCAAGGATAGAACCTGTGTCTCCTGTACTGGTGGGCAGATTCTTTACCATTGAGCCACTTGGGAAGCTGGTGAAAACTAAATGGCCACGTGTAAAACAATGAGCTTAGAATATTTTCTCACACCACATAGGAAGAAAAATTTCAAGATGGATTATGGACCTAAATGTAAGACCTGACTCATAAAATTCTGAGTAGTGAGGACATGGGCAGTATATTTTTTGACATAAATCATAGCAATATTGTTTAGGATCTCTGTCTTTCAGTTAAGGAAATAAAAGCAAAAATAAACAAATGGAACTTAATTAAATTTAAAAGATTTTTCACAGTAAAGGAACCCATCTGAAAAATGAAAAGACATCTATGGAATGGGATAAAATATTTGCAACTTATATCACTGGCAGGGATCACAATCCAAAATATATAAACAACTCATGCAACTCAATATGAAAAATAAGCAACTCAATAAAAAATGGGCAAAAGACCTGGATAGACATTTTTTCCCTAAAGAAAACATACAGATGGATAACCAACACATGGCAGGTTGATCAGTATCACTAATTCCTAGAGAAATGCAAACCAAAATGGCATGAGATGTTACCTTGCACTTGTGGGGATAGCTATTATCAAAGAGTCTACAATTAATGAATTTTGAAGAGGATCTCAAGAAAAGGAAACCCTGTACACTGTTGGTAGGAAAGTAAATTGGTGCAGCCAGTATAGAAAATAGTACAGAAATTCCTCCAAAACTAGAAGTAGAACTATGCTGTGATTAAGCAATTTCACTTCTAAGTATTTATCCAAAAGATGTAAAAACACTAAATAATATGTATTGCTATATCCATTGCCACATAGTTAAGATAATCAACATACGGTTTCAACCGAAGTGTTCATTGGCAGAAGAATGGACAAAGATGATGTGTTCTATACAATAGAATACTACTTAGGTATAAAACAGTGAAATCTTACCATTTGCAACAATATGGCTAGACCTAGAGGATATGGTTGCCTGAGAAGGCCTTACAAATAGCTGAGAAAAGAAAAGAAGCTAAAGGAAAAGGAGAAAGAGCTTGCTCAAATTCATGTCCATTGAGTCAGTGATGCCATTCAACTGTCTCATCCTCTGTCTTACCCTTCTCTTCCTGCCTTCAATCTTTCCCAGCATCAGGGTCTTTTGAGAGTCGGTTCTTCACATCAGATGGCCAAAGTATTGGAGTTTCAGCTTCAGCATCAGTCCTTTCAATGAATATTCAGGACTGATTTCCTTTAGGATGGACTGGTTAGATCTCCTTGCAGGCCAAGGGACTCTCAAGAGTCTTCTCCAACATCACAGTTCAAAAGCATCAATTCTTCAGCACTCAGCTTTCCTTATACTACAACTCTCACATCCATACATGACTACTGGAAAAAACATTGCCTTGACTGGATGGACCTTTGTTGGCAAAGTAATGTCTCTGTTTTTTAATATGCTGTCCAGGTTGATCATAGCTTTTCTTCCAAGGAGCAAGCATCTTTTAATTTATAGATTAATATAAAATAATCTATATCACCTGCAGTGATTTTGGAGCCCCAAAAATAAAATCTGCCACTGTTTCCAGTGTTTCCCCATCTAATTGCCATGAATTAATGCAACCGGATGCCATGATCTTAGTTTGCTGAATGTTGAGCTTTAAGCCAACTTTTTCACTCTCGTCTTTCACTTTCATCAAGAGGCTTTTTATTTCTTCTTCACTTTCTGCCATAAGGGTTGTATCTTCTGCATATCTGAGGTTATTGATATTTCTCCCGGCAATCTTGATTCCAGCTTGTGCTTCCTCCAGCCCAGCGTTTCTCATGATGTACTCTGCATATAAGTTAAATAAGCAGGGTGACAATATACAGCCTTGATGTACTCCTTTTCCTATTTGGAACCAGTCTGTTGGTCCATATCCAGTTCTAACTGTTGTTTCCTGACCTGCATACAGGTTTCTCAAGAGGTGGGTCGGGTGGCCTGGTATCCCCATCTCTTTCAAAATTTTCCACAGTTTATTGTGATCCACACAGTCAAAGGCTTTGGCATAGGCAATAAAGCAGAAATAGATGTTTTTCTGCAACTCTCTTGGTTTTTCGATGATCTAACGGATGTTGGCAATTTGATCTCTGGTTCCTCTGCTTTTTCTAAAACCAGCTTAAACATCTGGAAGTTCACGGTTCATGTATTGCTGAAGCCTGGCTTGGAGAATTTTGAGCATTACTTTAGTAGCATGTAAGATAAGTGCAATTGTGTGGTAGTTTAAGCTTTCTTTGGGATTGGAATGAAAATGGACCTTTTCCAGTCCTGTGGTCACTGCTGAGTCTTCCAAATTTGCTGGCATATTGAGTGCAGCACTTTCACAGCATCATCTTTCAGGATTTGAAATAGCACAACTGGAATTCCATCACCTCCACTAGCTTTGTTCGTAGTCATGCTTTCTAAGGCCCACCTGACCTCACATTCCAGGATGTCTGGCTGTAGGTGAGTGATCACACCATCGTGATTATCTGGATCATGGAGATCTTTTTTGTACAGTTCTTCTGTGTATTCTTGCCACTTCTGCTTCTGTTAGGTCCATACAGTTTCTGTCCTTTATAAAACACATCTTTGCATGAAATATTCCCTTGGTATCTCTAATTTTCTTGAAGAGATCTCTAGTCTTTCCCATTCTGTTATTTTCCTCTATTTCTTTGCATTGATGACTGAGGAAAGCTTTCTTATCTCTCCTTTCATGTAGAGCAAATAAGTAGAAAAAAATCATCCTCGAAATAAGATCATCTTATTGAATGCTAAAGATATGGCATGAAAAGTGTTTTGAGGAAACTAAATAGTTTTCATTCCTATGAAAAAAGTTTCCTTGGTCATCAGCTTATATCAACCTGCACATGAAAATATTTGAGAACTGGTTTTCAAGCCAGTACAGCATTCTCATCAATATACTCCACAAGGACCTGAGACTGAGCCTAACAGCTCAATAGGGTAAGACCCAAAGCCAAGGGGAGAAAATGGTGGTTTTAAAATTCAAACCGCTGGGAATGCTCCCTCAGCCAGGCCTTACAAACAGTAAATCCTTAGTCATCTGAGCAAGCAACTTTAATGTCCTCCAACTGTTTGTAAGCTTACTAGCCTACAATATCAGTTTTCAATCAAAGTAGAACCTAAGTCCAAATATGTTTGTCATTAATTGAGGTAGAGGAAAGGGTATTAGCTGTGGAGGGATGTACAGTGATGTAACATGTTTTTCTAGCAGAAGCATATTTAACTGTGATGAATAAGATGCAGACCTAGAATGCTGGCAAACATTTCCCTTGCAACAGCAATTGATGAGGCATACATTTCAGTGTCTCCACCCTCTTAATATTCAAATAAAAAAAGATTATTACATCAAAATTGTATGCCAAAGAGCTTAGCCTGCCATTATTTCATTTCCTATAATATTAAATATATGTGTAGAATCATTCAATTCAGTTCAGTTGCTCAGTTGTGTCTGACTCTTTGCGGCCACATGGACTGCAGCACACCAGGCTTCCCTGTCCATCACCAACTCCCAGAGCTTGCTCAGACTCATGTCCATCAATTCTGTGATGCCATCCAACTATCTCATCCTCTATCCTTCCCTTCTCCTGTTTTCAATCTTTCCGAGTGTAGGGGCCTTTTCCAGTGAGTCAGCTCTTCGCATCAGTTGGCCAAAGTAGTGGAGCTCCGGCTTCACCATCAGTCTTTCCAATGAATATTCACAACTGATTTCCTTTAGGACTGACTGGTTTGATCTGGTAGAATCGTTAGCCCATTACTGTTTCCTTTTAAAACTGATCAGTCAAGTTATTTACTTTCATATAGGAAATTCAGCATGTTTTTGCTCTTGTTTTTAATTATTATATGCTTTCAAACTAGGAATTGGATTTTTATGATCAAGATTGTTGTTTGCCCTTAGGTATGCCATAATGTATACAATTATTCATGGAGAATTTCTGAGAATTTAAAATTTTGTGTGGTAAAATCTGTGTCAGTCATCTTATACTCTCTACAATATTTTTTTAACTGAAGGAAGTGAACCATCACTCAAATATTCTTCTCTTGCAAATCCTTGCCTTAACAAAAATGAAAAGGAATGTTCTTCATACATGGTGCAAATACATCACACTTTTGCATATTTTCAACTACTTTCCACATCTCTTATTCCTTATGGTCCTTTCATTCTCAGTCTATTCTAAAAGTTTCACATGATAGCAGGGTTAAAGCCTCAGGGCCACATATTATGATTCTTTGATCAGATTGTGAAAATGGCACTTGATCCTTCTGCTTATTGCCTGCTATTTCCATTTCTTTGATATAAACCTCTCTATACAATTTCAGCAACTTGCTTCATTAACTTTTTTCTGCTTTCCTAAATTGATTCACCTATGAAAATTATTTTTTTCTGGTGTACATTTACTTACCAAAATATCTATGTGAAACCCAAATTTCAGTAGAAAGTTTGACGTAATAATGTCTAAAGCCTAAGATGACCCTAACTAAAATGAAGCACATATTTATACCAGATTTTAACTATGAAAATTATTTTTTCTGGTGTACATTTACTTACCAAAATACTTATATTTTATATTGAATTATCTTTCTTCCTCTGCTTGAAAGCTTACATTGTTACCTACAAATATGATTCCTTCCATTGTTCTAAATGAAATATCTTCCCCATTCTAAATTTTATCATAACCACTAAAGGATAGTCAATGAGCAATATAAATATCATATATAAGTGTGTGTGTTCATGTGATTGTGTGAGTGTGAGTGTGTGTGTTTGTATGTATATCTCCAAAATCCAGCTCACTAGGGAGCTTAAATTCCTTCTGGTCCTATGATTCAGAGTCACAGATTTTTGAACAAACAGGCACATCCTTTTAACCTGGCATGGTTACCTACAGGAAAACCTCAATGGAATCACTTTTTAATTCAGTTATATGAAATAGACTTGAATAACTGAGTAATTATAAATGCTATTCAAATATCATAACAAATGCCTAGAATGAGAAGCCATACATTATTATAATTTCACTCAGTTCTGTTCATAACAAGTTAAAATTGCATCCTAAAAGCAAATGGTTTAACATAATGTCTTTACTCTCAAACAAGATTACACTATGGGGATCTGATCTGAGTTTTGATAGTCTCTTCTTCATGGGTCTACTGTCAGCTGTCTGGCTCTATTTTGTATTTTAAAGTCTCCTCCATGATGGTGTGTGCAGTTGTAGTACTCTTCTGTTTTGAGCCATTTTATACAAATTTATTCTTTTTATATACATAGGTCCGTCTTTAGTTTACAAGAAAAAAGCTGAAATGGTGTTTCAGTGTCAAACGGTATCAAACGATAATTTCTTCATATCAGTATCACTATTCTTATATCCATATATAACGCTTTTCTTTGTGTGAGACTCAACGACATGGCCTTTCCTTGTTACCCTGAACATGCAAAGCCAGAAGTTTTAAACTCTCATCCCTTGAAGAGTAATTATATACAATAAACCACCAGTTTTTAAAGCATACTATTTGCTGAATTTCAAAAATTGGCTGTAAATTCTACCTGGTTCATTTTTTTAATAGCTCAAAAATGCACAAGTTTTAACTTCTTTGAAAGGTTACTGTTAATAATGTAACTGACTTGAGTCTCAGGTTTACTTACTTCAGAAGAAAAGTTGAGATGACAAATCCAAACTTCACATGGATGCTGTGAAGAGTGAATGAAATGTATAGAAACACTTTGCTGAGTCCTTTCTTTTAGAAAAGTCGTTTCTGTTAGAAAAGTCATTGGCTTTTCCAACCTAAGTTTAAGGTTAGATGTATATGTCTGTATATATGTCCCTGCATCTGTATACACCTTTCTCTGAAACAAATACACTCACACTTGTATGCACATGCCTACATTCTCATTTGTTACCCATCCCAAGTTGAAAGAAAACTTGAGAGGGAGTTAGAATTATTGAAGTGAACAGATGCTTGAAATAACAGAAAATAGAAAGGATTTAGAAATTTTGACAGAAAGCTTTTAAGCAGAATGTGTGCCCATAATATTAATAATGATTTACGTTTCACATCTTCAATCCTCAGAGACCTCACAGTTAGAACCGTATTTACATTTAGGCAATGAGAAATTCTCTCTAGCAGCTAATGAGTCTGAATACCTCAAAAAGGACTCAGCTGTCTCCTTCTGTTTGGGGTAGGATTTCACCACAAAATACCTTTAGATAAGGGAAGCCCACTGATTGAATTGAAAGGTTTAAATTCAGCTCCAAGAACAATATCTGATTGGACACATATCTGTATTAGATTACTATTGCCCCCGCAAGAGACGCAGGTTCCATCCCTGGTTTGGGAAGACTCCCTGGAGGAGGGCATGGCAACTCACTCCAGTATTCTTGCCTGGAGAATCATCATGGACAGAGGCGCCTGATAGACTATAGTCCATGGCGTTTCAAAAAGTCAGACACCACTGAAGCGACTTAGCATGCATGCATGCTTTTGTAACAAATTACCACACTAGAGGCTTAAAACGAATACCTGTCTTAAAGTTCTGTAACAAATTACCATGCTAGTGGCTTAAAACATATATATGTCTTAAAACTCTTCAGAAGTCTGAAGTCTCACTGAGCTAAAATTATGATGCCTGCGGGACCCTGATCCTCCTGAACACTCCAGAGGACAATGCATTCCCTTTGCTGTTTTACTTCTAGTTGCCACCAGCATTCCTTGGTTCATGGTCTTTCCTCCATCTTCAAACCCAGGTGCAGAGCATTTTAAAATGTCTGTCTGACTCTAATTCTTCCTCCTTTCTCTTCCGCATTTAGAGGATCACTGCAATTACATTATTCCAAACTGAATATACATGCTTATCTGATATCAAGATCAATGATTTTCCACTTTATTCCATTTACTAATATAATCTCAGGCTTCCCTGGTAGCTCAGCTTGTAAAGAATATGCCTGCAACACAGGAGACCCTGGTTCAATTCCTGGGTTGGGAAGATGCCCTGGAGAAGGGATAGGCTACCCACTCGAGTATCTCCCTTGCTACCTAGATAGGATACTCAAAAGGTCTTGAGAATGGTGTGTGGTTATCTTTTGAGTATCTCATTTTGCTATTAAAGTGTCTTTTCTCAGATACATATCACGATGTCACTCAAAAGTTCTTTTTAAAAAGTTATTTTAACTGGAGGATAATTACCATACAATACTTCTGATGGTTTTGCCATATATCAACATGAATGGGCCATAGGTATGCATGTGTCCCCCCCGCCCCCCCCATCCTGAACCTCCTCCCACCTCCCTCCCACTCTATCCCTCTGGGTTGTCCCTGAGCCCTGGCTTTGGGTGGCCTGCTTCATGAATTGATTTTGCCTTGGTCATCTGTTTTACATATGGTAATGTACATATTTCAGTGCTAATTTCTCAAACGATTCCACCCTTGGCTTCTCCCACTAAAAAAATCAAACAGAATTTACCACTGCTTGCAAAAGTGAGTGAGATGCTCAAAATTACATACATGGAAGATTCTTGATGAAGACCTAAAACTGTTTCTGCCTGACTCCAACAGAATCATTTTCTTGCTAACCAGACAAAGACCTGCAGCGTCAAGACCATGTAGGACATTGTCAGAAATGCAGAGTCTCTTGTACCTTAAATCAGACCTGCTGAATCATAATTTGCATGTGAATTATAGTCCTTGGTAATTTTTAAGAACAGTCAAATTAGGAAAGTGCTATACTAGAATAAGTTTTATTTCTTTTCACTGATGGTATTTGAGGCAGTTTAATTGTTTGTATTGGATGCTGTCCTATGCATTACATTTGTAGGATCCCTTTAGATACTGAAAAACATGACCAACTGCAAAGTCATCTCTGATTGAGAATCACTGCCACAGAACTTGTGAACTAAAAGTGTTCTGATAATCGAGACTCCCAATCAAGACTTTCTTGGTCTAGACTTTTGAGCAGAACATTAAACCTCCCTGTGTCTCATGTCTATAATGGAGAATGAAGAACATAGGAGACTACATCACAGAAGGGACTAGTATAAAAATTAAAGTGGACGGTCCCTGTAATGTGCTAAGTTAGGTTATAGTGTTTGTGCTGTGCTGTGCTTAGGTGCTCAGTCATGTCTGACTCTTTGTGACCCCATGGACTGTAGTCTGTCAGGCTCCTCTGTCCATGGGGATTCTCCAGGCAAGTGTATACTGGAGTGGGTTGCCATGTCCTCTTCCAGGGGATCTTCCCAACCGAAGGATCAAATCCAGGTCTCACAGAAGGCAGATTCTCTACTGTCTGAGCCACCAGGTGTATAAAAAAGTCTAAATTTGCAGAATTAAGTAACAGAATCATGTTCTTGCTACTCAGACAAGGATAAGCAGTGTTAAGAACATGTAGGAACCTGTTAGAAAAGCAGAATCTCTGGTACCTTGAATCAGACTGCTGAATCAGAGTTTTCATTTGATCTATAGTTCTTGGTAATTTTTAAGAAGAGTCAATTTAGAAAAATGCTGGACTAAAATAAATTTTATACCTTTTCACTGATGGTATTTGAGGCAGCACAATTATAAGTACCGGATACCGTCCTATGCAATACATGTGTAGAATCTCTTTAGATCCTGAAAAATATAACCAGCTGCAAAGTCATCTCTGATTGCAAATCACTGCCACAGAATTTATGAACTGAAAGCATTCTGACAATCAAAACACCTATTCAAGACTCCATCCCTTTCTTGGTCATACGTTTGAGCAGGACATTAAATCCCTCTGTGTCTTATTTCTATACTAGAGGATGAAGTTGTAATATATAAGAAGACTATATCACACCATGAACGTCTATAAAAATTAAAGCAGGCAGTCCCTATAATGTGCTAAGTTAGGTTATAGTGTATAAAAATATCTAAATTTGTCTCAGAATTAAAAACAATTATAATGAAGTACTAAAGGACAACTCTTAACTTCTGATATAAGCATAAAAATCCTGATTGGGTTGGCAAAAATGTCAGGGAGCCAACGAGTGTAGTGCCCAAGGTTTTATATGAAAGGACAAAGTTGTCATACTCATAAAATACTTTTTAGAACTCTCAGGAGTTATGTGTTCACCACTAGTGAAAACTTGAAAGATCTGAGGGACTAAACTAACTGAGAATTCTTAACCTTAGACTTTGAGGAAACTTTAGCTCAGACTGGGATACATTGCTGGCATGGTTTAGACCTCTGGACACAAGAGAATTAAGGAGAAGGAGGAATAAAAACAGAATTCACCTGCCTTGTAACCTGGTCTCTTAGGAACAAAGAATGAACTGGAAATTTTTCCTTTCTGCCCTACCCCTGTCCCCCAGGGAAATCAGGTATAGAGTATGGGTGTTACAGCAGAAAGATGCCTAATGGGAAGCCAGGTGAGCTATAAAATCTCCTCTGCTGTGGTCCCCTCAGCCTGAGAAATCTTGGATGCCACAGAACATGTTTCCTTTGAAAACCTGAGTTTTGCTGGGAAATCAGTCCTTTACTCCCTCCAGCTGTCTTCTGGGGACAGAGCATCAGTCTCTATTATCAACCCTCCAGGAGGCATTTGAACTTCCACACAAAGACCTTTCTTTCAGTTCCCATCTGGGTGAGTCTGAGAGCCCAGAGACACTGTGGGAGAGAAATGCAATGCAAACCTTGAGCATTTATCTGAGGTCACCTGTGATTGAGGCCAGCCCAGCTCAGACACCGGAGATTAGTGAAGAAGTTTGCACTCTTGTTTATTGGGTGTACATGCTTGTTCACTCAGTCATGTTCAACTCCTTGCAACCCCATGGGCTGTAGCCTGCTAGGCTCCTCTGTCCATGAAATTTTTCAGGCAAGAATATTGGAGAGGGTTGCCAGTTCCCCCTTCAGGGGATCTTCCCAACCCAGAGATTGAACCTGAGTATCTTGCATCTTCTGCATTGGTTCTTTACGACTAGCACCACTCAGGAAACCCTAATTCATAAATAAATGTATTTATTTAGGACTAAAAGAAGAGCAAGGGCTTCACAGATGGCACTAGTGGTAAAGAACCTGCTTGGCAATGCAGGAGACATAAGACACATGGATTCAATCCCTGGGCTAGGAAGACCCCCTGGAGGAGGGCATGGCAACCCACTTTAGGATTCTTGCCTGGAGAATTCCATGGACAGAGGAGCCTGGTGGGCTACAGTTTACAGGCTGGCAAAGAGTCAGATGCAATTGAGCGACTGAGCAGGCACGCAAAAGAGAAGCAAAAACTGACTTCAGTAAGGTAAGGCTCAGTATTGCCAATTAAATGATAAAAATGGAAGTCCAGGTGGAAGATAGAATGGGAGGCATCAAGTGTTTCCAGTAAAATTTGAACATAAGCCTAATGACAACATGAAGGAACAAGAGTAGAAAAATAAGTTATTAGATGTGGGCAGATGTATGTTGAAGTAAGGATTTTTTTTTTAAAAGATGGGTCATATTTGATATCTCCATATTAATGAGTAAGATATGAACCAAGGGCTTCATGAAAATGTATCCCTTCAAACATATGTATGCCATGGCTGATTCATGTTGATGTAGGGCAGATACCAATACAATATTGTAAAGTAATCATCCTCCAATTAAAAATAAATAAATTAAAAAAATTCTTAACAGATAGTACCTTCTCTTTGTTATAATGTTCAGTCACTCAGTCTTGTCTGACTCTGTAACACCATGGACTGTAGCCTGCCATCTCCTCTGGCCATGGGATTCTCCAGGCAAGAATACTGGAGTAGGTTCCCATTTCCTCCTCCATGGAATCATTCCCATCCAGGGATCAAATCCACATTTCCCTTGTCTTCTGCATTGTGGGAAGATTCTTTACCCCCTGGGCAATTGGGAAAGACCTTTGCTGAAAAGTTTTATATGCATTCTTATATTGAAAGAGTTGGAAATGAGTGAGCACACACAAACACACACATACACATATATATTTATCTCTGTTACACATTTACTCTGTTGATCAAAAATTGTCTGTGAGAACCCTTTATAAGCTGCAGTTGGAGTATTTTTATTCCTGTCCTTGCTCAGATTATTCAAAATGAATTGGAGGCTTTATTTTCTTTCCACAAAATGCTTGCCATTTAGTTATTTTATGTATATATAGATGTATTTGTGAGAATGTTTGGTAATTTATGAAATTTGTGTGGTCAGTCATATGGTGTTCTCTCCATTGTTTTTTACATTTTTTATTGAAATAATTGAGCTGTCACTGTAATATTCTTTACTTGACAATATTTGTTTTGAAAATACGGCAGTGATTTTTTTCCTGTGTATTTTTTAGTGTTAATTAATCACTTATTATGGGCTTCCTAGGTGATGCTAGTGGTAAAGAACCCACCTGCCAATGCAGGAGACATAAGAGAAATAGCTTGATACCTGGACCTGGAAGATCCCCTGGAGGAGGGCATGGCAACCCACTCCAGTATTCATGCCTGAAGAATCCCATAGACAGAGGAGCCTGGTGGGCTGTGGTCCATAGGGTTGCAGAGTTGGACATGACTCTAGCAACTTAACACAGACAGACAGACAGACACACACACACACAGACACACAACCACCTATTATACATATTTCTAACTTTTACTCTCTTCTTCCTTATTGCTCCTTTTAACTTTTGTGGTTAAATGTATTTCTAAAAGTTGTAGTACCATTGGACATCATGTAGAAATAATTTTAAAACCACTTGATTAAATGTCACCTTTGTCTTTCATGCACATATTTGAATCCATGTATCTTCAGTTAAGAAAAAAAAAATTAACTTGAATACTGCTTCCTCATTGCATTTAAAATATCTTCTCTTATTTTATTTCCAATTCTTTGGCAATTTAACATTGAATTAGTGGCCAATGTTGGTATCATTAAATTATTACTGTTCAGGTCTTTATGAAACTTAGTTATATACATTCATTCAATCTTGTTACATTCAGTTATGTTAAAACCACTACCACTTAACCTAGATTTATTCTCAGTCATATTGTCCCACATATGCTTGGTTTCTTTTAAACTTTTCTTTCTATATTAGGTTCAAACACCTATTCATACACTTTTCTATAGAATCCTGTACACATCACAGATACTCTTGATTCAGCGCAGTCTTTTTTTTTTTCTACCTGTGTCCCTTTTCCTTTACAGGTCAATAAAGCCCCAGGGATTTTTTTCCAATCAACTAGTATTCAATGTAATATGGGTTCATTATTTCAATAGCTGTTTAGTATTTCATTAAGAGGCTGTGCTTCTCACACTGCAGACCGTCTTTCCTACTCTTTATCTTCAGGTTGCTATTATATCATTCCTTCAAAAATATTTGAGATTGTTAAATTTAAAGTGTGTTTCTAAGCAAGAGCAACTTTGTTTCCCTGGGAACACTGAACAATGCTTGTAGAAATATCTGTCTGTTACTCTGGGAACAGTGGGTGGAGGTCAGGGCTGCTCTAGGCATCCTGAAGACCCAGGGCAGACCCACCACAGAGAACAGCCTGTCCGAGAATGTCAACAGTGCTGAGACTGAGACGCCTCCAGGTAAAGAGCTTCTGTATTTTACTATCTGTACCATTGTTTGCATGGTTTTCCCAACAGTGCAACATTTTAAGTTTCTGTCTGCAAATACAGATAGTGCACCTTTGCTCCCTGTTTCAAAGTACCACTGTAAACTGTGTGACAACTCGAAGTATTTCCCCAGATGGATGGTTGTGAAAAGTATTCTTTTCTTAACTGAGTTTGGTAAAATAATACCTTGAATTGCCGTTTTGATGTGTTGATTTTATTATTATATGCCCATATAATATAAACCTCTTATTCTAGCACTATCAACTTTTGAAATGACTTTTAAGAATTGTTTCTCAGTTGACCTTTTGGAGACTGTTTTGCCATAAAAATGCTTTTTCATTTTACTTAGTTAAATACGTCTGTCTTATGCTGGATTTCTTGTTTTAAGACAGTTCGGCACACTTGTCGATTTTAGTGTGTAGCTTTCTAGGTATTCACCAAAAAGGACTGGTTTTTACATTGGATAGATAATCCCACTGATTTATTCAATAATCTAATCTTCCCAAATTGAAGTACAATCTTATATGTATTTAATGATATCTATAATTGAGAAGTAAATCCTGATTCATTCAATATATAATAACTGAGAATCTAATATGTGCCATAATTTTCAGGAACATTATATATTATATTCATGTTTACACATTTCCCAATTTGATTATTATTCCATTGGATATCAGTAAATCATTGCTATTTTAATATTGTTTGAATTAGTGTGTGAAACTCCATTCAATTTTTAGAAAATACAATTGCTTTGGAACTATTTATTCATTTGTTCTCCCTGCAATCCTCTTTATTTTGTAACTTCACATATATTTAAGTACGTTTCTGGTTGCCTGCACGCATGCTAAGTGGCTTCAGTTGTATCTGACTCTTTGCGACCACATGGACTGTAGCCATACATGGCTCTTCTGTCCGTGGGATTCTCCAGGCAAGAATATTGGAGTGGGTTGCATTCCCTCCTCCAGGGGATCTTCCTGACCCAGGAACTGAACCTGCCTCCTTTATGCCTCCTGCATTGGCAGGCAGGTTCTTTACCACTAGCACCACCTGGAAAGCCCATGTTTCTTTTTTTTTTTTTTTTAGTTTTATTTATTTATTTTTTTATTAGTTGGAGGCTAATTACTCCACAACATTTCAGTGGGTTTTGTCATACATTGATATGAATCAGCCATATAAGTGCACATATGTTCACATATCTTTCTGAAAGTACAATAGTGACCATAGCAGTTGAAGTCTCTGATGATTAGGATTTTGCATTGTCATGGTGAAGTAACAGTACAATGAGCATCTATTATAATATAATATAACGTCTTCAGGCATGAATCCTGTGAAAAAATTTATTCAGGACAAAAGGATTGATTGACATGGTGTCTGTAAAGTTTACAGAGTATAGTTTGAAAAACCTTTGCATGTTGAACAAAGACTAGAAAAGCATTGGGGTATGCTCATCAGATTTATTTTAAAATTTGATAGTGCATAAACTCGAAGAATAAGAAACACACGATGCCCCAGAAGGAAACTGGGAAAGAGCTTGCCTCTTTCCCTATAGAACAGTAAAAAGTTGGTCAAATAAATAGAAAAGATCAGGAAAAATGTCTTCTATTGCTTTCTATAAAACATGTTTAGCTTTTGCTGTTTTCCTTTGGCTATTCATTTTTGTTAGTTTATTTTCTTTGCCCATTTTTCTGGGCACCATTTACACATTATGTAGGAGAAAGGTTATCTTGATCAGCTTGAGTTATAATGGTATATGGTGTGAGGAGGGTGGTTCTGGGTGAAAAATGTGTGGTAGGAACATAGCCCAGGAGGTCATGGTGTGAGTCTGTGTGTGTGTGTGTGTGTGTCTGTGCCTGTGTGTGAGTGTGTGTGTATGTGTGTGCACGCACATGTGCTTGTGCCTTGAGAGCAGTTCTTAAAGCAGAGGTGCCTGGACTCATATATTAAGGTGCCTTAGCACAGAGCCCAGACCTCAGTCAGTAGAAGGTACTAAGGATGGGAGAAGTTTTAATTCACAGGATGCTTTTGCAACTAAATTCATAAACTACAAGGAACAAGCATTTTCCTTAGGTCCTTGTAGTGGCCATTCCTCGCCAGGCACACATTTCTCTTGATATCATTCTATATCCTTCTGTCCCTCTCTTGATCCATCTGTTCAATTATCACCTTGTTTTCTAGCCTTACCTGAACACTCAGTACATGAAAATACCTCCTACTACACCCTTTTATATCTAGTTCTGTTTTCTTCAGAGCAACTGTTATTAGTTGACATATTATATTATATTTGCACATCATATTGCACCATCACAGGACTGTGAAAACTTCTGTTTTTCAGCACCATATATTTGTTACCTGTATTTGTTGGGAGGGACTTGCCACGTGGCTCAGTGGTAGAGAATCTACCTGGCAATGCAGGAGAGGCAGGTTCAATCCCTGGGTTGAGAAGATCACCTGGAGAAGGAAATGGCAACCCATTCCAGTATTCTTGCCTGGGAAATCCCGTAGACAGAGGAGCCTGGCAGGCTACATACAGTTCGGGGGGTATCAAAAGTGAGAGATCCGCTTAGCAACTAAGCAATATGTGCTTTGAACATGGTTGACAGTCAATATATATTCTTGAAATGTATGAAAATATTTCTTATTACAACTGTAGAATGCATGATTTCTTTGGGAATATGCTGAGAATGGGTCAAAAATGCCCAAGTAGAGATGAAATAGAACTTTTCTAAACACAAGATATTAAAATTAATTTATTGAGAGCAAAATAGAAACTGCACTATGTGAGTTATGCCAATTTGTGTGAAAATTACTCATGTTATTTTTATTTCTCCTGGTAGCCACCTCCACCACATGGAACCAGGTAACAATACACAATGTTCTAAATTTTTCCTTCTGGGATTCTCAGAGGATCCAGAATTGCAGCCCCTCATCTTTGGGCTTTTCCTCACCATGTACCTGATTGCTGTGTTTGGAAACCTGCTCATTATCCTGGTCACCATCTCTGACTCCCACCTTCACACCCCCATGTACTTCTTCCTCTCCAACCTGTCCTTTGTAGACATCTGCTTCACCTCCACCACCATCCCAAAGATGCTGCAGAATATCCAGACCCAGAGCAAAGTCATAACCTATGAAGGCTGTATCATCCAGGTGTATTTTTACATATTCTTTGCAGGATTAGATGACTTCCTCCTGACAGTGATGGCCTATGACCGCTTTGTGGCCATCTGCCACCCCCTGCACTACATGGTCATCATGAACCCTCGGCTCTGTGCACTGCTGGTGCTGGTGTCCTGGATGATGAGTGCTGTGAATTCCTTGTTACAAAGTTTAATGGTTTTGCGACTGACCTTCTATAGAGAGGTGGAAATTCCCCACTTTTTTTGTGAACTCAATCAGATGGTCCAACTTGCCTGTTCTGACACATTTCTGAATGACGTGGTGATGTGTTTGGCATCAGTGCTTCTAGCTGGGGGGCCATTTGCTGGTATCATTTACTCTTACTCTAAGATAGTCTCTTCCATACGAAGACTCTCATCAACTCAGGGAAAGTTTAAAGCATTTTCCACTTGTGCATCTCATCTCTCAGTTGTCTTATTATTTTATTGTACGAGCCTAGGGGTGTACCTTAGCTCTGCTGCTACACACAGCTCACACTCAAGTGCAACAGCCTCCGTGATGTACACTGTAGTCACACCCATGCTGAACCCATTCATCTACAGTCTGAGGAACAAAGACATAAAGGGGGCTCTGAAGAGAGTCTGTGGGATAGTAGGTATAAAAGGCCAACTGTCCTGGGGCAGATGAAGTGCCCTTGATTGCATTGGTATTTTTTTAAAGTTGTGCTTTTTTCTACTTCAAAATTTTCCAAACTTTGGATATGAATATTTGGACATTTCTATTTTTTATGGAGTGACATGAGGAATAATACTTTCTTAAATGACAAATGTCATCCGGAGTAATTTTTGCCTTGCTTTCTGGTAAAAATTGTCATGAGATATATTACTCATGTAAAAAAGTGTACAAGTGAAATCCAAGGCAATTTATATAATTCTATAAAAGGGTTGACTGAATCATAGGGTGTGGACCTATGGATAAGGAGGGTTGATTGCAATGTTATAGGCAGATTTTCAATGCACAAGGAGCCATTGCTCCAAACTCTGCATTATTCTAGGATCAAATCTTTCTGTATGCATAGTATGTGTCTATACCTCATGATCAAAGATGACTCACTAGAGAGCTTGACCACCTATCCAGTCATGTGGTTCAGGTCACAATTTGTGCAAACATGTTTGCCAATGTCCTGCTTACCTGGGAGGAAACTGCAATGGAATAACTTTTAATATAGTTATCTGTAATACAATTAAAAAACAGAGTAGTGAATGCTATCTTTAAAGATCAGAATAAATGCATAGAATGAGATTATTGGAGTTGATCTCAGTTCTATACCATTTTGTATTTTATTCAATTACTTGTTGCTGCATAACCTCTCATCCTAACAGTAACTGTTCTAATATGATGTCTTTATTATCAAATGAAATTTAATATTAAGGAATTGTCCTGATCTCTGCTGGATTTCTCGAGTCTATGTTTCTCTGTAGTTCTGTATGTTGGAATTCTAAAGCTCATCCATGAGGTTGTATGGAGCCATGTAGCAGTTCTTTCCTCACTAATATATGATAGTCTACTCCATTTATTTGTGTATTTTAATCTTATGCTTATGCATGTGTCCTCAGTGGTGTACGATCTTTGTGATCCCTTGGACTGTAGCTCACCAGGCTCCTCTGTCCATGGGATTCTCCAGGCAAGAATACTGGAGTGGGTTGCCATTTCCCTTTCTGGGGATTTTCTTGACCCTGGGATGGAACCTGCATCTCCTGCATTGGCAGGTAGATTCTTAACCACTGAGCCCCCTGGGAAGCCCCAATTTTAATCTTATAGCTTGGGGGAAAATTTTATCATTGGTGACATCAATATTATGGTCGAAGAAGACACTCCCTTTGTCTCCCCCCTTCAATCTACAACCTGTAGATAACATCACCCATAAGTAAAGTTTTTTCTACCCAACACATCAGGCCACCAGAGATACACACAGTTGTACATCTGAAGCTGAGCAGATTTTTCACATAGAGGAGGTAGAACCAGGGGAACAGGAGAGGCAGTGATGCTGATCCCACCCCCATGGCTGAGGCAACTGAGCCCATAGCCCCAGAACCCCTGGTAGTACCCCTGGGGGTGGTGCCTGTAACCCTGGCCTCCTGGATGCAGCGGCACCTGCAGCCACAGGGAACTTGGCATCAGTGGTGGGGGGGGGGGCCTCAAACAAGGTCACCCTGGGTGTGGCAATAGCACCAACCACTCTGGGACCCCCAGCAAAGATGCCAGCCACATCAGGGACACTGACAACACCAGGTCACCAGTGATGCTGGAGGCACAAACATTGATGGCAGGACAATAACAATGCCTCTGGAAGAGGCCATGAAATGCAAAAAATGCAGTTCCTCACATATAGCCAGAAGCAGCTCATGTGAAAGAAACCAAAAACTTGTGCCACAAAGTCACTTAATTGAAAAACGTAGAAGGACTTCTGTTAGCAATCTGTTGAATTGTTAGAATCAAAGTGTACAAGGCTTTACCTACATAAGAAAACTGTGCTCCTTCAAATGCATGGACAGAGGAGCAACCCCCTGAGCACCATGAAAAACCACAGTAACATGGAATCACAAAAAGAAAACGGCAGTTTTCCATGAAATAATTTAAAGTCAGGAAAGATTGTGATCAAGCAAGTGGAGAATTCAAAATAGTGTCATGAAGAAGCTCAGCAAGCTACAAGAAAACTCATAAAGACATTTCAGTTAGCTGAGGAATAAAAATAATGACCGTAAGGAACAGTTTCCAGAATGATGAAAGCTGTTAAACGTAAGTAAACAAAAATTCTGGTGCTGAAGAACTCAGTAACTGAGATGAAGGATGAATTGCAAAGCAGTGGAAGTGGAGACCATGTGGAGTAGAGAGGCTGAGTTCAAAGGTAGAATGATTCAGGTAGGTGTGAGGACAGAACTGAGTTTTGTTTTTATTTGTTTTTTTAATGACGATATTCTCTGAGAAACTTCTGACTCTACCAGAACAGTAAGAAGGATACTGGGTGTCTCAAAAGCAGAAGAGAGGGAGACAGGAACAGAGAGATTATGCATAGAAATAATAGCTGAGAATTTCCCAAGTCTGGGGAAGGAACCGAATGCACACATCCACAGAGGTATTACAATAGGACACATAAATGTTTCAATGCAAAAGACCTTCTCCAACACACACATATTAAAACTGTCAAAAGTCAATGAAAGAAAAGACTTCCCTGGTGGGTCAATAGGTAAGAATCTGCCTGCCAAGGCGGGAACAGGCGTTGGGTTGATCCCTGGTCGGGAAAGATTCCACACGCACCAGAGTCACGAAGCCGGGGCACCGCAACTGCTGAGCCTGTCGTGTGGAGCCCGCGCTCTGCAGCCAGAGAGGTCAGCGCGGTGAGAAGTCCTCCTACCGCCGTGAGGAGTAGCGCCCCCACCTCCGCAACCAGAGAAAGGCCCCGCAGGGCAAGGCAGACTCGGGGCAGTCAGCAAAAACCACTACAATATGGTAAAGTAACTAGCCTCCAACTAATAAAAATAAATGGAAAATAAAAAGAAATAAAGCAAATAAATAAATAAATTCTTTTTTCAAAAGTCAGTGAAAGAATGCTGTTTTTGTATACTAGTATATATATTTAAAATAGGCAATCCACAAGGGACTAGGGAATTAAATACAGGGAAATAAACTCAATATACTGTAATTATCTATAATGGAAAAAAGAATATATATATATATGTGTGTGTGTGTGTGTGTGTGTGCATGTGTGTGTGTGCGTATAATCTTGCTGTACACCTGTAACTAATATGACACTGTAAATCAATTACATTTCAATAAAAGTTATTAAAAAGAAAGAATATTACAGGTGTCCAGAAAAAAAGTGAGCACCCTGCAAAGTTACCCACATTGGGTTATCAATAAATTTCTTAGCACAGATTCCACAGGCCAGGAGAGAATGGAATATCATTCTCAAACTATCGTGATGTAAAAACAGCTAGCCAAGAATCCTCCATTCAGCAAAGGTATCCTTCGCATTTGAAGAAGAAATAAAAGCTCTCCCAGATAAAGAAAAGCTGAGGGAGTTCAGCACCCAGAACTCTCTTTTAAGCAAAGTTGAAGTCGTCTCTTCTACTTGAAATGAGAAGGCAAAATTACCCAAAAGATCAAGTTGATAGGCAGAAACAGAAAACTTAAACTATATATCAGACTAAGTCAACTCCATTAAATAAATAAATACAGAACCATATTAAAAATGGGTAGAGGACCCTCATTAGACATTTTCTCCCAAGGAAGACATACACATGGCCAACAGACACAAGAAGAGTGGCTTAACATCATTAATCTTCAAAGAAAGAGAAACCAAATTTGCAATGAGGTACACCTTCCACAGGAAGAATGGCTATTACAAAGAGACAAAAATCCAAAAGTTGATGAGGGCCACATGAGACCAGGAAATGATACACGAATTTCACCATTTCTTCTGCAATTAGAGAAACCAGAACTGCAGCACCTTATTATTGCACATATTCTCCCATGTTCCAGATCACTGTGATTAAAAACCTGCTCATTATCCTGGCCACCATCACTGACTCCCACCTCCACACACCCATGTAATTCTTTTCCAATCTGTTCTTTTAAGATATGTTTCACATTCACCACCATCCCAAAGAAGGCAAAGCCATAACCTGTGAATATACTGTTACCTACTCTTTGTAGATTTGGGCAGCATTGTACTGACCACAATGACCTATGACCACTTCATGGCCGTCTGTCAAACTCTGCACTACCCAGTCACCATGAATATCCCCCAGCCCCCAACACACACATTTTGTGGATTGCTGGTTCTGGTATTTGGTTCACGAGTGCCCTACATTCTCTGTTACAAAGATTAACAGTGTTGCAACAGTCCTTCTGTACCTTCTTGGAATTCTGTACTTTTCCTGTAAAAGCAATAAGAGGTCCATCTAGTCAATTGTGACATCTTTCTTAATGACATGATGATGTAATTTGAAACTGTTGTATTCCAGGTTTAATGGACTGGTTCCAAATTGGGAAAGGAGTACATCAAGGCTGTATATCATCACTCTTCTTATTTAACTTATATGCGGAGTACATCATGAGAAATGCTGGGTTGGATGAAGCACAAGCTAGAATCAAGATTGCCAGGAGAAATAGCAATAACCTCAGAAATGCAGATGACCACCCTATGGCAGAAAGTGAAGAGGAACTAAAGAGCCTCCTGATGAAAGTGTAAGAGGAGAGTGAAAAGGCGTTCTTAGAATTCAACATTCACAAACCTAAGATCATGGCATCTGGTTCCATCACTTCAAGGGAAAGAGATGGGGAAACAATGGAAACAGTAAGAGACTATTTTCTTAGGCTCTAAAATCACTGCAGGTGGTGACTGCAATCACGAAATTAAAAGACACTTGCTCTTTGGAAGAAAAGCTTTGACAAACCTCGACAGTATATTAAAAAGCAGGGACTTTGCCGAAAAAAGTCCATGTAGTCAAAGCTATGGTTTTTCCAGTAGTCAGGTATGGATGTGACAGTTGGGACATAAAGAAGTCTGTGCATCGAAGAAATGATACTGCTGAACTGTGGTGTTGGAGAAGACTCTTGAGAATCCCCTGGACTGAAAGGAGATCAAACAAGTCAATACTAAAGGTAACCAATCCTGAATATTCACTGGAAGTACTGATGCTGAAGCTCAAGCTCCAATATTTTGGCCACCTGATGCAAAGAGCTGACTTGTTAAAAAAGACTTTGAGGCTGGGAAAGATTGAAGGCAGGAGGAGAAGGGGACAACAGAGGATGAGATGGTTGGATGGCATCACTGACTCGATGGACATGAGTTTGAGCAAGCTCTGGGAGCTGGTGATGGACCAGGAGGCCTGGCGTGCTGCCATCCATGGGGTCACAAAGAGTCAGATACAACTGAGTGACTGAACAAATGTCTTACCTGGCATCCTTTACTCTAAGATAGGTTCCTCTCTATCTGGAACACCATCAGCTTGGGGGAAGTACAAATTGCTTTCCACCTGTGCATCTCACCTCTCACTTGTATCCTTGTTTCATTGGATGGGCTTTGAGTGGACCTCAGCCCTGTGGCTACTCATGCCCTTCTGCTCAGAGTCAAGTGCAATCACCTCGGTGATGTACACTGTGATCACACCCATGCTGAGCCCCTTCATCTATAGTCTAAGGTATGAAGACATACACAGGGCCCTGAAAAGATTATTTGGAGTGGCAAGTATAAAAGGACCACCAGTGGTAGTGTTAAAGAAGTTCCCTTTTTATCAGGGTGTAAAGAATTTGAACTGGAATCTGATATTCTGGCTCAAATGATCAGAGACACAGTCCCTGGACCACTAGAGACCTGAGGAATCCTAATCTGCATTTGAACCACAGACCTTGGTGATTTGTATGGACAGTGAATTTATAGATATTCTTATCTGGAATAGGATTACTCACATTCTTACGCTGCCTTGGGAAGGAGAAATGTTTGTATTGGGAGCTTTCCTGTGTTTACAGGAGATTAGTAGCTTCCCTTCTGATATTGCCAAGTATCTCCAGTGTCAAAACCATGTCTGGTTGAGAATCACTGGGACAGAGTTCCAGAACTGAAAGACCTCAATCCAGACTCCAGCCCTTGCTTGGTTTGTACTTTTAAGCAGAACACTAAATCCTTCTGAGTTCCAATCTGACAATGGAGAATGGAGTTCTTAAAAGTGCTACCTCAAAAATTGCACTATTTAAAAAATTAAATCTGACAATCACTATAACATGCTAAGATAGTTTAATGGTCATGTGTTAGTCACTCAGTTGTGTCCAACTGGTTGCAACCCCATGAACTGTAGCCTGCCAGGCTCTTCTGTCCATGGGATACTCCAGGGAAGAATACCACAGTGGGTTGTCATTTCCTCCTCCAGGGAATCTTCCTGACCCAGGAATCAAACCTGCATCTCTAAAGTCTCCTGCGTTGACAGGCGTATTCTTTACCACTGAGCTACATGGGAAGCCTGGTTTATGGTCATGTTAATATCATATCAGGTTTCTCTAATAACTCAGTTAGTAAAGAATCCACATGCAATGCAGCAGACCCTGGTTCAATTCCTGTGTCAGGAAGATCCGTTGAAGAAGGGATAGGCTACCCACTCCAGGATTCCTTGGCTTCCCTTGTGGCTCAGCGGGTAAATAATCTGCCTGCAATGCAGGAGACCTGGGTTTGATCCCTGGCTTGGGAAGATCCCCTGGAGAAGGGAATGGCTACCCACTCCAGGATTCTGGCCTGGAGAATTCCATGGACTGCATAGTCCATGTGGGGCAAAGAATCAGACATGACTGAGTGATTTTCACTTTTCATATCAACATATAAATATTTGTCTTATAGTTATAAACATTTTATAATGAGAGACTAAAGTGCAGCTGTTGACTTATGATATAACTGAGAAAATTGTAATTGGCTTGGAAAAATTAGCGTAAATCCAAGGAGTATAATACCCACAATTTTATACTGAAAGAGCAATGTTGTACCAAGTTCTCAAGAGGGAAATAGTAGTTTTAAAGATTTCAGTATTTTTTTTTTTTCCCCCTCTCTACCACAAATCAAAACTTTGAAGACTCAAGGGAACTTGTCAAGACAAATCCTCAGTGTTATAGTTTAAAGGAGAATTAGATCTCAGGGATGTGATGAGCTTCTGGGATCTTTAGTGCTTTGAAAGCAGGAGAATTAAAGGGGAAGGAGTGATAAAAACTGAATCACCCAACTTATAACACAATCACCTGGTAACAGAGAATCAACAGAAAAATAATTGCATTGTGTCCAGCCCAGTGTCCCCAAGGGAAGTCATGTTATGGGAGGCTGGAGTAACAAAAGGAAAATATGCCTAATTAGCTGACATATGTGCATGTTTGCTAAGTCCCTTCAGTCCTGTCCAACTCTTTGAGACCCATGGACTGTAGCCCTTTAGGCAACTCTGTCCATGATATTCTCCAGGCAAGAACACTGGAGTGGGTTGCCATGCAGTCCTCCAGGGGATTTTCCTGACCCAGGAATCAAGCTCCCATCTCCTGCGACTCCTGCATTGCAGGTGGATTCTTTATTACTGAGCCACCGGAGAAGCCCTGTGAGCTGACACAAGAAGGTGGAAATATCTCCTCTGCTGCAGCACCTCCACCTGTGCCGCTTTGGTTGGTGAGGACCTAGTTCTTGATTTAGACCCCTGGATCTGTCTGGGAGCCAATGCTTGATTTTATCCCTTCCTGTTGTCTTGTTTAGGCACAAAAATTCAGTCTGCATCATTAATCATTTAGAAAGGAACTTGGACTTCTACAGGGAAAGCCTTCTCTCTCAGTCTGCAGGCAGGTGAGAGTTCTGCACACATTTCAGGAGAGGGTCAGAGAGGATGGAAGCCAGGAGCATGTGCCTGAGGTCACCTGAGGACCAATCTAGCATATCCAGAGGCCAGAGGTCACTGTGGTTATTTCTGGCTTTCCTAATATTAGCGTATCTATTTAGGTCTAAAAATAAAGTGAACCCTTCACTAGTCAACGTTGATAAATGGTAACAGAGGAAGTTCAGTTAGAAGGAATGGTGGTGGTGGTTTAGTCGCTAAGTTGTGTCTGACTCTTTTGTGACCCCATGGACTGTAGCCCACCAAGCTCCTCTGTCCATGGAATTTCCCAGGCCAAAATACTGGAGTGGGGTGCAATTTCCCCTTCTCCAGGGGATCTTCCTGACCCAGGGATTGAACCTTGGCCTCCTGGATTGCAGGCGGATTCTTTTCCAATGAGCCACCAAGGAAGCCCCGTTAGAAGGATTGGAGGCATAAAAGGCTTCCAGTAAAAGTAGACAATAAATCTAATCATCTTATTTATGAACTGAAGTAAGCAAGTAGGAAAACGCCTCAAGAAAGAGAAGTATTCTGCATCTTCATATAAAATATATCCAACTTTTGTTGTATTTCTTTCTTTCTTTTTTTCATTTATATTGCTAATTACATTACAATATTATAGTGGTTTTTGCTGACATTGACATGAATCAGCCATGGGTTTACATGTGTTCCCCATCCTGAACCCCCTCCCACCTCCCTCCCCATCCCATCCCTCTGGCTCTTCCCAGTGCACCAGCCCCGAGCACTTGTCTCACGCATCCAACCTGGGCTGGCGATCTGTTTCACACTTGATAATATACATGTTTCAATGTTGTTCTCTCAGATCATCCCACCCTCACCTTCTCCCATAGAGTCCAAAAGTCTGTTCTATACATCTGTGTCTCTTTTTCTGTCTTGCATATAGGGTTATAGTTACCATCTTTCTAAATTCCATATATATGCATTAGTATACTGTGTTGGTGTTTATCTTTCTGCCTTACGTCACTCTGTATAATGAGCTCCAGTTTCATCCATCTCATTAGAACTGAATTGGTAGTTTATATTCCATTTGCTTATTCTCTTGGGATATTTAAACTGTAAGATATATCACATCATGAATATATATCCCTGTTTATGTCCTTGGAAAAATATATATTTTATTATTTTTTTCTGGGCATCAAGGAGATGCCACTGGAGTTGGAATATTGATGAAGGAAGGAAATTTTTCTTTGCTTCATTGTCTCAGGGCTCATTTGAGTTTATTGGATATTTTCCCTCTTAATTTGCCTATGTCCATTGCATTTCTCTTTTTTTTTTCTTTGTCTCTCATGCTTTTCATTCTTCTCTAAATACTGAGAAGAAATTGGCCATACCAACGCTGAATCCCAAATTTATTGTTCTATAGGAAATTTACAAACTGGAATTTGGTGGTGGGACGGGGAAGGAGATGGGAGGGGGTTCAGAAGGGAGGGGATATATGTATACCTATGGCTGATTCATGTTGAGGTGTGACAGAAAATGACAAAATTCTGTAAAGTTATTATTCTTCAACTAAAAGACACATTAATTAAAAAAAGTCCTGGAAGCTCTGGGTAAAAATAGTACATTCTTTTGGAAAATAATAATTTGATCTGACCAGCTTGATGTGTAACCATTCATGGCCTAATGAGGGTGGATATGGGTGACCAGTGTATGATAGTAACACAAGCCAGAAGCATCGTGTGTGTATGTGTGTGTGTCTGCCTGTGCCTTGTGAAGAGAGACCAGTTCTTAAAGAAGAGACATCTGTACTCTTATGTTAAGATGACTTATACAGATGTCAGAAGTTGGTCAATAGATGGAACTAAGTAGGGAAACTGGTATAATTCACAGGATGGTTTTAAACTAAATTCATAAGCACAAGGAACTGCAGGGAAGGAGGGGTTCTCTATGTGCTGAAGCTTCAGCTGTAGCAGGGAGGCCACCTTGTTCCTCAGCATCCTTGACACCGGCTCTGATCACTCCCCTCCTACTTACTCCTTCGCCCCACTGGCTTCCTTGTTTGCACTTGAACATGTGGAACAAGCGTCTCTGTCAGGTCCTTAGCAGTGGCAGCTCCCTCTGCCAGGCACACACTTCTTCTGACATCACAATGGCTTCTTCTCTCTTTCTTCAAGATCTTAAACATCACCTAGTTTGAAGCTCTTCCTTGAACACTCAGGACAAAATAACACCTCCTGCCACTTTCTCCTTTATACCTGGTTTTGTTTTCTTCATAGCATGTGTGACATTCTGACATATTCTATCATATTTTATTTGAATATCCTCATTCACCATCTTTCGACTGGGAGAGGATTACTTTTCAGCACTTTCTACTAGGGCAGCACTAAATATGTATTTCTCAAATAAATGAAGAAATACCTCATTAGAACTCTAGAATAGAGAGCTCTTTGCCAATGTGATGAGAATGGGACAAAAATTCTTTGTCAGAGATGAAATGGAGTATACTTTGGCAGAGAACATTTCAATAAGTAAGGTATTAAGATCAATTACTTGAGGGCTACATAGAAATTGCAGTATTTCAGCTATGTGAATTATGCCAGTTTGTGTGCAAACGAGTCATGTTATTTTCCTTTTTCCTGATAGGCACCTCCACCCCATGGAACCAGGGAATAATACACGAATTTCAGAATTTATTCTTCTGGGACTTTCAGAAGAACAAGAACTGCAGCCCCTCATATTTGGGCTCTTCCTCTCCATGTACCTAATCACTGTGTTTGGAAACCTGCTCATCATCCTCGCCATCAGCTCAGACTCCCACCTCCACACCCCCATGTACTTCTTCCTCTCCAACCTGTCCTTTGTAGACATCTGTTTCACCTCCACCACCATCCCAAAGATGCTGTGGAACATCCAGACACAGCGCAAAGGTATCACCTATGAAGGCTGCATCACCCAGATGTATTTTTACATACTGTTTGGAGGATTAGATGACATTCTCCTGAGTGTGATGGCCTATGATCGATATGTGGCCATCTGCCACCCCCTGCACTACACTGTCATCATGAGCCCCCAGCTCTGTGGACTGCTGGTTCTGATATCTTGGGTGCTCATTGCCTTGAATTCCTTGCTGCACAGCTTAATGGTGTTGCGATTGTCCTTCTGTCCACTTGTGCAAATCCCCCACTTTTTCTGTGAACTCAGTCAGCTGGTACAACTTGCCAGTTCTGACGTTTTTCTTAATAACATAGTGATGTATTTTGCAGCTGTCCTGGTGGGTGGTGGTCCTTTTGCTGGTATCCTTTACTCATATTCTAAAATAGTTTCCTGCATGTGTAAAATCACATCAGCTCAGGGGAAGTATAAAGCATTTTCCACCTGTGTGTCCCACCTCTCAGTTGTCTTCTTATTTTATTTTGCAGTCTTAGGAGTGTACCTTAGCTCTGGGACTACCTACACCTCACATTCAAGTATAATTGCCTCGGTCATGTACACTGTGGTCACACCCATGCTGAACCCTTTCATCTACAGTCTGAGAAACCGAGATATGAAACAGGGTCTAAAGAGATTGTATTTGATGCCAAGTATAAAAGACCAACTATACTAGTGCTCTGGATTGCATAACTCAAAGTATCAAAACCAGATATTGTTCTTTGATCATTGTGAAAGAAATTTTGTTCCTTGCCCTTATTTTCTGGGATTTCCATTTTTCTTTCCTTCTTTGAATTCAGTATCTTTATAGAATTTTAGGAACTATCTTTTTATGTGTTATTCTCAGTTTTATATATGGACAGTTTTTATTGTTTCCTACCTACTATTTTCCTATCTTTGGTTCAAAGTTGTTTGGAAATTCCATTTCTTTGATGGAGTATCATAGAATCATGGAGACTTCATCAGGAGTGATGTCTTTTTATCAGAGCATTTAGTCTGTTGTTGGTCAGTCACACAGTTGTGCCCACCTCTTTGTGACCCCACGGATTGCAGCATGGCTGGCCTGCCTGTCCCTCCCCATCTCCCAGAGCTTGCCGAAGTTCATGTTCATTGCACTGGTGATGCCACCCAGCCATCTCATCCTCTGATGCCCTCTTCTCCTTCTGTCCTTGATCTTTCCCAGCAGCAGGGAACTTTTCCAGTGAGTCATCTGTTTGCATCAGGTGACCAAAATGAGGGAACTTCACCTTCAGCATCAGTTCTTTCAGTGAATATTTAGGGTTGATCTCCCTTAAGACAAGTGCTCGGGGCTGGTGCACTGCGAAGACCCAGAGGGATAGGGAATACATGTAAATCCATGGCTGATTCATGTAAATGTGGCAAAAACCACTACAATATTGTAAAGTAATTAACCTTCAACTTATCAAAATAAATGAAAAAAAAAAAAAAAAGACTGACTGGTTTGATCTCCTTGCTGTCCAAGGGACTATCAGGAGTCTTCTCAAGCAGCATAGTTCAAAGGGGTCAATTATTCCACCTTCTGCCTTCTTTATGGTCCAGTGCTCACAACCACATGTGGCCACTGGGAAGACCATAGCCTTGACTATGTGGACCTTTGTTGGCAGAGTAATGTCTCTGCTTTTCAACACACTGTCTAGGTTTGTTGTCGGTTTCCTGCCAAGAAGGGATCATCTTCTGATTCCATGACTGCAGTCATCGTCCACAGTGATTTGGAGCCCAAGAAGAGGAAATCTATCACTGCTTCCACCTTTTCCCCTTCTATTTGCCATGCAGTAATGGGGCCAGATGCTATGATCTTAGTTGTTTCAATATTTAGTCTTAAGTTGTCTCTTAGGAGATCATTTAATTTACTGGCAGTTTAAGAGGTTTTTCGTAGGTATTGCTTATTGCCAATTTGTTAACTTCTTTTCTGTTAGTGTCATTCTTTGTTTTTCTTTTTTTTGTGTGGTTCTTTTCTTATGATTTGATGATTTATTTAGTGATATTCTTGTGTTCCTTTCTCTCTAGGTTTTATCTTGTGTAGATTTTTGATATATGATAAAGAAAGTGTCTTCATATGATGGCCTACAATGATGTCTGCTTATAAAAACAAGTTGTCTTTTAAGTTCATACACATACGGATCACACTACATTTTCACTCCCTACCCTACAGTTTATGTCTCTGAAGTCTCATTTGATACCTCCTTAGTTATCCCTTTCATTCTTACTGCAGCTATACTTGATTTTAGGATTTTTTGGTCTATTGAGTCCTCACACCAGCTCAGTGATCTGACCCTCAGCCTCTCTCCACGTCTGCCTTTACTCGCAGGGTTTCCCCTTCTTACAGTTTCTTCCCACTTGCTATGCCTTTCTTCTTCCTTCTTAGAGAAGGTCCTATAATGTTCTGTGTAGAGTACGTTTAGAATTGATAAATTCTATTAGTCTTAGATTGTCTGAAAAGTTCCTTATCTCTCCTTCAATTCTAGATGTTAGTCTTTCTGGGTAGAAAGCCCTAGTTTGCACGTTTTTCCCTCTCAACACTTTAAATATATCATGCCTCCCCATTATATCTTACAAAGTTTCTGCAAAAAAAAAAAAAAAAAAGAAAGAAATCAGCTGATAGACCTATGTGCTTCCATCTTATATGACACTGTTTTATTTTTGCTGGCTTTAGAAAACCATATCTTTAACTTTGTGGCTTTAATTGCTGTATCTTGGTGTAGGTTTTGTTGCTGTCATTTTGGGGGACTCTTTTTGCTTCTGGTACCTGAATTTGCCTTTTTGCTCAGGTTTGGGAACTTTTCAGACATAAGTTTATCAGATAAGTTCTGATGACCTTTCCTTCTGCCTTTTCCTTCCTGGACATTGCAGTTATGCCAGTGTTGGTGTTCTTAATGCAGTCAAACATCCCTCAAATTATTCCCTATTATAATCTGTTTTTTTTTCTTTTCTGACTGAATCATTTCCATGATTCTATATTTCCGGTAGATTATGCATTCTTCTGTATCACCTGGTATATTATTAATTACTTCTAGTTGTTCATTTCATTTAATGGAATGTTGAGTTCATACTGGTTTTTGTTTTATAGTTCCCTATTAAAATTATAACAGATTCAACAGTTCTTTTTACAAAAAATTAAATATTTTATGGTCTTCCATTATTAACAAAATGCACAGGGTGAATACTGGAAATAAAGCTTCTTTTGGAAAATTTCTTGAATCATTTTAGGTTGAGAAAATGGAGTTTTATATCTTTACAAATGCATTGATTCCAAATCTGGTGAACTGTGTTTCTCTTTCATTGGCTGTTTTTTAGGCATGATATCTTTTTATTTAAGTTGGGACAAATTCCTCTGTATTTTCATTTTATTTATCTTTGTCTGTCTTCTGAAATTATGTGCCACAGTTAACTCTTGCTGTCTTAGAGTTGTTTCTTTCTGTGGGAAGAGTTATATGCAGTTGATGTGTGCCCAGTGAATTTATTGGAAGAGCTAGATCTGATGCTATCACAATTCATGCCTTTCTTTGGGGAGTACTGATTACAGTCATCTTGCTAAGAGGTATGGAGGGCTTGGACTTGAGTCAGGTATGAGATATGGCTTCCTCTTTGTCTAGAGGCCAGAAGGAAATGGCATCCCACTCCAGTATTCTTGCCTGAACAATTCCATGGACGGAGGAGACTGGCAGGCTACATTCCATGGGGTCACAAAGACTCAGATGTGACTGAGCACACACACACTCACACACACACACACTAATACGCTAAGATAGTTTGTGGTGCATATCAGCATATAAATGTCTCTCATAAGTACAAGCATTAGTAATGAAGGATTAAAGGATAGCTCTTAACTTCTGATATAACTGAGAAATTTCTAATTGACTTGGAGAAACTAGCATGCATCCAAGGAGTGTATTAACCATGGTTTTATTCTAAAGTAGCAAAGTTATCCCCTGTTTTGAAGAGGAGAATAGTAATTTTTAGAAATTTCAGTGGTTCTGTCCCTGCCCCAAGTCAAAGCATTAAAGACCCAAGGGACCTAGTCAAGACAAATCCTGAATGTTACAATTTAAAGAAAATCTTGTACTCAGGGATATGATGACATGCTGGGAACCTTAGGGCTTTGGAAGCAAGAGAACTAAGAGGAAGGAGTAATAAAAAATGAATTCACCTAACTTATATGCAGTGTCTTAGGAACAGAGAATCAGCAGGTGAAAAAATCCATTCTGTCCAGAAAAGTGTCCCCAAGGGAAATCATGTAGTTACAGATTGGAGTAATCAGAGGAAACATGCCTAATGAGCTGACACAGGAAGCTCCAAAGTCTCCTCTGCTGCAGTCCCTCAGCCTCTGCCACTTTGGTTGGGGAGGACCTGGTTCTTGCTTTGGAAGTTCTACATCTGTCTGGGAACCAATGCTTCATTTTTATCTGTTCCTGTTTTCTTGTTTGGGGAAAAAAATTCTGTCTGCATCAGTAATCATTTAGGAGGAATTTTGACTTCTACTGGGAAAGCCTTCTCTCTCAATCTGCAGGCAGGTGAGTCTGACAGCTCCACAGACCCTGCAGGAGAGTGTCAGTGATGATAGAAGCCTGGAATGTGTACCTGAGGTCTCCTGAGGACCAATCTTGCATAGCCCAGAGGCCAGAGGTCATTGTAGTTGTTTTCTGGTTTCCCTAATATTAATGTACTTATTTACGGTCTAAAAATAAAGTGAACATTGCATTTGAAAGTGCAAGTGTCAGTCTTGACAATTAAATTGTAACAGTGAAAGCTCAGAAGGAATGATGTTAGTGGTTTAGTTGCTAAGTTGCTCTAATTCTTGTGACCCCATGGCCTTTAACCCACCTGGCTCCTCTGTCCCTAGGATTTCCCAGGCAAGAATGCTGGAGTGAGTTGACATTTCCTCCTCCAGGGGATCTTCTAGACTCGGGGACTGAACCTATGTGTGCTGCATTGACAAGCAGATTCTTTACTTTCTGAACCACCAAGAAAATCCCTTTAGAAGGAATAGGAGGCATAAATTGCTTCCAGTAAAAGTAGAAAACTAGTATATGGACCTTATTTATGAACAAGAGGAAACAAATAGGGGAAGTCCTTAAGAAAAGAAAAAGCTTCTACTGCTTTATATGTTTTACATAAGACATATCCAACTTCTGTTGTATTTTGTCTATTTCTGATATTGAATTGGTAGCTTATATTCCATTTTTTTCTTTTCCTCTTGGGATATTCAAACTGTAAGGTGTTCCGTGTCATAAGTATATCATTTTTGTATGTTTATAGACAAAAGATATTTTTCTGTATTATTTTTCCAAATCAAGGAGAAGCCGCTGGAGTTGGAATGTTGTTGAAGCAAGGAAATCTTTCTTTATTGCATTGTCTCAGGTGTCATTGAGTATATTGGATATAGTTTTCCCTTCATGTCCATATATCCATTTCATTTCTCCCTGTTTCTTTCACTCTCATCCTTTTAATTATTCTCAAAATACCAAGCAGACATTGGCTATACCAAAAATGAACCCGACATTAATTGTTCCATGAGAAGTTTATAAACTGGAATTTCATGGTAAAAATTATATATTCCTTTGGAGAATAATTATTTGACCTGACCAGCTGAGCTGTGACTTCTCACAGCCTAAACAGGGTGAATTTTGGTGACTAGTGTATGATGGTGACACAACGCAGAACATGTGTGTGTATGTGTGTGTGTGCTGTGTGTGTTTGTGTATGTGTGTGTGTGCTCTGTGTGTGCTGTGTGTGTGTGTGTGCTCTGTGTGTATGTGTGTGTGTGTGTGTGTGCACGCGCTCTGTGTGTGTGTGTGTGCTCTGTGTGTGTATGTGTGTGTGTGTGCTCTGTGTGTGTGTTTTGTGTGTGTGTGTGTGCTCTGTGTGTGTGTGTTGTGTGTGTGTGTGCTTTTGTTTTGAAAGGGAGGACAGTTCTTACAACAGAGGCACCAGGACCCATATGCTACATGACTTATATACACAGATCACAGCAACAGATAGAATCAATAAGCGAATCTGATATAATTCATAGGATGGTTTTATAGCTAAATTGATAATGTATAAGGAACCTCATGGAAGGAGGGATTCTCTGTGGACTGAAGGTTCAGCTGTAGCAGGAAGGCCACCTTGTTCCTCAGCATCCCTGACACCATCTGTAATCACTCCCCTCCTGCTTTTCCCTCTGGCCCACTGGCTTCCTTGTTTGCACTTGAACATGTGGAACAAGCATCTTCTTCAGGTCATTAGCAGTGGCAGTTCCCTCTTCCAGGCACACAATTCTGACATCACACTATCTCCTTGTCTCTCTTTCATTAAGAATCTTTTCAAACATCACCTAGTTTGCTGGACTTTCCTTAACACTCAGGACAAAATAACACCTCCAACCTCTTTCTTTTATATCTGGCTTTGTTTTGTCATAGCATCTATCACATTCTGACATATTCTACCATATTTTATGCACATAACCTCATTCCCCATCCTTGGATTGCTAGAGGTTTACTTTTCAGCATTTTCTACTTCTTGTCTCCATGTTCTTGGAATATCAGTTCAGCTCAGTCACTCAGTCATGTCCGACTCCTTGGGACTCCGTGAATCATAGCACCCCAGGCCTCCCTGTCCATCACCAACTTCCAGAGTTTACCCAAGCTCTTGTCCACCGAGTCGGTGATGCCATCCAGCCATCTCATCCTCTGTCCCCACCTTCTCCTCCTGCCCCCAATCCCTCCCAGCATCAGGGTATTTTCCAAGGAGTCAACTCTTTGCATGAGGTGGCCAAAGTATCTTGGAACATGGTTAGCACTAAATACGTGTTTCTCAAAAGAATGAAGGAATATCACATTAAAACTAGAATATTAAAACCTCTTAGCAAATGTGATGAGAATGGGACAAAAATTCCTAGTCAGAAATGAAATGAAGTATAGCTTCAAGGGGCTTCCGCAGTGACTCAGTGGTTTAGAATCTGCCTGCAAAGCAGTACCCATTCAAGAGATACAGGATCAATCCCTGTGTTGGAAATAACCACTGGAGGAGGGCATGGCAACACACACCAGAATTCTTTCTTGGGAAATCCCATAGACAGTCGATGCTGGTGTGCTCCGGTCCTTGGGGTCGCACAGAGTCAGACACAGCTGAAGCGGTTCAACATACACACATACTCTAAAAGAGAACCTATCTGCAAATAAAATATCAACATCAACTTCTTGAGGGCTAAACAGAAATTACAGTATTTCAGTTATGTTAATTAGTAGGTGTAAAAATTGTCATTATTTTCCTTTTTCCTGGTAGTCACCTCCACACCATGGAACCAAGTAACAAGACACAAATTTCACGATTTCTTCTTCTGGGACTTTCAAAGGAAGCAGAACTACAGTCCCTCATATTTGGGCTTTCTCTCTCCATGTACCTGATCACTGTGTTTGGAAACCTGCTCATCATCTTGGCTGTCAGCTCAGACTCCCACCTCCACACCCCCATGTACTTCTTCCTCTCCAACCTGTCCTTTGTAGACATCTGTTTCACCACCACCACCATCCCAAAGATGCTGTGGAACATCCAGACACAGAGCAAAGGTATCACCTATGAAGGCTGCATCACTCAGATGTATTTTCACATTATCTTTGCAGATTTAGATGACATTCTCCTGAGTGTGATGGCTTATGATTGGTATGTGGCCATCTGCCACCCCCTGCACTACACGGTCATCATGAGTCCCCGGCCCTATGGACTGCTGGTTCTGATATCTTGGGTGCTGATTGCCTTGCATTCCTTGTTGCACAGCTTAATTGTGTTGCGATTGTCCTTCTGTCCAGAAATGCAAATCCCCCACTTTTTCTGTGAACTCAGTCAGCTGGTACAACTTGCCAGTTCTGACAACTTTCTTGCAATTAAAAATCATTTGGAAGTGGATCTTGAAAAAAAGTTTTATTCATGGTTAAGACTAAGTTTAAAATGAATTCAATTAAGTTTACCTAAATGAATTTAAAGTAAACTGGTGCAAAATTGAATTCAGTCATTTTCTCTGTTAAGAAGACATACTTTCTTCAGATTTTTGAACTGCTTTTAATAGATTTAACTTTCTTTACCCCTTAATTGATCTGTTCTATATTTACCTTTGACATCTTTTGTTACCTTTGGCTAAAGAAATAACTATTTCACAGTGATGTATATAATCCTACCTGACTGAGTGTTATAAACCCTTTTGATATTTATCAAGAAAACTTCCTAAATAACTTGACTTCTAGCTAACTTTGGGATGCTTCAGGGGGCCCCTGAGACATCCCAAAGAGCTCTTAAGCTACCTGGGTTCATTGGATATGTTAAATTACATGAGAAGTACTGTTGAAGGGGTGAAAAGTCTTTCCAGGTTATACTGTATGGTTGATGTTACTAATATAGACATACTAAAATTATGTGAAATTCATATAGATCTGATATGCCCTGATAAAATATGGTCAATTATAATTCTAGTTATCATATTGAAGTGTTGGGACCATTTCTTTTTCAGTTGCAATAGAATCAGCTTTCAAGAATGCCTTCTATGCACTTGTCTCACTGGGAAGACCCAGAGGAATCGGGTGGAGAGGGAGGTGGGAGGGGGAATCGGGATGGGGAATACGTGTAAATCTATGGCTGATTCATATCAATGTATGACAAAACCCACTGAAATGTTGTGAAGTAATTAGCCTCCAACTAATAAAAAATTTAAAAAAAAATAAAATAAAAGCTTCATCTGCCAAGTTAAAAAAAAAAAAAAAAGAATGCCTTCTATGGTTTTATTCTCATGCCTTTAGAACAATACTTCTGGTTCTTCAAAATTTATGGAAACCACTTTCTAAGGTTAAGGAGATAAACAAATGTTGTTATTAATAGCAAGCTGGTACCAGACTTTGGTCTTCTATCTGTTTAGAGAAAAAGTTTTCTTAGAATGCAGCTGTGGATAACAGATTGTGAATTTCTTTGCTTTTAAGTGATTTATATTTGTTTTTAAAATATTTTTGTTACTTTGGTAATGTAAATAAACATTATTTAAGAATATGGTACATGTAGACATAGCTCATTCTGCTTCTACAAAAAATAACTCCTCATGGTAAGACATTTGCTATTTTTATGTCCTTAAAACATGACAGTAGTCTGCTCCTAAATCAGGAAATTAAAACTGGATAAACAACAGCTGAAAATCAAAGAGCCAGGGAATGGGAAAGGTCTTGACTTAAATTCTTGCTTGGGACTTTACTAATAACTGCTGGCTGTATTATTGTGTATGTATCTTGCTTCAGAAGATTATTTCTTATGTTACCAAATGTTGAGTAAGCCTATGACAAAATGCTGATATGCAGTTCCATATGAGATCAATAATTGTAAGAATGTAACTCTAGATATGGGAAGAAGCAACAAGAGGAAATATTCTCCTGGACCAAGAGGCTAGTAAGACATGTATGGTCCAGAGACTTTTGCTGCTTGCAAGGCCTGGTCTGGTAACAGCACATTGAGTGGCCTGTCAATGGAATCTTTGGTAGACCTGGGAATGAGCCTTCCCAGCACCACGGGAGGCAATGGCCATGACGTACCCCCCCAAAATGGTCAAATATGTGCCTATGAAGGGGCCCTGCTGACTGGAAGTTGGCCCTTGCCAGCTGCCTCTACAAAAATTAAATCATGACCACTATAAGATGCTGACCTTTAACACCCCCTTGAAAGGAGTTCAGGGTGGAGACAAAAAATAAGGCACTCTGTGCTCTGGGAAAAACCCAGAAAACAGGCCTCCAGATAGTCAGATGTTTTCAGGTAAAGATTTTTGTGAGTTCAAATTCTTGCGTCTTCTCATAGCTAGAGAAACACTAATGTCACAAACCAATGTCTGGACCTGGTTCTCATGGTTAGCCCCACAGCAGCTTTCCTACTACTATTAATCTTTGGGCCATATAAAAACTCTGTAACCCTTTGTTTGGTGCTCAGAGCTTGGAGTGTTAACTCCTTTGGTCCCGCTGGCTTAATAATTTTGAGTTCTACAACTTTCTGAGTGTGGTGTTTGGTTTCTCGAGTACTGGTTTCTGCATCACTCAAACTCATGTCCAACAAGTCAGTGATACCATCCAACCATCTCATCCTCTATCGTCCCCTTCTCCTCCCTCCTTCAATCTTTCCCAGCATCAGGGTCTTTTTCAAGGAGTCAGTTCGTCACATCAGGTGGCCAAAGGATTGGAGTTTCAGCTTCAGCATCGGTCCTTCCAATGAATATTCTGGACTGATTTCCTTTAGGAGCGATGTTTGGATCTCCTTGCAGCCCAAGGGACTCTTAACAGTCTTCTCCAACACCACAGTTCAAAAGCATCAATTCTTTGGCACTTGGCTTTCTTTATAGTCCAACTCTCACATCCATACATGACTACTGGGAAAAACATAGCTTTGACTAGACAGACCTTTGTTGGCAAAGTAAAAAGCAGAGACATTACTTTGCCATGTTATATACAGATAAAGTTTATTTCATTTTACTGAGTGAATAATCATGAGTTCTGTTACCTTTTTGAAAAAGAAAAACTACATTGGCGACTAAATCCAATGACATAATTTCATAAGACTATAAAATCTGTTTAACACCTTTTGTTCATCATTCCTTTTGTACATCACTACCATAATTTATCTTCCCCAAAAAAAGAGACACAGAAGTACAGAACAGACTTTTGAACTCTGTGGGAGAAGGTGAGAGTGGGATGTTTCGAAAGAACAGCATGTATATTATCTATGGTGAAACAGATCACCAGCCCAGATGGGATGCATGAGACAAGTGCTTGGGCCTGGTGCACTGGGAAGACCCAGAGGAATCGGGTGGAGAGGGAGGTGGGAGGGGGGATCGGGATGGGGAATACGTGTAACTCCATGGCTGATTCATGTCAATGTATGACAAAACCCACTGAAATGTTGTGAAGTAATTAGCCTCCAACTAATAAATAAATGAATAAATAAATAACCCCCCCCCAAAAATTTATCTTCCCCCAAATGTAGACTTTAACATATAGTGTGCTTCACAGCAAGGCATTCCATTTTATTCCCTATAGCATCTTGTTCTTTATTTAGCTCGGTGTGCATATTGGTTACCAGTGCATGCTCAGTTGCTCAGTAGTGGCTGACTCTTTGCCATCCCATGGACTGTAGCCCACAGACTCCTCTGTCTGTGGGACTTTTCAGGCAACAATACTGGAGTGGGTTACCATTTTCTAGTCCAAGGGATCTTCTCGACCCAGGGATCCGACCCACATTTCCTGCGTCTCCTGCATTGCATATAGCTTCTTTACCTGCTGAGCCACCGTTATCAGAGTTACTAGAAAACCTGATCATCAATGCGTGTCTCCAATGCTAGTCTCTGTGAAACACCAATTTCAGTAGAAAGTTTGATGTATAATGTCTAGAGTCTAAGACGGCCCTAACTAAAATGAAGCACATATTTATACCAGACTTAACTATGCAAATTATTTTTTCTGGTGTACATTTACTTACCAGTATATGTAAGATCAGTGTCCATATATAAAGGGGTTTATCATTGGCATGGATTATTTGGTGCAATTATATTTTATACTGAATCATCTTTCTTCTTCTACTTGAAAACTTACATTGTTACCTACAAATATGATTCCTGCCATTGTTATAAATGAAATATCTTCCCAATTCTAAATTTTATCATAACCACTAAAAGATGTTGAATAAGCAATATAAATATCATATATCATATATATAAACATAAATATATATTTCCAAAGTCCAGCTCACTAGGGAGCTTAAATTCCTTCTGGTCCTGTGATTCAGAGCCACAGATTTTTGAACAAACAGGCATATCCTTTTAACCTGGTATGGTCACCTACAGGAAAATCTCAATGGAATCACTTTTTAGTACAGTTATATGAAATAGACTTGAATAACTGAGTAATTATAAATGCTATTCAAATATCAGAACAAATGCCTAAAATGAGAAGCTATACATTATGATAATTTCACTCAGATCTGTTCACTTGGATTATTTTATCAGTTTGTTGCTGCATAACAAGTTGTCCTAAAGGCAAATGGTTTAACATAATGTCTTTACTCTCAACCAGGAATACACTATGGGGATTTGATCTGAGCACTGACAGTCTCTTTCTTCTCCATGTGTCTACTGTCAGCTGTCTAGCTCTATTTTGTGTTTTAAAGTCTCCTCCATTATGGTGTGTGCAGTTACAGTGCTCTTCTGTTTTCAGCCAGCTTATGCCAATTTCTTCTTTTTATATAGGTAGGATGGTCTAGTTCACAAGGAAAAAAAAACTGAAATGGTATTTCAGTATCAAATAGTATCAAATGTTAATTTCTTTATTTTAATTTCACTATTCCTATATCCATATATAACACTTTGCTTTCTTTCTTGTTTAAAGATATATCTCCTAGTTATATGTGTGGCTCAACTACATGGATTTTCCTTATTACCCTGAACTATGCAAAACCAGAGGTTTTAAACTCTCATCCCTTGAAGAGTAATTATATACAATAAACTGCCAGTTTTTAAGGTAGCCTATTTGCTGAATTTCAAAAATTGGCTGTAAATACTACCTGGTTCATTTTTAATATCTCAAAAAATGCACAACAAGTTTTAATTTCTTTGAAATGTTATTGTCAATCATGTAATTGACCTGAGTCTCAGTTTACTTACTACAGAAGAAAAGTTGAGATGTCAAATCCAAATTTCACATGGATGTTGTGAAGAATGAATGAAATGTATAGAAACATTTTGCTGAGTCCTTTCTTTTAGAAAAGTCGTTTCTGAAAAAAAAAGAAAAGAAAAGTCGTTTCTGTTAGAAAAGTTGTAGGTTTTTCCAACCTAAGGTCAAGGTTAGATGTATATGTATGTATATATGTGCCTGCATCTGTATACACCTTTCTCTGAAATAAATACACTCATACTTGTATGCACATGCCTAAAGTCACTTGTAATCCCATCCCAAGTTGAAAATAAACTTGAGGGGAAGTTAGAGGGATGGAAGTGAAAAGAACAGATGCTTGAAATAACAGAAAATAGAATTTAGAAATATTGACAGAAAGCTTTTAAGAAGAGTGTGTGCCTGTAATATTAATAACGATTTATGTTTCTCATCTTAAATCCTCAAATACCTCACATTTAGAACCATATTTACCTTTAGGCAATGAGAAATTCTCTCTAGCAGCTAATGAGTCAGAAAACCTCAAAAAGGACTCAGTTGTCTCCTGTTTAAGGTAGGATTTAACCACAAAATACCTTTAGATAAGGGAAACTCACAGATTGAATTGAAAGGTTTAAACCCAGCTCCAAGAGCAATATCTGATTGGACACGTATCTGTATTAGATTCCTATTGCCCGCACAAGAGACACAGGTTCCATCACTGGTTTAGGAAGACTCCCTGGAGAAGGGCATGGCAACTCCAGTTTTCTTGCCTCAAGAATCATCATGGACAGAGGACCCTGGAGGGCTACAGTCCATGAGGTCACAAAGAGTCAGACACCACTGAAGTGACTTAGCATGCATGCATGCTCTTGTAACAAATTACCACACTAGTGGCTTAAAACAAATACCTGTCTTAAAGTTCCATAGGAAATTACCACGCTAGTGGCTTAAAACATATATGTGTCTCAAATTTCTTCAGAAGTCTGAAGTCTCACTGAGCTAAAATTATGATGCCTGTGGATCCCTGATCCTCCTGAACACTCCAGAGGACAATGCGTTCCCTTTCTGCTTTTTTACTTCTAGAGGCCACCAGCGTTCCTTGGTTCATGGTCTTTCCTCCATCTTCAAACCCAGGTGCAGAGCATTTAAAAATATATATCTGACTCTAATTCTTCTTCCTTTCTCTTCCACATTTAAAGGATCACTGTGATTATATTATTCCAAGCTGAATATCCATGCTAATCTGACATCAAGATCAATGATTATCCACTTTATTCCATTTGCTAATATATCTCAGGCTTTCCTGGTAGCTCAGCTGGTAAAGAATCTGCCTGCAATGCAGGAAACCCTGGTTCAATTCCTGGGTTGGGAAGATCCTCTGGAGAAGGGATAGGCTACCCATTCCAGTATCTCCCTTGCTACCTAGATTAGATATTCAAAAGGTCTTGAGAATGGGGTATGGTTATCTTTTGAGTATCTTATTCTGTACTAAAGTACTAAAGTGTCTTTTCTTAGATATATAGCATTTGATGTCACTCAAAAGTTCTTTCTAAAAAGATTACTTTAACAGGAGGATAACTACCATACGACATTTTCGATGGTTTTTCGCCATATATCAACATGAATCGGCCATAAGTATACACGTGTCCCCCCCCCCCATCCTGAAACCCCTCCCACCTGCCTCCCACTCTATCCCTCTGGGTTGTCCCAGAGCCCTAGCTTTGGGTGCCCTGCTTCATGAATTGATCTTGCACTGGTCATCTGTTTCACATATGGTAATGTACATATTTCAAAGCTAGTCTCTCAAACCATCCCACCCTTGACTTCTCCCACTAAAAAAATCAAACAGAATTTACCACTGTTTACAAAGTGAGTGAGGTGTTCAATATTACATATATGAAAGATTCTTGATGAAGACCTAAAGCTGTTTTTATCTGAGTCTAACAGATAATCAATCATAATAATCAATCAAAATAACAGAATCATTTTCTTGCTACCCAGACAAAGACCTGCAATGTCAAGAACATGTAGGACATTGTCAAAAATACAGAATGCCTGGTACCTTGAATCAGACCTGCTGAATCATAATTTGCATTTGCATTGTAGTCCTTGGTCATTTTTAAGAATAGTCAACTTAGGAAAGTGTTAGACTAGAATAAGTTTTATTCTTTTTCACTGATGGTATTTGAGGCAGTATAATTATTTGTATTGGATGCTGTCCTATGCATTCCATGTATAGGATCCCTTTGACACCCTAACACATGACCAGCTTCAAAGTCATCTCTGATTGAGAATCACTGCCACAGAACTTGTGAACTAAAAGTGTTCTGATAGTCGAGACTTCCAATCAAGACTTTCTTGGTTTATACTTTTGAGCAGAACATTAAACCTCCCTGTGTCTCATGTCTATAATGGAGAATGAAGAACACAAAGAGACTACATCACAGAAGGAAAAAGTATAAAAATTAAAGCAGACAGTCCCTAGGGTCCTCTGTCCATGGGGATTCTCCAGGCAAGTGTATACTGGAGTGGGTTGCCATGTCCTCTTCCAGGGGATCTTCCCAACCGAAGGGATCAAACCCAGGTCTCACAGAAGGCAGATTCTTTACTGTCTGAGCCACTAGGTGTATAAAAATATCTAAATTTGCAGAATTCAGTAACAGAAACATTTTCTTGCTACCTAGACAAGGATATGCAACGTTAAGAACATGTAGGATATTGTTAGAAATGCAGAGTCCCTGGTACCTTGAATCAGACCTTCTGAATCAAAGTTTTCATTTCAACTATAGTTCCTGGTAATGTTTAAGAACAGTCAATTTTGAAAAATGCTGGACTAGAATAAATTTTATACCTTTTCACTGATGGTATTTGAGGCAGTATAATTACAAGTATTGGATACTGTCTTGTTCATTACATGTGTAGCATCCCTTTAGACCCTGAAAAATATGAGCTGCTGCAAAGTCATCTCTGATTGCAAATCACTGCCATAGAATTTATGAAATAAAAGCATTCTGACAATCAAGACCCCCAATCCAGACTCCATCCCTTTTTTGGTCATACCTTGGAGCAGAACATTAAACCCCTCTGTGTCTCATTTCTATAATGCAGAATGAATTCATAATATACAAGAAGACTATATCACAGCATGAACTTCTATAAAAATTAAAGCAGGCAGCCCATACAGTGTGCTGTTAGATTATAGTATATAAAAATATCTATATTTGTCTCATAATTAAAAACATAATGAAGTACTAAAGGAAAGTTCTTAACGTCTGATATAAGCATAAAATCTTAACTGCATTGGCAATAATGTCAGGGAGCCAAGGAGTGTAGTGACTAAGGTAAGTGCCTTTTTATAAGAAAGGACAAAGTTGTCATACTCCTAAAATATTTTTTAGAACTATCAGGAGTTATGTGTTCACCACTAGTCATAGCTTGAAAGATTTGAGGGACTTAATTAAGTGAGAATTCTTAACCTTAGACTTTGAGGAAACTTTAGCTTAGACTGGGATAAGTTGATGGCATGGTTTAGACCTCTGGACACAGGACAACTAATGAGGAGTAATAAAAACAGAATTCACCTACCTTATAAACTAGTCTCTTAAGAACAAAGAATGAACTGGAAAATTTTCCTTTCTGTCCAGACCCTCGACCCCCAGGGAAATCAGGTACAGAGTATGGGTGTTACAGGAGGAAGATGCCTAATGAGAAGCCAGGTGAGCTACAAAATCTCTGCTGCTGTCCCCTCAGCCTGAGAAATCTTGGATGCCACAGAACATGTTTCCTTTGAAAATCAGAGTTTGTCTTGGACACCAGTCCTTTACTCCCTCCAGCTGTCTTGTGGGGACAGAGCTTCTGTCTCTATTATTAACCCTCCAGGAGGCATTTGAACTTCCACACAAAGACCTTTCTTTCAGTTCCCATCTAGGTGAGTCTGAGAGCCCAGTAGACACTGTGGGAGAGAAATACAGTGCAAACCTTGAACACTTGTCTGAGGTCACCTGTGACTGAGTCCAGCCCAGCTCAGACACCAGAGATTAGTCTGGCAGTTTGCACTCCTGATTATTGGGTGTGCATGCTCATCCACTCAGTCATGTTCAACTCTGCAACCCCATGGACTGTAGCTTGCTAGGCTCCTCTGTCCATGGAATTTTTCAGGCAAGAATACTGGAGTGGGTTGCCATTTCCCCCTTCAGGGGATCTTCCCAACGCAGGAATTGAACCTGAGTATCTTGCATCTCCTGCGTTGGCAGTGGATTCTTTATCACTAGCACCACTCAGGAAACCCTAATTCATAAATAAATGCATTTACTTAGGACTAAAAGAGGAGCAAGGCCTTTGCAGATGGTGCTAGTGGTAAAGAACCTGCTTGGCAATGCAGGAGACATAAGACACTCGGATTCAATCCCTGGGCTAGGAAGGTCCCCTGGAGGAGGGCATGGCAACCCACTTCAGGATTCTTGCCTGGAGAATTCCATGGACAGAGGAGCCTGGTGGGCTACAGTTTACAGGCTCGCAAAGAGTCGGACACAACCGAGCGACTGAGCAGGCACACAAAAGAGAAGCAAAAACTGACCTAAGTAAGGTAAGGCTCAGTGTTGCCAATTAAATGATAAAAATGGAAGTCCAGGTAGAAGAGAGAATGGGAGGCATCAAGTAGTTCCAGTAAAATTTGAACATAAGCCTAATGACAATACGAAGTAACAAGAGTAGAGAATTAAGTTATTAGATATGGACAAATGTACATTGAAGTAAGGATTTTTTTTTTTTTTAAGATGGGTCATATTTGACTGTTTCCATATTAATGAGTAAGATCTGAACCAAGGGCTTCATGAAAATATATCCCTGCAAACACATGTATGTGATCGCTTATTCATGTTGACGTAGGGCAGATACCAATACAATATTGTAAAGTAATCATCCTCCAGTTAAAAATAAATAAATTAAAAAAATATTTTAAAAAAGTACCTTCCCTTTGTTGTAATGTTCAGTCACTCAGTCTTGTCTGACTCTTTGTTACCCTATGGACTGTAGCCTGCCATCTCCTCTGGCCATGGGATTCTCCAGGCAAGAATACTAGAGTAGGTTCCCATTTCCTCCTCCATGGGATCATTCCCATCCAGGTATGAAATCCACATTTCCCTTGTCTCCTGCATTGGGGGCAGATTCTTTACCCCCTGGGCAATTGGGAAAGACCTTTGCTGAAAAGTTTTATATGCATTCTTATATTGAAAGAGTTGGAACCGACTGAGCACACACAAACACACACATACACATATATATTTATCTCTGTTACACATTTACTATGTTGATCAAAAACTGTCTGTGAGAACACTTTGTATGTTGCAGTTGGAGTGTTTTTATTCCTGTCTTTGCTCACATTATTCAAAATGAATTGGAGGCTTTATTTTCTTTCCACAAAATGCTTGCCATTTAGTTATTTTATGTATATATAAGTGTATTTGTGAGAATGTTTGGTAATTTATAAAATTTATGCAGTCAGTCAGTCATATGGTGTTCTCTCCATTGCTTTTTACATTTTTTTATTGAAATAATTGAGCTGTCACTGTAATATTCTTCACTTGACGATACTTGTTTTAAAAACATGAGAGTGATTGTTTTCCTGCATATTTTATAGTGTTAATTAATCACTTATTATGGGCTTCCTAGGTGGCACTAGTGGTAAAGAACCCCACTTCCAATGCAGGAAACATAAGAAAAATAGCTGGATCCCTGGGTCTAGAAGATCTCTTGGAGGAGGGCATGGCAACCCTCTCCAGTATTCATGCCTGGAGAATCCAGTGTACAGAGGAGCCTCCTGGGCTGTGGTCCATAGGGTTGCAAAGAGTTGGACATGACTCTAGCAACTTAACACACACACACACACACACACACACACGCACACACACACAACCACCTATTAAACACATTTCTAACTTTCACTCTCTTCTTCCCTATTGCTCCTTTTAATCTTTTGTGGTTAAATGTATTTCTAAAAGTTCTATTACCTTTGGACATCATGTAAAAATAATTTTTTAACCATTTGATTAAGTGTCACCTTTGTCTTTCATGAACATATTTGAATCCATCTATCTTTATTTAAGAAAAAAATTAACTTGATTACTGCTTCCTCCTTGCATTTAAAATACCTCCTCTTATTTTATTTCCAGTTCTTTGTCAATTTAACATTAAATTAGTGGCCAATGTTGGTATCATTAAATCATTACTGTTCAGTTCTTTATGAAACTTAGTTATAGATATTCATTCAATCTTGTTACATTCAGTTATTTTGAAACCAGTACCACTTAACCTAGCTTTATTCTCAGTAACATTGTCCCACATATGCTTGGTTTCTTTTAAACTTTTCTTTCTGTATTAGGTACAAACACTTATTCATACACTTTTTGACAAATGTTTGAATAGAATCCTATGCACATCACAGATACTCTTGATTCAGTGCAGTTTTTTTTTTTTTTTTTTTCTTTCCTACCTGTTTCCCCTTTCCCCTACTGGTTAATAATGCCCCAGGGATTTTCTTCCAATCAACTAGTATTCCATACAATACGGGTTCAATATGTCAATAGCTCTTTAGTATTTCATAAGGGGCTGTGGTACTCACACTGCAGACTGTCTTTCCTAATCTTTCTCTTCAGGTTGCTATTATATTATTCCTAAAAAAAAAGTTTGAGATTGTTAAATTTAAACTGTGTTTCTAAGCAAGAGCAACTTTGTTTCCCTGGGAACACTGAACAAAGCTTGTAGAAATATCTTTCTGTTACTCTGGGAACATTGGGTGGAGGTCAGGGATGCTCTAGGCATCCTGAGGACCCAGGGCAGACCCTACCACAGAGAACAGCTTGTCTGAGAATGTCACCAGTGCTGAGACTGAGACGCCTCCAGGTAAAGAGCTTCTGTACTTTTACTATCTGTGCCGTTGTTCAGATGGTTTTCCCAACAGTGCAACATTTTAAATTTCTGTCTGCAAATATAGATAGTGCACCTTTGCTCCCTCTTTCAAAGTACCACTGTAAACTGTGTGACAACTCTGTAAGGATTTCCCCACATGGATGGGTGTGGAAAAGTGCTCTTTTCTTAACTGTTACTGAGATTGATAAAAAATTAATACCTTGAATTGTCATTTTGATGTGTTCATTTTATTATTATATGCCCACATAATATAAACCTCTTATTCTACCACTATTAGCTTTTGAAATGATTTTTATGAATTGTTGTTTCTCAGTTGACCTTTTGGGGACTGTTTTGCCACAAAAATGCTTTCCATTTTACTTAGTTAAATACATCTGTCTTATGCTGGATTTCTTGCTTTAAGACAGTTCAGCACACTTGTGGATTTTAGTGTGTAGCTTTCTAGGTAGTCACCAAAAAGTACTGGTTTTTATATTGGATAGGTAATCCCTCTGATTTATTTGATAATCTAATCTTCCCAAATTGAAGTACAATCTTATATGTATTTAATGAAATCTATAATTGAGAAGTAAATCCTGATTCATTCAGTATGTAATAACTAGAATATAATATGTGCCATAATTTTCAGGAACATTATATCTTATATTCATGTTTACACATTTCCCAATTTAATTATTATTCTATTGGATATCAGTAAATCATTACTATTTTAATATTGTTTGAGTTAGTATTTGTGAAACTCTATTCATTTTTTAAAAATACAATTGCTTTGGAATTAATTTATTCAGTTATTTTTCCTGCAATTCCGTTTATTTTGTAACTTCACATATATTTAAATACGTTTCTGTTTGCCTGAGTGCGTGCTAAATGTCTTCTGTCATATATCTTTGTGACGGTATGGACTGTAGCCCACAAGTCTCCTCTGTCCATGGGATTCTCCAGACAAGAATACTGGAGTGGCTTGCATTCCCTCCTCCAGGGGATCTTCCTGACCCAGGAATTGAACCTGCCTCCTTTATGCCTCCTGCATTGTCAGGCAGGTTCTTTACCACTAGCGCCACCTGGAAAGCCCCTGATTCTATATAAGTGCACATGTATTCACATATCTTTCTGAAAGTACAATAGTGACCATAGCAGTTGAAGTCTCTGATGATTAGGATTTTGCATTGCCATGGTGAGATAATAGTACAATGAACATCTATTACAATATAATAAAACATCTTCAGGCATGAATCCTATGAAAAAATTTATTCAGGACAAAAGGATGGATTGACATGGTGTCTGTAGCATTTACAGTCTATAGTTTGAAAAGTCTTTTCATGTTGAGCAAAGACCAGAATAGCATTGGGGTATGCTCATCAGATTTACTTTAAAAATACGATAGTGCTTAAACTCCAAGAATAACAAACACATGATGCCCCATAAGGACACTGGGAAACAGCCTGCCTCATTCCCTATAGAACAGTAAAAAAATTGGTCAAAGAAGTGGAAAAGATTTGGGGAAAACATCTTCTGTTGCTTTATATAAAACTTGTTTAGCTTTTGCTGTTTTCATTTGTGTATTCATTTTAGTTGGTTTATTTACTTTGCCCATTTTTCTTTTGGGGTAGTCACATATTTCAGGTTTCTTTCATTATAAAAGTATAACTGTTTCTTTTGAGGAAAACATGTATTTTTCTTTTCAAAAATTATTTTTCCTGGACATCAAGTAGAGATAACTGGAATTGGAATGCTGCCAAACAAAGAAAGCTTTAATTCATCACATAGTCTCAGGGACCATTAGAGTTTATTAAATCTTTTACCTTCTAATGTCTGTTTCATTACCCTCTTTCTCTCCCTCCACCTCTCTTTCACATGCACACACACACACACACACACGTTTTATATTTCTCTAAATACAAAGTTGAAAGTGATCATAAAAATGAACCCCAAGCGTATTGGCCCATGGGCAGTCTAAGAACTAGAATTTCTGGGTAACATTTATATATTCTGTAGGAGAAAGGTGATCTGACATGATCAGCTTGAGTTATAACGGTATATACTGTGAGAAGGGTGGTTATGGGTAAGAAAGGTGTGGTAGGAACATAGCCCAGGAGGACATGGTGTGAGTGTGTGTGTGTGTGTGTGTGTGTGTGTGTGTGTGTGTGTGTGTGTGTGTGTGCATGTGCGCTTGTGCATTGAGAGCAGTTCTTAAAGCAGAGGCTCTTGGACTCATATATTAAGGTGCCTTCGCACAGAGCCCAGACCTCAGTCAGCAGAAGGTACTAAGGATGGGAGAAGTTTTAATTCACAGGATGCTTTTGCAACCAAATTCATAAAGTACAAGAAACAAGTATTTTCCTTAGGTCTTTTGAAGTGGCCATTCCCTCTCCAGGCACATATTTCTCTTCATATCATACTAGATCCTTCTCTCCCTTTCTTGAGCTATCTGTCCAATTATCACCTTGCTTGCTAGCCTTACCTGAACACTCAGTACCTGAAAATACCTCCTATGGTCTCTTTTATATATAGTTTTGTTTTCTTCAGAGCAACTGTTATTACTTGACATATTATATTATATTTGCACATCATTTTTCACCATCACAAGATTGTGAAACGTTCCGTTTTTCAGCACCATGTATGTGTTACCTATGTTTGTTTGGAGGGACTTGACAGGTGGCTCAGTGGTAGAGAATCTACCTGGTAATGCAGGAGAGGCAGGTTCAGTCCCTGGGTTGAGAAGATCACCTGGAGAAGGAAATGGCACCCCATTCCAGTATTCTTGCCTGAGAAATCCCGTGGACAGAGGAGCCCGGCAGGCTACATACAGTTCAGGTGGTCTCAAAAGTGAGAGAGCCGGCTTAGCAACTAAACAATATGTGCTTTGAACATTGTTGACAGTCAATATATATTCTTCAAATGTATGAAATTATTTCTCATTACAGCTGTAGAATTCATGATTTTTGGGGGAATATGCTGAGAATGGATCAAAAATGCCCAAGTAGAGATGAAATAGAACTTTTCTAAACACAAGATATTAAAGTAAATTGATTGAGAGGAAAATAGAAATTGCACTATGTGAGTTATGCCAATTTGTGTGAAAATTACTCATGTTATTTTCTTTTTTCTTGGTAGTCACCTCCACCACATGGAACCAGGTAACAATACACAATTTTCTGAATTTTTTCTTCTGGGATTCTCAGAGGATCCAGAATTGCAGCCCCTCATCTTTGGGCTTTTCCTCTCCATGTACCTGATCGCTGTGTTTGGAAACCTGCTCATTATCCTGGTCACCATCTCTGACTCCCACCTTCACACCCCCATGTACTTCTTCCTCTCCAACCTGTCCTTTGTAGACATCTGCTTCACCTCCACCACCATCCCAAAGATGCTGCAGAATATCCAGACCCAGAGCAAAGTCATAACCTATGAAGGCTGTATCATCCAGGCGTATTTTTACATATTCTTTGCAGGATTAGATGACTTCCTCCTGACAGTGATGGCCTATGACCGCTTTGTGGCCATCTGCCACCCCCTGCACTACACAGTCATCATGAACCCTTGGCTCTGTGGACTGCTGGTATTGGTATCCTGGATAATGAGTGCTATGTATTCCTTGTTACAAAGCTTAATGGTTTTGCGACTGACCTTCTGTGGAGAGGTGGAAATTCCCCACTTTTTTTGTGAACTCAATCAGATGGTCCAACTTGCCTGTTCTGACACCTTTCTGAATGACATGGTGATGTGTTCGGAATCAGTGCTTCTAGCTGGGGGGCCGCTTGCTGGTATCCTTTACTCTTACTCTAAGATAGTCTCTTCCATAAGAAGAATCTCATCAACTCAGGGAAAGTTTAAAGCATTTTCCACTTGTGCATCTCATCTCTCAGTTGTCTTATTATTTTATTGTACGAGCCTAGGGGTGTACCTTAGCTCTGCTGCTACACACAGCTCACACTCAAGTGCAACAGCCTCTGTGATGTACACTGTAGTCACACCCATGCTGAACCCATTCATCTACAGTCTGAGGAACAAAGACATAAAGGGGGCTCTGAAGAGAGTCTGTGGAATAGTAGGTATAAAAAGGCCAACTGTCCTGGGGCAGATGAAGTGCCCTTGATTGCATTGTTCAAAGCCTGGGGATCAGTAATTGTGACACTCTTCTCATTGTGGAGTAAAATTTGCTCCTTCTACTTATTTCCTTGGATGTCCATTTTTATAAAAATTCAGCATTTCTATACAATCTCAGTTACTCACTTTATTAGACTTTCTTTTCATTCTGTCATTTAGGTATTTTTTTTTTTAAGTTCTGCTTTTTTCTACTTCAAAATTTTCCAAACTCTGCATATGAAATATTTGGACATTTCTATTTTTTGTGGAGTGACTTGAGGAATAATACTTTCTTAAATGACAAATGTCATCCCGAGTAATTTTTGCCTTGCTTTCTGGAAAAAAATCTGTCATGAGATATATTACTCATATAAAAAATTGTACACACATTATGTAAGTCAAGTGCTAATAAGTATGAAAGGGGAAATTAACAATAACACAATAATAGTCGGAGGTTTTAATACTCCACTCACACCTATGGATAGATCAGCTAAACAGAAAATTAACAAGGAAACACAAACTTCAAATGATATAATCGACCAGTTAGACCTAATTGATATCTATAGGACATTTCACCCCAAAACAATGAATTTCACCTCTTTCTCAAGCACACACTAGAACCATCTCCAGGATAGATCACATCCTGGGCCATAAATCTAGCATTGGGAAATTAAAAAAAAAAAAAAAAAATTGAAATCATTCCAAGCATCTGTTCTGACCACAATGCAGTAAGATTAGATGTCAATTACAGGAGAAAAACTATTAAAAATTACAACATATAGAGCCTGAACAACACACAAATCACAGAATAAATCAAAAAAGAAATCAAAATATGCATAGAAATGAATGAAAATGAAAACAGAACAACCCAAAACCTATGGGACACTGTAAAAGCAGTGATAAGGGGAAGGTTCATAGCAATACAGGCATACCTCAAGAAACAAGAAAAAAGCCAAATAAATAACCTAATTCTACACCTAAAACAACTTGAAAAAGAAGAAATGAAAAATCTGAGGGTTAGTAGAAGGAAAGAAATATTAAAAATTGGGGCAGAAATAAATGCAAAAGAAGCAAAAGATACCATAGCAAAAATTAACAAAACCAAAAGCTGGTTCTTTGAGAAGGTAAATAAAATTGAAAAACCATTAGCCAGACTCATCAAGAAACAAAGGGAGAAAAATCAAATCAACAAAATTAGAAATGAAAATAGAGAGATCACAAGAGGCAACACATAAATACAAAGAATCATAAGTGACTATTATCAGCATCTAAATGCAAATAAAATGGACAACTTGGAAGAAATGGACACATTCTTAGAAAAGTACAACTTTCCAAAATTGAACCAGGAAGAAATAGAAAATCTCAACAGACCCATCACAAGCATGGGAATTGAAACTGCAGTAGGAAAATTTCCAACAAACAAAAGCCCAGGACCAGACGGCTTCACAGCTGAATTCTACCAAAAATTTAGAGAAGAGCTAAAACCTATCCTACCGAAACTCTTCCAGAAAATTGCAGAAAAAGGTAAACTTCCAAACACATTCTATGATGTCAGCATCACCTTAATACCAAAACCTGACAAAGATGTCACAAAAAAAGAAAATTATAGGTCAATATCACTGATGAACATAGATGCAAAAATCCTTAACAAAATACTAGCAAACAGAATCCAACAATATATGAAAAACATCATACATCATGACCAAGTAGGCTTTATCCCAGAGATGCAAAGATTCTACAATATACGCAAATCAATCAATGTAATACACCATATTAGCAAATTGAAAGATAAAAACCATATGATTATCTCAATAGATGTAGAGAAAGCCTTTGACAAAATTCAAAGGCTTTTAATCCATTTATGATTAAAAAAAAAACCCTCCAGAAAGCAGGACTAGAAGGACCATACCTCAACATAATAAAAGCTACATATGACAAAACCTCAGCAAACAGTATTCTCAATGGTAAAAAATTGAAAGCATTTCCCCTAAAGTCAGGAACAAGACAAGGGACAAGGCTGCCCACTCTTGCCACTACTATTCAACAGAGTTTTGGAAGTTATGGCCACTGCAATCAGAGCAGAAAAAGAAATAAAATGAATCCAGATTGGAAAAGAAGTAAAACTCTCACGGTTTGCATATGACATGACCCTCTACAGAGAAAACCCTAAAGAATCTACCAGAAAATTACTAGGGCTAATCAATGAATATAGTAAAGTTGCAGGATATAAAATTAATACACAGAAATTCCTTGCATTCCTATACACTAACAATGAGAGAACAGAAAGAGAAATAGAGGTAACAATTACATTGACCATTGAAATGAAAAGAATAAAATACTTAGGAATAAATCTACCTAAATAAAAAAAAAGACCTATATATAGAAAACTATAAAACAGTGATGAAAGAAATCAAAGAGGACACAAATAGATGGAGAAATATACCATGCTCATGCATCAGAAGAATCAATGTAGTGAAAATGAGTATACTACCCAAAGCAATCTATAGATTCAATGCAAGCCCTATTAAGCTACCAATGGTATTTTTCAGAGTACTAGAACAAATAATTTCACAATTTGTATGGAAATACAAAAAACCTCAAATAGTCAATGCAATCTTGAGAAAGAAGAATGGAACTGGAGGAATCAACCTGCCTGGCTTCAGACTCTACTACAAAGCCACAGTCATCAGGACAGTATGGTACTGGCACAAAGACAGAAATATAGATCAATGGAACAAAATCGAAAGCCCAGAGATAAATCCACTTACTTATGGACACCTTATCTTCGACAAATGAGGCAAGGATATACAATGGAAAAAAGACAATCTCTTTAACAAGTGGTGCTGGGAAAACTGGTCAAGCACTTGTAAAAGAATGAAACTAGAACACTTTCTAACACCATATACAAAAATAAATTCAAAATGGATTAAAGATCTAAATGTAAGACCAGAAACTATAAAACTAGTAGAGGAAAACATAGGCAAAACACTCTCCGACATAAATCACAGCAGGATCCTCTATGACTCGCCTCCCAGTATATTGAAAATAAAAGCAAAATTAAACAAATGGGATCTAATTAAAATTAAAAGCTTCTGCACAACACAGGAAACTATAAGCAAAGGGAAAAGACAGCCTTCAGAGTGTGAGAAAAAAAATAGCAAATGAAGCAACAGACAAAGAATTAATCTCAAAAATATATAAGCAACTCCTGCATCTCAGTTTCAGAAAAATAAAAGACCCAATCAATGTGTGGGCCAAAGAACTAAACAGACATTTCTCCAAAGAAGACATACAGATGGCTAACAAATACATGAAAAGATGCTCAACATCACTCATTATCAGAGAAATGCAAATCAAAACCACAACGTGGTACCCTCTCATGCCAGTAAGAATGGCTGCTATCCAAAATTCTACAAGCAATAAATGCTGGAAAGGGTGTGGAGAAAAGGGAACCCTCTTACACTGTCAGCGGGAGTGAAAACTAGTACAGCCACTATGGAGAACAGTGTGGAGATTCTTAAAAAAACTGGAAATAGAACTGTCATATGACCCAGCAATCCGACTACTGGGGATACACACTGAGGAAACCAGAATTGAAAGAGACACGTGTATCCCAATGTTCATTGCAGCACTGTTTATAATAGCCAGGACATGGAAGCAACCTAGATGCCCATCAGCAGACGAATGGATAAGAAAGCTGTGGTACATATACACAATGGAATATTACTCAGCCATTAAAAAGAATATATATGAATCAGTTCTAATGAGGTGGATGAAACTGGAGCCTATTTTTCAGAGTGAAGTAAGCCAGAAAGATAAACACCAATACAGTATACTAACACATATATATGGAATTTAGAAAGATGGTAACTACAACCCTGTATGCGAGACAGCAAGAGAGACACAGATGTATTGAACAGTCGTTTGGACTCTGTGGGAGAGGGCGAGGGCAGGATGATATGGGAGAATGGCATTGAAACATGTAAATTATCATATGTGAAATGAATCACCAGTCCAGGTTCGATACATGATACAAGATGTTTGGGGCTGGTGCCCTGGGGTGACCCAGAGGGTTGGGATGGAGCAGGAGTTGGGAGTGGGGTTGAGGATGGGGAACACATGTACACCCATGGCAGATTCAAGTCAGTGTATGGCAAAACAAATACAATGTTGTAAAGTAAAATAAATAAATGATTTAAATTTAAAAAAAAGTGTACAAGTAAAATTCAAGGCAAATTATATAACTTTATAAAAGGGTTGACTGAATCATATGGTGTGAAGCTATGCATAATGAGGGTTGATTTCAGTGTTACAGCCAGATTTTCAATTGCACAAGGTGCCATTGCTCCAAAGTCTGCATTATTCAAGGGTCAAATCTTTCTATATGTATAGTATGTGTATATACCTCATGATCAAAGATGACTCACTAGAGAGCTTGACCACCTACCTAGTCATGTGGCTCAGGACACAGTTTGTGCAAACATGCTTGCCAATATCCTGCTTACCTGGGAGGAAACTGCAATGGAATAGTTTTTTAATATAATTATCTGTAATACAATTTAAAAAAGCAGAGTAGTGAATGCTATCTTTAAAGATCAGAATAAATGCATAGAAAGACATCATTAAAGTTGATCTCAGTTCTATACCATTTTGTATTTTATTCAGTTACTTGTTGCCACATAACCACTCATCCTAACAGGAACTGTTCTAATATCATCTCTTTATTATCAAATGAGATTTAATATTAAGGAATTGTTCTGATCTCTGCTCAGTTTCTCATGAGCCTATGTTTCTCTGTAGTTCTATAGGTTGGAACTCTAAAGCTCATCCATGAGGTTGTATGGAGCCATGTAGCAATTCTTTCCTCACTAATATATGATAGTCTACTCCATTTATTTGTGTATTTTAATCTTATGCTTATTCATGTGTCCTCAGTGGTGTCTGATCTTTGTGACCCCATGGACTGTAGCTCCCCAGGCTTCTCTGTCTATGGGATTCTCCAGGCAAGAATACTGGAGTGGGTTGCCATTTCCCCTTCTGGGTATTTTCTTGACCCTGGGATGGAACCTGCATCTCCTGCATTGGCAGGTGGATTCTTAACCACTGAGCCCCCTGGGAAGCCCCAATTTTAATCTTACAGCTTGGGGGGAAATGTTTATCATTGGTGACGCCAGTATTATGATGGCAGAAGACACTCCCTTTGTCTCTCCCCTTCAATCTACAACTTGTAGATAACATCATCCATAACTAAAGTTTTTTCTACCCAACATGTCAGCACACCAGAGATACACACAGTTGTACATCTGAAGCTGAGCAGATTTTTCACATAGAGGAGGTAGAACCAGGGGAACAGGAGAGGCAGTGATGCTGATCCCACCCCCATGGCTGAGGCAACTGAGCCCATAGCCCCAGAGCACCTGGTAGTACCCCTGGGGGTGGTGCCTGTAACCCTGGCCTCCTGGATGCAACAGCACCTGTAGTCACAGGGAACCTGTCATCAGTGGGGGGGGGGCCCTCAAACAAGGTCACCCTGGGTGTGGCAATAGCACCAACCACTCTGGGGCCCCCAGCAAAGATGCCAGCACATCAGGGACACTGACAACACCAGGTCAGCAGTGATGCTGGAGGCACAAACATTGATGGCAAGGACAGTGACAACGCCTCTGGAAGAGGCCATGAAATGCAAAACATGCAGTTCCTCAAATATAGCCAGAAGCAGCTCATGTGAAAGAAACCAAAAACTTGTGCCACAAAATCACTTAATTGAAAATCATAAAAGGGCCTCTGTTAGCAATCTGTTGAATTGTTAGAATCAAAGTATATAAGGCTTTACCTACATAAGAAAACAGTGCTCCTTCAAATGCACGGACAGAAGAGCAACCCACTGCACACCATGAAAAACCACAGTAACATGGAATCACAAAAAGAAAATGGCAGTTTTCCATGAAATAATTTAAAGGCATGAAAGATTGTGATCAAGCAAGTGGAGAATTCAAAATAGTGTCATGAAGATGCTCAACAAGCTACAAGAAAACTCACAAAGACACTTCAGTTAGATGAGGAATAAAAATAATGAACATAAGGAACGGTTTCCAAAATGATGAAAGATCTTAAACGTAAGTAAACAGAAATTCTGGTGTTGAAGAACTCAGTAAATTAGATGAAGGATGAATTGCCAAGCACTGGAAATGGAGACCATATGGGAAAGAGAGAGAGTGAGTTCAAAGGTAGACTGATTCAGGTAGATGTGAGGACAGAACTAAGATTTTTTTTTTTTAAATGAAAATATTCTCTGAGAAACTTCTGACTCTACTAGAACAGGTAAGAAGTATACTGGGTGTCTCAAAAGCAGAAGAGAGGGAGAAAGGAACAGAGAGATTATGTACAGAAATAATAGCTGAGAATTTTCCAAGTCTGCAGAAGGAACCAAATGCACACACCCACAAAGGTATTATAATAGGACACATAAAAGTCTCAATGCAAAAGACCTTCTCCAACACACATGTATTAAAACTGTCAAAAGTCAATGAAAGGAAAGACTTCCCTGGTGGTGCAGTAAGCAATAATCTGCCTGCCAAGGCAGGAACAGGCATTGGGTTCGATCCCTGGTCTGGAAAGTTTCCACACGCCCCAGAGTCACGAAGCCGGGGCACCACAGCTGCTGAGCCTGTCGTGTGTTGCCCGCACTCTGCAGCAGGAGAGGTCAGCACCGTGAGAAGTCCTCGTACCACAGTGAAGAGTAGTGTCCCCAGTTCTGCAACCAGAGAAAGCCTCCACAGAGCAAGGAAGACTCAGGGCAGCCAAAAATACAGCAAATAAATAAATAAATTCTTTTTTCAAAAGTCAGAGAAAGAATGCTGTTTTTATATACTAGCATATATATATATAAAATAGGCAATCAACAAGGACCTAGGGAATTAAATATAAGGAAATAAACTCAATATCTTATAATAATCTATAACGGAAAAAGAATCTAAAAAGGAATATATATATATTACTGTACTCCTGTAACTAATATGACATTGTAAATCAATTACATGTCAATAAAAGTTATTAAAAAGAAAGATCATTAATGGTATCCAGAAAAAAAGTGAGCATCCTGCAACGATACCCACATTGGGTTATCAACAAATTTCTTAGCAGAGACTCCACAGTCCAAGAGAGAATGAAGTATCATTCTCAAACAATTGTGATATAAAACCTGTTAGTCAATAATCCTCCACCCAGAAAAGGTATCCTTCAGATATGAAGAAGGAATAAAGGCTCTCTCAGATAAAGAACAGCTGAGGGAGTTCAGTACCCAGAACTGTCTTATAAGCAAAGTTGAAGTCTTCTCTTCTACTTGAAATGAGAAGGCAAAAGTACCCAAACGATTAAGTTAATAGAAACAGAAAACTTAAAATATATATCAGACTAAGTCAACTCAATTAAAAATAATGAAAGAAAGAACCATATTAAAAATGGGTAGAGGACCCTCAATAGACATTTTCTTCCAAGGAAGACATATGAATGGCCAACAGACTCATGAGAAGAGGCTTAACATCACTAATCTTCAAAGAAACAGAAACCAAAATTACAATGAGGTCCACCTTCCACAGTAAGAATGGCTATTATCAAAGAGGAAAAATCAACAAGTTAATGAGGGTCACGTGAGACCAGGAAATGATACACGAATTTCAAAATCTCTTCTTCTGCAATTATCAGAGAAACCAGAACTGCAGCAAACTGATATTTGCACTTTTTCTCTACATGTGCCAGATCACTGTGCTTAGAAACCTGCTTGTTATCCTGGCCACCATCTCTGACTCCCACCTCCACACACCCCTATGATTCTTCTTTTCCAATCTGCTCATTTAGGATATGTTTCACATTCACCATCATCCCAAAGAACACAAATCCATAACCTGTAAATATACTTTTACCTACTTTTTGTAGATTTGGAAAGCATTGTACTGATCACAAAGATCTATGACCACTTCATGGCTGTCTGTCAAACTCTGCACTATTCTGTCCCCATGAACACCACCCCCCTCCACACACACACACACTTTGTGGATTGCTGGTTCTGGTGTTTGGTTCATGAGTGCCCTGCATTCTTTCTTACAAATATTAATAGTGTTGCAACTGTCCTTCTGTGCCTTCTTGGAATTCTGTACTTTTCCTGTAAAAGCAAATAGGAGGTCCAACTAGTCAATTGTGACACCTTTCTTAAAGACATGATGATGTAATTTGAAACTGTAATATTCCAGGTTGCCAATGGTTCCAAACTGGGAAAGGAGTACGTCAAGGCTGTATATTGTCACTCTGCTTATTTAACTTAAATGCAGAGTACATTATGAGAAATGCTGGGCTGGATGAAGTACAAGCTGGAATCAAGATTGCCAGGAGAAACATCAATAACCTCAGATATGCAGATGACACCACCCTTATGGCAGAAAGTGAAGAGGAACTAAAGAGCCTCTTGATGGCAGTGAAAGAGGAGAGTGAAAAAGCATGCTTAAAACTCAACATTCAAAACACTAAGATCAGGGCATCTGGTCCCATCACTTCAAGGGAAAGAGACGGGGCAACAATGGAAACGGTAAGAGACTTTATTTTCTTAGGCTCCAAAATCACTGCAGATGGTGACTGCAGTCACGGAATTAAAAGACATTTGCTCTTTGGAAGAAAAGCTTTGACAAACCTTGACAGTGTATTAAAAAGCAGGGATTTTGCTAAAAGAAGTCCATCTAGTCAAAGCTATGGTTTCTCCAGTAGTCATGTATGGATGAGAGAGTTGGAACATAAAGAAGTCTGTGCACTGAAGATTTGATGCTTCTGAACTGTGGTGTTGGAGAAGACTCTTGAGAGTCCCTTGGACAGCAAGGAGATCAAACGAGTCAATCCTAAAGGAAACCAATCCTGAATATTCACTGGAAGTACTGATGTTGAAGTTCAAGCTCCAATATTTTGGCCATCTGATGCTAAGAGCTAACTTGTTAAAAAAGACCTTGATGCTGGGAAAGATCAAAGGCAGGGGGAGAAGGGGACAACCGAAGATGAGAATGCTGGATTGCATTACCAACTCGATGGATATGAGTTTGAGCAAGCTCTGGGAGTTGGTGATGGATAGGGAGGCCTGGCGTGCTGCCATCCATGGGGTCACAAAGAGTCAGATACAACTGAGTGACTGAACAACAAGTGTCTTACCTGGGATCCTTTAAGATAGTTTCCTCTCTATCTGGAATACCATCAGCTTGAGGGAAGTACAAAGTGCTTTCCAGCTGTGCAACTCATCTCTCACTTGTATCCATCTTTCATTGGACAGGCTTTGAGTGGACCTCAGCCCTGTGGCTACTCATGCCCTTCTGCTCAGAGTCAAGTGCAATCACCTCATGATGTACACTGTGATCACAGCCATGCTGAGCCCCTTCATCTATAGTCTAAGGCACGAAGACATACACAAGGCTCTGAAAAGATTATTTGGAGTGGCAAGTATAAAAGGACCACCAGTGGTAGTGTTACAGGCATTCCGTTTTTTTTTTTTTTTCAGGGTGTAAAGAATTTGAACTGGAATCGGATTTTCTGGCTCAAATGACCAGAAACACAGTCCCTGGACCACTAGAGACCTGAGGAATCCAAATCTGCATTTGAACTACAGACCTTGGTGATTTGTTTGAACAGTGAATTTATAGATACTCTAGTCTGGAATAGGATTTCTCACATTCTTACGCTGCCTTGGGCAAGAGAAATGTTTGCACTGCTTTTCTGTGGTTTATAGGAGATTAGCAGCATCCCTTCAGATATTGCCAAGTATCTCCAGTGTCAAAATCATGTCTGATTGAGAATCACTGGGACAGAGTTCCAGGACTAAGAAATCTCAATCCACTCCAGCCTTTGCTTGGTTTGTACTTTTAAGCGAAACATTAAATCCTTCTGAGTTCCAATCTGACAACAGAGAATGGAGTCCGTAAAAGTGTTCCCTCAAAAAACACACTATATGAACAATTAAATTTGACAATCACTATAACATGTTAAGATTGTTTAATGGTCATGTGTTAGTCACTCAGTTGTGTCCAACTGGTTGCAACCCTATGAACTGTAGCCTGCCAGGCTCTTCCATCCATGGGATACTCCAGGGAAGAATACTGCAGTGGGTTGCCATTTCCTCCTCCAGGGAATCTTCCTGACCCAGGGATCAAACCTGTATCTCTAATGTCTCCTGCATTGGCAGCCATATTCTTTAACATTGAGCTACTTGGGAAGCCTGGTTTATGGTCATGTTAATATCATATCAGGTTTCTCTGATAACTCAGTTAGTATAGAATCCACCTGCAATGCAGGAGACCCTGGTTCAATTTCTGTGTCAGGAAGATCTGTTGGAGAAGGGATAGGCTACCCACTCCAGGATTTCTGGGCTTCCCTGTGGCTCAGCCGGTAAAGAATTTGCCTGCAATGAGGGACACCTGTGTTTGATCCCTGGGTTGGGAAGATGCTCTGGAGAAGGGAATGGATACCAACTCCAGGATTCTGGCCTGGAGAATTCCATGGATTGTATAGGCCATGTGGGGCAAACAGTCAGACATGACTGAGCAATTTTCACTTATCATATCAACATATAAATATTTTTCTTATATTTATAAACATTTTATAATGAGAGACTAAAGGGCAGCTGTTGACTTCTGATATAACTGAGAAACTTGCAATTTGCTTGGAGAAATTAGCAAAAATCCATGGAGTATAATACCCACAATTTTATACTGAAGGAGAAATGTTGTCCTCAGTTCTCAAGAGGGAAAACATAGTTTTAAAGATTTCAGAAGTTTTTTCTTTTTTTTTCTCTACCACAAATCAAAACTTTGAAGACTCAAGGGAACTTGTCAAGACAAATCCTCAGTGTTATAGTTTAAAGGAGAATTAGATCTCAGGGATGTGATGAGATTCTGGGATCTTTAGTGCTTTCAAAGCAGGAGAATTAAAGGGGAAGGAGTGATAAAAACTGAGTCACCCAACTTATAATGCAATCAGTTAGTAGCAGAGAATCAACAGAAAAATAATTGCATTGTGTCCAGCCCAGTGTCCCCAAGGGAAGTCATGTACTTGGAGGCTGGAGTAACAAAAGGCAAATATGCCTAATTAGCTGACATATGTGCATGCTTGCTAAGTCCCTTCAGTCCTGTCCAACTCTTTGAGACCCATGGACTGTAGCCCTCTAGGCCATTCTGTCCATGGGATTCGCCAGGCAAGAATACTGGAGTGGGTTGCCATGCAGTCCTCCAGGGGATTTTCCTGACCCAGGGATCAAGCCCCCATCTCCTACGACTCCTGCATTGCAGGTGGATTCTTTATCACTGAGACACCGGAGAAGCCCTGTGAGCTGACACAAGAAGCTGCAAATATCTCCTCTGCTGCAGCCCCTCCACCTGTGCCACTTTGGTTGGTGAGGACCTAGTTCTTAATTTAGATCCCTGAATCTGTCTGGGAGGCAATGCTTGATTTTATCCCTTCCTGTTGTCTTGTTTAGGCACAAAAATTCAGTCTGCATCATTAATCATTTAGAAAGGAACTTGGACTTCTACAGGGAGAGCCTTCTCTCTCAGTCTGCAGGCAGGTGAGAGCTCTGCACAGATTTCAGGGGAGGTTCAGAGAGGACGGAAGCCAGGAGCATGTGCCTGAGGTCACCTGAGGGCCAATCTAGCGTATCCAGAGGCCAGAGGTCACTGTGGTTATTTCTGGCTTTCCTAATATTAGTGTATCTATTTAGGTCTAAAAATAAAGTGAACCCTTCACTCTTCAATGTTGATAAATGGTAACAGAGGAAGTTCAGTTAGAAGGAATGGTTTAGTCGCTAAGTTGTGTCTGACCCTTTTTTGACTTCATGGACTGTTGCCCACCTGGCTCCTCTGTCTGTGGAATTTCCCAGGCTAGAATACTGGAGTGGGTTTCAATTTCCTTCTCCAGGGGTTCTTCCTGACCCAGGGATTGAACCTTGGCCTCCTGGATTGCAGGCAGATTCTTTGCCAATGAGCCACTAAGGAAGCCCCGTTTAAAGGAATGGGAGGCATAAAAGGCTTCCAGTAAAAGTAGACAATAAGTCTAATCATCTTATTTATGAATTGAAGTAAGCAAGTAGGAAAATGCCTCAAGAAAAAGAAGTATTCTGCATCTTCATATAAAATATATCCAACTTTTGCTGTATTTCATTTATTTCTGCTTTTGAATTGGTAGTTTATATTCTATTTGCTTATTCTCTTGGGATATTTAAACTGTAAGATATATCACGTCATGAACATATCCCTGTTTATGTCCTTGGAAAAATATATTTTTCTTTATTATTTTTTTCTGGGCATCAAGGAAATGTCACTGGAGTTGGAATATTGATGAATGAAGGAAACTTTTTTTTTTCATTGCATTGTCTCAGGGCTCATTTGAGTTTATTGGATATTTTCCTCTGAATTTGCCTATGTCCATTCCATTTGTCTTTTTTTTTTTCTTTCTCTCTCATGCTTTTCATTCTTCTCTAAATACTGAGAATAAATTGGCCATACCAATGTTAAACCTGATATTTATTGTTCTAGGGAAGTTTATAAACTGGAATTTGGTGGTGGGATGGGGAGGGAACGGGAGGGGGGTTCAGAAGGGAGGGGATATATGTATACCCATGGCTGATACATGTTGAGGTGTGACAGAAAACAACAAAATTCTGTAAAGTTATTATCCTTTAAATAAAAGAAACACAAATTAAAAAAAAATCCTGGAACCTCTGGGTAAAAATAATACATTCTTTTGGAGAATAATAATTTGATCTGACCAGCTTGATGTGTGACCATTCATGGCCTAATGAGGGTGGATATGGGTGACCAGTTTATGATAGTAACACAAGCCAGAGGACATTGTGTGTGTGTATGTGTGTATGTTTGCCTGTTTCTTGTGAAGAGAGACCAGTTCTTAAAGAAGAGGCATCTGTCCTCTTATGTTAAGATGACTTATACTACAGAGGTCAGAAGTTGGTCAATAGATGGAACTAAGTAGGGAAACTGACATAATTCACAGGATGGTTTTAAACTAAATTCATAAAGTGCAAGGAACCGCAGGGAAGGAGGGGTTCTCTGTGTGCTGAAGGTTCAGCTGTAGCAGGGAGGCCACTTGTTCCTCAGCATCCTTGACACCGTCTCTGATCACTCCCCTCCTACTTATTCCTTCACCCCACTGGCTTCCTTGTTTGCACTTGAACATGTGAAACAATCGTCTTTGTCAGGTCCTTACCAGTGCCAGCTTCCTCTGCCAGGCACACACTTCTTCTGACATCACAAAGGCTTCTTCTCTCTTTCTTCAGGAATCTTCAAACATCACCTAGTTTGAAGCTCTTCCTTGAACACTCAGGAGAAAGCAACACTTCCTACCACTCTGTCCTTTATACCTGGTTTTGTTTTCTTCATAGCATCTGTGACATTCAGACATATTCTATCATATTTTATTTGAACATCTTCATTCACCATCCTTGGATTGCAAGAGATTTATTTTTCAGCATTGCTACTGGGTCAGCATTAAATATGTAATTCTCAAATAAATGAAGAAATACCTCATTAGAATTCTAGAATAGATGAGCTTTTTGCCAATGTGATGAAAATGGGACAAAAATTCTTTGTGAGGGATGAAATGGAGTATACTTTGGAAGAGAACTTTTCTATAAATAAGCTATTAAGATCAGTTACTTGAGTGCTAAATAGAAATTGCAGTATTTCAGCTATGTGAATTATGCCAGCTTGTGTGCAAACGAGTCATGTTATTTTCCTTTTTCCTGGTAGGCACCTCCACCCCATGGAACCAGGGAATGATACACGAATTTCACTATTTCTTCTTCTGGGACTTTCAGAAGAAGAAGAACTGCAGCCCCTCATATTTGGGCTCTTCCTCTCCATGTACCTAATCACTGTGTTTGGAAACCTGCTCATCATCCTGGCCATCAGCTCAGACCACCACCTCCACACTCCCATGTACTTCTTCCTCTCCAACCTGTCCTTTGTAGACATCTGTTTCACCTCCACCACCATCCCAAAGATGCTGTGGAACATCCAGACACAGCGCAAAGGTATCACCTATGAAGGCTGCATCACCCAGATGTATTTTCACATTCTCTTTGCAGGATTAGATGACATTCTCCTGACTGTGATGGCCTATGATCGGTATGTGGCCATCTGCCACCCCCTGCACTACACAGTCATCATGAGCCCCCGGCTCTGTGGACTGCTGGTTCTTGTATCCTGGGTGCTCTTTGCCTTCTATTCCTTGCTACTCAGCCTAATGGTGTTGCGATTGTCCTTCTGTCCAGAAATGCAAATCCCCCACTTTTTCTGTGAACTCAGCCAGGTGGTACAACTTGCCAGTTCTGACAACTTTCTTAATAACATAGTGATGTATTTTGCAGCTGTCCTGGTGGGTGGTGGCCCTTTTGCTGGCATCCTTTACTCATATTCTAAAATAGTTTCCTGCATATGTAAAATCACATCATCTCAGGGGAAGTATAAAGCATTTTCCACCTGTGTGTCCCACCTCGTGGTTGTCTTCCTATTTTATTTTACAGCCTTAGGAGTGTACCTTAGCTCTGGGGATACCCACAGCTCACATTCAAGAACAATTTCATCAGTGATGTACACTGTGGTCACACCCCTGCTGAACCCTTTCATCTACAGTATGAGAAACCAAGATATAAAACAGAGTCTAAAGAGATTGTATTTGATGCCAAGTATAAAAGACCAATTATACTAGTGCTCTGGATTGCATAACTCAAAGTATCAAAACCAGAAATTGTTCTTTGATCATTGTGAAAGAAATTTTGCTCCTTGCCCTTATTTCCTGGGATTTCCATTTTTCTTTCCATCTTTGAATTCAGTATCATTATAGAATTTTAGGTACTCTCTTTTTAAGCATTATTCTCAGTCTTATATATAGACAGTTTTTATTTTTCCTACCCACCGTTTTCCTATCTTTGGATCAAAAATGTTTGGAAATTCCATTTCTTTGATGGAGTATCATAGAATCATGGAGACTTCATCAGGAGGAATATATTTTCATCAGAGCATTTAGTCTGTTGTTGGTCAGTCACACAGTTGTGCCCACCTCTTTGTGACCCCACGGATTGCAGCACGGCAGGCCTGCCTGTCCCTCCCCATCTCCCAGAGCTTGCCAAAGTTCATGTTCATTGCACTGGTGATGCCACCTAGCCATCTCATCCTCTGATGACCTCTTCTCCTTCTCCTTCTGTCCTGGATCTTTCCCAGCAGCAGGGACTTTTCCAGTGAGTCATCTGTTTGCATCAAATGACCAAAATACTGGAACTTCAGCTTCAGCATCAGTCCTTTCAGTGAATATTCAGGGTTGCTCTCCCTTTAGACTGACTGGTTTGATCTCCTTGCTGTCCAAGGGACTATCAGGAGTCTTCTCAAGCAGCATAGTTCAAAGGCATCAATCATTCCACCTTCTGCCTTCTTTATGGCCCAGTTCTCACAACCATATGTGACCACTGGGAAGACCATAGCCTTGACTATGTGGACCTTTGTTGGCAGAGTAATGTCTCTACTTTTCAACACACTGTCTAGGTTTGTCATCAGTTTACTTCCAAGAAGCAATCATCTTCTGATTCCATGGCTGCGGTCATCATCTACAGTGATTTTGGAGCCCAAGAAGCGGAATCTGTCACTGCTTCCACCTTTCCGCCATGCAGTAATGGGGCCAGATGCTATGATCTTAGTTGTTTTAATATTTAGTCTTAAGATGGCTCTTTAGGAGATCATTTAATTTACTGGCAGTTAAAGAGGTTTTTCATAGGTATTACTTATTGCCAATTTGTTAACTTGTTTTCTGTTAGTGTCATTCTTTTTCTTTTCTCTTTATGTTTCTCTTCTTATGATTTGATGACTGATTTAGTGATATGCTTGTGGTCCTTTCTCTCTAGATTGTATCTTGTGTAGATTTTTGATGTATGATAAACAAAGGGTCTTTATATGATGACCTACAATGATGTCTACTTATAGAAACAAGTTGTCTTTTAAGTTCATACACATATTAATAGCACTGCATTTTCACTCCCTGCCCTACATTTTGTGTCTTTGAAGTCACATTTGATACCCCCCTATTTATCCCTTTAATTCTTATTGCAGCTATACTTGATTTTAGAATTATTTTGTCTATTAAGTTTTCATACCAGCTTAAGTGATTTGATCCTCAGCCTCTCTCCGTGTCTACCTTTACTCACAGGGTTTTCTCTTCTCATAGTTTCTTCCCACTTGCTATGCCTTTTTTCTTTCCTTCTTTGTGAAGGTCCTATAATATTCCGTGTAGAGTATGTTTAGAATTGATAAATTGCATTAGTCTTTGATTGCCTGAAAAATCCCGTATCTCTCCTTCAATTCTAAATGTTAGTCTTTCTGGGTAGAATGCCCTAGTTTGCACGTTTTTCCCTCTCAACACTTTAAATACATCATGCTTCCCCATTATATCGTACAAAGTTTCTGCAAAAAAGAAAGAAATCAGCTGATAGATTTATATGCTTCCATCTTACATGACACTTTTATTTTTGGTGGCTCGGGCTTCCCCTGTGGCTCAACTGGTAAAGAAAACCATATCTTTAACTCTGTGGTTTTAATTGCTGTATCTTTGTGAAGGTTTTGTTGTTATCATTTTGGGGGGACTCTTTTTGTTTCTGGTACCTGAATTTTCTTTTTCCCTCAGGTCTGGGAACTTTTCAGACATAAGTTTATCAGATATGTTTTGACTACCTTTCCTATCTGTCGTTGCCTTCTTGGACACTGCAATTGTGCTAGTGTTGGTGTTCTTAATGTAGTCAAACATCTCTCAAATTATTCCCATTTTTAATTTGTTTTTTTTTTTTCTTTTCTGACTGAATCATTTCCATGATTCTATATTTCAGTTAGCTTATGCATTCTTCTGTATCACCTGGTATACTATAAATTATTTCTAGTTGTTCATTTCATTTAATGTAATGTTCAGTTCAAGCTAGTTTTTATTTTATAGTTCCCTATTTAAATTATAACTGATTCAGCAGTCCTTTTCACACAAAATTAAATATTTTATGGTCTTCCACTTGTTAACAAAATGCACATGGTGAATACTGGAAATAAAACTTCTTGGAAGATTTCTTGAATAATTTTAGGTTGAGAAAATGGAGTTTTATATCTTTACTAATGTATTGATTCCAAATCTGGTGAACTGTTTGTTTCTCTTTCACTAACTCTTTTTAGGCATGATATCTTTTTATTTAAGTTGGGACAAATTCCTCTGTATTTTCATTTCACTTACCTTTGTGTGTCTTCTGAAATTTTGTGCCACAGTTAACTCTCACTTTCTTAGAGTGGTGTCTTTCTGTGGGAACAGCCATATAGAGTTGATGTGTGCCCAGTGGCTTTACTGGAAGAGCTAGATCTGATGTTGTCACAATTCAGGCCTTTCTTTGGGGTGTACTGATTGCAGTCAACTTGCTAAGAGGTATGGAGGGCTTGGGCTTGAGTCAGGTATGAGATATGGCTTCCTCTTTGTTTAGAAGCCAGAAGGAAATGGCATCCCACTCCAGTATTCTTGCCTGGAAAATTCCATGGATGGAGGAGCCTGGCAGGCTACAGTCCATGAGGTCACAAAGACTCAGATGTGACTGAGCACAGCACACACACACATATAATATGCTAAGATAGTTTATGGTGCATATCAACATACAAATATCTCTCTTATAAGTACAAACATTAGTAATGAGGGATTAAAGGATAGCTCCTAACTTCTGATATAACTGGGAAATTTCTAATTGACTTGGAGAGACTATCATGCATCCAAGGAGTATATTAACTGTGGTTTTATTCTAAAGTAGCAAAGTCATCCCCCAATTTGAAGAGGAAAATAGTAATGTTTAGAGATTTTGGTGGTTCTGTCCTTGCCCCAAATCAAAGCATTAAAGACCCAAGGGACCTAGTCAAGACAAATCCTGAATGGTACAATTTAATGGAAATTTTGTTCTCAGGGACATGATGACATGCTGGGAACCTCAGGGCTTTGGAAGCAAGAAAATTTAGAAGAAGGAGTAATAAAAACTGAATTCACCTAACTTATAATGCAGTGTCTTAGGAACAGAGAATCAACAGGTGAAAAAAATCCATTCTGTCCCGAAAAGTGTCCCCAAGGGAAATCATGTAGTTACAGATTGGAGTAACCAGAGGAAACATGCCTAATGAGCTCACACAGGAAGCTCTAAATATCTCCTCTGCTGCAGTCGCTCAGCCTCTGTCACTTTGGTTGGGGAGGACCTGGTTCTTGCTTTTGAAGTTCTACATCTCTCTGGGAACCAATGCTTGATTTGTATCAGTTCCTGTTTTCTTATTTGGGGACAAAATTTCTTTCTGTGTCAGTAATCATTTAGGAGGAATTTTGACTTCTACAGGGAAAGCCTTCTCTCTCAATCTGCAGGCAGGTGAGTCTGACAGCTCCACAGACCCTGCAGGAGAGTGTCAGTGATGATGGAAGCCCGGAATGTGTACCTGAGGTCTCCTGAGGACCAATCTTGCAGAGCCCAGAGGCCAGAGGTCATTGTGGTTGTTTTCTGGTTTTCCTAATATTAATGTACTTATTTACGGTCTAAAAATAAAGTGAACATTGCACTTGAAATTGCAAGTGTCAATCTTGACAATTAAACTGTAATAGGGGAAACTCAGAAGGAACAATGTTAGTGGTTTAGTCGCTAAGTTGCTCCAACTCTTGTGACCCCGTGGACTGTAACCCACCTGGCTCCTCTGTCCCTAGGATTTCCCAGGCAAGAATGCTGGAGTGAGTTGCCATTTCCTTCTGCAGGGGAACTTCTCGACTCAGGGATTGAACCTATGTGTGCTGCATTGACAAACAGAGTCTTTACTTTCTGAGCCACCAAGATAATCCCTTTAGAAGGAATAGGAGGCATAAAATGCTTCCAGTAAAAGAAAACTAGTATACAGACCTCATTTATGAACAAGAGGAAACAAATAGGGGAAGTCCTTAAGAAAAAAAATCTTCTACTGCCTTATATGTTTCATATAAGACATATCCAACTTCTGCTGTATTTTGTCTATTTCTGATATTGAATTGGTAGCTTATATTCCATTTTTTTCTTTTCCTCTTGGGGTATTCAAACTGTAAGATGTTCCATGTCATAAGTATATCATTTTTTATGATTTTGGACAAAAGATTTTTTTTATTATTTTTCCAGACATCAAGGAGATGTCACTGGAGTTGGAATGTTGATGAAGCAAGGAAACCTTTCTTTATTGCATTGTCTCAGGTGTCATTGAGTATATTGGATATAGTTCTCCCTTAATGTCCATATATCCATTTCATTTCTCCCTGTTTCTTTCACTCTCAACCTTTTAATTATTCTCAAAATACCAAGCAGACATTGGCTATACCAAAAATGAACCCGACATTAATTGTTCCATGAGAAGTTTATAAACTGGAATTTCATGGTAAAAATTATATATTCTTTTGAAGAATAATTATTTGACCTGACCAGCTGAGCTGTAACCTCTCACAGCCTAAAAAGGGTGAATTTGGGTGACCAGTGTATGATGGTGACACAACACAGAACATGTGTGGTGCGTGTGTGTGCTGTGTGTGTGTGTGTGTATGTGTGTGTGTGTGCTGTGTGTGTGTGTGTGTGTGCTGTGTGTGTGCTCTGTGTGTGTGTGTGTGTTGTGTGCGTGGTGTGTGTGTGTGCTCTGTGTGTGCTTTGTGTGTGCTCTGTGTGTGTGTGTGGTGTGTGTGTGTGTGTGTGTGTGCTCTGTGTGTGTATGTGTGTGTGTGTGCACTCTGTGTGTGTGTGTGTGCTCTGTGTGTGTGTATGTGTGTGTGTGTGTTTTTGTCTTGAAAGGGAGGACAGTTCTTACAGCAGAGGCACCTGGACCCATATGCTAAGTGACTTATATACACAGATCACAGCAACAGATAGAATCAGTAAGCGAATCTGATATAACTCATAGGATGGTTTTATAACTAAATTGATAATGTGTAAGGAACCTCATGGAAGGAGGGATTCTCTGTGGACTGAAGGTTCAGCTGTAGCAGGAAGGCCACCTTGTTCCTCAGCATCCCTGACACCATCTCTAATCACTCCCCCTCCTGCTTTTCCCTCTGGCCCACTGGCTTCCTTGTTTGCACTTGAACCTGTGGAACAAGCATCTTCTTCAGGTCCTTAGCAGTGGCAGGTCCCTCTTCCAGGCACACTATTCTGCCATCACACTATCTCCTTGTCTCTCTTTCATTAAGAATCTGTTCAACCATCACCTAGTTTGCTGGACTTTCCTTAACACTCAGGACAAAATAACAGCTCCTACCTCTTTCTTTTATATCTGGCTTTGTTTTGTCATAGCATCTATCACATTCTGACATATTCTATCATATTTTATGCACATAACCTCATTCCCCATCCTTGGATTGCTAGAGGTTTACTTTTCAGCATTTTCTACTTGTCTCCATGTTCTTGGAATATCAGTTCAGCTCAGTCACTCAGTCATGTCCGACTCCTTGGGACTCCGTGAATCATAGCACACCAGGCCTCCCTGTCCATCACCAACTTCCGGAGTTTACCCAAGCTCTTGTCCATCGAGTCGGTGATGCCATCCAGCCATCTCATCCTCTGTTCCCCCCTTCTCCTCCTGCCCCCAATCCCTCCCAGCATCAGGGTATTTTTCCAATGAGTCAACTCTTTGCATGAGGTGGCCAAAGTATCTTGGAACATGGTTAGCATTAAATATGGATTTCTCAAAAGAATGAAGGAATATCACATTAAAACTCTAGAATATTAAAACCTCTTAGCAAATGTGATGAGAATGGGACAAAAATTCCTAGTCAGAAATGAAATGAAGTATAGCTTCAAGGGGCTTCCACAGTGACTCAGTGGTTTAGAATCTGCCTGCAAAGCAGTACCCATTCAAGAGATACAGGATCAATCCCTGTGTTGGAAATAACCACTGGAGGAGGGCATGGCAACACACACCAGAATTCTTTCTTGGGAAATCCCATAGACAGTGGAGGCTGATGTGCTATGGTCCTTGGGTCGCACAGAGTCAGACACAACTGAAGTGGCTCAACATACACACATACTCTAAAAGAGAACTTATCTGCAAATAAAATATCAACATCAACTTCTTGAGGGCTAAACAGAAATTACAGTATTTCAGTTATGTTAATTAGTAGGTGTAAAAATTGTCATTATTTTCCTTTTTCCTGGTAGTCACCTCCACACCTTGGAACCAAGTAACAATACACAAATTTCATGATTTCTTCTTCTGGGACTTGCAAAGGAAGCAGAACTACAACCCCTCATATTTGGGCTTTTTCTCTCCATGTACCTGATCACTGTGTTTGGAAACCTGCTCATCATCTTGGCTGTCAGCTCGGACTCCCACCTCCACACCCCCATGTACTTCTTCCTCTCCAACCTGTCCTTTGTAGACATCTGTTTCACCTCCACTGCCATCCCAAAGATGCTGTGGAACATCCAGACACAGTGCAAAGGTATCACATATGAAGGCTGCATCACCCAGGTATATTTTTACATTCTCTTTGCAGATTTAGATGGCATTCTCCTGAGTGTGATGGCTTATGATCGGTATGTGGCCATCTGCCACCCCCTGCACTACACGGTCATCATGAGCCCCCACCTCTGTGGACTGCTGGTTCTAATATCGTGGGTGCTGATTGCCTTGCATTCCTTGCTACACAGCTTAATGGTGCTGCGATTGTCCTTCTGTCCAGAAATACAAATCCCCCACTTTTTTTGTGAACTCAGTCAGCTGGTACAACTTGCCAGTTCTGACAACTTTCTTAATAACATAGTGATGCATTTTGCAGCTTTCCTGATGGGTGTCGGTCCTTTTGCTAGTATCCTTTACTCCTACTCTAAAATAGTTTCCTGCGTGTGTAAAATCTCATCAGCTCGGGGGAGGTATAAAGCATTTTCCACCTGTGTGTCCCACCTCTTGGTTGTCTCCCTATTTTATTTTACAGCCTTAGGAGTTTACCTTAGCTCTGCTGCTACCCACAGCTCACATTCAAGTACCATTGCTTCTGTGATGTACTCTGTGGTCACACCCCTGCTGAACCCCTTCGTCTACAGCCTGAGAAATCAAGATATAAAAGGGGCTCTGAAGAGATTCTACTTTATGCCAAGTTTAAAAGACCAAATACCCTAGTCCCCTGGATTGCATAACTCAGAGCCTCAGAACCAGAAACTGTGGTTTTTTGATCATTGTGGAATAAAATTTTTCCTATTTGTTTCCTGGGATTTCCATTTGTCTTTTCATCTTTGAACTCAGCATCTTTATGCAATTTTAGGAACTCTCCTTATTAAGGTTTTTTCCTTTTCTTTTCTATAGGTAGTTTTTATTTTTTCCTACTTCAAAATTTTCCTACCTTTGGGTCAAAACATTTGGAGATTCTATTATTTGATGGGCATCATAGATTTTTTAACAATAATTACTTCTTAAATGACACATACCATTCAAAGCAATTTTTCTCCTATTTCCCTGAAGTAATAGTTATGAGTAGCATTAATCATTTAAATATACACTTAACAACCAGGAGAATTTATATTATTTTTATTACAGTTGGACGAATCAGTGATATAGAAAAATAACTGTCAGGTTACAGGAGGATTTCTGACTGTGAAAAGTTAGAACCCTTAACTCTCTTGTTCAAGTGTCAACTTGTGACTGTCTCTCTCTATATATAGATACATGTATAAATGTGTATATATATATATATATATATATATATATATATATATATATATATTCACACATGCTCTTTTTGACCAAAAGACCTTTTAGGTGACATATTGTGTGTGTGTGTGTAGAGTATTATATAGGGTACAGTAGTACTCTATCTTTATTTCAAGCCCAGGATATCCAGAAGCAAGCATAAAAGCAGTGGTGATATTGCTGGTACAGCTAAAAATCTCCAAGTAATAATGATGGAAACAAAAATAACTGAGACAGTGGAGCGAGGTGAAAAGGAGGAATTGGAGGGCCAGCAAAACTAATAAGAGAGACAAGAGGAAGAAGATGCAACTGAAGAACAGGGGAGATCCAGGACACAGGAAATAGTCAGGGAATTTCTTTATTTGAGAGGGCACTTCATGAGAAGAGTCAACTCATTGGAAAAGATCCTGATGCTGGGAAAGATTGAGGGCAGGAGAAGGGACGACAGAGGATGAGATGATTGGATGGCATCACTGACTCAATAGACATGAGTCTGAGCAAACTGGGAGATGGTGATGGATGGGAAAGTCTGGTGTGCTGCCATCCGTGGGGTCTCACAGAGTTGGACATGACTGAGCAACTGAACAACAAGAACAAATGAGCTTTTGAGGCATGGGACCTAGGATTGCAGAATGGTACACGAAGGCTGCAGCAGCTGTTCAGAATGCAATCCAGTGCTGCCGTGTCACCTCTGATAGGAGAAAAAGCTACATCAAGACATCAGTAGATTGTTTTTTCAAGTGCTTAGACATGCAGCTGTGTCCAGCTCTTTGTGACTGCATGGACTGTAGCCACCAGGCTCCTCTGTCCATGAAATTCTCCAGGCAAGAATACTGGAATGGGTCGCCATGCCCTCCTCCAGGGAATCTTCCCAACCCAGGGATCGAATCCAGGTCTCCTGCATTGCAGGTGGATTTTTTTTTTTTTTTTTTTTACCATCTGAGCCACCAGGGAAGGCAGAGAATACTGGAATGGGTAGCCTATCCTGTCTCCTGGGGAACTTCCTGGCCCAGGAATTGAACCAGGGCCTCTTGCATTGCAGGTGGATTGTTTACCAACTGAGCTACCAGAGTAGCCCTGGAGCTACTGGGAAGTTTTTCCAAGAGGGTAGATCAAATGAATCCAGCAAGGAACCAGAACCTGTGCCATCAACATCAGGCATGAGTGAAATTCAACTTCCATCTCCTACTGCTAATGGTCCTTCATCTCTGCCCTCGTCCATCTCCTCTCCCTCCTCCAGTCAATAATTCTGTCTGTTCACTCAACGCCAACCCCTATATGCCAGCTGCTGTACTCTACTACTGTACTTTTCAAGGCACTGTACAGTAAGATTGAGAAGGTTTTCTTTATGTTTTGCACTTGTTTTTTATGTGTTATTTGTGTGAAAAATAGTATAAACCTATTGCAGTGATGTCTGTGGCTTAGTCGCTCAGTCATGCTCGACTCTGGTGACCCAGTGGACTGTAGCCTACCAGGCTCTTCTCTCCACGGGATTTCCCAGGCAAGAATACTCGAATGGGTTGCCACTTCTCCAGGGAAACTGATTATAGTCCTATGTAACTGATTGTGCTAGCTGGGTACCTAGGCCAACTTTGTTGGACTTATGAACAAATTGGACTGAAGAATACACTCTTGCAAAGGAACTCGTTTCTATCTAGGAGACGTACTGTATTATATTCCTGTTTCCCCTTGAAAATTTACAGTGCTTCACACTCATGCATCTTTCCATAGCTCTAAATTAAATATCTCACTTTTTTCTAGTTAGCCATAATAATAAAAGAATCAATGAATGTACATTTGAATATCATCCATTATAAATCCTCCTCATAATCAGAGATCTCTTCCATTCTTATGATCAAAGGGCAACTGACAAGAGAGGTTGAATTCTTGCCCAGCCTGTAATTCAGGCTTACCTATTTTTCTCCACAAGTATTTATTTTATTGCAATTTCCCCTGGTTTCCTGGAAAGTAACCTCAACAGGATCACATTTTAATACTGTTTTTTGAAGTTACTTGAAAAGTAGACTGAGCATGAATGCTGTCTCAAATATTGATGTAAATGCCCAAAATAAGTAGTAGCAGATTTTTTACAATTGCCTTCACATTTATTTTGCTTGTTATATTAATAAGCTCTCAATGGCTTTCTGTGCTTTGCAAAAGCTTTCAAGTCTAATTAGGTCACATTTGTTTATTTTTGCTTTTATTTCATTTGCTTTAGGAGACTGATCCAAAAAATATTGCTATTATTTAGCTCAAAGACTGTTCTACCTAGTTATCTTTTATGATTTTTATGGTTTCCAGTCTTACATTTAAGCCTTTAATCCATTTGTGTTTATTTTTGCATGTGGTGTGAGAAATATTTTAATCTAATTCTCTGTACATAGCTGTCCAGTTTTACTAGCACACTTGCTGAAAGACTCTTTTTGTTTTTCATTATTGTTCTTACCTTCTTTGTCATGGGTTTATTGGCCATAAGCGTGTGGTTTATTTCTTTGTTCTCTATTCTGCTCCATTGATTGTGCCTGTACCATGCCATTTTGATGACTGTAGCTTTTTAGTATAGTATGAAGTTTAGGAGAATGATAAGCCCAGCTTTGTTTTCATGGGTGGGGGGGGGGCGGTTGTTTGGTTAGTTGGTTGATTTTGTTTTGCAATTGCTTTGGCTATTCAGGTTCTTTTGTAGTTCCATATGAATTTTAGGTGTGCATGTGTGTCCGTCCCTCAGTTGTGTCCATCATTTTGCGACCCCATGGATGGTAGCCTGCCAGGGCTCCTCTATGCATGGGGCTCCCTAGACATGAACACTGGAGTGGGTAGCCATTCCCTTCCCCAGAGGATCTTCCTGACCCAGGGGTTGATGGACCTGCAACACCAGCCTGCAGTCACGATTGCAGGCTGATTCTTTACCATCTGCGCCACCAGGGAAGCCCTGAATTTTAGGAATATTAATTCTATTTCTGTGGGCAATGTTGTAAGTATTCTGAAGTATTAGCAGTGAATACTGGAAGTAGAGAGAGTAGACATCCTTGTCTTGTTCCTAAATGTATAGGAAGTGCTTTCAACTTTTCACTGTAGAATGTGAGGTTGGTTGTGTTTATGTCATAAGTGCCATTATTTTGTTGAGATATGTGCCCTCTATACCCACTTTGATGAGGATTGTTATATCATGAATGGATGTTGAACTTTATCACATGTTTTTATTTCTGCAACTATGTTTTAAACATTTTACTGTGGTATAACTTATTTCCATTGCTGGGTGAGTTTCAGGGGTACAGAGAAGTGAATCTGTAATACATGTAGGTATATCCTCTCTTTTTAGCTTCTTTTCCCACGTAAGCTATTACAGAGTATTGGATAGAGTTCCCTCTGCTGTACAGTAGGTCCTTGTTAGTTATCTATTTTAAACTCAGTTGTGTGCATATGTCACGTGTAGATTACTTTTGATGTGTTTGTGGGCAAGGTGGGCTCCCCATCCTCTTACTCTGCCATCTCAGTTTCCCCCTCCAAGATTCCATCATTTTTGTATAGCTGTGTAGCATTACGTTTTACATACATATATGCCTTCTTCTTTATCCATTCATTCATTGATGGCCACTTAGGTTGCTTCCATATTTGGCTGTTGAAAATAATGTTGTGATGGACTGAGGGTTGCATGTATCTTTTCACATTTGTGTTTTGTATTTTTAGGATAAATACTCAAATTGGGATACCTGGATCATAAGGTAATTTTATACTTAATTTTTGAGCAGTCTCCCTACTCTTTTACATAGTAGCTGCACCAATTTATATTCCTATCAAGATTATGGGAATAAATGGACAATTAATGTACAATATAGAAGTAACCCTCTCCAGTATTCTTGCCTGGGAAATCCCATGAACAGAGGAATCTAGCAGGCTACAGTCCATGGGGTTGCAAAGAGTCAGAAAACAACTAAAGACAATAATACTGTTTAATTTATTAATACATTTTAATTTGCCTTGATTTTAAACTTTAAAAAAATTGATTTTAAGTATTTGAAAATACCAATTTTCTTTGAAAATGCCAATTCAAACTTTTTCAGATATATATTATTTGGTGTGATTCATGGGTCCTTGCATAAAAATATTAAAACTGATCACACATCTGGAATGAATGCATATACTTTCATTCAAAAGTTCAAGTGAAGACAATTTGGTGTGCAGAAATTGTAAAACTATATACTCTGTATCCTAAACACAGAATATGAGCAGGAAACTTTTCCTATCTGGCCAGACCAGTGTCCCTCAGGGAAATCAGTCATTAGAGGTGGTAGTTACAAAAGGGAATCATGCTAATGAGCAGACATAAAGAGCCATCAATATTTCCTGTGCTGCAGTCCCTCTGCCTGTGCAGCCTTGGACTAGATGGGGGAATGGTTGATGCTTGCAGAGTCAAAACTCTAGGTGGGGGACCAGTGCTTGACTCCATCCCACTGTCCTATCTGTAGATAGAGTTTCTATCTCCATCATCAACCATCCAAGAGGAGTTGGGGCATCTATGTTGAGACTTTCCTCTCAGAAACTCCACCCAGGTGAGTCCAGGAGCCCAGTAAATACTGCAAGATATGGTCAAAGGGAATGGCAGCCAAGAATATTTACCTCAGTTCATATGAGAGCCAATGCAGACTAAACCAGAGCCATGAACACTGAGTTGGTTTGTTGTCTTGACAGATAAACTAATTAATGATTAATTAATCAATTAATACATGATTAATTAATCATGTATTATTTCATGATGCTGAAAAAAGAAGTGAGTACTGAGCTTGACAATGCAAGGGTCGATGTTGACCATTAAAGGATGGCCATAGAAGCCCAGTTGGAAGAGGGAGTGGGATGTGCAAAGTGTTTGCAGTCAAAGTAGAACCTAAGTCCAAGTACATCTGTCATTAACTGAAGAAGAGTTATAGGGTATTAGATGTGGAGGGATGGACAGTGATGTAGCTTGTTTTTCTAACAGAAGCATATTTAACTATGATGAATAAGATCTAGAATGCTGGCAAACTTTTCCCATGAAACAGCCTTTGATGGGGCATACATTTCAGTGTCTCCACTCTCTCTCTCTTTTTTTTTTTTTTGTGACTTTTTATTTATTTATTTTTTCATTTATTTTTATTAGTTGGAGGCTAATTACTTTACAATATTGTAGTGGTTTTTGCCATATATTGATATGAATCAGCCATAGATTTACATGTGTCTCCCATTCCGATCCCCCCTCCCCATCCCATCCCTCTAATATTAAAATTAAAAAAAAATTACATCAAAATTGTATGCCAAAGAGTTTACCCTGCAGTTATTTCATTATGTATAATATTAAATATATGTGTTGACTCATTCAGTTCAGTTCAGTTGCTCAGTCGTGTCTGACTCTTTGTGACCACATGGACTGAAGCACGCCAGGCTTCCCCGTCCATCACCAACTCCCAGAGCTTGTTCAAAATCATGTCCATCAAGTCGGCGATGCCATCCAACCATCTCATCCTCTGTCGTTCCCTTCTCTTGCCGTCAATCTTTCCCAGCATAGGGGTCTTTTCCAGTGAGTCAGCTCTTTGCATCAGGTGGTCAAAGTAGTGGAGCTCCAGCTTCAGCATCAGTCTTTCCAATGAATATTCAGGACTGATTTCCTTTCATTCACTGGCTTGATCTGGTAGAATCATTAACCCATCACTGACACCTTTAAAAACTGACCAGTCAAGTTCTTTGCTTTCATATAGGAAATTCAGCATATTTTTGCTCCTGTTTTTTTTTTCAATTATTATATGCTTTCAAAATAAGAATTGGATTTTTATTATCAAGATTGTTGTTTCCCTTAGATATGTTATAATGTATAAAATTATTTGTGCAGAATTTCTGAGAATTTTAAATTTTGTGTGGTAAAATCTGTGTCAGTCATCTTATGCTCTCTCCAATATTTTTTTAACTGAAGGAATTGAGCCATCACTCAAATATTCTTCACTTGCAAATACTTACCTTGAACAAACATGGAAAGGGATGTGCTTCTTCATACATGGTGCAAATACATCACACTTTTGCATATTTTGAACTACTTCCACATCTCTTACTCCTCATGGCCCTTTCATTCTAAACCTATTCTAAAAGTTGCATCATGTTCAGCCTTTATTTGAAAACTTTTCTTCTTTGCATTTGAATAAATGTCACCCTTATCTTCCACATGCATATTGGAATCCATATGTTTCTAAGTAAGAGGAAATTCTAACTCAGACAGTGCTTCCATTTCATATTATAACAACTTGCTGTCATATTATCTCCTTCAATGTCTTTTGTTATAAAAATAAAAAATTGAATTAGTGATATAAGTTATAACTATCATAACCTTTTCTTTAGAAATTGGTTTTGGATTTTCCATCATTTGTCTCTCATATGGCTTTATTAATATTGAATTTCACAAAGTGAAGAAGGTAAAAACATGGATGAAGAACCCCTTGTGACTTGAATTTTCAGCAGCAGGAAGGAGACCACCTTGTTCCTCAACATCCTCTGACCCCATCTCTCCTCACTCTCCCTCCGGCTCATGTCGCTCACCAGACTGGCTTCCTTTTCTGGACTGGAGCATCTTAATCAAGCACCTTCCTCAGGACCTTCAAATTAGCTGCTGCCTTGTCAAGATGCACTGCCCCAGGTATGCCCATGGCCCTAGTTCTGTCATTCTTAAGGTCTCTGTTCAAATATCACCTTGTTCACAGGCCTTCCTAAATATACATGAAAAATCATACTCCCTTTTGACTTTCTACATCATACCTCTTTTTTTTTTCTTCATTCCACTTGCCACCATCTGAAAGGCTATATAATTTTTGTTGGCTTATATTCTGTCACCAAAATGGGATCTTAGGAGCTTCTGTTTCCAGCACCCTGCATCCCCTGCAATGACAATATTGAGGCTTTGTCACTATTGAATTTATATTTTTAAGATGCATGAAAGAATTTTTCATTAAAACTCGAATACATGACATCTTGGTGGAAACACTGATAGTTACCCAGTTTTGCCAGTTATAGATGACTCAAGCGGTTCCCCAAAGTGCACAAAATCTATGAACAAAATTTTGAAGTTAATATCTTTATAGTGAAAGTGAAGTTACTCCGTCTTGTCCAACTCTTTGTGACCCCATGGACTGTAGCCTACCAGGCTCCTCTGTCCATAGGATTTTCCAGGCAAGAGTACTGCAGAGGGTTGCCATTTCCTTCTCTAGGAGATCTTTCTGACCCAGGGATTGAACCCAGGTCTCCCGCTTTGTAGGCAGACACTTTACCATCTGAGCCACTGGGGAAGTCTTTTGATAGATTGGTGAGCATAAATAGCAGTCATAATTTCTAAAACACTTGCTTTCTCAAAACATTTTAGGATGGCAAAATATAAAAGACAGCAATTCACCCATGTGAGTACTGCACATTTGTGAGAAAATTAGTCATGTCATTTTGCCCCCTTCCTGGTAGTCACCTTCACCAAATGGAACCAAAAAACCTAAGGAGGGTTTCCGAATTTCATCTGGAATTTTCAGAGGAACCAGAACGGCAGCCTCTCATATTTGGGTTTTTCCTCACCATGTACTTGATCGCTGTGTTCGGAAACCTGCTCATCATCCTGGCTGTCAGCTCAGACTCCAAACTCTGCACCCCCATGTACTTCTTCCTCTCCAACCTGTCCTTTGTAGACATCTGCTTCACCCCCACCACCATCCCAAAGATGCTGTGGAATATCGAGACTCAGAGCAAAGTTATAACATTTGAAGGCTGCATCACCCAGGTGTATTTTTTCACACTGTTTGTAGTACTAGACATTTTACTGCTGACCGTGATGGCCTATGACCGCTTCGTGGCCATCTGTCACCCCCTGCACTACACGGTCATAATGAACCCTCAGCTCTGTGGACTGTTGATGCTGGTGTCCTGGGTCATCAGCGTCCTGCATTCCTTGTTAGAAAGCTTAATGGTGTTGCATCTGGCTTTCTGCACAGTCTTAGAAATCCCCCACTTTTTCTGTGAACTCAATCCGATGATCCAACTTGCCTGTTCTGACACCTTTCTCAATAACATGGTGATGTATTCTGTAGCTCAACTGCTGGCTGGTGGTCCCCTCACTGGTATCTTTTACTCTTACTCTAAGATACTTTCCTCCATACAAGGAATGTCATCAGCTCGGGGGAAGTATAAAGCATTCTCCACCTGTGCATCTCACCTCTCAGTTGTCTCCTTATTTTATTGTACGGGTTTAGGAGTGTACCTTAGCTCTGCTGTTACCCACAGCTCACACTCAAGTGCAAGAGCCTCGGTGATGTACACTGTGGTCACACCCATGCTGAACCCCTTCATCTACAGCCTGAGAAATAAAGACTTAAAGAGGGGTCTGAAAACACTCTTTGAAAAGGTGTCTGTAAAATGCCCTATTGTCCTAGGGTCCATGAGAGCAGAACTCAAAGCCTGAAGTCAGTGTTGTTAGTCTTTGATCAAATTGTGGAAGTAGAGCTTTCTCTCTTCTATTTGGCATTTCTATTTTGATTTTGAATTTATACATTTTATGTATTTTGTGATATTTCTGATATCCTTGATTTTTCCCTTTTTCATTTTCCTACTCTTGCAATTACATTTCCAATCTTGGAGGTGAAATATTTGAAAATACACACATTCATTTCAGGAGTCTACATGGATCTCTTAATAATTATTTCCTATAAAATAAAATAGGCCATCCTAAGTATTTTTTCATTTTGTTTGACTAAAAGAAATAGTCATGAGATATACCATTCCCATAAGTTGGGAAAATACTTCCTGGCAAGAAAATCTGAGACCACGGTTTCTCACTTTTGTGAAAATCATTCTTTACATATCACTCCCTTAATGCTCTCTTTGGTAATTCAAACTTAACACACTGCTTGTTGTCACTAGTCAAGGGTATTTTTCTCACTAGGCTTTTGGTCTTCTGTACAGCCTTGTGTCCACTTGGTCTACCACAGTCATTAGCAATTAGTCATTGGCAATAAAATACAGCTCCAAGTGGAATCTACTCTGAAGTCACCTATAAAGAAATAAATAGATTTAGTATGGCTTTAGAGTGGACTTTCCAGGTGATGCTAGTTATAAGAACCCACCTGCCAATGCAGGAGATGAGATGCAGGTTTGATTCCTGGGTCTGGAATATCCTCTGGAGAAGAAAATGGCAAAACACTGCAATATTCTTACCTGGAAAATCCCATCGATATAGGAGCCTGCGGGTTAGGTCCATAGGGTCACAAAGAGCAGGACGTGACTTAGGAACTGAGCACACAGGCCCTAGAGTAGGGTTAAACCTAAGTGTGGTGAGACAGATATTAAATCTGTGAGAAAGATGCATGTTTCAGGCAGCTCATGTACTCATTAACATGTGGACTGTCAGTGTTCATTTATAAGGTGTATTCATTGAGCTGAAGGACTGTAGGAATGTTTTGGTTTTTAATAAATTATTGTCTTGTGTCTGTTTGAAATTTCCACTGCCTCCACAAAATATGATTCCTGCCATTCCTCAAAATGAAATCTCTTCCACTCCTCAGAATGTTCTCAAAACCACTAAAGGGTAGAAAATGAATGGCATTTATATCAACCACTATATATCATCCTCATAATTAAAGGATGAGTCCCTGGAAAGCTTGGAATTCTGTTGTGCAAGCATATTCTTCCACCCTCTACACATGACCTCAAAGGGATACCAATAAAGTCACTGTTTCATTTTTTATTTCATATTTTATATAAAATAAAGGTGAATAGCCATGTAGTTATGACAGTTATCGTCATGTATCAAAATAAATGCTTCAGACAAGCAGAATGAGATTATTACAATTACGTTCAGTTCAATTCAATTTTATTATTCTATTACTTAGTTGTTGTGAAACTGAGCAGGACCTTGTGGGGGTCTTCCTAGAGAGAGACCCTCTTGTGTCTCCTTCATCTAGTGTGTTGAAAAGTTTAGCCTGTTAGGTCTTCCCTGAGATCCAAAGAGCAGATTTAATCACAGAAGTGTGAAAATACAGAATCAAATTCTGACTCTATTAGAAGACGTAAGAAGGATACTGGGTGTCTCAAAAGCAGAAGAGAGGGAGACAGGAACAGAGAGATTATGTACAGAAATAACAGCTGAGAAGTTTCCAAGTCTGCGGAAGGAATCGAATGCACACATCCACAGAGGTATTATCATAGGACACATGAATGTTTCAATGCAAAAGACCTTCTCCAACACACACGTATTAAAACTGTCAAAAGTCAATGAAAGAAAAGACTTCCCTGGTGGGTCAGTAGGTAAGAATCTGCCCGCCAAGGCGGGAACAGGCGTTGGGTTGATCCCTGGTCGGGAAAGATTCCACAGGCCCCAGAGTCACGAAGCCGGGGCAGCGCCACTGCTGAGCCTGCAGTGTGGAGCCCGCGCTCTGCGGCAGGAGAGGTCAGCGCGGTGAGACGTCCTCCTACCGCCGTGAGGAGTAGCGCCCCCACCTCCGCAACCAGAGAAAGCCTCCGCAGAGCAAGGGAGACTCGGGGCAGCCAGAAATACAGCAAATAAATAAAGAATATTTTTTAAAGTCAGTGAAAGAATGCTGCTTTTATATACTAATATATATATATAGGCAATCAAGAAGGACCTAGGGAATTAAAAACAGGGAAATAAATGCAATATCTTGTAATAATCTATACTGGAAAAAGAATCTGAAAAAGAATATATGTATAATCTTGCTGTACACCTGTAACTAATATGACACTGTAAATCAATTACATTTCAATAAAGTTATTAAAAAGAAAGAATATTAAAGGTATCCAGAAAAAAAAAGTGAGCACCCTGCAAAGATAGCCGCATTGGGTTATCAACAAATTCCTTAGCAGAGACTCCACAGTCCAAGAGAGAATGGAATGTCATTCTCAAACAATGGTGATATAATAACTGCTAGCCAAGAATCCTCCATCCAGCAAAGGTATCCTTCTCATATGAAGAACAAATAAAGGCTCTCCCAGATAAAGAAAAGCTGAGGGAGTTCAGCACCCAGAACTGTCTTATAAGCAAATTTGAGGTGTTCTCTTCTACTTGAAATGAGAAGGCGAAAGTACCCAAAAGATTAAGTTGATAGGCAGAAACAGAAAACTTAAACCAAATATCAGACTAAGGCAACTCAATCCAAAAAATAAATAAAGAACCATAAAAAATGGGTAGAGGACCCTCAATAGACATTTTCTCCCAAGGAAGACATACAAATGGCCAACAGACACATGAAAAGAGGCACAAAATCTCAATGAGGCACACCTTCCACAGGAAGAACAGCTATTATCAAAGAGAAAAAATCAACAAGTTGATGAGGGCCACATGAGACCAGGAAATGATACACGAATTTCAAAATTTCTTCTTCTGCAGTTATCAGAGAAATCAGAACTGCAGCACCTTATATTTGCACATTTCCTCTCCATGGACCAGATCACTGTGCTTAGAAACCTGCCCATTATCCTAGCCACCATCTCTGACTCCCACCTCCACACACTCATGTAATTCTTCTTTTCCAATCTGTTCTTTTAAGATATGTTTCACATTCACCACCATCCCAAAGAAAGCAAAGCCATAACCTGTGAATATACTGTTACCTACTCTTTGTAGATTTGGGCAGCATTGTATTGACCACAAAGACCTATGACCACTTCATGGCCGTCTGTCAAACTCTGCACTACCCTGTCCCCATGAACATCCCCCATTCCCCCCGCCCCCCCACACACACTTTGTGGATTGCTGGTTCTGGTGTTTGGTGCATGAGGGCCCTACATTCTTTGTTACAAAGATTAAGAGTGTTGCAAATGTCCTTCTGTACCTTCTTGGAATTCTGTACATTTCCTGTAAAAGCAAATAATAGGTCCAACTAGTCAATTGTGACACCTTTCTTAATGACGTGATGTAATTTGAAACTGGTATATTTCAGGTTTAATGGACTGGTTCCTAATTGGGAAAGGAGTATGTCAAGGCTGTATATGGTCACTCTTCTTATTTAACTATTATGCAGAGTATATCATGAGAAATGCTAGGTTGGATGAAGCACAAGCTAGAATCAAGTTTGCCAGGCGAAATAGCAATAACCTCAGAAGTGCAGATGACACCACCCTTATGGCAGAAAGTGAAGAGGAGCTAAAGAGCCTCTTGATGAAAGTGAAAGAGGAGAGTGAAAAAGCATTCTTAGAACTCAACATTCAAAAAACTAAGATCATGGCATCTGGTTCCATCACTTCAAGGGAAAGAGATGGGAAAACAATGGAAACAGTAAGAGACTTTATTTTCTTAAGCTAGAAGATCACTGCAGATGGTGACTGCAGTCACGGAATTAAAAGACACTTGCTTTTTGGAAGAAAAGCTTTGACAAACCTTGACAGTATATTAAAAAGCAGGGACTTTGCTGAAAAAAGTCCATCTAGTCAAAGCTATGGTTTTTCCAGTAGTCATGTATGGATGTGAGACCTGGAACATAAAGAAGTCTGTGCACTAAAGATTTGATACTTCTGAACTGTGGTTTTGGAGAAGACTCTTGAGAGTCCCTTGGACTGAAAGGAAGTCGAAAAAGTCAATACTAAAGGAACCCAATCCTGAATTTTCACTGGAAGTATTGATGCTGAAGCTCAAGCTCCAATATTTTGGCCACCTGATGCAAGGAGCTGACTTGTTAAAAAAGACTTTGATGCTGGGAAAGATTGAATGTAGGAGGCAAATGGGACAACAGAGGATGAGATGGTTGGATGACATCACCGACTCGATGAACATGAGTTTGAGCAAGCTCCAGGATATGGTGAGGGACAGGGAAGCCTGGTATGCTGCAGTCCATGAGTTCACAAAGAGTCAGATACAACTGAGTGACTGAACAACAAATGTCTTACCTGGCATCCTTTTCTCTAAGATAGTTTCCTCTCTATCTGGAACACCATCAGCTTGGGGGAAGTACAAAGTGCTTTCCACCTGTGCATCTCACCTCTCACTTGTATCCTTGTTTCATTGGACGGGCTTTGAGTGGACCTCAGCCCTGTGGCTACTCATGCCCTTCTGCTTAGAGTCAAGTGCAATCACCTCGGTGATGTACACTGTGATCACACCCATGCTGAGCCCCTTCATCTATAGTCTAAGTATGAAGACATACACAGGGCTCTGAAAAGATTATTTGGAGTGGCAAGTATCAAAGGACCACCAGTGGTCGTGTTAAAGAAGTTCCCTTTATTTCAGGGTGTAAAGAATTTGAACTGGAATCTGATATTATGGCTCAAGTTAACAGAAACACAGTTCCTAGACCACTAGAGACCTGAGGAATCCAAATCTGCATTGGAACCACAGAACTTGGTGATTTGTATGAACAGTTAATTATAGATATTCTTGTCTGGACAGGATTTCTCACATTCTTACACTGCTTTGGGCAGGAGAATTATTTGTATTGGGTGCTGTTCTGTGGTTTATAGGAGGTTAGTAGCATCCCTTCTGATATTGACAAGTATCTCCAGTGTCAAAATTGCGTCTGGTTGAGAATCACTGGGCCAGAGTTCCAGAACTAAAAGACCTCAATCCAGACTCCAGTCCTTGCTTGGTTTGTACTTCTAAGCAGAACATAAAATCCTTCTGAGTTCCAATCTGACAATGGAGAATGGAGTTCTTAAAAGTGTTACCTCAAAAATTGCACTATTTAAAAAATTAAATCTGACAATCACTATAACATGCTAAGATAGTTTAATGGTCATGTGTTAGTCACTCAGTTGTGTCCAACTGGTTGCAACCCCATGAACTGTAGCCTGCCAGTCTCTTCTGTCCATGGGATGCTCCAGGGAAGAATACTGGAGTGGGTTGCCATTTCCTGCTCTGGGTAATCTTCCCGACCCAGGGATCAAACCTGCATCTCTAACATCTCCTGCATTGGCAGGCATATTCTTTACCACTGAGTTACCTGGGAAACCTGGTTTATGGTCATGTTAATATCATATCAGGCTTCTCTGATAACTCAGTTAGTAAAGACTCTGCCTGTAATTTAGGAGACCTTGGTTCATTTCCTGTGTCGGGAAGATGCGTTGGAGAAGGGATAGGCTACCCACTTCAGGATTCCTGGACTTCCCTTGTGGCTCAGTAGGTAAATAATCTGCCTGCAATGTGGGAGACTCTCTTTAATGCCTGGGTTGGGAAGATCCCCTGGAGAAGGGAATCACTACCCACTCCAGGATTCTGGCCTGGAGAATTCCATGGCCTGCATAGTCCATGTGAGGCAAAGAGTCAGACAGGACTGAGCAATTTTCACATATCATATCAACATATAAATATTTGTCTTATAGTTGTAAGCATTTTATAATGAGAGCCTCGGAAGCTGTTGACTTCTGAAATAACTGAGAAACTTGTAATTGGCTTGGAAAAACTAGCATAAATCCAGGGAGTATAATACCCACACTTTTATACTGAAGGAGCAATGTTATCCCCAGTTCTCAAGAGGGAAATAGGAGTTCTTTGGTTTTTTTGTTCTCTACCACAAATCAAAACTTGGAAGACCCAAGGGAACTTGTCAAGACAAATCCTCAGTGTGATAGTTTAAAGAAGAATTAGACCTCAGGGATATGATGAGGTTCTGGGAGACTTAGTGCTTTGAAAGCAGGAGAATTAAAGGGGAAGGAGTGATAAAAATGGAATCACCCAACTTATAATGTAATCACCTAGTAACAGGGAATCAACAGAAAAATAATTGCATTGTGTCCAGCCCAGTGTCCCCAAGGGAAGTCATGTACTTGGAGGCTGAAGTAACAAAAGGAAAATATGCCTAATTAGCCTGACATGTGTGCATGCTTGCTAAGTCCCTTCAGTCCTGTCAAACTCTGTGTGACCCATGGACTGTAGCACTTTAGGCAACTCTGTCCATGGGATTCTCCAGGCAAGAATACTGGAGTGGGTTGCCATGCAGTCCCCCAGGGGATTTTCCTGACTCAGGGATCAAGCCCCCTTCTCCTGAGACTCCTGCATTGCAGGTGGATTCTTTATCACTGAGCTGCCAGAGAAGCCCTGTGAGCTGACACAAGAAGCTGCAAATATCTCCTCTACTGCAGCCCCTCCGCCTGTGCCACTTTGGTTGGTGAGGACCTAGTTCTTGATTTAGATTCCTGAATCCGTCTGGGAGCCAATGCTTGATTTTATCCCTTCCTGTTGTCTTGTTTAGGGACAAAAATTCAGTCTGCATCATTAATCATTTAGAAAGGAACTTGGACTTCTACAGGGAAAGCCTTCTCTCTCAGTCTGCAGGCAGGTGAGAGCTCTGCACACATTTCAGGGGAGGTTCAGAGAGGACGGAAGCCAGGAGCATGTGCCTGAGGTCACCTGAGGACCATCTAGCATATCCAGAGGCCAGAGGTCACTGTGGTTATTTCTGGCTTTCCTAATGTTAGTGTATCTATTTAGGTGTAAAAATAAAGTGAACCCTCCACTCCTCAATGTTGACAAATGGTAACAGAGGAAGTTCAGTTAGAAGGAACAGGTGGTGGTGGTTTAGTCTCTAAGTTGTGTCTGACCAATTTTTGACTCCATGGACTGTAGCCCACCTGGCTCCTCTGTCCATGGAATTTTCCAGGCTAGAGTACTGGAATGGGTTGCAATTTCCCCCTCCAGGTGATCTTCCTGACCCAGGGATTGAGCCTTGGCCTCCTGGATTGCAGGCGGATTCTTTGCCAATGAGCCACTAAGGAAGCCCCATTAGAAGGAATGGGAGGTGTAAAAGGCTTCCAGTAAAAGTAGACAATAAGCCTAATAATCTTATTTATGAACTGAAGTAAGCCTGTAGGAAAATGCCTCAAGAAAAGGAAGTATTCTGCATCTTGATATAAAATATATCCAACTTTTGTTGTATTTCATTTATTTCTGATTTTGAATTGGTAGTTTATATTCCATTTGCTCATTCTCTTGGGATATTTAAACTGTTAAGATATATCACATCATGAGTATATCCCTGTTTATGTCCTTGGAAAAATATATTTTTCTTTATTATTTTTTCTGGGCATCAAGGAGATGCCACTGGAGTTGTAATATTGATGAAGGAAAGAAACTTTTCTTTGTTGCATTGTCTCAAGGCTCATTTGAATTTATTGGATATTTTCCCTCTTAATTTGCCTATGTCCACTTCATTTCTCTTTTTTTTTTTTCTTTCGCTCTCATGCTTTTCATTCTTCTCTAAATACCGAGAAGATATTGGCCATACCAACATTGAACCCCAAAATTATGATTCTATGGGAAGTTTACAAACTGGAATTTCATGGTGGGATTGGTGGGAGACAAGAGGGGGATTCTGAAAGAAGGAGATATATGTATACCTATGGCTGATTCATCGTGAGGTGTGACAGAAAATGAGAAAATTCTTTAAAGTTAATATCCTTCAACTAGACACATAAAAAAAAAATCCTGGAGGCTCTGGGTAAGAATAATATATTCTTTTGGAGAATTATAATTTGATCTGACCAGCTTGATGTGTAACCACTCATGGCCTAACGAGGGTATATCTGGGTGACCAGTTTATGATAGTAATACAAGCCAGAAGCATCGTGTGTGCGTGTGTGTGTGTGTGTTTGCCTGTTCCTTATGAAGAAGAGACCAAACCTTAAAGAAGAGGCATCTGTACTCTTATGTTAAGATGACTTATTCCACAGAGGTCAGAAGTTGGTCAATAGATGGAACTAAGTAGGGAAGCTGACATAATTCATGGAATGGTTTTAAACTAAATTCATAAAGTGCAAGGAACCGCAGGGAAGGAGGGGTTCTCTATGTGCTGAAGGTTCAGCTGTAGCCGGGGGGCCACTTGTTCCTCAGCATCCTTGACACCAGCTCTGATCACTCCCCTCCTACTTATTCCTTCGCCCCACTGGCTTCCTTGTTTGCATTGAACATGTGGAACAAGTGTCTCTGTCAGGTCCTTAGCAGTGGCAGGTCCCTCTGCCAGGCACACACTTCTTCTGACGTCACAAGGCTTCTTCTCTCTCTCTTTAGGAATCTTCAAACATCACCTAGTTTGAAGCTCTTCTTTGATCACTCACGACAAAATAACACCTCCTGCCACTCTCTCCTTTATACCTGGTTTTGTTTTCTTCATAGCATCTGTGACATTCTGACATATTCTATCATATTTTATTTGAACATCCTCGTTCACCATCCTTGGATTGCGAGATATTTATTTTTCATCACTTGATACTGGGTCAGCACTAAATATGTATTTCTCAAATAAATGAAGAAATACCTCATTAGAACTCTAGAATACATGAGCTCTTCGTCAATGTGATGAAAATGGGACAAAAATTCTTTGTCAGAGTTGAAATGGAGCATATTTTGGAAGAGAACTTTTCTGTAAATAAGATATTAAGATCAATTACTTGAGGGCTAACTAGAAATTGCAGTATTTCAGCTACGTGAATTATGCCAGTTTGTGCGAAAACCAGTCATGTTATTTTCCTTTTTCCTGGTAGGCACCTCCACCCCATGGAACCACGGAATGATACACGAATTTCACAATTTCTTCTTCTGGGACTCTCAGAAGAAGAAGAACTGCAGCCCCTCATCTTTGGGCTCTTCCTCTCCATGTACCTAATCACTGTGTTTGGAAACCTGCTCATCATCCTGGCCATCAGCTCAGACTCCAACCTCCACACCCCCATGTACTTCTTCCTCTCCAACCTGTCCTTTGTAGACATCTGTTTCATTTCCAACACCATCCCAAAGATGCTCTGGAACATCCAGAACAAGAGCAAAGGTATCACTTATGGAGGCTGCATCACCCAGATATATTTTTACATACTGTTTGCAGGATTAGATGACATTCTCCTGACAGTGATGGCCTACGATCGGTATGTGGCCATCTGCCACCCGCTGCACTACACCATCATCATGAGCCCCCGGCTCTGTGGACTGCTGGTTCTGATATCCTGGGTGCTGAATGCCTTGATTTCCTTGCTACACAGCTTAATGGTGTTGCGATTATCCTTCTGTCCACTTGTGCAAATCCCCCACTTTTTCTGTGAACTCAGTCAGGTGGTACAACTTGCCAGTTCTGACATCTTTCTTAATAACATAGTGATGTATTTTGCAACTGTCCTGGTTGGTGGTGGCCCTTTTGCTGGTATCCTTTACTCATATTCTAAAATAGTTTCCTGCATATGTAAAATCACATCAGCTCAGGGGAAGTATAAAGCATTTTCCACCTGTGTGTCCCACCTCTCAGTTGTCTCCCTATTTTATTTTACAGCCTTAGGAGTGTTCCTTAGCTCTGGGACTACCTACACCTCACATTCAAGTACAATTGCCTCTGTGATGTACACTGTGGTCACACCCATGCTGAACCCTTTCATTTATAGTCTGAGAAACCGAGATATAAAAGAGGGTCTAAAGAGATTGTATTTGATGCCAAGTATAAAAGACGGATTATGCTAGTGCTCTGGATTGCATAACTCAAAGTATCAAAACCAGAAATTGTTCTTTGATCATTGTGAAAGAAATTTTGCTCTTTGCCCTTATTTCCTGGGATTTCTATATTTCTTTCCATCTTTGAATTCAGTATCTTTATAGAACTTTAGGAACTCTCTTTTTAAGCATTATTCTCAGTCTTCTCTAGAGACAGTTTTTATTTTTTCCTACCCACTGTTTTCCTATCTTTGGATCCAAAATGTTTGGAAATTCCATTTCTTTGATGGAGTATCATAGAATCATGGAGGCTTTATTAGGAGTGAAGTCTTTTCATCAGAGCATTTAGTCTGTTGTTGGTCAGTTACAAAGTTGTGCCCACTGCTTTGTGACCCCACGGATTGCAGCACGGCCAGCCTGCCTGTCCCTCCGCATCTCCCAGAGCTTGCCAACGTTCATGTTCACTGCATCGGTGATGCCATCCAGCCATCTCATCCTCTGATGACCTCTTCTCCTCCTTATGTCCTGGATCTTTCCCAGCAGCAGGGACTTTTCCAATGAGTCATCTGTTTGCATCAGGTGTCCAAAATTCTGGAACTACAGCTTCAGCATCAGTCCTTTCAGTGAATATTCAGGGTTGATCTCCCTTAAGACTGACTGGTTTGGTCTCCTTGCTGTCCAAGGGACTATCAGGAGTCTTCTCAAGCAGCATAATTCAAAGGCCTCAACTATTCCACATTCTGCCTTCTTTATGGTCCAGTTCTCACAACCATATGTGACCACTGGGAAGACCATAGCCTTGACTATATGGACCTTTGTTGGCAGAGGAATGTCTCTATTTTTCAGCACACTGTCTAGGTTTATCATCGGTTTCCTGCCAAGAAGGGACCATCTTCTGATTCCATGGCTGCAGTCATCGTCCACAGTGATTTTGGAGCCCAAGAAGAGGAATCTGTCACTGCTTCCACATTTTCCCCTTCTATCTGCCATGCAGTAATGGGGCCAGATGCTATGATCTTAGTTGTTTTAATATTTAGTCTTAAGTCGGTTCTTTAGGAGATTTTTAATCTACTGGCAGTTATAGAGATTTTTGGTAGGTGTTACCTATTGCCAATTTGTTAACTTGTTTTCTGTTTGTTAGTGTAGTTCTTTGTTTTTCTTTTTTCTTTGTGTTTCTTTTCTTTTTTTTTTTCCATTTATTTTTACTAGTTGGAGGCTAATTACTTTACAATATTGTAGTGGTTTTTGTCATACATTGACATGAATCAGCCATGGATTTACATGTATTCCCCATCCCGATAAGACAGTATGGTACTGGCACAAAGACAGAAATATAGATCAATGGAACAGAATAGAAAGCCCAGAGATAAATCCACAAACCTGTGTTTCTTTATTACGATTTGATGATTTTATTTAGTGATATGCTTGTATTCCTGTCTCTCTAAATTTTCTCTTGTATAGATTTTTGATGTATGATAAACAAAGGGTCTTCATATGATGACCTACAATGATGTCTACTTTTAAAAACAAGTGGTCTTTTGTTTTTTCATTTTTTTTTCATTTGTTTTTATTAGTTGGAGGCTAATTACTTTAAATTATTGTAGTGGATTTTGTCATACATTGACATGAATAGTTCATACACATATTAATAGCACTTCATTTTGCCTCCCTGCCCTACCTTTTGTCTTTGAAGTCACATTTGATACCTCCCTAGTTATCCCTTTCATTCTTATTGCAGCTATACTTGATATTCCGATTACTTTGTCTATTGACTTCTCACACTAGCTCAGTGATCTGACCCTCAGCCTCTCTCTGAGTCTGCCTTTACTCTTGCAGGGAGTCCTCTTCTTATAGTTTCTTCCTACAATTTATGCCATAAATTGTAGGGTCCTATAATGTTCCGTGTAGAGTGCATTTAGAATTGATGAAATCAATTAGTCTTTGATTGTCTGAAAAGCTCCTTATCTCTCCTTCAATTCTAAATGTTAGTCTTTCTGGGTAGAATGCCCGAGTTTGCGTGTTTTCCCCTCTCAACACTTTAAACGTGCCATGCCTCCCCATTATATCGTACAAAGCTTCTGAAAGAAGAAGAAAGAAAAACTCAGCGGATAGACTTACGTGTTTCCATCTCCATAACAATCGAATGGGCTGCAGCCCACCCAGCTTCACTGTCCGGGGGGTTTCCTAGGCAAGAATTCTGGATCGGGTTGTCATTTCCTTCTCCAAGGGGTCTTCTCGACCCAGAATCAAACCCACCTCTCCTGCATTAACGGGCAGATTTTTTACTTTCTGGCTACCAGGGAAATCCTGTTAGATGTAATGGGAGGCATAAAATGCTGCCAGTAAAAGTATAAGGTAAGTATAGGGATTTTTTTTTTAAATAAACAGGAGGAAACAAATAGGGTAAGTCCTTAAGGAAAAGAAGCCTTCTACTGCTTCATATGCTTCATATACAACATATCCAATTTCTGTTGCATTTTGCCTATTTCTGATATTGAATTAGTAATTTCTATTCAAATTGCTTATTTTCCTATAAGGATATGCAAACTGTAAGATGTTCCATGTCATATCATTTTTTATGTACTTGGACAAAAGGTATTTTTCTTTATTATTTTTCCAGACATCAAGGAGATGTCACTGGAGTTGGAATGCTGATGAAGCAAGGATATCTCTATAGTGCATTGTCTCAGGGGTCATTTCCAATTTGCCTTGATTCATGGACCTAACATTCCAGATTCCTATGCAATATTGCTCTTTACAGCATTGAACCTTGCTTGTATCACCAGTCCCATCCACACCTGGGTGTTGTTTTTGCTTTGGCTCCATCCCTTCATTCTTTCTGGAGTTATTTCTCCACTGATCTCCAGTAGCATATTGGGCACCTACCGACCTGGGGAATTCTTCTTTCAGTGTCCTGTCTTTCTGCCTTTTCACACTGTTCATGGAGTTCTCAAGGCAAGAGTACTGAAGGGGTTTGCAATTCCCTTCTCCAGTGGACCACATTCTGTCAAACCTCTCCACCATGACCCATCCATCTTGGGTGGTCCCCCACAACATGGCTTAGCTTCACTGAGATAGACAAGGCTGTGGTCCGTGTGATCAGATTGGCTAGTTGTCTGTGATTGTGGTTTCAGTCTGCCTGCCCTCTGATGCCCTCTCTCAGTGCCTACCTCTTACTTGGTTTTCTCTTACCTTGGATCTGGAGCATCTCTTCACGGCTTCTCCAGCAAAGCGCACCCGCTGTTCCTTACATTTGACATGGGGTAGCTCCTCTTGGCTGCTGCCCCTGACCTCGGACCTGGGGTAGCACCTCTCAGCCATACTTCTGCGACGTCACAGCCACCCGAGCTTGTGCTGACTGTGGCTCAGATCATGAACTCCTTATTGCCAAGTTCAAACTTAAATTGAAGAAAGTAGGGAAAACCACTAGACCATTCAGGTATGACCTAAATCAAATCCCTTATGACTATAGAGTGGAAGTAAGAAATAGATTTAAGGGACTAGATCTTATAGACAGAGTGCCTGATCAACTATAGATGGAGATTCCTGACCTTGTACAGGAGACAGGAATCAAGACCATCCCCAAGAAAAAGAAATGCAAAAAAGCAAAATGGTTGTCTGAGGAAGCCTTGCAAATAGCTGTGAAAAGAAAAGAAACAAAAAGCAAAGGAGAAAAGGAAAGATATACCCATTTGAATGTAGAATTCCAAAGAATAGCAAGGAGAGATAAGAAAGACTTCCTTAGCGATCAATGCAAAGAAATAGAGGAAAACAATAGCATGGACAAGACTAGAGATCTCTTCAAGAAAATTAGAGATACCAAGGGAACATTTTATGCAAAGATGGGCTCAATAAAGGACAGAAATGGTAGGGACCTAACAGAAGCAGAATATATTAGAAGAGATGGCAAGAATAAACAGAAGAACTGTACAAAAAAGATCTTCAAGACCCAGATAATCATGATGGCGTGATCAATCAGCTAGAGCCAGACATCCTGGAAAGTGAAGTCAAGTGGCCCTTAGAAAGCATGACTACGAACAAAGCTAGTGGAGGTGATGGAACTCCAGTTGAGCTGTTTCAAATCCTGATAGATGATGCTGTGAAAGTGCTGCACTCAATATGCCAGCAAATTTGGAAAACTCAGCAGTGGCCACAGGGCTGGAAAAGGTCAGTTTTCATTCCATTCCCAAAGAATGCTCAAACTACCACACAATTGCACTCATCTCACATGCTAATAAAGTAATGCTTAAAATTATCCAAGCCAGGCTTCAGCCATACGTGAACTGTGAACTTCAGGTGTTCAAGCTGGTTTTAGAAAAGGCAGAGGAACCAGAGATCAAATTGCCAACATCTGCTGGAGCATCGAAAAAGCAAGAGAGTTCCAGAAAAACATCTATTTATGCTTTATTGACTATGTCAAAGCCTTTGACTATGTGGATAACAACAAAGTGTGGAAAATTCTTCAAGAGATGGGAATACCAGACCACCTGACCTGCTTCCAGAGAAACCTATATGCAGGTCAGGAAGTAACAGTTAGAACTGGACATGGAACAACAGACTGGTTCCAAATAGGAAAAGGAGTACGTCAAGGCTGTATGTTGTCACCCTGCTTATTTAACTTATATGCCGAGTATATCATGAGAAACGCTGGGCTGGAGGAAGCACAAGCTGGAATCACAATTGCTGGGAGAAATATCAATAACCTCATATATGTGGATGACACTACCCTTATGACAGAAAGTGAAAAAGATCTGAAAAGCCTCTTGATGAGAGTGAAAAAGGAGAGTGGAATAGTTGGCTTAAAGCTCAAAATTCAGAAAGCTAAGGTCATGGCATCCAGTCCCATCACTTCATGGCAAATAGACGGGGAAACAGCGGAAACAGTGGCTGACTTTGTTATTCTCGGCTCCAAAATCACTGTAGATGGTGATTGCAGCCATGAAATTAAAAGACACTTACTCCTTGGAAGGAAAGTTATGACCAACCTAGACAGCGTATTAAAAAGCATAGACATTACTTTGTCAACAAAGGTCCGTCTAGTCAAGGCTGTGGTTTTTCCAGTAGCCATGTATGGATGTGAGAGTTGGACTATAAAGGAAGCTGAGCACTGAAGAATTGATTCTTTTGAACTATGGTGTTGGAGAAGACTCTTGAGAGTCCCTTGGACTGCAAGGAGATCCAACCAGTCCATCCTAAAGATCAGTCCTGGGTGTTAATTGGAAGGACTGATGTTGAAGCTGAAACTCCAATATTTGGCCACCTGAAGCGAAGAGCTGATTCTTTGGAAAAGACCCTGAAGCTGGGAAAGATTGAGGGCAGGAGGAGAAGGGGACGACAGAGGATGAGATGGTTGGATGGCATCACCGACTTAATGGACATGGGTTTGGGTGGACTCTGGGAGTTGGTGATGGACAGGGAGGCCTGGCTTGCTGAGATTCATGGGGTCATAAAGAGTCGGACATGACTGAACAACTGAACTGAACTGAACAGGGGTCATTTTAGCATATTGGATATTATTTTCCCTTAATGTCCATGGGGTCATTTCATTTCTCTCTGTTTCTTTCACTCTCTTCCTTTATTCTCTAAATACCAAGCAGAATTTGGCTATACCAAAAATGAACCCCACATTTATTGTTCCATGAGAAGTTTATAACCTGGAATTTCATGGTAAAAATGATATATTCTTTGGGAGAATAATAATTTGACCTGAGCAGCTGAGCTGTAACCACTCACAGTGTAAAGAGTGTGAATCTGTGTGACCAAACATGGCAGTGACACAACCCAAAAGAACATGGTGTGTGTGTGTGTGTGTGCATGTGTGTGTCTGTGTGCTTGTGTGTGTGTGTGTGCATGCATGCGCTTGTGCCTTGAAAGTGAGAACAGTTCTTAGCGCAGAGGCATCTGGACTCATATGCTAAATGACATATACACACAGGTCAGAATTCAGTCAACAGATGGAACTAAGAACGGAATCTGATATAATTCACAATACTGATTTATAGCTAATTTGATAATGTGCCAGGAAGCACATGGAAGGAGGGATTTTCTTGGACCGAAGGTTCAGCTGTAGAAAGGAGGCCACCTTGTTCCTCAGCATCCCTGAAGCCATCTCTAATCACTCCCTGTCCTGCTTTTCCCTCTGCCCCACTGGCTTCCGTGTTTACTATCAAACATGTGGAACAAGCATCTTCCTCAGGTCCTTAGCAGTGGTAGTTCCCTTTTCCAGGCACACAATTCTGACACCACACTAGCTCCTTGTCTCTCTTTCATTAGGAATCTGTTCAAATATCACCTAGTTTGCTGGACTTTCCTAAACACTCAGGACAAAATAACACCTCCTACCACTCTCCTTTATATCTGGTTTTGTTTTCTTCTTAGCAATTGTCACTTTCTGACATATTTTATGATATTTCATTTGAATATCCACATTCACTATCCTTGGATTGAGAGAGATTTGCTTTACAGCTCTTTATATTTCTTCCCTTCATGTGCTTTGATCATGCTTGCCACTAAATATTTCTCAAAGGAATGAGGAATAGCACATTAAAACTCTAGAATATATGACCTCTTAGCAAATGTGATGAGAATGGGACAAAAATCCCTAGTTGGAAATGAAATGACGTATACCCTCAAAGGGGCTTCTTGACTCAGCAGTTTAGAATCTGCCTTCAATGCAGCAGCCATTAACAGACATAGGTTCAATCCCAGGTTTGGGAAGAACCCCTGGAGGAGAGCAAAGCAACCCACTCTAGAACTCTTTCTTGGGAAATCCTATGGACAGTGGAGGCTGGCGTGCTGTGTTTCTTGGGGTCGCACAGAGTTGGACAAGACTGAAGCTGCTAAACATACACACATACGCTCAAAGAGAATTTATCTGAAAATAAAATAGTACACCGACTTCTTGAGGGCTAAATAGAAATTTCAGTATTTCAGCTTTGTGAATTATACCAGTAGGAGTGAAAATTGTCATTATTTCCTTTTTCCTGGTAGTCAACTACACCCCATGGAACCAAGTAACAATATACAGATTTCAGGATTTCTTCTTTTGGGAATTTCAAAGGAAGCCAACTACAGCCCCTCATATTTGGGCTTTCCCTCTCCAAGTACCAGGTCACTGTGCTTGGGAACCTACTCATCATCTTGACTGTCGGCTCAAACTTCCACATACACACCCCCATGACTTCTTCCTCCCCAACCTGTCCTTTGTAGACATCTGTTTCATTTCCAACAGCATCCCAAAGATGCTCTGGAACATCCAGACACAGAGCAAAGGTATCACCTATGAAGGCTGCATCACTCAGATGTACTTTTGCATACTGTGTGCAGGAATAGATGACATTTTCCTGAGTGAGATGTCTTATGATCTGTATGTGGCCATCTGCCACCCCCTGCACTACATGGTCATCTGCAGCCCCCGCCTCTGTGGACTGCTGGTTCTGATATCCTGGGTGTTGATTGCCTTGCATTCCTTGCTACACAGTTTAATGGTGCTGCGATTGTCCTTCTGTCCAGAAATGTAAATCCCCCACTTTTTCTGTGAACTCAGTCAGGTGGTACAACTTGTCAGTTCTGACAACTTTCTTAATAACATAGTGATGTATTTTGCAGCTGTCCTGATGTGTGTCGGTCCTTTTGCCGGCATCCTTTACTCTTACTCTAAAATAGTTTCCTGCGTGTGTAAAATCTCATCAGCTCAGGGGAAGTATAAAGCATTTTCCACCTGTGTGTCCCACCTCTTGGTTGTCTCCCTGTTTTATTTTATAGCCTTTGGAGTGTTCCTTAGCTCTGCTGCTACCCACACCTCACATTCAAGTACAATTGCCTCGGTGATGTACTCTGTGGTCACACCCATACTGAACCCTTTCATCGACAGTCTGAGAAATCTAGATATAAAGGGGGCTGTGAAGAGTTTATGTTTGACACCAAGTATAAAAGACAAATTATAATATTTCCCTGGATTGCATAACTCAAAGCCTCAGAACCAGAAATTGTGATTTTTTCATGACTGTGGAATGACATTTTCTCCTTGTACGTATAATCTGGAATTTCTGTTTTTCTTTCCTTCTTTGGATTCAGCATCTTTATACAATTTTGGCACTTTCTTTATTAAGCTTTATTCTCTGTGTTATACACAGCAATTTTTATTTTTTCCTACTCCACAATTTATGTACCTTTGAAGAAAAATGTTTGGAAATTTCATTTCTTTGGTGGACTATCACAGATTTATGAAAAATTCGTTAAGCATTATGTCTTTTTTATTAGAACATTTAGTTTGTGACACTGATAGAGATTATCCACAGGTATTGCTTATTGCCAGTGAGTTCTCTGTTTCTTGCTGTTGTAGTTTTTATTTTTTTCCTTCTGTGTGTTTCTTTAGGTTTGATGTTTTATTTAGTGGTATGCTTTGAGCAAGCTCTGGGAGATGTTGAAGGACAGGGAAGTCTAGCATGCTGTAGTCCATGTGAAGGAGCAAGTCAGACATGACTGAGTGACTAGACAGAAAAGCAATAATGGCTGTGTTTCTTTCTCTCTAGTTTTTGTGTATCCAGTGTAGTGTTTTTGATGTATGTTAAAGAATGGGTTTTTATATGATGACCTACAGCTGTATTTTATTTTTAAAACAGGCTGTCTTTTAAGTTCCTGCACTTTCAAACATTCACTACATTTTCACTTCCTGAGCTACATTTGTGTTTGTTGTCATGTTTAATTAACACCTCACTATTTATCCCTTTAATTCTTATTGTAGCTGTACTTGACTTTAGAAATTCTTTTTGTCTGTGAAATTTTCATTCTAGCTTAAGTGATGTGATCCTCAGCCTTTCTACATGTTTGCCTTTACTCGTGGGGGTTTGCCTTTTGTGTAGTTTCTTCCCACTTGGCATGCCTTTTTCTTTCCTTCTTAGAGAAGATTCTACATCATTCCTTGTTGAGTAGGCTTAGAATTGATAAATGGTTACAGTCTTTGCTTGTCTGAAAAGTTCCTTATCTCTCCTTTGATTCTAAATGATAGTCTTGCTGGGTAGTATGCCCTAGTTTGCAGATTTTTCCCACTCATCCCTTTATATATATCAGATTTCTCCCATCTGACAGGTAATGTTTCTACAAAACAAAGGGGCAGGGGAAATCATTTGATAGACTTATAGGGCACCTTTCTATACAATGCTGCTTTTCTTTTGCTTCCTTTAGAAATCCATATCTTTAATATTGCAGTTTTCATGGATAGATTTTGGTGTGGTTCTTGTTGCTGTCATTTTTGGGGGACACTTTTATCTTCTGGTACCTGATTCTGGTTTTTTATTCATGTTCGAGAAGGTTTTCAGCCATAATTTTCTCAAATACCTTTTGACTATCTCTCCTTCTGTCTTTTACTTCCTGGACACTCCAGTTATGCAAGTGTTGGTGTTCTTAATGTAGTCAAACATCCTTCAAAATATTCTCATTTTTAATTTGCTTCTATCTTTTCTGACAGAGTCATTTCCATGATTCTATGTTTCAGTTAACATATGCATTCTTCTGTATTACCTGGTATACTATTAACTACTTCTAGCTGTTTGTCATTTCCTTTATTGTAGTGTTCAGTTCTAACTAGTTTTTATTTTATAGTTCCCTGTTAACATGATCACGGCTTCATCAGTCCTTTTATTCAGAGAATTAAATATTTTATGGCCTTCCCTTTATTAACAAAATGTACAGGGTGAATGCTGGAAATAAAACTTCTTTTGGACGATTCCTTGAATCATTTTAGGTTGAGAAAATGGAGTTTTATATCATCTTTACTAATGCATTGATTCCAAATCTGGTAAACTGTTTGTTTCTCTTTCATTAGCTGTTTTTTAGGCATGTTTTTAGGGCTTGAATCAGGTATGAGATATGGCTTCCTCTTTGATGTGTGGCCAATACTGGCCTAAAGGGAGGGAGACAGGTACCAAGAAGCTACAGCAGAAGCCCTGAGGGTCAGGTCTGAGCTGACCTTGTCCCCCCAAGTGTGTGCTCCCCAACTCCTGCACCAGCTTGGTTGACCAAGAGGGGAGCAGTGCTGGAGCAAGAAGTGCTAGTGTGAGGCACTCAATGTGTGGTGGGCTTGGACTTGTTGGCCTGGGCAGAGCTTGAGATGCAGACTACATCTAAGGCACTGTCTCTGTAAGCACCACCAAGAGTTGGCCCTCCCCTGCTCAGAAGCATCTTTGGGTCTGAAGCTCTTTTGTCACTACAGTAGAGCTGCTGTTCTCATTATGGTATGGGCTTCACATCCAGGGAGCAGGGACTTGCATGGACTTCTGGTATGGATATGGGTGTGGGCTGTGGAACACAGCTGGAGTCACTGATTGGGGTTGCTTCTGATGTGAAGCCCATGTAAGCTCCAGTAATAGAGGTCACGGCTCTGCTTAGACATTGCTTCATGTCTGAGCCTCTGTTGTGATTCACAGCCAGGTTCCCAAGCATCCACTCATCTCAGGTTGTGGCACACACCCACACACACACAGACACACACACACAATATCTATATCTGTGTCTATATATCTGTATATCTATATCTATATATACGGCATCTCCTGTATGCAGGCAGATTCTTTACTGTCTGATCTACATAGTGGATCTGCCTTCAATGCAGAACATGTGGGTTTGACCTCTGCATTGGGAAGATCCCAGGGGAATGGAAAGGCAACCCACTCCAGTATTCTTGATCAGCAAATCATACAGACAGAGGAAACTTGGCAGGCTACAGCCCCTGGGGTCACAAAGACTCAGATGTGACTGAGCACAGCACACACACATACAATACGCTAAGATAGTTCATGGTACATATCAACATATAAGTGTCTCTCTTGTCAGTGCAAACATTTAGTAGTGAGGGGATAAAGGATAGCTCTTAACTTCTGAGATAACTGGGAAATTTCTAATTGACTGGGAGAAACTATCATGCATCCAAGGAGTATATTGACCGAGGTTTTATTTTAAAGTAACAAAGCCACCCCCCTTTTTGAAGAGAAGAATAATAATGTTTAGAGATTTCAGTGGTTTTGTCCCTGTCCCAAATCAAAGGGTTAAAGCCCCGAGGGACTTAGTCAAGACAAATCCTGAATGTTACAATTTAAAAGAAAATTTTGTACTCAGGGATGAGAACCTTAGGGATTTAGAATCAAGAGAATTAAGAGGAAGGAGTAATAAAAAAATAAATTCACCTAACTTATAATGCAGTGTCTTAGGAACAGAGAATTAACAGGGGAAAAAATCCATTCTGTCCAGAAAAGTGTCCCCAGGGGAAATCATGTATTTAGAGGTTGGAGTAACCGGAGGAAACATGCCGAATGAGCTGACACAAGAGGCTCTAATATCTCCCCTGCTGCAGTCCCTCAGTCTCTGCCACTTTGATTGGGGAGGACCTGGTTCTTGCTTTGGAAGTTCTACATCTGTCTGGGAAACAATGCTTGCTTTTTATCAGTTCCTGTTTTCTTATTTGGGGACAAAAATTCTCTCTGCATCAGTAGTCATTTAGGGAGGAATTTTGACTTCTACAAGGAAAGCCTTCTCTCTCAATCTGCAGGCACGTGAGTCTGAGACCTCCACAGACCCTGCAGGAGAGTGTCAGTAATGATGGAAGCCCGGAATGTGTACCTGAGGTCACCTGAGGACCAATCTTGCATAGGCCAGAGACCAGAGGTCATTGTGGTTGTTTTCTGGTTTTCCTAATATTAATGTACTTATTTTGGAGAAGGAAATGTCAACCCACTCCAGTATTCTTGCCTGGAGAATCCCAGGGATGGGGGAGCCTGGTGGGCTGCCATCTATGGGGTCACACAGAGTCAGACATGACTGAAGCAACTTAGCAGCAGTAGCAGCAGCAATGTACTTATTTATGGTCTAAAAATAAAATGAATATTGCACTTGAAATTGCAAGTGTCAATCTTGACAATTAAATGGTAATAGTGGAAGCCCAGAAGGAATGATGTTAGTGGTTTAGTCGCTGAGTTGCTCCAACTTCTGTGTCCCCATGGAGTGTAACCCACCTGGCTCCTCTGTCCATGGGATTTCCCAGGCAAGAATGCTGGAATGAGTTGCCATTTCCTTCTCCAGGGGATCTTGTCTACCCAGAGATAGAACCTATGTGTCCTGCAGTGGCAAGCAGATTCTTTACTTTCTGAGCCACCAAGAAAATCCCTTTAGAAGGAATAGGAGGCATAAAATACTTCCAGTAAAATTAAAAAAAATAAGTATAAGGATCTTATTTATGAGCAAGAGGAAACAAATAAGTGAAGTCCTTAAGAAAAAGAAATATTCTAGTGCTTTATATGCTTCATGTAAAACACATCCAACTTCTGTTGTATTTTGTCTATTTCTGATATTGAATTGGTAGCTTATATTCCAATTTTTTCTTTTCCTCTTGGGATATTCAAACTGTCAGATGTTCCATGACATATCATTTTTTTATATTCTTGGACAAAAGATATTTTTCTTTATTATTTTTCCAGACATCAAGGAGATGTCACTGGAGTTGGAATGTTGATGAAGCAAGGAAACCCTTTTTATTGCATTGTCTCAGGGGTCATTGAGTATATTGCATATTATTTTCCCTTAATGTCCATATATCCATTTCATTTCTCTCTGTTTCTTTCACTCTCATACATTTTATTCTTCACTAAATACCAAGCAGAAATTGACTATACCAAAAATGAACCCCACATTAATTATTCCATGAGAAGTTTATAAACTGGAATTTCACAGTAAAATTTATATATTCTTTTGGAAAATAATTATTTGACCTGACCAGCTAAGCTGTAACCACTCACAGCCTAAAGAGGGTGAATCTGGGTGACCAATGTATGGTAGTGACACAACAAAGAACAAGTGGCTGTGTGTGTGCTGTGTGTGTGTGTGTGTGTGTGTTCTGTGTGCTGTGTGTGTGCTGTGTGTGCTGTATGTGTGTTCTGTGTGTGTATGTGTGCTATTTGTGTGTTCTGTGTGTGTGTGTGCTGTGTGTGTGTGTTCTGTGTGTGTGTGTGCTGTGTGTGTGTGTGTGCTCCGTGTGTGTGTGTGTGCTGTGTGCTGTGTGTGTGTGTGCTCTGTGTGTGTGTGTGTGTGCTGTGTGTGTGTGCTCTGTGTGTGTGTGTATGTGCTCTGGGTGTGTGTGTGTGCTGTGTATGTGTGCGCTCTGTGTGTGTGTGTTGTATGTGTGTCTGTGTGTGTGTGTGTGTGATGTGTGTGTTGTGTGTGTGTGTGTGCTTTTGTTTTGAAAGGGAGGACAGTTCTCACAGCAGAGGCACCTGGACCCATATGCTAAATGACTTATATACACAGATCACAGCAACAGATTGAATCAATAAGCGAATCTGATATAATTCACAGGATGGTTTTATAGCTAAATTGATAAAGTGTAAGGAACCTCATGGAAGGAGGGATTCTCTGTGGACTGAAGGTTCAGCTGTGGCAGGAAGGCCACCTTGTTCCTCAGCATCCCTGACACCATCTCTAATCACTCCCCCTGCTGCTTTTCCCTCTGCCTCACTGGCTTCCTTGTTTGCACTTGAACATGTGGGACAAGCATCTTCCTCAGGTCCTTAGCAGTGGCAGCTCCCTCTTCTAGGCACACAATTCTGACATCACACTAGCTCCTTGTCTCTCTTTCTTTAGGAATCTGTTTGATCGGCATCTAGTTTCCTATACTTTCCTGAACACTCTGCCTCCATGTGCTTGGAATTTGGTTAGCACTAAATATGTATTCCTGAAATGAATGAAGGAATATCACATTAAAACTCCAGAATATATGAACTCTTAGCAAATGTGATGAGAATGAGACAAAAATTCCTTGTCAGAAATGAAATGAAGTATACCTTCCAGGGGCTTCCACGGTGACTCATCAGTTTAGAATCCACCTGCAATGGCAGTAGCCATTCAAAAGATGTGGGGTCAATCCCTGGGTTGGAAAGAACCCCTGGAGGAGGGCATGGAGACCCACACCAGAATTCTTTCTTGGGAAATCCCAAAGACAATGGAGGCTGGCTTGCTATGGTCATTGGTGTTGCACAGAGTCGGACACAACTGAAGCAGATAAATATACAAACATATGCTAAAAGAGAACTTATCTGTAAATAAAATATTAACACCAACTTGAGGGCTAAATAGAAATTGCAGTATTTTTGTTATGTGAATTAGTATGAGTGAAAATTGTCACTATTTTCCTTTTTCCTGGTAGTCATCTCCACCCCATGGAACCAAGTAACAATACACAAATTTCATGATTCCCTCTTCTGGTACTTTCAAAGGAAGTAGAACCACAGCCCCTCATATTTGGACTTTTCCTCACCATGTACCTGATCATTGTATTTGGAAACCTGCTCATCATCTTGGCTGTCACCATGCACTTCTTCCTCTCCAACCTGTCCTTTGTAGACATCACTTCCACCACCATCCCAAAGGTACTGTGGAACATCCAGACAGAGAGCAAAGGCATCACCTATGAAGGCTGCATCCCCCAGGTGTATTTTCACCTTCTCTTTGCAGAATTAGATGACATTCTCCGAGTGTGATGGCCTATGATCAGTATGTGGCCATCTGCCATCCTCTGCACTACATGGTCATCATGAGCCCCCACCTCTGTGGACTGCTGGTTCTCATATCCTGGGTGCTGATTGCCTTGCATTCCTTGCTACACAGCTTAATGGTGCTGCGATTGTCCTTCTGTCCAGAAATGCAAACCCCCCACTTTTTCTGTGAACTCAGTCAGGTGTACAACTTGCCAGTTCTGACAACTTTCTTAATAACATAGTGATGCATTTTGCAGCTGTCCTGGTGGGTGTCTGTCCTTTTGCTGGCATCCTTTCCTCCTACTCGAAAATAGTTTCCTGCACATGTAAGATCTCATCAGCTCAAGGGTAATATAAAGCATTTTCTACCTGTGTGTCCCACCTTTTGGTTGTCTCCTTATTTTATTTTACAGCCTTAGGAATTTACCTTAGCTCTGCTGCTACCCACAGCTCACATTCAAGTACAATCACCTCAGTGATGTACACTGTGGTCACACCCTTGCTGAACCCCTTCATTTACAGTCTGAGAAATAAAGACATAAAAGGGGCTCTGAAAAGATTCTTTGTAGTGGAAATGTTTATAAAAGGGCCATTTTCCCTTGGGCTGAAGAACTGCCCATGATAGGAAGTCTCAAAGCCTCATAGCTGGATATGTGATTCTTTGATCAGATTGTGATAATAGACATTGCTTCTTCAATTTATAGCCTAGTATTTCCATTTATTTGATTTCAAATCCTCTATACAATTTTAAAAACATCCTTGATTAACTTTGCTCTTCTCTAAGTTTTTTCTCTTGTTATTTTTCTACTCTGTCAAACTGATTCAAAACCATGTGTGAAACATATGTAAATTCCCATTTATCTTATGAGGCTTCACACATTTCTTAAGAATAAATTCTTCTGAAATGATATAATTTATATTGAATAATTTTTCATTCTTTTTGCTAAAAGAATAACCATGAATTGTGTTAATTCTATAGAAAAACACTAGGTAAGCAAGCCAATCACATAAATTCATAGAAGAGTAAAATATGAAGCTACAGTTTATCACTGTTTAGTTCTTCATATCTTGGAACATCACTACCATAATTGCTCTTTCAGAAACTGTGGATGTTAACAGATAGTGTATTTCATAAACCGTCATCTGATTTTACTCCCTCACAGCTTATTATTCTCTATTTAGCCTAGTGTCTACATTCTCTATAGGAGTTACTGGTAAAGCTGAGCATCAGATGCATGTCTCTAATTGACATCTATGTGAAACAGAAATTTCAATGAAGACTTTGCCATAATAAGACCTAGAGTCAGAGAAGACCTTAAGTATGATGCAGCAAAAAGTTTTGTCAGATTATATATTTGCAATTGATTTTTTCATGGTGTCCACTTATTTATTGATGTACATGATTTAGTATCTCTGTGTAAAGGGGTTCATCATTGGGGTGAAGGATTTTTTGGTGTAATTATATCTTTCTGCTTGAAAACTTCCATTGTTGCTTACAAATAAATGACTCCTTCCATTGCTATAGATGAAATATTTACCCCTTACATTTCTGCTATAACCAATAACAGAATAGTGAATGAATAACATGAATATCATATTTATATGATATGCATGGTATATATAGCTAATATTATATATATATATGTATATGCACATGCATATACATATATATATATATCTCCAAATTATGACTCACTAGATCTTAAATTCCCATTTAGTCCTGTGATAAATGGGCTTCCCTGATTAGCTCAGTTGGTAAAGAATCTGCCTGCAGTGCAGGAGACTCTTGTTTGATTCCTGGGTCAGGAAGATCCTCTGGAGAAGAGATAAGCTACCCACTGCAGTGTTCTTGGGCTTCCCTGGTCGCTCAGCTGGTAAAAAATCCTCCTGCAATGCGGGAGACCTGAGTTCAATCCCTCGCTTGGGAAGATCTCCAGGAGAAGGGGAAGGCTACTAACTCCAGTACTCTGGCCTGGAGAATTCCATGGACTATACAGTCCTAGGGGTCACAAAGATTCAGATATGACTGAGCGACTTTCACTTTTTCACTTTCCTGTAATAAAGGTACAAATTTCTCACAAATAGGTTTAAACTTTCTTGCTTACCTACAAGGAAATCTAATTGGAATCCCTTTTTAATAAAATTGTATGACATAAACTTGAATAATAGAGAAATCATAAATGCTATTGTGTAGAAAATAGCAACACCACAATTGCCTAGAAAAAAAGCAACACATTATTATAATTCCCCTCAGTTCTGTTCACTTGGATTATTCTATCAGCCAGCTGTTGCTACATAACAAGTCATTCTAAAAACAATGATTTAGTATAATGTATTTTTTACCTAATGAGTTTCTATTACAGGGAGTTGATCTGAGTTATGATTGTTTCTTCATGGGTCTACTGTCAGCTGTCAGACTCTATTTTGTGTTTTAAAGGCTTCTCCAAGATGGTGTGTGCAGTTGTAGTGGTCTTCTGTCTTGAACAACTTTATGTCAATTCCTTCATTTTATGTAAGTAGGTTAAGTAAGTAAGTGTTGGTCGCTCAGTCGTGCCTGACTCTTTGTGATGCCATGGACTTCAGCCCACCAGGCTCCTCTGTTCATGAGATTTCCCAGGCAAGGATACTGGAATGGGTCACCATTTCCTTCTGCAGGAGATCTTCCTGCAGGATTGAACCTGGGTCTCCTGCACTGCAGGCAGATTCTTTACTGACTGAGCTATGAGGGGAGTCCCATGTAAGTAGGTTAGTCTTTAGTTTATCATGTACAGTGACTGGATGAGAGTTGGACCATAGAAAAGGCTGAGCGCCAAAGAATTGAGGCTATCCAACTGTGGTTCTGGAGAAGACTCTTGAGAGTCCCTTGGTCTGAAAGATCAAACCAGTCTGTCCTACAGGAAATCAACCCCGAATATTCACTGGAAGGACTGATGCTGAGGCTGAAGTGCTAATACTTTGGCCACCTGACACAAAGAGCCAACTCATTGGAAAAGACCCTGATGTTGGGAAAGATTAAAGGTAAAAGGAGAAGGAGGTGGAAGAGGATGAGATGGTTGGATTTCATCACTGACTCATTGGACATGAACTTGAGCAAGATCTGGGAGATGGTGGACAGGGAATCCTGGTGTGCTGCAGTCCGTAGGGTCACAAAGGGTCGAACATCACTTAGCTACTGAACAACAATCTTTAGTTTATAAGTTAAAAAAAAAAAACCTGGATTTCTCAAATGTTAATTGCTATATTTAAATTTCACTATTCCTAACTCCATATATGTCACTTTGCTTTCTTCCAAGTTCAAGGAGCTCTCTCTCATCAATTTTAGTGTTTGTGCTTGACATACTACCCATAACAATGCACAGCCAGAAAATTTTAATTCTTAACTAATTCATTAGAGTGTAATCACATATAATAAACTACACATTTTTTTAAATATGCAATTTTCTAAATTTGAAAAAACATAAGTATATTATATGGTTCCATTTGCGTATAATTTTAAAAGGTCCACAATAAATTCTAATTTCTTTGTAATGTTATTGTTAATAATGGAAATGCCCTGAGCCTCAGTTTTATCTTTCAGAAGGAAATGCAAGATGATCAATTTTAACTTCACTTGGATGTTGTGAGGAATTAAAGAAATGTGTAGAAATACTTTGCTGAATCAACAAGCATTGTTCAAGTTTAGGAATATGTATATGTGTATATATGTCTGTATATACCTCTCTGAAATAAGCACATACATGCACATAGATGTGCATACACCATTCCACTTGTAATCGCACCCATTGTGCTGAATGAAAACATGAGAGAAAGTTGGAAGGTTAGAAGTAAAAGAAAATCGATGCTGGAATAAACATGATTTAGAAAAAATACAGAAATGTTAACACAAAGATTTAAAGTAGAATGTGTGATCTTAATTTTGATAATGATTTACTTCTCCTATCTTAAATTCCAAATTGCTCATAGTCAGAATCATATTTACATTTAGACAAAGTGAAATTCTCTGTACCAGCTAATGGGGTAAATCTCTCCAGAGTGACTGAAATTTTCTCCTGTTTAAGATATGAGTTTAACATATAACAACTTTATAAGGAAGCTCAGTGATTGAATCAAAAGCTTAAACTCAGCTCCTAGGAAGAGTATGTGTTAAAATTAATGTGTGTGAATCACTCAGTCATGTCCAATCTTTGGAACTCCATGCACGTTCTTTCCTTGGAATTCGCCAGGCAAGTATATAGGAGAGGGTTGCCATTCCTTTCTTCAGGGGGTTACCCCCACCTAGGAATGGACCCGGGTCTCCCGCATTACAGGCAGATCCTTTACCATCTGAGATATAATATGTTAGCAGGAACAGCATATGACTGGACAAATATCTATATTAGATTCCTATTGCTTCTTTATTTTTTTCTTTTTATTTTAATTGGAGGCTAATTACTTTACAATACTGTAGTGGTTTTTACCATACATTGACATGAATCAGCCATGGATGTACATGTGTTCCCCATCCTGAACCCCCCTCTCTCCCCATCCCATCCCTCAGGGTCATCCCAGTGCACCATCCCTAAGCACCCTGTCTCATGCATCAAATCCGGACTGGTGATCTGTTTCATATAGGGCAATATACATGTTTCAATGTTATTCTCTCAGATCATCCCACCCTCACCTTATCCCACAGAGTCCAGTAGACTATTGTAAACATCTGTGTCTCTTTTGCTCTCTTGCATATAGGGTTATCATTACCATCTTTCAAATTCCATATATATGCATTAGTATACTGTATTGGTATTTTTATTTCTGGCTTACTTCACTCTGCATAATAGGCGCCAGTTTCATTCACCTCATTGAACTGATTCAAATGAATTCATTTTAATGGCTGAGTAATATTCCATTGTGTATATGACCATAGCTTTCTTATCCATTCATCTGCTGATGGGCATCTAGGTTGCTTCCATGTCCTGGCTATTGTAAACAGTGCTGTGATGAACATTGGGGTACATGTGTCTCTTTCAATTCTGGATTCCTTGGTGTGTATGCCAAGCAGCAGGATTGCTGGGTTATATGGCAGTTCTATTTCCAGTTTTTTAAGGAATCTTCACACTGTTCTCCATAGCAGCTGTACTAGTTTGCGTTCCCATCAACAGTGTAAGAGGGTTCCCTTTTCTCCACACCCTTTCCAGCATTTATTGCTTGTAGAATTTTGGATAGCAGCCATTCTGACCAACTTGAGATGGTACCTCATTGTGGTTTTGATTTGCATTTCTCTGATGATGAGTGATGTTGAGCATCTTTTCATGTGCTTGTTAGCCATCTGTATGTCTTCTTTGGACAAATATCTGTTTAGTTCTTTGGCCCATTTTTTGATTGGGTCATTTATTTTTCTGGAATTGAGCTGCAGGAGTTGCTTGTATATTTTTAAGATTAATTCTTTGTCTGTTGCTTTGTTTGCTATTATTTTCTCCCATCCTGAAGGCTATCTTTTCACCTTGCTTACAGTTTCCTTAGTTGTATAAAAGTTTTTAAGTTTAATTAGGTCCCATTTGTTTATTTTTTATTTATTTCCATTACTCTGGGAGGTGGGTCATAGAGGATCCTGCTGTGATTTATGTTTCCCTCTAGGAGTTTTATAGTTTCTGGTCATACGTTGAGATCTTTAATCCATTTTGAGTTTATTTTTGTGTATGGTGTTACAAAGTGTTCTAGCTTCATTCTTTTACAAGTGTTTGACCAGTTTTCCCAGCACCACTTGTTAAAGAGGTTATCTTTTTTCCATTGTATATTCTTGCCTCCTTTGTCAAAGATAAGGCGTCCATAGGTGCGTGGATCTATCTCTGGGCTTTCTATTTTGTTCCATTGATCTATATTTCTGTCTTTGTGCTAGTACCATACTCTCTTGATGACTGTAGCTTTGTAGTATAGCCTGAATCAGGCAGGTTGATTCCTCCTGTTCCAGTCTTCTTTCTCAAGATTGCTTTGAGTATTCTAGGTTGGTTTTTATTGTGTGTGTGTTTCCATACAAATTGTGAAGTTATTTGTTCTATTTTTCTGAAAAATACTGTTGGTAGCTTGATAGGGATTGCATTGAATCTATAGATTGCTTTGGGTGGTATACTCATTTTCATTATATTGATTCTTCCAATCCATGAACATGGTATATTTCTTCATCTATTTGTGTCCTCTCTGATTTCTTTTTTTTTTTTTTTTTAATTTTTTTATTAGTTGGAGGCTAATTACTTCACAACATTTCAGTGGGTTTTGTCATACATTGATATGAATCAGCCATAGATTTACACTTATTCCCCATCCCGATCCCCCCTCCCACCTTCTTTCATCAGTGTTTTATAGTTTTCTATGTATAGGTCTTTTGTTTCTTTAGGTAGATATACTCCTAAGTATTTTATTCTTTTTGTTGCAATGGTGAATGGTATTGTTTCCTTAATTTCTCTTTCTGTTTTCTCATCATTAGTGTATAGGAATGCAAGGAATTTCTGTGTGCTAATTTTATATCCTGTAACTTTACTATATTCATCAATTAGCTCTAGTAATTTTCTGGTGGAGTCTTAAGGGTTTTCTACGTAGAGGATCATGTCATCTGCAAACGATGAGAGTTTTACTTCATCTTTTCCAATCTGGATTCCTTTTATTTATTTTCCTGCTCTGATTGCTGTGGCCCAAACTTCCAAAACTATGTTGAATAGCAGTGGTGAGTGGGCACCATTGTCTTGTTCCTGACTTTAGGGGAAATGCTTTCAAATTTTCACCATTGAGGATAATGTTTGCTGTGGATTTGTCATATATAGCTTTTATTATGTTGTGGTATATTCCTTCAATTTCTGCTTTCTGGAGGGTGTTTATCATAAACGGATGTTGAATTTTTTTCAAAGGTTTTCTCTGCATCTATTGAAATAATCATATGGTTTTTATCTTTAATTTTGTTAATGTGGTGTGTCATATTGATTGATTTGTGGATATTAAAGAATCATTGCATCCTTGGGATAAAACCCAATTGGTCATGATGTATGATCCTTTTCATATGTTGTTGGATTCTGTTTGCTAGAATTTTGTTAAGAATTTTTACATCTATGTTCATCAGTGATATTGGCCTGTAGTTTTCTTTTTTGTGGCATCTTTGTCTGGTTTTGGAATTAGGGTGATGCTGGCCTCATAGAATGAGTTTGGAAGTTTACCTTCCTCTGCAATTTTCTGGAAGAGTTTGAGTAGGATAGGTGTTAGCTCTTCTCTAAATTTTTTGTTAGAATTCAGCTGTGAAGCTGTCTGGTCCTGAGCTTTTGTTTGCTGGAAGATTTCTGGTTACAGTTTCAATTTCTGTGCTTGTGATGGGTCTCTTAAGATTTTCCATTTCTTCCTGGTTCAGTTTTGGAAAGTTATACTTTTCTAGGTATTTATCCATTTCATCCAAGTTTTCCATTCTATTGGCTTATAGTTTCTGATACTAGTCTCTTGTGATCCTTTGTATTTCTGTGTTGTCTGTTGTGATTTCTCCATTTTCATTTCTAATTATGTTAATTTGATTCTTCTCCCTTTGTTTCTTGATGAGTCTGGCTAGTGGTTTGTCTATTTTATTTATTTACTGACAGAACCAGCTTTTAGCTTTGTTGATTTTTGCTATGGTCTCTTTGGCTTCTTTTGCATTTATTTCTGTCCTAATTTTTATGTTGTCTTTCCTTCTACTAATGCTGGAGTTCATTTCTTCTTTCTCTAGTTGCTTTAGGTGTAGAGTTCGGTTATTTATTTGATGTTTTTCTTGTTTCTTGAGGTAAGACTGTATTGCTATGAACCTTCTCCTTAGTACTGCTTTTACTGAATTCCATATGTTTTGAGTTGTTGTATTTTCATTTTCATTCATCTCTATGCATACTTTGATTTCTTTTTTGATTTCTTCTGTGATTTGTTGGTTATTCAGAAGTGTGTTCTTTAGCCTCCATATGTTGGACTTTTTAATAGTTTTGGGTTTTTGTTTTTTTTTTTCCCCCTGTAGTTGACATCTAATCTTACCATATTGTGACCAGAAAAGATGCCTAGAATGATTTCAATTTTTTTTTTAATTTACCAAGGCTAGATTTATGGCCCAGGATGTGATCAATCCTGCAGAAGTTTTCTTGGGCACTTGAGAAAAAGGTGAAATTCATTTTTTGTGGGGGTGAAATGTCCTACAGATATTAATTAGATCTAACTGATTCATTGTATCATTTAAAGTTTGTGTTTACTTGCTATTTTTCTGTTTAGTTGGTCTATCCATAGGTGTGACTGAGGTATTAAAATCTCCCAATAGTATTGTGTTATTGTTAATTTCCCCTTTCATACTTGTTAGCATTTGCCTTACATATTGTTGTGCTCCTATGTTGGGTGCATACATATTTATAATTATTATATCTTCTTCTTGGATTGATCCCTTGATCATTATGTAGTGTCCTTCTTCACAACCTTTATTTCAAAGTCTATTTTATCTGATATGAGCATTGCTACTCCTGCTTTCTTTTGGTCTCCATTTGCATGAAATATATTTTTCCAGCCCTTCACTTTCAGTCTGTATGTATCCCTTAGTTTGAGGTGGGTCTCTTGTAGACAGCATATATAGGGGTCTTGTTTTTGTATCCATTCAGCCAGTCTTTGTCTTTTGGTTGGGGCATTCAACCCATTTACATTTAAGGTAATTATTGATAGGTGTGGTCCCGTTGCCATTTACTTTGTTGTTTTGGGATTCCAATTTATAAATCTTTTCTGTGTTTCCTGTCTAGAGAAGATCCTTTAGCATTTGTTGAAGAGCTGGTTTGGTGGTGCTGAATCCTCTCAGCTTTTGCTTGCCTGTAAAGCTTTTGATGTCTCCTTCATATCTGAATGAGATCCTTGCTGGGTACAGTAATCTGGGTTGTAGGTTTTTCTCTTTCATCACTTTAAGTATACCCTGCCATTCCTTACTGGCCTGAAGAGTTTCTATTGAAAGATTAGCTCTTATCCTTATGGGAATCCCTTTGTGTGCTATTTGTTGTTTCTCCCTTGCTGTTTTTAATATTTGTTCTTTGTGTTTGAGCTTTGTTAATTTCATTAATATGTGTCTTGGGGTGTTTTGCCTTGGGTTTTTCCTGTTTGGGACTCTCTGGGTTTCTTGGGCTTGAGTGACTATCTCCTTCCCCATTTTAGGGAAGCTTTCAACTACTATCTCCTCAAGTATTTTCTCATGGCCTTTCTTTTTGTCTTCTTCTTCTGGGACTCCTATGATTCAAATGTTGGGGTGTTTGACATTGTCCCAGAGGTCCCTGTGGTTGTCCTCATTTCTTCTGATTCTTTTTTTCTTTTTTCCTCTCTGCTTCATTTATTTCCACCATTCTATCTCTACCTCACTTTTCCTATCTTCCACCTCTGTTATTCTACTGTTGGTTCCCTCCAGAGTATTTTTTATCTCATTTATTGCATTATTCAATATTAATTGACTCTTTTTTGTTTCTTCTAGTCCCTTGTTAAACTTTTCTTGCATCTTTTCAATCCTTGTCTCCAGGTTCTTTTCCTGTAAGTCCATTTTGTTTTCAAGGTTTTGAATCACTTTTACTATAATTATTCTGAATTCTTTTTCAGGTAGACTCCCTATCTCCCCCTCTTTTGTTTGGTTTGGTGGGCATTTATCATGCTCCTTTACCTGCTGAGTATTACTCTGCCTTTTCATCTTGTTTAGATTGCTGTGTTTGGGATGGCCTTTCTGTATTCTGGCAGTCTGTGGTTCCTCTTTAATGTGGAGGTTCTTCCCTGTGGGTGGGATTGGACGAGTGGCCTGTCAATGTTTCTTGGTTAGGGAAGCTTGTGTCGGTGTTCTGGTGGGTGGAACTGTATTTCTTCTCTCTGGAGTGCAACGAAGTGTCCAGTAGTGAGTTTTGAGATGTCTGTGGGTTTGGTGTGACTTCGAGCAGCCTGTATATTAAAGCTCAGGGGTATGTTCCTGCACTGCTGGAGAATTTGCATGATGTCTTGCTCTGGAACCTTTTGCCTCTTGGGTGGAGCTTGGTTTCAGTGTAGGTATGGAGGCTCTTGGATGAGCTCTTATTGATTAATCCTCCCTGGAGTCAGGAGTTCTCTGGTGTTCTCAGGTTTTGGACTTAAGCCTCCTGCCTCTGGTTTTCAGTTTTATTCTTATAGTAGCCTCAAAACTTCTGCACCTATACAGCACCAATGATAAAACATCTAGATTAATGGAGAAAAGATTCTCCACAATGAGTGACACCCAGAAAGATTCACTGAGTTACATGGAGAAGAGAAGAGGGAGGAGGTAACCAGGAGGAGAAGAGGGGGAATCTAAAGGGGAGGGAGGGAGAAATCTACCCAATAATCAAATTCCTATGTGCTCTTCATAGCCTGTAACACCAAGAGAGGTTCACGGAGTTACATAGAGAAGAGGGAGGAAGGATATAGAGGTGACCAGGAGGAAACGGGGGGAGTTCAAAAAGAGAGAGGAAGATCTAGCCAGTAATCAGTTCCCTAAGTGTTCTCCATAGCCCAGAGTACCCAAAGAGATTCACAGAGTTGGGTAGAGAAGAGAAAGGGGAAGGAGGAGATAGAGATGACGTGGGGGAGGAAAAGGAGAGCCAAAACTGGGAGAGGGAAATCAAGCCAGTAATCACACTCTTAAGTAAAAATGGGTACTGAAGATTGGATTCTTAATGGTACAAAGTTGATAACAAATACCAAAAGGCAAAAATTAAAAATATAGAGTAGAGGGTAGACTCTCAAAAATATGATATTAAAATAACAAAACAAAATCACAAAAATTAAAAGATACATATAAAATTTGCTTTAAAAATAGGGTCTTTTACCTATACATAGAAAACTATAAAACACTGATGAAAGAAATCAAAGAGGACACAAACAGATGGAGAAACATACCGTGTTCATGGATTGGAAGAATCAATGTTGTCAAAATGGCTATACTACCCAAAGCAATCTATAGATTCAATGCAATCCCTATCAAGCTACCAACAGTATTTTTCACAGAACTAGAACAAATAATTTCACAATTTGTATGGAAATACAAAAAACCTTGAATAGCCAAAGTAATCTTGAGAAAGAAGAATGGAACTGGAGGAATCAACCTGCCTGACTTCAGACTCTACTACAAAGTCACAGTCATCAAGACAGTATGGTACTGGCACAAAGACAGAAATATAGATCAATGGAACAGAATAGAAAGCTCAGAGATAAATCCACGAACCCATGGGCAACTTATCTTCAACAAAGGAGGCAAGGATATACAATGGAAAAAAGACAACCTCTTTAACAAGTGGTGCTGGGAAAACTGGTCAATCACTTGTAAAAGAATGAAACTAGAACACTTTCTAACACCATACACAGAAATAAACTCAAAATGGATTAAAGATCTAAATGTAAGAACAGAAACTATAAAGCTCCTAGAGGATAACATAAGCAAAACACTCTCCGATATAAATCACAGCAGGATCCTCTATGACCCACCTCCCAGAATATTGGAAATAAAAGCAAAAATAAATAAATGGGATCTAATGAAACTTAAAAGCTTTTGCACAACAAAGGAAACTATAAACAAGGTGAAAAGACAGCCCTCAGATTGGGAGAAAATAATAGCAAACGTAGCAACCAACAAAAGATTAATCTCAAAAATATACAAGCAACTCCTGCAGCTCAATTCCAGAAAAATAAATGACCCAATCAAAAAATGGGCCAAAGAACTAAACAGATATTTGTCCAAAGAAGACATACAGATGGCTAACAAGCACATGAAAAAATGCTCAACATCACTCATCATCAGAGAAATGCAAATCAAAACCACAATGAGGTACCATTACACACCAGTCAGGATGGCTGCTATCCAAAAGTCTACAAGCAATACATGCTGGAGATGGTGTGGAGAAAAGGGAACCCTCTTACACTGTTGGTGGGAATGCAAACTAGTACAGCCACTATGGAGAACAGTGTGGAGATTTCTTAAAAAACTGGAAATAGAACTGCCATATGACCCAGCAATACCACTGCTGGGCATACACACCGAGGAAACCAGATCTGAAAGAAACACGTGCACCCCAATATTCATTGCAGCACTATTTATAATAGCCAGGACATGGAAGCAACCTACATTCCCATCAGCAGACAAATGGATAAGGAAGCTGTGGTACATATACACCATGGAATATTACTCAGCCATTAAAAAGAATTCATTTGAATCAGTTCTAATGAGATGGATGAAACTGGAGAATTGGAGCCCATTATACAGAGTGAAGTAAGCCAGAAAGATAAAGAACATTACAGCATACTAACACATATATATGGAATTTAGAAAGATGGCATTGATAACCCTATATGCAAAACAGAAAAAGAGACACAGATGTACAGAACAGACTTTTGGACTCTGTGGCAGAAGGTGAGGGTGGGATGTTTCAAAGAACAGCATCAAAACATGTATATTATCTATAGTGAAACAGATCGCCAGCCCAGGTTGGATGCATGAGACAAGTGCTCGGGCCTGGTGCACTGGGAAGGCCTGGAGGGATTGGGTGGAGAGGGAGGTGGGAGGGGGGATCGGGATGGGGAATACATGTAACTCCATGGCTGATTCATGTCAATGTATGACCAAAACCCACTACAGTATTGTAAAGTAATTAGCCTCCAACTAATAAAAATAAATGAAAAAAATAGGGTCTTTTTTTGCAAGGTAATAGTAGTTTATAAAAATGAAAATTAAAGCAGTAATAGAGGACTTAAGTTTTATTTAATTAAAATTTTTTTAAAAAATGATAATAGTAAATATATACCTAGGAATTTCTCTGGAGTTGTTGTAGGCAGTGTGGAGTCAGTTTAGTTTCAGATAGTTCCTTGTTCCAGCTTATACTTCTCTACATCTCTAGGCCCCTTCCAATGTAGTCGGTGCTAACTTACAGGGTTTTGATATGTTGCACCTGTCTCTTCCAAAGTGGTTCCCTCTGTTTATTTTGGTTTCTTCTGTTTGCAAGTCTCTTTGGTGTCTAATTTCTTCCCTGACACAAAGGGGGAAGGTGGTCACTTACTTAGGCTCACTTGTTCAGTCGTGCTGTGGGGAGGGAAGTGAAGTGAAGTGAAGTCGCTCAGTCGTGTCCGATTCTTTGCGACCCCGTGGATTGTAGCCTACCAGGCTACTCCGTCCATGGGATTCTCCAAGCAAGAATACTGGAATGGGTTGCCATTTCCTTCCCCAGTGGGGAGGAAGGAACACTGCAAATATCACTGGTGTGTGTGGGGAGTGCTCACAGTGTCTGGGCCACACTGGGTTTGCCCGCGCTCATGGCACGTGTGTTTTCCTGGTCTACACTGCTCAGGCTCCAGGTTGCTCTGCAGGGGAACTGTCTAAAGTGAGCCCTGGGTTGCGTGCACATCCCAGGTCTAAGCCATTCAGGTTCAGGTTCTTGGGTACTCCACCAAGGCACAAACTCAGTTGGGCCTACATTTTGTGCCCTTCCCAAGTCCTAGCAGCTCAGGTGACCAGGTGCTTGGTGAGAGCACACCCCCCAGGTTCAGTGCATCTTATCACCTCCCCCATCCCAGCTGCTCGGTTTCCTGGGTGTGCAGTGGGAGCACCATCTCAGGTGTGCTGTGTGTCTCTTCTGGGAAGCTGATCTCTGGCTGCAACCCTCCTGGCTGATGTCAACCATCCAGGATCCCAGGAAGACTTGGTTAGCAACTGGGAGCCTGCTCACAGTTTGGTAGGGGATGCCATCTCTGGGGCTGAGTTTGCCCCTTTCCGGCTCTGGCTGCCGCCTGCCAGTCTACCTGCCTCCAGCGGGGGATGGGCCAGTCCATTGCCAGCTAGCTCTCCTCTGGTATTTGCTCAGTCCTTTGTTCTGTGAGAGGCCCGGCAGTGCCTTAGGTTAGAGCTTTTCATGGGAAATTTCTCTCTCTCTCTCTTTCCTTTCTCTCTCTGGCTATCCCACAGTTTGGATTGCTATCTCATGTTAGCTCCCTCAGATTACCCTCAGGCCATTCAGGCCTGGTCCTTACTCTAAGCAATGCAGCCCGCGCCTCCCTGTTAACTTGCTGGTGGCAGACGCGAACGTCTGTGCTACTTCGCAGCTGGGAGTTGCCATTAGGCACATAATCTGTGGGTTTTATTTATTTATTTATTTATTTATTTATTTATTTATTTTTCCTCCCAGTTATGTTACCCTCTAAAATTCCAAAACTCCCCACAGGCCCACCAATGAGAGGGTTTCCTGGTGTTTGGAAACTACTCCTCTTTTACAACTCCCTCCCGGGATGGGTCTCCAACCCTAAGTCTTTTGTCTCTCTTTTTATCTTTTATCTTTTGTCCTACCTCCTTTTGAAGACAATGGGCTGCCTTTCTGGGTGCCTGGTGTCCTCTACCAGCGTTCATAAGTAGTTTATGAAATCTGCTTAGCGTTCAAATGTTCTTTTGATGAACTCGTGGGGGAGAAAATGGTCTCCCCCATCCTATTCCTCTGCCATCTTACCACCCCCCCTCCCCCAGCTATTGCTTCTTTAACAAATTAGAACAGTAGAAGGTTTAAAAAAGTACCTATCATAAAGTTCTATGAGACAAAAAGCCTGAAATCTCATTGAGCAAAAATGGAGATGTCTATAAGACTGTGATCCTTCTGGATGCTCTAGAGAAAATACACTCAACATCTTGTTAATATTTTACTTTTAGTGATCACCAGCATTGCTGAACTCATGGCCCTTCCTCTACCTTCAAATCCACATGCCTACAATTTTAAATGTCTGACTCCAGTTCTCTTGCTTTCTCTTTCACATGTAGAAAATCTATTGCGACTATACTAGTCCAATCTGCATATCTGTGCTAATATTCTTACATCAAGATCAACTGTATTTCATCATCTATTGGAATTAAGCCAGCTGTGTAAGGTAGGATATTCCAAAGTTCTTAGCATGTGGACCTCTGTTGGAGGATCTTATTCCTGCCTACTGCAAAGTCTTTTTCTAACACAAATTATTTTATGTCACTTAAGAAAACATATGTAAAAATCAACACAAAATTTATCACTACCTATAAAATTAAATGAAAATCTTCTCTTTCAAAATTACGTGCATGGAAGGAACTTCCCTGGTGGTCCAGTGGTTAAGGATCTGTACTTCCAATGCAGGGAACACTGGGCTCTATTCCTGGTTGGGGAACTAAGGTCTCTCATGCCATGTGGCCAGAAAATAAAAGAAAACAAGCAAAAGATACCCTGAATTGTTTACAAAATTACATACAGAGAAGATTTTTGTTGAATACCTAAATCTAGCTATAACTGAATCTAACACAGAACCACTTATTTGCTACCCAAACTGTGATTCACAGATGAGGACTTGAAGCACCAACCCTAGCATCTTGTTAGAAATGAAGGGTCTGTGTGCCCCTGATCAGACCTGCTGAAAAATAATTTGAACTTAAACTACAATCCTTGGCAATTTTTAGGAATAGTGAATTTAGAGAAATGCTACTCTGGAATAGATTTTCTCACCTTCCCAGTGTTGATCATTACAGAAGTATAATGATCTGTACTAGGTGCTATCCTGTAAATTACATTCCTATAATGGAGAAAGGGGTTCATACAAAGTACTATCTCATAGAATATATTATAGTAAAAACTGAATTGGACAGTCTTTACAATATGCTAAGCTAGTGGTGCACACATGCTAAGTCGCTTCAGTTGTGTCCGACTGTTTGTGATTCTATGGACTGTAGCCCTTCAGGCTCCTCTGTCCATGGGATTCTCCAGGCAAGAATACTGGAGTGGGTTGCCATGCCCTCCTCCACGGGATCCTCCTGACCTGGGGATTCTACCCACATCTCTCTTACTTTTCCTGCAATAGCAGAAGGGTTCTTTAATTTCTGATATAAGAAGGAAACCTTTTTGGCTTTGCAAAACTTTCATGAAACCAAAAGTTATACTACCCAAGTTATTATTACATTAAAGAAGCAAAGTTATCCCTTGTTTTCAAGAGGGCAATAGTCAGACATTTTGGGGATTGTATGTCCACCACAAATCAAAGCATTCAAGATCCAAAGGACCTATTCAAGACCAATTGTCAATATTATGCTTTTGAGAAAACTTGAACTCAGGAATGTGATGAGGTGCCAGAAGCCTTAGAACTTTGGAAGCAGAAGAGTTAACAGAGAAGGAATGACAAAACTGAATTCACCTAACTTATAATGGAGTCTCTTAGGAATAGAGAATCAGAAGAAAAAATCCATTTTGTCCAGACCAGTGTCACCAGGGAATATCACATACATAGAGGCTGATGTAACAAGAGGAAAGCATGTCTAATGAGCCAACATGGAAAGATGTAAACAATCCCTCTGCTGCAGGCCCTCAGCCTGTGCCTCTTTGGTTAGACAGGATGCACTTGTTGCTTTTGCAATCCTACATCTGGCGGAGAGAACAATGCTTGATCTCTTATTGCTGTCTTGTGGGGAGACAGAGCTTTGGTCTGCATTGCCAGCTACTTAGGGGGAGATTTTGACTTTCACAGGGAAACCTCCTGCACAGAGTTCCCAAACAGGTGAGTCTGAAAGCTCCACAGACACTGCAGGAGAGAGTCAGAGAGGATGGAAGCCAGAAATGTACCAGAGGTCACTTGAAGACCAATCTAGCATAGCCCAGAGGCAGAGGTCACTGCGGTTGTTTGCTGGGTTTCCAAAAAATGTATTTACTTATGATGCTGGAAAAGGAACACTGCACCTGAAAATGTGAGCAACAGTGTTGACGATTAAATCTTGCTAGTGGAAGCCCACAAAAGAATGAATGGGTGGTATAAACTGCATCCAGTAAAAGTGGAACATGAGTCTAAATTTCTTCTAATTAACAGGGGTAGACAAATAGGGTATTAACTGTAGAGGGTCAATCAGTGAGGTGAGGGCATTTCATTTTATTGTAAGAAGGGACATATCAGACTGTGCATCCACATAGAGGAGAAAGATCTAAACCAATGACCGTTTGCAAACACATACTTTCAATAGCTGGGTAGGAAACACACGCATTACAGTATCTTCTCTCACTCTCATGTTCATATAAGAAAAAAAAAGTTGTGTAAGTGAAATGATGTATGCTAGTGAGGCTTACTTTGCAACTATCTTATCTGTGAGGTTAAATAGATCTATGGATTTGTTAACCATGCAGTGTTTCTGTATTTTAAAAAATCTCTATAACTGTTTTATTTTATATAGTGATATCAGAGTATTGTTATTCCTTTTTAGAATTGTGTTCTTTGATAGAAATAATTATTTTTTAACAAAAAACTTAAATTTGTGATTTAGTTCTTTTATATATGCATAGATGTATTTGAGGGGATTGTACAAGAATTGATAAATTTTGTTGGTCTTATCTACCAACATTCTCTTCTTTTCCAAAAGAATTTGGGTATAATTGACACATGGCAATATATGAGTTACAGGTACACGGCTTGATGGTTCAATATTTGTTTATATTGCTAAATGATCACCACAGTAAACCTAGTTAACATCTGTCACCACACATAGTTACAATTTATTTCTTGTGATGAGAGTATTTAGGATATAGTGTCTCTTAGCAACTTTCAATTATGCTAAATAAAAAAGTATTATAAACCATAGTTACCATGCTGCACAGTACTTACCATGCATTCTTTTTATCCTTATTTTTCTTACTGTAATAATTTAATCACTTTAATATTCTTAATGTGTCAACTCCTGCTGTAAGCAAGAAAGGAAAGTGAGAGTTCTTCAGCATCCTTAGTGGTGATAATTTCTTATACATATTTACTTCTATTAAGAGTTTCTCATCTGTTATTCCTTACGATTCCTTTTGGCCTTCTCATTAAATCTTTTCCTAAAAGTTGCATCATCTGACCTTAATTTTTTACCATTTGTCTTATATTCTATAAACATATTTGAATTCTTCTATCTACTTTTAAGATAAAATTATAATTTAGATACTTCTTCTTCCTCACATTGTAAATGTTCTTCTGTTGTATTGTTTCACTTCCAAATCTTTGGCAGTTTGATCTTGAATTAGTAATCCATGTAATATTGTTAAATTTTTACTCTTTTGTGTCTTTTGATCAGTTAGTTGTAGATTTTCATTCAATTTTATTATGTTCTATTGTTCATAAAGGGGCTTCCCAGATGGTGCTAGTGATAATGATCTTGTCTGCCAATGCAAGAGAATTAAGAGATGCAGGTTCAAACCCTGGGTTGGGAGGATCCCCTGGAGGAGGGCATGGCAACTCACTCCAGTCTTCTTGCCTGGAGAATCCTGTGGACAGATGGAGGCTACTGGCAAACTACAGTCCATAGTGTCACATGGAGTCGGACACAACTGAAGCAAATTAGCACATAGCACCTTGCCCAGGAAAAATATACTTAACATAATTGCACTCTCACCAATATAATTTGTTCTGTAAATTCCTAGTTTTTGCAAAATATCTTTGTAAAATGTGTTCTTAAACATACTTATATACTTTTACACAAATGCATCAATACCGTCCTGAATATATCATAAATGGTCTTCATATTTTAGTGACAAATAGTCATTGTGTTAAATGTTTTTTTTTTTACAATTTGTCCCTCACTTGTTTCACTCTCAATAATACCTCAGGGGCTTGCTTCCAATCGACCAGTATCATGTTGGTTCATTATTTTAATATCTATATAATATCACATGGCGTGGTTGTGTGACTCAAACATTTGGTGGTCTATGACATTATTTATCCATAAATGATTATTATATCACTGCTACAAAAATATTTTGAGAGCCTTAATTTAATTCTGTGCTTTTCAACCAAGAATAACTGTGTCCCCCAGGATTTTTTGAGCAATATTTCTAGTCATTATTTGCTGTCACACTGATGAGGAGTAAGTGGTGGGCAAGGATGTTTCTAAACATCCTGCAATTTACAGAACAGACGCCCCACCCCAGAGAAGGAACAGGCAGAAAATGTCTAATAGCACAGATATTGAGGAATTCTGAGTTTAAAACTATCTGTGCTTCTAATAAATGCTGGAGAGGGTGTGGAGAAAAGGGAACCCTCTTACACTGTTGGTGGGAATGCAAACTAGTACAGCCGCTATGGAAAACAGTGTGGAGATTTCTTCAAAAACTGGAAATAGAACTGCCATATGACCCAGCAATCCCACTCTGGGCATACACACTGAGAAAATCAGATCTGAAAGAGACACGTGCACCCCAATGTTCATCGCAGCACTGTTTATAATAGCCAGGACATGGAAGCAACCTAGATGCCCATCAGCAGATGAATGGATAAGGAAGCTGTGGTACATATACACCATGGAATATTACTCAGCCATTAAAAAGAATTCATTTGAATCAGTTCTAATGAGATGGATGAAACTGGAGCCCCTTATACAGAGTGAAGTAAGCCAGAAAGATAAAGAACATTACAGCATACTAACACATATATATGGAATTTAGAAAGATGGTAACGATAACCCTATATGCAAAACAGAAAAAGAGACACAGAAATACAGAACAGACTTTTGAACTCTGTGGGAGAATGTGAGGGTGGGATATTTCAAAAGAACAGCATGTATACTATCTATGGTGAAACAGACCACCAGCCCAGGTGGGATGCATGAGACAAGTGCTCGGGCCTGGTGCACTGGGAAGACCCAGAGGAATCGGGTGGAGAGGGAGGTGGGAGGGGGGATCGGGATGGGGAATACGTGTAAATCTATGGCTGATTCATATCAATGTATGACAAAACCCACTGAAATGTTGTGAAGTAATTAGCCTCCAACTAATAAAAAAAATAATAATAAAACTATCTGTGCTTCTAGTATCAGTAAAAATGTAGTACCAATGTGGATTTTTATATATATGCCTAAAGTGGATTGCTCACTTTTACACTGGGGTCTTTAGCGCCTTTTTAAAAGATGCATCAGAGAAGGAACTACTTAATTTCCTTCTAGATAGATGGCCATTTATTCCAGTTTTTATTGAGCAATCCAACCTTTTCCAACCAAATTGAATACAACCATCCCGAAGGATAGTGTTCATACCTAAAGTGAAAGTGAAAGTGAAGTCGCTCAGTCGTGTCCAACTCTTTGTGACCCCGTGGACTGTAGCCTACCAGGCTCCTCCATCTATGGGATTCTCCAGGCAAGCATACTTTACTGGGTTGCCAATTCCTAATCATAACACACTATAACAAAGCATCTACTATCTGCCAGAAATTTTTGGGTCATTATATGTTATGTTTCCTTGAGTCAAGGTCTTTTCTAAATTATTAATTCATGTCATAAATGTTTAATTACTCCTATTATAAATCATGTTTCAGTCAACTTTTGCTGTTCCATTCAATTTTCTTTAATACGATTATATGAAATCACCCTTTTTATTGGTTTCATATTTTTGACATATTTTGTCATTTCATAATTCACTCATTTTCTTAAGTGCATTTTTTAAATATATTCACATACATTTGAGAAAATAATAAGTGAACAAGGCAGTTGTCTCTGATGATAAGGCAAATTAAGTCTTTGATGATTAGTATTTTAAATTATAGTGGCAAAGTCACAGTACAGTGAAATAAAATATAGTGTCCTCAGGCTTAAATCACATAAAGAAATTTGTTCAGAATAAGAGAATGAATTTTCCTAACCTGCTCAGCTTTATGGAGTATGGTGTGCAAAGGCTTTTGTGTGTTGTACAAAGCCCAAAACTAGAAGTGTTGGATTTATTAAAAAATCAAACATTAAGACTAAGAGTAATAAATCACTGCAGATGGTAACTGCAGCCATGATATTAAAAGACACTTACTCCTTGGAAGGAAAGTTATGACCAACTTAGATAGCATATTAAAAAGCAGAGACATTACTTTGCCAACAAAGGTCCATCTAGTCAAGGCTATGGTTTTTCCAGTGGTCATGTATGGATGTGAGAGTTGGACTGTAAAGTTGAGTGCCAAAGAATGTATGCTTTTGAACTGTGGTGTTGGAGAAGACACTTGAGAGTCCCTTGGACTACAAGGAGATCCAACCAATCCATCCTAAAGGATATCAGTCCTGGGTGTTCATTGGAAGGACTGATGCTGAAGCTGAAACTCCAATACTTTGGCCACCTCATGCGAAGAGCTGACTCATTGGAAAAGACCCTGCTGCTGGGAGGGATTGGGGGCAGGAGGAAAAGTGTACGACAGAGGATGAGATGGCTGAATGGCATTACCGACTCGATGGACATGAGTCTGAGTAAACTTCAGGAATTGGTGATGGACAGGGAGGCCTGGCGTGCTGCAATTCATGGGGTCGCAAAGAGTCGTACACGACCGAGCGACTGAACTGAACTGAACTGAACAAACAAATTATGACCCATAAGAGAACAGAGATAGAACTTGCCTAATTCAGTATCGGACCACACAGAGAGGTCAAATCATTTGGGAAAGCACAGAAAAGACATCTTCTACTGCTTCATATAACACATATGAAACTTTTGTTCTGTTTTGTACATTTTCATTTTTGAAATGTTAGTTTACTCTCGTTGGTTATTTTTCTCTTGGGATATTAAATCTGTATGGTTTTTCACATCATATAGATATAACTGTTTCTTTCCTTGGAAAAGAGATATGTTTCTTTCTGATTTATCCTAGGCATCAAGGAGATGTAACTGAGGTTGGAATGTTGCCAAACCAAGGAGGCTTTTCTTGGTCACGTTGTCTCAGGGATGATTTGAGCTTGTTAGCTTTCCTACCTTCATTTTATCTCTCCCTCATACTTTTTATATTTCTTTACATACAGGGCACAAAGTGGCTGTAGCTAAAAGGAGCCTCAACTTTATTATTCTCTCAGAAGCTTATGAACTGAAATTTCTGCATACCACTTAAACTTTGCTTAGGAGAAGATTACAGGAGATGTAAAGTGAAGCAGGTTTGATCCCTAAGTCAGGAAGATCTCCTGGAGGAGGGCATGGCAAGCCACTCCAGTGTTCTTGCCTGGAAAATTCCTTGGACAGAGGATCCTGGTGGGCTACAGGATAGGAGTCAGACACAACTGAAGTGACTTAACACAAACACACACACATAGGAGAAAATTAATCTGATCTGACCAGCTTGATCTATAACCACTGATGGCCCAAGGAGGGTGGTTCTGGATAAGAAATTCATGACAGCAGCTGCTCAGGAGGTGATACTGTGTCTGTGAACCTGTGCCTTGTGAAATAGGAACAGTTCTTTTTAAAGCAGAGGCACCTGAGCTCATATATTAAGTTGGCATACTACGGTGACAGTGGTCAGAACCCAATCAAAGATGGTACTAAGCAGAGGATCTGATATTATTCACAGGATATCCTTGCAACTAAATCCATAAAGTGCTGGGAACAAAATGAAAGGAAGAATTCTCTGTGGACTGAAGTGTCAGCTGTAGCAGGGAGGCCACCTTGTTCCTCAGCATTCCTGTTGTTGTTCAGTGGCTCAGTCATGTCTGACTCTTTGTGATCCCATGGACTGCAACACACCAGGAGTCCTTGTCCTTCACTATCTCCTGGAGGTTGCTCAAACTCATGTCTCTTGAGTTGATAATGCCATACAACCATCTCATCCTCTGTCATTTGCTTCTCCTGCTTTCAATCTTCCCAGCATCTGGGTCTTTTCCAATGAGTCAGCTCTTCTCATCACATGGCCAAAGTATTGCAGTTTCAGCTTCAACATCAGTCTTTCCAGTGGATATTCAAGGTTGATTTCCTTTGGGATTGAGTGGCTTGATCTCCTTGCCATGCAAGGGATTCTCAAGAGTCTTACCCAACACCACAGTTCAGAAGCATCCATTCTTAGACGCTCAGTCTTCCTTATGGTCCAGCTCTCACATCTATACATGACTACTGGAAAAACAATAGCTTTGACTATATGGAATTTTGTTGGCAAAGTGATGTCTCTACTTTTTAATACACTATGTTTTTCATAGTGTTTTTCCTGAAGAGCAAGCATCTTTTATTTCATAGTCGCAATCACTGTCCACAGTGATTTTTGAAACACAAGAAAATAAAGTCTTTCACTGTTTCCACTGTTTCCCCATCTATTTTCCAGGAAGTGATAGGTCCAGATGCCATGATTTTAGTTTTTTAAATGTTGAGTTTTAAGCCAGCCTTTTCACCCTCCTCCTTCACCTTCATCAAGAGGCTCTTTATTTCCTCCTTACTTTCTGCCATAAGGGTGGTGTCATCTGCATATCTGAGGTTATTGGTATTTTTCCTGGCAATCTTAATTCCAGCTTGTGATTCATCCATCTTTAATCACTTCTCCTTTTACTCATTCCTCTCTCCCACTGGCTTCCTTGTTTGGATCTGAAAATGTGGAACCAGCATCTTCCTCAGGTCCTTTGCAGTGATTGTTCCCTCTGCTTTCACTCTAGTGAGTGCCTTCTCTTAGCATCACACTAGGTCCTTCTCTTCCTTTCTTAATGTTTCTTCAAATAAATCCTTGTTTTCAGCCCTTGCTTGAACACTCAGCATAAAATAATGTCTCCTGCTACTCTCTCCTTTACACATGTTTCTGTTTTCTTCATACATCTGTCACCTTCTAGCATATTATATGTTTATTTGAATATAATTCTTCACTATCCTTGGATTGTGAGAGATTTGTTTTTAAATATGTCTAAAATGTAGATATATTTTATCCCATATATGTGCACATATTTATCTCTTATAGGTACTTAGAATATGTATGTTCTCAATATGTTTCTCAATAAAACTGTAAAATGTGAACTGCTTGGAAATATGCTCAAATGGGACAAAAATTTTGAGTTAGAGGTGAAATGAGGTATACCCTCAAGGAGAATTTATCTACATAGAACATATTAACATCAATTTTTTGTCATCAAAATGGAGATCACAGTATTTTAGCTATTTGAGTAATGTCAGTTTTAGTAAAAATTATCATGTTATATATATATTTTTTCCCCAATAGTCACATCCATCACATGGAACCAGAGAACAAGACTCAAATTTCAGAATTTCACCTTCTGGGATTCTCAGAGGAAACAGAACTGCAGCCCATCATATTTGGGCTTTTCCTCTCCATATACCTGATCACTGTGTTTGGAAACCTGCTCATCATCTTGGCCATCAGCTCAGACTCCCACCTCCACACTCCCATGTACTTCTTCCTCTCCAACCTGTCCTTTGTAGACATCTTCTTCACCTCCACCACCATCCCAAAGATGCTGCAAAGCACTCAGACACAGAGGAAAGTAATCACCTATGAAGGCTGCATCGTCCAGGTATATTTTTACTTACTCTTTGCAGGATTAGATGACTTCCTCCTGACTGTGATGGCCTATGACTGGTATGTGGCCATCTGTCACCCCCTGCAGTATACAGTCATCATGAACCCCTGGGTCTGTGGGCTGCTCCTCCTGGTGTCCTGGATCATGAGTGCCCTGTTTTCCTTGTTACACAGCTTAGTGATGTCGCAACTGTCATTCTGCTCAGACTTGGAAATCCACCACTTTTTCTGTGAAATCACATGGCTGATCCAACTTGCCTGTTCTGACCCCTTTCTCAACAACGTAATGGTGTATTTTGGATCTGTAATTCAAGGGGGTGTTCCCCTTACTGGTATCATTTACTCTTACTCTAAGATATTGTCCTCTATCTGTGGAATCTCATCTGCTCAGGGGAAGTATAAAGCATTCTCCACCTGTGCATCTCACCTCTTGGTTGTCTCCTTATTTTATTGCTTGGCCTTAGGAGTGTACCTTAGCTCTGCTGCTATCCACAGCTCACATGCAAGCGCAATTGCCTCAGTGATGTACACTGTGGTCACACCCATGCTGAACCCCTTCATCTACAGTTTGAGAAATAAAGACATAAAGAGGGCTCTAAAATTTTTTTTTTTTTTTGGAATGGAAACATTTATAAAAGAGCCCTTTGGCCTTGGGCTGAAGAACTTCCCATGATAGAAGGGCCCAAAGCCTCGTAGGCAGATCCGTGATTCTTTGATTAGATTGTGATAATAGCAAAAGTTTCTTCAATTTATTACCTGATATTTCCATTTCTTTGATTTCAACTTCTCTATACAATTTTTAAAACATACTTTATTAACTTTTCTGTTCTCTGTTATCTAAGTTTTTTCTTTTGTCACTTTTCTGCTCTCTCAAATTGATTCAAAATCTCATGTGAAACATATATGTAAATTCCCATTTATCTCATAAGACTTCACACATTTCTTAAGAATAAATTCTTCTGAAATGATATACTATATACTGAGTAATTTTTCTTTCTTTTTACTAAAAGAATAATCATGAA